>NC_133420.1:117728750-118339642 GCF_049350105.2 Macaca mulatta
CTTTCTTTTGAACTGGTTATGAAATATTTGAAGTTATAATTTTCTTTCTTTATTTGTAGCACACAATTGGGCCTGAAATTTTTTTTATCTGGATCCAATAATTTTGCTTTTGAAATGCATTTTATTGTTCTTTGTAACTAAATTCCTAAGTCGACTCCATGTATTCTTTTACTTAGAAGACAACATAGTGAATATAACTATCGATAACTATTAACTCCTCCTCTAAACAATTAACTATTAACCATCTCCAATCCTCTTAGTATTACATATTTCCTTTAAATTTTTTTTAATTTTGAAAGTTGTATATTTCAGGATATTATGAATATCTATTTACTGATATCTTATACCTCAAGAATATTTTGCTGCATAGACAGCCACAGTTTATACATTTTATAAAGAAAGAAAGAAAAAGAAAAGGTTTTCCTTGTGTTATTTCCAGTACCACATGATCTGTAGTTTTCATCATCGGGCTGTCCCTGAATTGTAATGTGCCCAGTGCTTATTGCTTTCAAACAAAATCACTTAAAAAATGTTGAAACTGGAGATATGGGGCTCAACGGCCCTAAAGGAATTCCCATTGCTAAGATTTTGGCTACAGCGTCAAGACTAGACCTGTGATAAACAGGACTTGTGATAAAAGGAAAATAGACGAGGATCTGGAGATGGGAGGTCAGTCTTTGACTCTAGCTCTTTCTAGCTGTGGGTGACATCATTTAGAGCTAATTATGTAGCCTCTTACATTTTATAGATGAGGAAACTGATGCTCAGACATACAAAATTTTGTCTAGAATTTCATAGACCACCCAATGTAAAAAGGTCAGTTTTCTTATTTTGCCATTTTGTCCTTAACTTCTATTGCTTCAACCTGGGCCTCTAGACCTCAGAGTGGGTGCAAAGGAAAGTTGTTCATTCCACAATAGGCAAAGTAACTTAGTAAAACTGTGGGGATGCTGAGCTGAAAAGACACAGTGTCTGTCCTCAGAAGGCTTGACATCTAGTGAGAAATCAACACACAGCCCCGGGATTACAATGCACAAAGGCCGATGCCCTGTAGAGGCAGGGATGGAGTTGGGTAGGAAGACAGAAACAAGTGAGGAGGGCAGTAGCTTATGATGCTTGAAGTAGAGTGGAGATGGCCTCCCTGGGCAGACAGAATGGCGTCCAGACCATGAGGGCCTGGAGCGGTGTCTCTGTTACTGAATGCAGGAGTAGAGTGCTGGGGAGACGCTGCACAGCAAGTCACAGTGGGATTCTGTAGCCTTTGTTTGCTCTGCCAAGGAGCTTAGATTATTCTACTGTGGACATCAGGGAGTCCCTAAAGCATTTAGAACAAGGAGATGACATGCCTGACTTTGCATGTTCTAAAGATGATTCAGCCATGCCATGCTTTTCTCTCATTGCTATGACAAGACTTACAGGTTTGAGGGGAAAGCAAAAAATTTTATCTCACCCTGATCAGGGGAAAGTCCGAAAATAACTCTGAAAAGCAAAAGAAGAAACAACCCCCTGCCTTAATCTTTATCTGAATCACCTCCAAAATATTCACTTTATAAGCATTTTCAGGCCTGTCATTGTTTTACTCAAAACTCTTTATTACAATTTAAAGTACTACATGTAAGACAATTCTTTCCCTAAATTCAACAAAATATTTAGTTCCACTGAAGTGGTTGACTTGTGAAATTGTTTCTGCTTTTTCTTTAAAGGATGTTGTAATTTATTGGATCTTTTATTGGACTTAAGGGACCAATTTATTTACATATACTCATATGATCCTTGGGATCAGATGGTCCTTAGCCTAAAACCCTGCTCTTCTAAGTAGAGTAGGAAATTATCAGAACAATGGCACTTTTGTCTTAGGTGTCCTGAGAGGATGAAATATGGTAAGGCATTTAGAGTGATTTGCACCATGTGGTACATAGTAGGTGAACCAAAAATGTGAGCTCCTGCCTCGACTTGTGGCAGACCTACAGGAGAGTGAGTTGTGTTTGATGAGGGCATGGCTAAGCTGGATGGCACAGATTCTGTGAGTCCACTTTACCATCACAGCCTACTAGGAAACATACCTTGTTCATCAGCCAGCACTGGAGGTCCAGGTAAATTAAGCGAGGACTTTGCAACACTTGTCAAGCAAAAAGAAAGCTGTCCAAAGTCAAAATGAAGTTCTTAAGGGAAAGAAAGGAAGGGAACAGCCAAACAGCTTATTATGTAATTAAAACTGGAGTCAAACATCATTAAATGGGGCAAAATTCCAGTTGAAAATGTTTAAAAAGTATTAATTTTTAAAGATATATAGTTTTACTTCTTTCAGGTAGATATAATAACTTAAGCTATGTTAATAAGGGCCATCCTAGCAGGGAAAATGAAAATGCCTGGCTTAATAAAACAAAATAGCAAATTTAGTATTAGAATTTAGAATGTTAATAATTCATATGGAGAGATTGGAAATAGCTTGTTTTCTTAACTGGTTTTTAAAAACCTCTGAAGTATTATTTATATTGTTAATTTATTCAGCTAACTTTTCCTCCCTGGACTGTGGGACCATAAGCTTCAGTGCAGCTGCTGTTCAAATGTTCCTTAATTCCCAAGGGTAGTCTGCACTAATGACGCTGTATGATATTTAGGGGTAAAAGACTTGGGCCATATCATTGGTGAACTATTCACAGACATAGAAGATAAAATAGATTCTTAATCAGCTGAGACTTGGAAAATACATTAAAAAAACCTCTTTCTTTTCCTCTTGAAATATGTAGTGTTACAAAACACGTGTGCTTACATAGCCTAGATACCTAGGCTAAGAATGTTTTCTAAACTAAAAAAAAAAAAAAAGATTATAGACAGGAAAAATATTTAATGAAAAGAGTATCCACAAATAAAAGGAGAATAATATTTCAATATCCAAAGGCTTACTGTAGTCGGCTAGGAGACACAGGATGTGACATTTGAGTAATTAATGGAAACTCGTTGTAGGAGCAGTGATGATCACACTTTCCAGAAAAGCAAAGGGAAGGGCCACGTTCCCTGTCCCAATCCGACTGGCTCCATCCTGAGCGTTCAGACGACTTTGCTGAGGCCTTTAACTGCATCCCAGTGACACGACTCACACAACGGTCACAGTCACCAACGCAACTCTGGCGCCAGCAAGCTTTAGTTTGTTAGGAAAAAAATACTACTTTCCATGTATGTTTAAATAGTACAGACACATAATATTAAAAAAACAGAAGCCCTGAGTATGTAATTTGATGCTAAGCCTTTGCAAAATAGGCAGAGATCCAAATATTTTTCTCTGCTAAAAGAGTTGAAAATATGTTTCCAGGGGTGACTTGGCTGGAGAGGCTACCACTTGGGATTGGTGAGCTGAAAAGTCTGATCTGGGGATGATCCGTACTTCTGAGACAACCATGAGAGCGCCTAGGGTTGACTGAGATCCAAATGGAAGGTAGTCTCCACAGTTGAACTTTCCAGGCTAGCCAAGTGGGAACATGTGTGTGGTAGCGGGTGGAGGGGAGGTGGGGGAACAGATCTCATTTTTGAAGCTTTAGACTCAGATTATGGAATCAAGTGAAATGGTGCAAGACCCACTCAAGGTTAGTTAGTTATAAATTCGGATTCTAGAATTCTTTGTGGGGAGTTACTCTCTAGGTTACCAGAGATGATACATTGCTTGAAAGCTATTATCTTGATGGTGGTCTAGTGACAGGGAGATGCCTATAGCTTGCCATCTAGGAAAATGGCTATCCCTGGACACCCATGAGGTCCTGGGCCCTTTAGTTCAGGTCAACTATATCCTAGTGGGCTCCAAAGGCAAATCTTTCAACTCAGCAGAGGTTTTATGTAATCTTCCAGGGTTTTTCCCCACTGCTCCCAACATGCATGTACTTACTTTCATTTCCTGGCTTCAGATATCTGGGTTCCTATGGTAGCTGCTGTATCTGACTTGGTTCTCCTTCAGGTTTGGCAGTGCCCCTCCTGGTGGACTAGAGCTGAACACTTCCAACCATTGTAGACCCCAGCCTGTGAAACAATTCCCATAGTCAAGCCTGCTACCACCTCTCTCCCAAATGAGTTCTGGATTCCTTCTTCTCAGAGATAAATGGCTTCCCTTAAGACTTACGCAAAAAGAGATAAACATGACTAATACCTGGTCCTTACTTTCGAGGAACTTACAGTCAATTGTGTCAGATAAAGTACAAGAAAATTGAGCTAATGTTATGGTAAGTCTTATGCTGCAAGTATCAAATGGATAGCAGGTGCTCTGTGGTTAGGAGGAGGGAGGGGACACTTCTCTTTGGAGAGACCAGATATAAAGTGCCTACAAGAAGGATTTTTAGGGATCTACAAATAGTTTTTTAAAATTACTTATCTATTGCTATTGTAACAAATTACTGCAAACTTAGTAGCTTAGCACAATACAAAATTTATTACCTTCCAGTTCTGTAGGTCAGAGTCTGACATGGTTTTACTCAACTAGAATCAAGGCATTGGCAAGACTTCATTCCTTCTGGAGGCTTTGGGGGCAATCTGCTTCCAGGATTATTTGGATTGTTGGCAGAATTCAGTTCCATGTGGTTGTAGAACTGGGATTCCCATTTCCTTTTCGGCTGTCAGCTGGGGTCAGCTTTAGCTCTCAAAGACCTCTCTCCACATCTCGCACATGATCCAATCCCTACAGTTCAGGATCAGAAGTGGTGCAGATCTTCTCATGCTGCACATCTCTTCTGACTCATCTGTCTACCTTCCATTTCCACTCTAAGCACCCTGTGATTACCCAGAGCTCACCCTGTTTATCCAGGATAATCTCCCTATTTGAGAGTCAATTATCAACCTTAATTATATAACATAATCACAGGCATAAAACAAGGGGTGAAAGTCATGGGGGCCAAAATCCTGCCTAGCACCATGTTTTTGCGGTATCATAAGCTGGTGGGAGAATGGAATTCAGAGGAGTGAAGGGCAGAATCCAAATCACATTTTCATTAAGCACCTAGCAGGTGCTAAGTACTACTCAAGCTTGGAAGGACAAGTTAAGTCAGGACCCATTGCTTCCTCAACACTCAGCCTCAAGGGGAAGACGGGCTTATTTTTAAATAAATTGCAATAAAATCGGCTACATGCAACATCAATAACCAACATTCAGAATTTTGTGGTTTTATTTTGATAGAGTACTTTTGTCTTCTGAATTTCACAAGTTGGCACACATTTATGACCAGGAAAAGAAGAAGTTCCGATTAAGGCATTGGCCAAAAACTGCAAAAAATGGGATGGAATCTAAGGTGGACCCATTCTCAATTGCCCCAGCATTCACACCGCAGCACTGACCCTGACTCCGACCTGCCATGTTGCGTTACTTTCAACTTTTTCACCCAACGTGGAATAAATAGTCTCTCCTTTCAATTGTAGCACGAAATAATATTTAAGGGAGAAAACCACATTGTAATAGCAACATTCCAGTTGATATTTTGAAGCTCATTAGATCCATTCTTAGTCCCTAGGCAGTATTCTCTGCTCTCTAACATTCACTCATTTTCTCCTCTGTGTCCACTGTTACCCAGTTGTATACTCAATAAGAGATCGAGGAATAGAGGACATTTAATTTATTTTAGAAAATTAGTCTCCCCATCGCAACCCTAATGGAGTGTTACAGACAGTGAAGCCATTCAATAAATGTTTAGCAAATTGAAAAACAAAAATGCAAAGAAAAAGAAATAAAACAAAGTTCTTAGTTCTAGGGATTTTAAGTGAGTAGACAGGAAATGGCATTTGCTACCTGAATCTTTTTATCTTTTTCAGGCAGAGGAGCTGAGCAGCTAATTGCAGGGGACAGTATGAGCCTCCAAAGATTAGGGAAGAAAAGTGCAGTTGAAGAAAACTTCCTTTGATTCAGTGCAAAAATAATGGAATGAATGGCATACTGAAATATCATATGACATACAAAAATGGTGAATGGTAAGACCATTGTACACCTTCCACAAAAGCAGGCATTTAAAGCAGACATTGAGAACACTTGGTTCTATGTTTATCCTTTGCTGATCTCCTTGCCCTACGTAACGCTGTTTGCACTCTGGTTTTGGTTACTCTGGAACGGCCAGTGATTCCCAAACTCAAGAAGGGGAGAAATGATGACAAGAAGCAAAGGCCGTCTACAGCCCTCACGTTAGACAGGCAACCAGGTAGTAAGTCACCAGGAATATCCTGTCATTTATGGGAAGGTTCCCAAAGAGTCAATGGAACATGGGTTCCTTAAGTTAAAAGCCAGTGGCTCACTGGTCTCACTTTAAAGCTTCAACCTCAGGTTCTGCCATCCACATCTCAACAGCCCTTCCTGAAAATATGTTAGGCTACATGGCAAAGGGCAATAAGGTTGCTAATTGGCTGACTTTAAAATAGGGAGATCATCCAGGAGGGCTCAATGTAATCAGAAACAGCCTGAAAAGTGGAGGGAGAGGCAGAAGAACCAAAGTCTGAGGGGACATAGTGATGGAAGCAAGGTAGAATGGATGCCGTGTGAGGACTCTGCCTGCCACTGCTGGCCTTGAAGATGGAGAAAGGGGAAGGAATGCAGGAAGTGTCAAGAAGCTGGAAAAGGCAAGGAGATGGATTCTCCCCCAGAGTCTCCAGAAAGGAATGCAACTCTGCCCATCCCTTGATTTTAGCCCAGTGAGAACTGTGTCAGAATTCCAGCCAACGGAACTGTCCAGAAACAAATTAGTGTTGTTGTAAGCCACCAAGGTTGTAATAATTTATGCTAGCGTCATAGAAAACAAAGAGCAGCATCATTGAATCAACACCCAATGTGTGTTAACTGTGGTGAAGGACCCCGGGATGCCTATGGGTAAGAAGCCCTTATCTTGAATCATTCTTTGTGCAGGACTGAGTGACAGACTCTCCAAGAAGTCATGGGAAAAAGGCCACTATACCTCAACTCATTGAGCTTCACATTGTTTGGGTAGAGACAAACTTCCAAGTTCTAGTCCATTGTAGAGATTAAAAGCTAATATCATCTGGGCCAGATTCAGCAGTCAGACTCTTTTACTTGCATGGATTGTTTTTTTAGTTGAATTGGTAGCCAAGATTTAAAAATTTATCCCAACCATCAAGATTTCTGACTTTTCTTGGAAAAAAAAAATAGAAAATCTTACCGTACTTGCATTTTCAGGATAAAAGAGTAGTGAATGTCCCTCTAGAAAAAGAATGCTCTCTCTGATAGTCACTGTCCCCACTACTGTACTGTCTCACATCCCCTCCAACTGTCCTATGTGGTCCTCTGGGCACCTGAGTTTGCAATTCCTGGCACACTGCTTATATACAGTTTCAATACTGGCTTAATTAGGGTAAGGTACTAAAGGCAATCTGGTTAGTTGCAATGTTTCATCCTGTGTGATTGCAAAGAGTGCCTTCATCAATTTCAGAAAAAAAAAAAAAAAAAAAAAAGAACTTAGAGATGAAATTGTTTGACCCATTGCCCCATCCTTCCAAATTCTTAACCTACGCAGCACCAAGAAATACTGGCTTGGGTGCCTGATAGGGAATTTCCAGGCCTGCTTAATGACTCCAATTCTGATCAGCTAAATCTTTTACTCCCTTGCGAATATATCCAAATCTGACTTCAGCGGATAAGGAGAGAATTTTTAGAGGGATAGAAATCAAGCTGGAATACTTTCAATGTGGTACACAATGTGCTCAAACAAAAAGTCAGATGATCTGACAGCGTCTTCATATGTACAGGGCTTAGAGAAATCCTTGTTCCCTTTCATTAGATTAACAGCATGTACGTTCTGACATCAGCTGCAACATAAGCTGGTATTGCAAAATGTGCTTTGGAATCCTGACGCATTAATTGTTATGTTTGGCTTTATTACCGACATATCTTTTTACTCATATCTGAATGCCGACGGTTATGGGCCAACATTTTTGGAAAAACGATACCTTGCAAGCTCACACTTGAAGTGGCTCTGAACAGTGAGGGGAGGTCATAGATACGGGAATAAGAGAGGAAAGTCGGCTCACAAAAGGGTCAATGTCCTGAGCGGCTAAGCAGGAATGCACCTTTTCCGTGACAGCCTGTGCGTCTTCAGAACACAATGCAGTGAATAATCAGCCATAGACGGGCAAGGGGGAGGCCTGGCCGGGCTTTTGACACGGCCCTCTGTAGGCGTGATGGATGTGGAGAAACTCAACCCTTCCCAGGGGGGTCAGGTGGCACCATCAAAACAAAGAGTACAAACAGTTCGGTCCTAGAAAAGAACTCCCCCCCACTCTAACCCCCCTTTCTTTCTGCTATTTGTGCCAAAAAGTTACAGTATCCAGCCATTCCTGATTAAGTTGGAAATCTATGCAAGAAAAGAAAAATGAAGCCAATGTGAAAATCCACTGGGTAGAACCACATATTTAAATTGTGCAAAATTTCTACAGAAATAAATAAATAAATAAAATGGCATTGATTTCCAAGGCTGGGAAAAAAAAATTCACTTTCCGGATTAGAGCGCGAGACACCATCCAAATTGGCAAAAACAAACAGAAAACAAAACAAAACAAAAAACAACCCCCAAAAAACAAGTTCTCCCAAATCTTTCCTTTGGAGGCTGTGAATAAAAACAAACCAGAGGAGGACGGTTCTTCCTCTGACTGTGGGGCCAGCCTGAGAAGATGGAGACAAGAAACAGAGTGTGTGTGTGCCTGCTGTCCCAACTAGAAAACCTGTGAAACATACTTTTGTTCTGCCCTTTCATTGTTTTCTTCTCTTTTTACATCTCTGAGCAATGGTTCTAGTTGGATTTGGATTTATTTGAACTTTTGGAAAAATATACACCACGACTTCTACCCCTCCTTCCCCCCTAAATCTAGGCTTCTAGGAATTTTAGAAATATCTATAAATTTGCTTAATTGCCAGCCAGTTTCTCCATTTCTAGGCAACTGGCTTCCCTTAGCTGTAATGTCAGAATGTGACCTATGGCATCAGGGTCTCATTTATCGGATGACTACCAAATGTTAAGGATGCCATCAGCCCGCTTTGCATGACTCTACAACTGGGCATGAGATACCTGGCCTTGGAGCAGGTATCTAAACAGTTTTTCAGTCCTGATCCAAGTGGGTGGAAGAGAGCCAGTTGAGAAGGGAGCTCCTGGGTAGATGTGACAGTAAACAGCACCTGCTGTGTATCAGGCAATGGGCTGAGCTCTACCTTACGCTATGCCCACAGGCATTCAAAGGGTCAATTTTGTCAGTCTTGCTTTTACCAATGAAGTTCATGGAGAAATTTAATAGCTTGACAATCTTAAGCCAGTACATGGCAAAGCTGGCATTGCAAACCAAGACTGCCTGCCTCTGAAGCTTTCCTTATCCACAGAGCCCCATTCTTACCCCCAACAGAAACTTCTAGAAAGATACTTTGATGTTTGGTCTTTTCAACTTCTTATCTCTCATCTAATCCCTCATCACAGAGAACTCCCGCAGAGAGAATTACATATGGCAGCAAGAGCTTTACAGAAGTAATTATTAACACACCTCAGCTCAAAATTGATTTCCACTCTTGGACCCAGACTCTATCTCAGAGGCAGGCTGTCAGGATAGAAAATGAGAGTCCCATATAATTTAGGCCATTTAGATCACTCTGCTGGCCCCCAGCCACCCACAGCCACCAAGGTGTTCATGCGGCTTTAAACAAATGACTGGTTTTAAATAAGTAAGAATTTGGATTGTGACGGCTTCATGGGAAAATGTCAGAAGCAGAGTTGTTTCTAAGGGACCAGTTCAATGGGCAGCAGGACAATGAATCCTATCTGAAAACACAGCATCAGGCAATATCAGGAACACAAGGATTCCTGGGCGGCCATCTACTATCTACCTTCCTTCTCCTAGCAATCCCTTAGCTCGATTTTGGACTTTCGCGCTCATGGTGTAAATTTTGATTCCAGATACCCATTTTGTGTGCTTACACAAAAGGACAGGGCAATGGCATGCAAAGATCATGGGCTGTGAAATAAGAATACCTGCTTTTCAATCACTGTACCACATTAACCAACTGTGTGACCTTCGGCTACTTATCTAACTTCTCTGGGCCCTTCTTTGTAAAATCTATTGTTCTGAGTCTGGAAGCAGTGTAAATAACATACTACCTGGCTTATAGTAGACGGCTAGGTAAAACATAATCATATTGAGATAACGTAAATAAAATACGACCTGGCTTGTAGTAGACAGCTAAGTAAAACTTTTCCTTTTCTCTTCACTCTTCTACTCATTTGCTTCTTCAGGAATGCCCTAATTCCAGGGGGTTCCCTTCTTTTTTTGCAAGGCTTATATATTTTAAGAACTGCTTAATTTGGTGGTGGCATTGATGATTGAAATCTTGTATTTTATTCATGAGCTGTGTACTGCTGAAGCTATTGTTTAACTTCTCTGAGCCTCTATGTTCTTATCTATAAGTTCTTGATAATAATTGTAATGTAGTTCATTTCCAACCAAACAGGCATTTAATACCTTCTTCTCTGCACAAAGGACCTAGATTTTGGGTCCATGTAGCCAGCAGAGGTGTCTCAACATGAAGGAAGACCCAGACCCAGTGGACAAATTCTGGTTGATCTAATGTAATGATACTAGCTCCATTCTTCTTTACCAATGAGTGCTCTAGGGTGAGTATAAATGATAAGCACTTTTAGCCAAAGAAAAAAAAATGGAAGTTTTAAGATGGAGCCCCAAGAGAAAAAAACCTTTTGTCCATTACTTTCCACTTGGTTGTTGATGGTGGATGTAATGCCTAAAGAACTGGCAGCCATCTTGACCCTATGAGGTGACAACACAAGGATGAATACAAATATGCTAATAATGATGGAAGGAATGGTGGGAAAAAGCCAATATTGTAATATAATATAATATTGTAAAATTAATTATCTTGAAGATGTTGTAATTCAGACATAAAGAAATAGTAAAAACCAAATAGTTCTCATTACTAAAGACTGAATGGTTTTTCTTAAGGCTTTCCAAGTGATTCCATTCTCTCCTGTTGGCTGTGAGCCTATTTGACTTATCTTTTTGGCCTGAGCTGAATGTCAAATCTGTCAGTGTCACTGATTGGATAAACAACTTGCAGGGAAAGGAGGTTGTAACTGAGTCATTTGTTGATTATTTAGGGATTATAAGTTGTCTAGAAAGTAGAAAAAAGACTGAAAACACTAGCTATGAGCAAAAGGAGTTCACTCGGTCCTCAATTAGGTGCTGGGAAAACAAGGTCAAATAAGTTAGTGCCCTGTCATTACAGGGCTTAGCAACAACTCAGTAGAGAAAGGTATGCCACAACTCAGAAGAGAAAGATATGTGAACAAGTCCAATCGTCCCTCAGTGTCCACTGGGGATTGATGTCAGGACCTCCTGTGGGTACTAAAATCTGTGGATTCTCAAGTCCTTTATATTAAATGGCGTAGTATTTGCATATAACTTATGCACATCCTCCCTTATACTCTAAGTCATCTAACACAATGTAAATGCTATGTAAATAGTTGTTATACTGTATTGTTTAAGGGACAATAACAAGAAAAAGTCTGTACATTTTTAACACAGATGAAATTTTTTTCCAAATATTTTTTATCCGAGGTTTATTGAATCTACATATGTGGAACCCACGAATGGGAGTGGGGGGAGGGGGCAACTGTATACACAAAAAGCTATTGTAATTGCCAAAATAGTGATAACAATGACGAAACACTACTGGGATTACTACTGTTAATGACTACCAGTGATCAAGCACCTCCCCCGCCCCAGGTACCATCCTAAGTGCTTCGTAAATACCGTCTCTTATGATATTTATAACAATTCTTTGTGGTCAGTCCAATTGTCATGCCTGCATTAGAGGTGAGCCTCCGAGACCCAAATGCACACAGCTAGTTAATGGAGTAGCTAGAATTCACATCTAGGTCTTTCTAACTGCAAAGCTCATAATCCTGACAACCAAGCCATGGTAGAGATTCCAGCAGAGTAAAGTGGAGCTTGTAAAGGAGGAAGGAGTTAATTTTGCTGGGGATACCAGGGCAGGGAGTGGAAGTTAGGCATGGGGGAAGTAGGAGGAAGAGTAAGGAAGGTCTTTAAATGAGATGACCCTCCGTGGAAGCTCAACTTCCTGGAGAAAAACTTCTCAGAAGAAAATGTATGATGTGCAGTTCTTTAGCATATTATCTAATATGAAGATGTGGGGAGGCTAGAGGCAGAATGGTATCTGAATTGGCCCAGTGGCCCCTCTCCCTGCCCCTGCCAGGAAAACTGCAAGTTCCAATGCAACTGGGACATCAGGAACCTGGGAAAATTAGTAGAGCTGTTTATTTTGCCAAAGTACATACTTGAAATCTCATGCATAAAAAGTTTTCTATGAATACAAAATATTGTGATTGTCTACATTAGACCAAGGAAACATTATATTCAAAGAGAAGGAGAGAAGTTTGAACATATTTATTTAGCATATGAAAGTGGGTGTTCGTGCCAAAAATAATTCAATATGGTAGCAACCTACTTAGGCAGTGTCTAAACTAACACAGCAGAACATGTGATGTGAAGATTTGGTGGCTGTAATTCATGCCAACCAGATCCCCCACAACCTGATTTGGTCTGTGAGACCCTCCTCATCCAGCCTCTGCCTTGTTTTGTGGCCTTAGGCTCAGTAGTCTAACTTTTAGCACTCCACTTGCGTTATCGGGTTTTGCTATAGAGTTCTAACAACTAAGTATTTTAACCAAGCTAAGGCCTGGACAACATTGAAATATAAGAGGTAAAATAAGATTTTGCTGACTTTTGAATTATTCAAATATTAAATATTAATATTATCAATCTTTAATTACTTGAATCATATTACTTTGTGAAGATTCTGTTTCTAGTAAATAAGGCCTTGAATTTAATACTTCTTTGAACTTTTTGAAAGTGTATACCAATTTTTTTGAAATGTATACTTGTTTTTTAAAAACAGTGTTTGCCTGCCTTGTTTGAAGACATGAAAAATGTACACAAAATGATTTAGAACAGTTGGGCTTTTCAGAAAATAATTTAAAATCATCTACCTCATAACTAAAGGTATGTTTTGTTTTTAATTACAAATCAACTTCAGCAAGTTTTAAAGCTGATAATATCTCATGCTGTTTTGGGTATACCAAGTACAGTAATTAGTACTGTACTTAATTAAAACGATAAGTAATTCTTATTTTAATGAGGGCAAACTGAAGTGACCTTTTTTCAGTGGCAAGAAAACTCCCAACTCTCAGCATAGCCACATTAATCTTCTTTTTGTTCCACAAATTAGCCAAGCTAATTTCATTCCTCAAGTCTCTGCACTTACTCTTTTTTCTTTTTCCTATATTCTTCCCAGAAATACTTGCTTGGTTGGGTACTTTACGTCTTTTATATTTCATTAAGGTCAAATGTCAAATGTTCCTATTTCAGAAAATGTGTCCCTCACTACCCCCCACCAACTCACCCAGTTATGCAGACCAAAAGCCTGGAAAGTATTTACCAATTTTCCCAGTCCCCCCATATCCCATGTATCAGTCTGTCCTATTGATTCTATGTCTAAGTTCCATCTGGAATTTGACCGTTTCCTGTCATTTCTATTGCTAAAACTCTAGTCTAAGACACCATGCTGTTTCATCTGTATTAGCACAACAACCTTTTCTCATCGTAACTTAGCTTGTCATACCTAATACAGAAACTGGTACCTTGAAAGGGGATGTTGCTAGGACACAAACTTAATACGTTTACTTTTTTGAGGAACGCCAAACTGTTCCAAAGTGCCTGAACCATTCTGCATTCCAACCAGCAATATATGAGGATTTTAGTTTCTCCACATCTTCATCAACACTTGTTATTTTCCCTTTTTGTTAATAGCTATCCTAGAGAGTGTGAAGGGGTACCTCATTGTGGTTTTGATTTGTATTTCCTTAATGACTACTGATGTTGAGCATCTTTTCAAGTGCTTGTTGGCTGCTTGTATAGCTTATTTGAAGAAGTGTCTCTTCAAGTCATTTGCCATTTTAAAAACTGGTTTTTTGTTTTGTTTTGTTTTTGCTGTTGAGTTGTAAGAGTTCTGTATATATTTTGGATACTAGACCCTTATCAGATCATAATTTGCAAATATTTTCTCCCATTCTGTAGGTTGTCTTTTCACTTTCTTGACAATGTCCTTTGATGAACAGAGGTTTTTGTTTTTTATTAAGTCCCTTTATTCATCTTCTTTTTTTGCTTGCGCTTTTGGTGTCATATCTAAGAATCATTGTTAAATCCAAGATCCCTATGTTTTATTCTAAGAATGTGAAAATGGAGACTCATAGCAGTACTATTAACAAAACTCAAAGGGTAAAAACAGCCCAATTGTCCATCAATGAATGGATGAATAAATAAAATGTGGTTATGCATACGATGGAATATTATTCAATCATAAAAATAATGTTATACTGATGTGTGCTACAATATGACAAACCTTGAAAACATTCTGCTAAGTAAAGGAAGCCAGACACAAAAGTATGGCATAATTCCATTTACATGAAATGTCCAGAACAAGTAAATCCACAGAAATAGAATTCAGATTGATGGTTACCAAGGGCTGGGAGAAAGGAGAATAGGACAATTGCTTAATGGTGTAGGGTTTCCTTTTGGGGTGATGACATGTTTTAGAATTAGATAGAAGTGGTGGTTGCACAATATTGTGAATGTACTAAATGCCACTGAATTGGTCACTGTAAGATGGTTAATTTTACATTATGTGAGTTTCACTTGAAAAAAACAAATTGTAAAGAACAAAGTAGAATCACTTCATTTCCTCTCTGAAAGGTAATACATTTACTATAATTTTATTTCTGCGCTTTCTACATTTCTTTCCAGTTTTTTATATATTAGAATTTTAGATACACATTAATTTTTATAGTATATGTCTTCTATTTTAAGACTTATTGTTGATATTTGCATTATGCTTAATATTCACATTAACAATAATTATTTAGACTTATTTGTAGTTTTCTTATTTCATTGTTCATCTTTGATGAAAATACTATGCCTTCCTCATTCTTGAATATGTTATAGGATTTCTTTGAACAATTTTTTTCGTTTTTCTGTTTTGTTTTGTTTCTTTGAGACAGAGTCTCACTCTGACACCCAGACTGGAGTACAATGGCATGATCTTGGCTCACTGAAACTTCTGCCTCCCAGGTTCAACCGATTCTCCTGCCTCAGTCTCCCAAGTAGCTGGGATTATAGGCACGCACCACCATACCTGGCAAATTTTTGTATTTTTAGTAGACAAGGTTTCACCATGTTGGCCAGGCTAGTCTCGAACTCCTTACCTCAAGTGATCCGCTCATGTTGGACTCCCAAAGTGCTGAGATTAGATTACAGGTGTGAGTCACCACGCCTGGCCCTTTGAGCAATGTTTGAAAGAAGAGTATATATGTGAAACTCTATTTGAAGACTTTAATTTCTGAGGATGACTTTCAGTTGCTTTCACTTGACTGTTTTATTAGATATAAAACTCTTAGGACACCCAGAAAGATGGAGTGGATGTACTTTTCCCTGTTCTTCATGTCAGAAAACCAAAATCAAACAAACAAAACCTAAAATATCAAGAGACAGAATACTTTAATGAAGTATTTTTAAAAATAAAAATTATGCAAAAATCTATGATGGACAACATGTAAAAATTTGAAATAGAGTTTGACAAGGCAAGATTAGAGTGAAGTGAGTCATACAAGTGCAACATCAGATCTCCCCAATTTAAAATTTTACTCTTTGGGTGTTCACTAAAATTTTGCAACTCAGAACCTCATTCACCTCGCTTTAGTCCTGCTTAGAGGACATTTTTTATGCTCAAAACTCCCTAGGTTTTGCTCTGATGTAATGGCTATCAAATTTGGCTTCACACTAGAATCTAAATGTTATTAGATAAATCTAATATCCACACTCTTTCCTCAGACAAGTTAAGCCAGACTCACCATTAATGAAGCAGGATTTTAAAAAGCTTTCTAGGAGATTCTAATGTGCAGTTGGGGTTGTAAACTGCAATCTTATTTTTTCATTCCTATAGAGTTCAGTGATAAGGACCATTGATCATCTACTCAGAATGTATCAGTTCAGCTCTTGGCTTTGTGCCCTTGAGTAAGTTATTTAGCATGTCTGATACTTAAATTCCCATTTCATGGCATTGTCCTGAATATTCAAGGAAAAAGCACACGCAAACCCTAAGCACAGTGCCTGGATCTTAGAAACGATAAATGCTGACCATTAAGATATTGCTGGTGCTGGCCGGGTGTGGTGGCTCAAGTCTGTAATCCCAGCACTTTGGGAGGCTGAGGTGGGCAGATCATTTGAGGTCAGGAGTTCGAGACCAGCCTGACCAACGTGGTGAAACCCAGTCTCTACTAAAAATACAAAAAAATTAGCCGGGCATAGTGGCACATGCCTTTAGTCCCAGCAACTTGGGAGGCTGAGGCAGGAGAATTGCTTGAACCCAGGAGGTGGAGGTTGCAGTGAGCTGAGAGCATGGCACTAAACTCCAGCCTGGGAGACAGAGCAAGACTCCGTCTCAAAAAAAAAAAAAAAGAAAAGAAAAGAAAAGAAAAAAAAAAAAGATATTGCTGGTGCTGAAGATGGAAACAGGAAAAAGCAGTAGCTATGATTTAGTATTGTAGAGGAGAATCTTTTGCCAGTATGAAATATTTTGCCATATCCTCTCAAAAATATAAATGTTTCCAAAGGATTTGTCTCCATGTCTGTCTTTGTTTATTTATTTTGCCTCATATCCAGTGAGCCTATTTGCTTTAACAACACAAGTGCTTTAGTTCAAGTTTGTCCAACCTGCGGCCCACAGGACAGCTTCGAATGTTGCCCATCACAAATGATTTTTTGGCATTTTGTAAAAACTTCATCAGCCATCATCAGTATTAGTGTATTTTATGTATGGCCCAAGACCATTCTTCTTCCAGTATGGCCCAGGGAAGCCAAAAGATTGGACACCCCTGCTTGAAAAAAGTTCAATACACTTTTTTTTTCTATTATATCTATTAATCAAAAGATTACCTTCTCACTCTCTGTTTTGTTTTCTCCTTCTGGTAATATCTATAGCTCTTGTTCTCACTAAATCTGTAATCTTTTTTCTTTTAATTTCTTGGAGAAGGTTTTTAATTTTGTCTTTTTGATATAAAAATACATATGCACAGTTTCACAAGTCGAGAGCTATAAGCTTTTGAAAAAAATGGCAGTATCTCATATATTACTTGTATTTATTCTAGAAGTCACTTTAAAGTATTATCTTTTCTTCTGGCATTACCTTTTAAATAACATGTTTTGAAATAGAAATTTTCATGATTTTTTATTTTTTGAATATGTAACACATTAACTTTGTTCAAAAGTTAAATAAATACAAATTTCTAGATTCTTCATATTGACCTTAGTAATAATTTCCTGGATATGACACCAAAAGCACAGGCAACAAAAGCAAAAATAAACAAATGGGACTACATCAACCTAAAAAGCTGCTGCACAGCAAAGGAAACAACAAAACGAAGAGGCAACCTATGGAACAGGAGAAAATGTTTGCAAATCATACATCTGATTAAAAGTTAATATCTGAAATATACGAGTTTGTTCTACAACTCAACGGCAGAAAAACAATCGGACTTTTAAAATGGGCAGAGGACCTGAATAGACACTTCTTAAAAAAACATAAATAATCATAAACAGGTATATGAAAAAGTACTCAATATCATTAATTATAAGAGAAATGCAAATTAAAACTACAATGAAGTAATACTTCACACCTTTTAGGATGGCTATTACAAAACAATAGAAAATAAGTGTTGAGTAGGATGCAGGGAAAAGGCAACCCTTATACACCTTTTTCTGGAAATATAAATTGGTATAGCCACTACGGAAAACAGTATAGCAGTTCCTCCAAAACTTAAAAAAAGAATTACCAGATGATCCAGCAATCCCACTTCTTGGTAAATACTCTGCAAAACAGAAACCGAATTCTCAAAGAGCTATCTACACACTCACATTCATTATGGCATTATTTACAATAGCAAAGACACAGAAACAACTTAAATGTCCATGAAACAGTTAAATGGACAAAGAAAATGTGATACATACATACAGTGGAATATTATTCAGCCTTAAAAAGGTGGGGGGAGTGATTTAATGCTAAAAAAGAAGGAAATCCTGTCATTTGTCACAACATGGATGAAGCTGAGAGACATTATGTTAAACAAAATAAGCCAGACACCGAAGAACAAATATTCTATGATCCCACTAACATCAGTCATTTAAAATAGTAAACTTATAGCAGAGATCAGACATATAAGGTTCTTTTACACCAGCTTCTTTTTTGGGCGGAAGTTTCTCTCCCATTCCACTCCCATCTGCCCATTACCACTGTTACTACCAACAATGTTTAATTATCTTTATTGTATTTTGTGTACCTTCCACAGTTTTTTTTCATGCCAGTAAAAGCAAATATAACATGTATTTTTCTTTTTCTGAAAGTTAACTTGGGCATCACTGTTTCTTTTTGCTGCAGTATGTTCTCAGCCTCTCCCTGCCATTACTAGGGTTTCAAATTACACAATTATATTCTTATCTCAAGTTGCATTTCCCTCTCGTCTGACTGCTTATTTAATAGTTTTCTAAATCCTATCAAGAATATTAATTCCAGACTTTCTTAAGTTTATTTCCAGGTATATTTCACATAATAATTCTGTTTCTTGAGAGGATATTGTTTCTGATTCCTTAAAACCTTTAGAAGACATTTTTAATTTCTGTGCCTGGCACTTTGTGTCCATTTGCTCATTCCTGCAGAAAGAAAATTTTGTATTTTACCTTTTTGGAAAACTAAGAAATATTTTTAAGGCATTGAGGGGTGTAGGTAAAGAGAGAAGGGAAAGATTAGATTTTCTGCAATTTTATTTCACTAACACAAAATTTTAGAAAATAGAAAGAAATAAGGAAGGAGTCAGAGCTAGAGGCAGTGTCACCTGGGTTCCAAAGAGTTCCTTCTTCCTGTTTGTCACTGGTTTCTCAGCTGGTTCTGAGACTCCCATCTCCCCCTGGCTTAACTGCCTCTTCATATTCCCTGGTTATTGTCTGATCCTACTTTCAAACATCAGGATAAGTGGGAGTGAGTGTGTCCATGGGATCCTCACTCCAAGTGACCTTCAGTGCCTGCTAGGATCAAACTTTTCCTACAAATGCTGTGTTATGGACTGACCTTAGCTCTGGCGCTTAGAAATTGGTGAGATTCTGCCGAGAAAATGGCACCTTCTCATGCAGTGAATTGTGATTGGCAGAGTTTTTCCTCAATCTGCCCCGTTTTCAGACGTCTCACAGAAATTCCTCAAGATTTTTAATATACATATGACATTCTTAAATAGCCCCTTGCACAGGTATTTCTTGTTTGTTTTTGTTCTGGTGTGGCAGTTCAAAGGGGATCTGAAAGTGAAGGATAGATGTGTGCTTTCCACACTTGTCACTTAGAACCCATAGTGACTTTCTTAGTTTTCCTCTATCTAGATGTGTATTATTTAGTCACAAATATATAAGGTGAACATTTAAGCTTCCATGTTGGCATCATGGAAGGCAGCTTTGATCTCCCACAGAAAGTCCCCTGATAGCCACACTGCTGGTGAAGTTTGAGGATGGGCTTAATGCTACATATAACTTTTGACTCTATTACGCATATTCATAGATGGGGAAGTTTAATTTATTTCTCACATGCTTAAGAAGTTTTGTTATTATCCATTAATTTTTCCCCTCTTCCCTCTGTATAATCACTTCATCATCACTTCCCAATTTATCACATCTCTCACTTAATTCGCAAACATTTTTATTCATTCATTTATTCATTCCCTGAGTGTTTATTGAGTACAGGGAATAGCATTAGAGGTGAAAAGTGAGCCAATTTTCCATATCCTCAGGGATCCCACAGGTTTAATCTCAGATGTTAGGAAGATGTTGCAGCTGGAGAATCTTACGGAAATAAGGGGAGAGGAAGACAAGGAGGATGACAGTGTGCACGTCTCTAGCATCTGTACTTTATCTGTGCAATCTTGTTTTACACTGATGACATGGTGATGATAGCGATAGTTATTTTTAAATGTTGGTTATTTAACACAGGTTTTGTGCTAAATTTAATATCCATTAACTTACATAATTTTACGATTACCTGATGAAATATTCCTTGTCATATTCCAATTTTACAGGTGAAGGAAATGAAGTAGAAGGGTGTTACATACCTTGTTCAAAGTGACATAGCCAAGTCTGCTTGGACTGTGGTTCAGGCCATGCAGCCTGACTCTAGAACCCATGCTTTGCTACCTGACTCTCCAGACGTAGGAGGCAAATACCATAATTGGCTCCGTTTTGAGAGGTGTAGGAATTGAGGCCGAGAAAAAATAAGTAACTTGTCCAAAATATGTAGTGAAATTGGTACTTGAACTTTTGTCTGTCTTTTGACTACACTACCACGTCTAAATGCTCAAATGCTCAAATTCTAAATGCTCACATTCAGATCATTTTAGATTTATGGACTAGAAACAGCCTTGGAGATTATGTTATTAAATAATTCCTCATTTTACAGATAATCTGTAATCACTAAAATCGTTTACTTAAAGAAATCAGGAGCAGGTTCTACACAGCAAAGCAACTTAACATACTAAGGAAAATTATTGTTTGAAATATTTTTTCTATTTTTTTTTTTTTTGAGATGGAGTTTCGCTTTTGTCACCCAGGCTAGAGTGCAGTGACACGATCTCAGCTCACTGCAAGCTCTGCCTCCTGGGTTCAAGCGATACTCCTGCCTCAGCCTCCCCAGTAGCGGGGATTACAGGCGCTTGCCACCATGCTCAGCTAATTTTTGTATTTTTGGTAGAGATAGAGTTTCACCATGTTGGCCAGGCTGGTCTCGAACTCCTGACCTCAGGTGATGCGCCTGCCTCGGCCTCCCAAAGTGCTGGGATTACAGGCATAAGCCACCACACCCGGCTGAAATATTACTTCTATTTAGTATTTAAGAAAACAAGATGCGGAATCCAATTCTTGATGGCAACACAGCTCTTGCTAGTAACTTAAATGCCTCATTGTTTCTCTGCAACAAGAGGAAACCTTGGGAAAGGATTAGGCACTGAGACCATCATAAGGAATTGCAAGACCCAGAGATTTTCATGAGGGTGAAAATGCTCATAGGAAAGCAAAGCAAATTGTCGTAAGAGTGGCATCCAGTGGACCGTCCTCTGAAAAGTGACCTGCAATTCTGCATGACTCTTTCCAGGATACTGAATTGGAGCCAGCTAATGTATGGAGCTTACCTTGGTTGTCACCTTCTGGTCTTTGTTTGAGGACCAACTGCATGTGATTACAGGTAACAGATACAGATGTAATTTGTTGAATGAATAGCAATTGACTTGAAAATTGGATGGATGGATGGATTGCGTTTCTTTACTCTCTCTCTCTTTTCTTTCTCCCTCTCAATAGTGCTAGATTAAACCATATTTAGTCTAGTCAAATCAGTGCTTGCTGTTTTTAAGAAGGATATTCTTGAGGTATAGTACTTCAGGGATGCTAATTCGGATTTGAACAGGATGAAATTTCTACCCAGACATGCGCATCGTATAATTGGGATGACAAAAAAATGGTTCCAAATGAGGGTGTGTTTGCATTCCTAGGCATTTTCCTATAGAGGCCAAAAAGATGCAAAATCTTCTTTTCTAAAGCTCTTGGTCGTTCTCAAGCTTGTCTGCACAATGGAATCACCTGGAGAGTTTGGAAAACCAAAAATACTGATGCCACAGATTCTACCCAACAGATTCTATTTTAATTGGTATGGAGTATGGCCTGAGTACTGATATTTTTTAAAGCGTCTGAGGCGATCCTAATGTGCAGCAAAGCACCGTCAAGCCCCCTCTCTCTGAGGAGGCACCAGCTGCAAGCATGTTTTACACCAATATGTTTGCGGAATATAAACATCCCAGTGCAAACTCTTGCACCCAAGAACTCTGGGCTGCTATGGACCGTCTTTGGCAAAGTCTGAATTTATAAACTGATAATACATATAATTCCATAGGCTCCATATGGTTCGTGTTATCCTGAGGGGAACTATACACATTTGCCTTGCCTCAGGATGGAAAGATAAATAACAGATGTGGACAATTTTTATCATACTTGTGCTGAACAATAATAAAAAAATGAAATGAAGGGAGCAGAGAGAGAAGTAAAACTCATGAAAACAAAGCTCAAATCAATTATTCTATGTTATATCTTTGCATTTTTAAGAATGCAGTAGTACACAAGAAAAAAACCTGTCATACAGTTCTCCATTTCCAAGGGAGACTATCTCTAGAGTGATGAGACATAATATTAAAATTGTATATTAATAAAGTTAATCAATTTGTTGATAATAGTGACAAAAACTAAAATCTACATATAGCTTACTGTGTACCAGACACTGTTGTAAGCACTACACAAGTATTAACTTACTTAACCCTCATTATAATCCTGAGACAAATACTATTATTACCCTTATTTTATAGATGAAGAAACTGAGACCCCCAAGAATTTAAGTAATTTGTTCAAGGCAACACATTGCTATGTGGTAGAACTACAAATTGAGCCCAAATAATCCCGCTTCAGATCCTATGCAAAGGTATCCCAGGTGTGGGGATGACAACCTGGTGACAATCCCTTCTCAGAAGGAAGACAGGTCCCATCTACAGAGGTGAAGCAAAGTTTTTTAGGTGGAACTAAAAAACTCAATGGAAGAATGGCTATTAAGATTTAGGATGGCCGGGCACAGTGGCTCAAGCCTGTAATCCCAGCACTTTGGGAGGCCGAGATGGGTGGATCACGAGGTCAGGAGATTGAGACCATCCTGGCTAACACGGTGAAACCCCGTCTCTACTAAAAAATACAAAAAAAAAAAAAAAAATTAGCTGGGCGTAGTGGCGGGCGCCTGTAGTCCCAGCTACTCGGGAGGCTGAGGCGGGAGAATGGCGTGAACCCGGGAGGCGGAGCTTGCAGTGAGCCAAGATGGCACCACTGCACTCTAGCCTGGATGACAGAGGGAGGCTCTATCACACACACACACACAAAAGTGAATGCACATGAATGTGTGTAATGTGTGTATATACTCCTTAAATAATAATTATTGAACACCCATAAATTCATTACTAATATGTTGGATCAAGGGTTGGCAGATTTATGGGCCTCAGGCCACATCCAGCCCATGGCCTGTTTTTGTAAATAAAACTTTACTTTGACTCAACCATGGCCATTTATTTACATATTATCTATCTTGTTTTTTTGTTACAACAGTAAAATTGAGTAGTTCCAACAGAGACCGCATGGCCCACAAAGCCAAAAACAGATACTGCCTGGCCCTTTACAGAAAGCATTTGCAGACTTCTGCCCTAGATACCTCTTCTCCATCCCATTCCCTCTTCCATCGCCAGGGGCAGCCACTCCCCTATATTCTGTACCAATCTTTCTTTTTAAGAAAATTAATTGTTTCATTTCACAGATTTGACTCTAATATAAATAAAATTATGGGCAATTTGTTCTTTATGTTTTTGAGATTCATCCATTTGATGTATATGGCTGAAGTTCATTGGCTTTTATTGCTGTTTGATAGTCTATTACATGAGACTATCTCTGTTCATTCCGTCTATTGTTTGATGGTTATTTTTGCTGTTTCTAGTTTTCTGCTATTTTGAATAAAGCTATGGAAACATTCTTAGTATGACCTCTGGTGAACATGTACACAATATTCACTAGTATACTTACTGGAATTGCTGAGTGAAAGAGGATGTGCATATTTATATACCCAATGTGAATGCCCTATCTGAACTATTTTCCAAGTGGTTGAACCAAAGTATATTCTCACCTGCATTGTATAAGGGTTTCTCTAACTCTATAACCTCACCAACACTTGCTGTCTGACTTTCTAAATGTTTGCCAATCTGGGATGTGAGAAATGATATCTCATTAGATTTTAGTGTTTGTTTCCCTTAGGAATATAATCTGCCACTTTCTGTGTATGAGCCACTCATGTTTCTTTTTCTGTGAAATAGCTCCTTATATCTTTTCCCATTTCTCTGTTTTTGCCTGTTACTAATTTACGTAAATTTGTTTTACATTCTGGATATAAGAGTGCTGTCAATAATCTGTATGATGCATGTCCTTTTCCAGTTTTGACTTCTGTTGCCATTTTCTTGTGGTCATGTTTTGATTGACAGACTTTTAAAAATATATGTAATCTATAAACTAAAGAGCTTCTGTACAGCCAAAGAAACTATCATCAGAGTGAACAGGCAACCTACAGAATGGGAGAAAATTTTTGCAATCTATCCACCTGACAAAGGGCTAATATCCAGAATCTACAAACAACTTAAACAAATTTACAAGAAAAATACAAACAACCCCATCAAAAATTGGGCGAAGGATATGAACAGACACTTCTCAAAAGAAGAAATATATGCAGCTAACAGACATATGAAAAAAAAAGCTCATCATCACTGGTCATTAGAGAAATGCAAATCAAACCACAATGAGATATCATCTCACATCACTTAGAATGGCAATCATTAAAAAGTCAGGAAACAACAGATGCTGGAGAGGATGGGGAGAAATAGGAACACTTTTACACTGTTGGTGGGAGTGTAAATTAGGTCAACCATTGTGGAAGACAGTGTGGTGATTCCTCAAGGATCTAGAACTAGAAATATCATTTGACCTAGCAATCCCATTACTGGGTACATACCCAAAGGATTAAAAATCATTCTACTATAAAGACACATGCACACGTATGTTTATTGTGGCATTGTTCACAATAGCAAAAACTTAGAACCAACCCAAATGTCCATCAATGATAGACTGGATAAAGAAAATGTGGCACATATACACCATGGAATATTAAGCAGCCATAAAAAAGGATGAGTTTGTGTCCTTTGCAGGGACTCGGGCGAAGCTGGAAAACATCATTCTCAACAAACTACCACAAGAACAGAAAACCAAACACCGCATGTTCTCACTCATGAATGGGAGTTGAACAAAGAAAACAAATGGACACAGAGAGGGGAACATCACACACTGGGGTCTGTCGGAGGGTGGTGGGCTAGGGGAGGGATAGCATTAGAAGAGATACCTAATGTAGATCATGGTTGATGGGTGCAGCAAACCACCATGGCACGTGTATACCTATGTAACAAATCTGCACGTTCTGTACATGTACCCCAGAACTTAAAGTATAAAATATATATATATGTAATCTAATATATCAATTTTTTCTGTATGTCTATAAAATTTGCATTTTAAGTAATCATTTTCTATCCCAAAGTTATGCTGATATTCTCCTTATATTGCCTTCTAAAATTATCAAAATTTTGCCTTTCAAAATTAGGTTGTAATATACCTGGAATTGAGTTCTGTGCGTATTCTGAAGGACAGTCTGACTTAACTTTTCTCCATAAAAATTGAACCAATTGTTTTAACACAATTTGTTGAAAAGCCTTTCATTGAAAGCCTCTTTCATGGAACTATAATGCTAGCTCTGTCATAAATCAAATTTTTTCATTTGATTTATGATATGAAAATTATATGCATTTGATATGCATTTTTTTCTCTAATGATACTCAGTATCATTAGATACATAAGAGTATATAAATAATACTCTTAATTATATAATTTTGTAGTAATTCTTGGTATCTGATTAGGCAAATACCCACTTCCTACCCTGTTTTTTTAAATTTTTAAATCTGGAGGTGTTTTGGATATTCTTGTTCATTTGTGCTTCTACCTATATTTTTCAATTAACTTGTCATGTATGAAAAAATAAAAGGCAAAACTTTTTATCCTTAAATCAGTTTGGGCAGGTTTGCAGTTTTTTCTTGTATCATAACTTCCAATCTATGAATATGATCTATTTTTTCACCAATTTATGGCTTCTTCCAATAACATTTTATATTGTCTTTTTAGAGGCCTTGTGTATCCTTTGTTTAGATTCATGTCTAGGTATTTAATATTTTTGATGCTGTTATAAATGATATTTTTAAATATATATACATTTTTATTTCACATAGAAAATTTTAATGGATTTTTTAAATGTAGATTTGTATTCAGTAAACCTGTTAAAATCTCTTAGAATTTCTAAGAGTTTATGTATTATACAATTTGATTTTCTTTTTTTTTTCTGGAGACAGAGTTTCGCTCTTGTGGCCCAGGCTGGAGTGCAGTGGCATGATCTCAGCTCACTGCAACCTCCAGCTCCCTGGTTCAAGCAATTCTCCTGTCTCAGCCTCCTGAGTAGCTGGGATTACGGGTGCCCACCACCATGCCCAGCTAATTTTTGGCATTTTTAGTACAGACAGGGTTTCACCATGTTGGCCAGGCTGGTCTCAAACTCCTGACCTCAGGTGATCCGACTGCCCTGGCCTCCCGAAGTGCTGGCATTACAGGCGTGAGCCACCATGCCCGGCCTATTCTATTGGATTTTCTATGCAATTGTATTATAACTCATCATAAAGATAGTTTTATTTCTTTTCCACAATCTTTACAGGTGTAATTTTTTTCTATGCCTTGCTGCACGCTTTATGATTTCCAGTATTTGCACTACTCTGGCTTTTGGTCTTTGCTCTTGCATCAGCCTTTCATAATTGGGTATGTTTGTTGTAAGTTTTCTGTAGATAATCTTTATGAGGTTAAGAAATTTGCCTTTATTTCTAGTTTATTGAGATTTTATTATAAATCAATATTAAATTTTATCAAATTTTCTCCATTACATTTCTACTGAGATGATCACATGATTATTAAAATTTATTATATAGATTTATTATTTTGATATTTAAAAATCAGGTTTATTGAGGCATAATTTATATATAATAAAATTTGCCCTATTAGAGTATACAGTCCAGTAAGTTTTGGTAAATGTATGCAAATAACACAATAAACAGATTTAGAACTTTTCTATCACCACAAAAAGTTTCTCAGGGCCCTTTGCAGTTAATACACACCTTCTCTCCAGCCCCAGGAAACCATGGATCTGCTTTTTGTTACTGTAGTCTTTCCTTTACTTTGATTTTTTTGAGTGGTAAGCCAACCTTACATTTCTGAGTTAACTTGGTCATGATATCTTTTATAAACACTAATGAATTTAGTATGATTGGCTGATGCCTTTGCTTTCCTGTACTGTCCTTGCCTGGTTGGTACAAGGATTATATAATACTTATAAAGTGAGTTGAAGACAGTTTCCTCTTTTCACCAGCTGGAATAATTTATGTATTATTGAAATTAATTGTTCCTTAAATACTTGGCAGAATTCACCATAAAGGTACTTAATTCCAGACCTTTTGGAGGAAGATAAAATACTGATTTTTTTAAATCATTATTTTATTTTTGTAATACAGCTTATTTTTTCCAGAAACTTCTACTTTTCATTTACATCTTCAAGTCAGATTAAAGTTGTATTAATAACCCCTTATTATTTAAATCTCAGCAGAATGTGAAGTTATGTTCCCCCTTTCTATCCTTTTTTTCCCCCAGATATTTTTCTGTTACCTGTTTTAAATTTAATTCCATTGTGGTCAGAGATAATACTTTGTATAACTTGCATTCTTTTATGTATATTGAGACTTGTTATAAGGCACAGAGTATGGTCTATCTTGGTAATCATTCCTGGCACACTTAAAAATAATGTGGTTTCTGCTATTGTTTAGTGGAATGTTCTGTAACTGTCAATTAGGTCAAGTTAGTTGACAGTGTTGTTCAAGTCTTTTATATTATTACTGATTTTCTTTCTACTCATTCTATCAATTAGAGAAAGGTGTCAATATTTCCAGTTATAATCATGGATTTGTCTACTTTTACTTTCAGTTAGAAATTTCTAGCTGAAATTATCTCTTTCCACTTTCAGTTAGTGTTAGCTTGCTATATCTTTTTCCATCCTCCTTCTTTTAACCAGTGTATCTTTATATTGACATTACCTATATGATTTATATTATATTATGTTACTATATCTTGTACGCAGCATTTATTTGGATCTTTTTTATCCAATCTGATGACCTTTGCTTTTTAATTAATGTATTTAGATCATTTACATTTACTGTGATTATTAATATGTATTAAGTTCAAATCTACCACTTTGGTATTGAATAATTGTCCCACTTGTTCTTCGTTTCAAAAAAAACATTTTTTACCTTCTTTTGTATTGACTGTTTTAAAATTCTATTTCATCTTCTTTGTTTGCTTATTAGCTATAACTTTATTTTGCTAATTTAGTGGTTGCTTTAGGGTTTATAGTAAACATCTTCAACTTATCACAGTCTATGTTCTAGTCATATTGTATTATTTTACACATAGTATAAAAACTTTATTGTAGTATACTTTCATTTTCCTCCAGTAATTGTGCTATTCTTGTCATCCATTTTGCTTCTACATATTATAAACTAGACACGATTTTGTAATATTTTTGTTTAAACAATATTTTATTTAAACTTAATAATAAATAATAAAAATATATACTAACCACATAGTTATAATTTCTAGTGTTGTTCATTTCTTTGTGTAGATCCATATTTCCATCTGATATCATTTTCTTTCTGCCTGCAGGTGCTGGTGATGAATTTTTTCAGCTTTTGTATATTTAAAAAACTTATTTTATTTTTGAAAATATTTTTTGTTAGGTATGAAATTCTATGTTGACTTTTTTTCTCTTCCAGTATTTTAAGAATGTTATTCCATTATCTTCTTGCTGGCATTATTTCCAGAGGAAGAAAAATCTTTAAGTTTTTCTGTTTTTACAGACTTTGAGTAATTTTACTACATTATACTTTGGTGTGGTTTTCTTCATGTTCCTTCTGCTTGAAGTTCATCGAGATTCTTCAATCTGTGAATTTATAGTTTTTTATCTACTTGAAAAAGTTTTAGCCATTATTTCTTTAAAAAGTTATTGTCTCATCTTTCCCCTTTGAAAACTTCAATTACAGATATATTAGGTCATTTGATGTCCCACACATCAATGATGCTCTGTTGCTTTTGTTATTTTCTCTTGTTTTGAGTCATTTTTTCTTCTGTGTTTTACTTCAGATAGTTTATCTTGTGATGTCTTTAACTCACCAACGTTTCCTTTTGCAATGTTTAATCTTTTGATTGTTTGATTTTTTTTCCTTCTCACGATGGTTCATATTTTCCTGCTTCTTTAAATGCCTGATAATTTTTATTGGATGCTAGACATTGTGTATTTTATCTTGTTGAGCTCTGGATACTTTCTGCTTTCTTTTGAATATCTTGAGCTTTTTTTCTGGGATACAATTGTGTTATCTGGAGACAGTTTGATCCTTTTAGGTCTGGATTTTAAGATTTGTTAAAAAGGACCAGAACAGTGTTCAGTCTAGTGCTAATTATTCAAACTACTGAGATAAATCCCTTCTAAATATTCTACCCAATACTAGGTGAATTACATTTTTTTAGTTTGATGATGAGTACAGACACCATTATCTGCCTTATGTGAGTTCCAGACACTGCTCCTTCCAAGTCTTTAGGGAAGTTATTTCCCCAACTTTGAGTAATTTCTTCACAAACATGCTCTGATTACTGCTCTGTTGAATAAATAAAGGGAAATCTCTACAGCTCTCTTGAGTTCTCTCTGTGTGCAACTGCCCTCTCTAGTATGCTTCCCAGTAAACTCCAGCCACTTTTATATATTCATATTTTTGGCTTTGACCTCTCAACTTGGTGACCCTACTATGATCTCCAACCCCAGACATGGCCTGGAATCTCTTGGAAAGCAGAACTGTGAAACAATCCTGCCTAACCTGATTTATTTCCTTTTCTCTCATAGATCATTGTGTTTCATTGCTGATGTCCAATGTATTGAAAACCATTATTTCACATATTTTTTTCTGTTTTGTTTGCTTCAGGTTGATACTGAGATCTTGTTCCTGATCTTCCATTTTTGCAAAGACTGAAGGTTCAATCTATTTTTTAGACCATTACTTTTGTTCTGTCATACCTGAGGTTTGTCAATTTTATTTTCCTTTTCCAATAACTGACATTTGGTATTCTCAAGTCTCTTCATAATATACTTGTTTATTCGTAAATGTGCTATTTGTACATCCATTTTCTTTGTTATTATTTTCTACTCAAATTCATTATTTCCTTCTTTCTCCTTGTTGCAGTAGCTTCACATACAACATAAAACATAAACTGGAGAGACTCTCACCCAGTATATAAATGTAACAAAAATTTCCTGTACCCCATATATTTGCACAAATAAAAAACTCCCAAAACCCTCCCCAAATCCAAAGGTTTAATTTAATTCTATGATTTCAAAATATTGCCACCCACATCACAAAGACTTTCTTGATCACCCTACCTTCTGATAGTCTAGTTATCCATCTTCCAAACTCTTGGACCAACGGTTCAAAGAGAACACATTAACCCCTGAACAGAATGTTTACTCAGCAGACAGTGGTATCTCAGTTCAGGTAACTAAAATAACTCTTGTCTGACATACAGCATAAGGATGTTCTTCTACAGGCCTGAGGGAATTTCTTGTAGAGCAATAAAGTACACTGGGATATTGCTAACCAAACATTATCACCACTGCAGAAACCAAGAAACATGGAAACTTCACATATTGACTGGTTTAAATCCTAAAAGGCTTACTAAGAATGAAGTACTCACTTGACAAGGGACTGTGAGGTGGCAAGGTGTTTATAGGTGTTTATGTTGGGACTGAGTCATGTTTCATCACAGGAGAAGAATCTAGGGCTTGACCAAGCTTAGAATCAAGATTGGAAACTGGTGCATTTATACAGAAAACATAATGAACCCTACCACTTTACTGTGTCCTATGCCAGTAAAGGCACACAGATGACCATTGTTCTAGAAATTTGATAGGTAAAGAACTAGACTATGAGAAGGCAGGGTGATCAAGAAAGTCTTCACAATGTGAGTGGAAATATCTTGGAATTATAAAACTAGTTAGAACCTCTGGGTTGTTTTGTTTTGTTTGTTAATTGTTAATTTCTTAGGGGTACATGAAAAGTTTTGTTACATGTATGTAAGGCATAGTGATCAAGTCAGGGTGTTTAGGGTGTCTACCACCCAAGTACAATACATTTTTGTTAAGTGCAGACGCCCTATTCTGCTATTAAACATTGAATTTATTTCTTCTATCTTATTCTATGTTTGTATATTTTAATCCACTTCTCTTCGTCTTACCCCTGCCCCTACTCACTCTTTCCAGTCCCTGTTGTCTATCTTTTCACTCTCTACCTCCGTGTTGGATGGAAAGTTGGTTAACTGAATATTTGAGTTTCCTTGGAAATACTTAAGGAAATAGTCCATATCACACTGTTGTGACCATTTATGATTTTTTTTTTCTGAGATGAAAAACCCAGATGATCTGGGTTCTTTCCCATCAATCTCTAATAGATAACATTCCTGGGCCCTCTGGCACAAGCACTGCTCCCTGACACAAAGACTAAGTCACTCGTGTTTGTATTCTCAGAGCCTAACCTACTGCCTTGCAGAAAGACTGAAAATATCATCCTTTTTCTACACAGATTAAAGATTTTGGGCTTTATTTCTTGGTCAGAGAGCGCTATTGAAGGTTCGTGGGCAGGCAAAGGCCACATAACTCTGTGTCATTGACTCAAGCTGACCAAGTCATACATCATGTGACCTGCACCCAACTCTAGGGAGCTGTGCTTGTTTCATGCCTTCTTCATGGCAAAAGTCCTAGGCAGAGCCCAATGTGCTGCCACGGACTGTGGGAAGGACTGTGATGAATATGGCTAACTTCAAGGAACTCAGGAGTTAGTGGAGGAGCTTTACAAGTCAAAACATCCAATAATGACTTGTTTTCACTGAATTCACGTGAATGCTCTGTTAGTAATGTAAGTTATGGAGACTGTCTCCTGTGATTCATTAGCTAGAAGCACTGTGGATACTAAGACTCTCAGAATACTGTTCTCATTGACATCAAATCTGTCTTGATGAACTGCAGCAATTGAGAAAGAGCCCTCTGCCCAGCCTTTACCAATCCCCCTGCCCTTGAATTAGCAGGACTTGAATCACAGCAGAGTTGGAAATAAAGTCAATACTATACACATAAAAGAAAGTGTTGGTCAATTGCTTTCTCTATGATATTCTAGTAATTTAATTGTACTTTCAGGTTAGGAAAGTAAAATGAAACAATTCTAAGGAAATCATAATTATGTTATCTAAGTTGTGTACTGTGTATCCAAGTATTTATTACACTGTGTATATGATGACAGATAACATTTATAGACTGCTTTCTCTGTACCAAGGATTGTGCAATATGTTTAGTATATGCCATTATCCCTCAGTATCCATGGGGGATTGGTTCCAGGACCACTTCCTCACTCCCCCACCCTCCACACACCTCCAAAATACCAAAATCTGCTAAAGCTCCAGTCCCTGATATAAAATAAATAAATTTGGGTATAACCTATGCATATCCTCCTGTATGTTTTAAATAATTTCTAGATTATTTATAATACCCAATATAATGTAAATGCAATATAATTAATTGTTATACTATATTGGTATTTTATTTATATTATTTACTGTTGTTGTACTGTTATTTTTTTCCAAATATTTTCCATCCCCAGACAGTTTAATTCTTGGATGCAGAACCCACAGGTATGTTGGGCTGACTTTATCATCCCACTAAAGACTTGTAACAATCCCAAGAGGTAGGCCTAGTCATGATCTTTATTTTATAGAGAAGAAAATTAAAGCTTAAAGTAACTACAGGATCAGGCAGTGTGAACAGGGTAGAGCCAGGATTCGAATGAGGGAAGTCATGCTCTACCACCGCAGGCTGCACTGGGCTGCTTGTGCAGCTGCCACCTATGAACCTCAGATACAGCTATTGTCTACCAGAAAGCCCACCGGTGTCTCCAGCCATATTATTTGAAGGTAAGGTAGAGCACCTCTGTTGTAGCATCGCTGAAAGAAAAAATGCTGAAATTAATAGAAAGACAACAGTCTTTTTTTTATTATTATTACATATAGCTATAACCACTGTGGAAAATTATGTCTATTCTCTCAGTAAGTAGATATAAACGTGACCAATAATGGCATATATGCCTATATCTCCATAAATTAAGTATTGTTTAACTTCTCCTAAATTTATCACAAAGCTTCAACAATTTAAAAGAGATACCATTTTAAAGATAGCATTTAAAAAACCCAACAATTTCTCACTCCCTATATATGTACATTTACATATATACCACACATAGAAATATGTATACACATGTACACATATACCACATACATATATATTTATACACATACGTGTGTGTGTGCATGTGGTATATTTCAGTTCACACCTGGAAAGTGAAAAGAGTGCTCCCATTTAGCTATTCCATGTCTGTGCACAGTATGTTCCTGATAGGAGAAAGTTTCCGTTTAGAAGGGGACTCCTCGGCCGGGCGCGGTGGCTCACGCCTGTAATCCCAGCACTTTGGGAGGCCGAGGCGGGCGGATCACGAGGTCAGGAGATCGAGACCACAGTGAAACCCCGTCTCTACTAAAAATACAAAAAATTAGCCGGGCACGGTGGTGGGCGCCTGTAGTCCCAGCTACTCAGGAGGCTGAGGCAGGAGAATGGCATGAACCCGGGAGGCGGAGCTTGCAGTGAGCCGAGATCGCGCCACTGCACTCCAGCCTGGGCCACAGTGCGAGACTCCGTCTCAAAAAAAAAAAAAAAAAAAAAAAAAAAAGAAGGGGACTCCTCCATGAACCTTCCTTCCCCAGCTCCCAGAGCAAAATTAATTCCCTCTCTACAGATTGCTTTTATCTCTAAAATATAGCTATGTCCTTTCATGCTGTCTTGTATGAGAGTCCACTGCACAAGTATCCCTCTCCCTTTCTGTAGTTAAATAAGGTCCAGGGAACTTTGTCTGGAATTCCCAAGGCTGCTTGAGGATGGGAGCTGCTCAGTAGACGTATCAATACATGTCTAAATGTTTCTTTCTAAGTGAACTCTCTTCTGGTAAATAAGAACCAACTTTTCCCCAGTATTGATTTCCCTTTTAGATGACACATTTCTTTTGTTAACACGTTTCCATCTTTGGAGAATGAGGGATAAGTGTGAAAATGGGTACATTTACTTTCTCTCTTTTACTGAAAATCTTAATTTATTTTTAGGCAAGTAGGTTCAGTATATGACTTTTCCTGGGGTGAGAGGCTAAAGGAGTGGGAGGGATGGCATTTTCAGTTGACAGAAATAGAGGTCAATCAGTCTGGTGCCCACATGCTCTGTGAATGCTGGCAGTCAGCCGGCGTTCAGGTCTCAAGCAGATTAAAGTGAAGAAAGCACAAATGCAAACCTAGGCAAATTACTCCAAATTGCAGCTATTCCAGTGTTCCTATACACTGGATTTCTGCATATAAACTAACCCCCAAGATATTAAGGGAGAGACTGAGGTGAGCAAACCCTCTGGCCAGCTCCAAATCCATCTGCTTGAATTACAGAGATGTAGGCCCCCATCTGAGGCCTTCCCCCTCATACCAGGCAGGAGGGCCTTTGGGGCTGTGTGCATGTGTGTGTGCGCATGTGAACTAAGAGGTGAGGGCATATGTGTACACTGCACACTCAGCATGTCAAAGGCAGCACTTGTTCTGCAGGCCTCGTAAGAATAACCACATCACACAATGATTTCTTTCTAAATAAACAGAGGAGGAGAGTTGGCCGATAAGGCACTTGTAGGCTATACCAGGCCAAATTCAATCAGCGGCTCCTGAATGTAGACAAGTGGCCTTCTATGCTAGTGAGCTTGGGAGACGATATCATCTCTCCTGTCCACAGGCCCCATAATTGCATCTCATTCCTGACTTCTGCAAAATAATGACCCTCTCCCCCGATGGTTTGCAGAACACATGGGGAGGAAATAGTAGATCTGAGCTAACTGGCCCAGAAATTCTAACCAGATGATGGAAAAATGTTTTGTCAAAGTAAGAGTTCTTTGAATTTTTAAGAGCCTTGCATAATCTAATAAACAGCCTTTTCAAGAAAGTGTCCAAAATGAGGCCAGCAAGACCATCCACCATTATTTCAATATCATTTTGCCAATTCTTTCATTTTGACGGATACAGACAGGAATCCCAAATAAAACATTCCTTCTTAGTCCTCCCCTGCTTCTTTTTTGGCAAGAGTATAAAAGACTTTTCCACCTTAAGCAAAGCAGTAAATGACACAATGAAAGAAAAAAAAAATGCCTTGCAGAACTGCATTGTGTTTTCAACTTTATTAAATAAGCAAAAAAAAAAAAAAAAGAAAGAAAAAAAAAACTGGAAAAAAGAGAAAAAGTAATTTTGCAAAGTCTGTTAAGCTCCCGTTTGCCTGTGGAGGTGTTGGCTAGTTGTCTAGATCCTGGAGTAACTGACCTTTTTAGTTTGTTTTTATGTTGTTTGTTTTCAGCTTTGTCCACAACAGGCAGTCACTTCAGACCAGGAAGTCTCTAAAAGCACCGAGACTCTTTGGAGGTTAATGCTTTTGGCCAAGATCATGGATGGGGAGGACACAGGGCTTTACCTTCAGCACCTCTCTTGGTATCTCACTATCAACAGGATGATGGCCCACAGGAGCAAAGGCACCAGTTTTCACGCACTGCCCAGTTTACCCATTTTGTCAAATCCTTTCTCCTGGCCTCCTGACTATGACACCACCCAGGTGTCCATATTTTCTGCCAGGAAAAGCCTGCTGGGGACAAAGCTTCTTACTTCATATTTATCTTCTCTCCATTTCGGAAAGTGTCCTGTCTTACATTGCAACTTGTTGAAAGCAGGAAAGTGATTTTATAGTAAGACTAATTTACATTAAAGTGAAAATGGCATATTATTTTGAGGGGTACCACTTCAAGTAATTTGTTTATATTTTAGTAATATATTGGGAGGCTCAGTGGTTCAGGCCTGTTGTTCTGGCACATAAGGAGGCAAAGCTAGGTGTTCAAGGCCAGCCTGGATAACATAGGAAGCCCTCACCTATATAACAACAACAACAAAAAAGAATATGAGAGAGACATTCATTTCATTGAGCATTACATTTTTTGAGCATTATATATTCTGTGTCCTGTGTCTCTATGCAAATTTTAGATTCAAAATATATTATTACTGTAATATTAACCCCAAAAGAAAAATATTTATTTGTAATAATCTAAGGACTATGATATATAAAGAAGACCTCTCCAAATGCTCAAATCATCCATATTGGGAATTGATTACTCAAATAGCTCTCTCTGTATACCTATATCTAAACCAGGACCAAAGACTGAACGGGCTCTGAAGATATCTTTGTTTTTTGTTTTTGTTTTAGAAACAGGGTCTCTCTTTGTTGCCCAGACTGGTCTCGAACTCCTGAGCTCAAACTAATCCTCCCCGCTCAGGCTTCCAAAGTGATCGGATTACAGGTGTGAACCACTGCGCCAGGACTGAAGGTATCTTTGTAGGGTGCTTCTTTTGCATGGGAGATGAAACATAGAGATCCAGGACAGATGGGATTGTTCTATAGAGTAAAATGAACAAGTGCATAATTAATTCCCATGTAAGCCATTCTCTGTTTGGTCAAAAGTTTGCCAAAAGTTTCTACCATTTGATCCTCTATCTCTGAAGTGAATACTGAAGCAGTGCAATAAGGCAGCTATTAGCAGAGGAAGGGGCCTTCTTGGGACTCTTGCAGCTCATGTGGATATGGAACTGCAGAAGAGAGAGGCTGAGGTTGAGGTAAAATAAGACCCTGAAACCCAAAGGCAATGAACAAGATAGCATTGGTTAGAGTTCAAAACCTCAGAGATCCATATGGCTTTCTTGGTGGAAAACTCATTTATCTTGACCTAAGGCAGAAGGTGAGAAGGAGACAGTAGCCACTAAGACAGAAGAAAACTTAAACATCTGAAGAGGGAAATTCAATGAGCTCCAGGTGCCTTCCTTGTAAACATTTCAGAAAAACTCCCAGAAGTTTGATAGAGCTCATGCGTGTCAATGGAACTGTAAAACCCAGTCAAGTCGCCATCCTGGTTGGACTCTAATAGGGAAGAAAGAGAAAGGATTAGAACCAGAGAGAAGGAAGGCTGCTTCCAAAAATAAATTTCAAGAATATCTTAGGGTAAAAGGATGGACATCTTCACTGGGGACCGAAGATGGGGAGCAAATAGCATGGAGAAAAAGGTTTATAAGGTTTAGGTGCAGAAACATTTGATTTGGAATTCCCCATCCTGTTCCTGTTTCAAAGGGCCTCTTCTGATGCCGTCTGTTGCTGTTGTGCAAACTTGCTTTTCCTGTAGAGCCACTGAGGCATCTTCACATGCCCTGATGTCTGTGCTCTTTAACTCCCGAGATAATTATTCTCAAAGGAAGAAGTCACTGATGGAAATTCCTGTAGCTCTATTGGATAGCAAATAAATTGCATTTATTCCTTCTGGAAGAATTGGTTTAAAGCAGAATTATGTAAAGGGACTCTATAAAGAGCAAATATAGGTTAAAACTTGAATTTTTCTCAATATTCTAGAAAGATGATGGGCTGTCAGTATCCTGCAAATGTCCCATCTCTTCCTAGGATGTATGAAATCTCTCTCTCTCTCTTTCTCTCTCTCAAGCCATCTGGTGTTTGCATTATACTTTCATGTGTTTTTCCACTCACAACACCACGTCTTCACACACACTCTTTCATGCCAGAAATTTCATCCCAGTGATGTTTGGCCCACCCCTTCCTCTGTTTCCTTCACATATTTCTTGAAGTATCAAGATGTTCCTGAATATGAAAAGCCTTTTTCTTCCTGTCCTTTTTCTTATACAGAGCCTCTAAGTATGAAATCAACCATCATACATAAATAGTGTACATATTTTATTTGTTTGTTCATTCATGGGTAGTAGCTGCTGTTTGTGTGAATGGTTTAGATGTTCTCTGTAGAATTATTCTCTTCTATTTTGTTAACAATGCCCACTTTCAATGGCAACACATTGCAAACTAGAAAATATATTCTTTAACCAGGATTTTTAAAAAATAGGTATATAGGAATGTTCCTTGAGAGACAGAGAGAAAATATTGGTGCTCATACATTTTTATATATATATGAAAATGTACTCCTATTTATATACACACATAGAAATGTACATGAATGAACATATATATATACTGTATATGTGAATATACACATGTATGTATCATAATACCATCCTTGGTTTTATATTTTTGTGTATATTTCACAACATATTTGAGATTTTTATACCGTGGTACCCAAATATAATTTATTTATATTCAAAACAGTGTCTACACCATCATGACTAAGCTGTGGCTGAAAACCATTTGATAATGAAGCACTGGAGCTGACAACGATATTCACTCATTGCCTGGTTTTGTTTTTTGTTTTTTTTTTTTTTTGGTGCTTTTAAAAATTGCTGTCTAATTATAGAATTGTATTCACTCCTGTTTTAATAAATAAGAGACGATTTACAATAACTCACCTGCAGCAATGTGCTTTGAATCATTTCAGAGAAGATGGAGGACAGAAGAGATTGGCTGACACCACAGTATGATAAAAAAAATAGGAATCAGTGGTATTTATGAGATGGATAAATAAAGCACGCACCCACCCCTATCAACCCACTGCATGGTCAAGTTCTTAGGAAGGTGATGAGGCAACCTCTCCAATATTCCCATTATAGAGCCCGACTAATATTCTGCTTGGTGATGACAAGGTTGAATTCAGACTGGTTGATAGTTGGTATTGAGCCCAAAACCAGGGTTGAAGTTGTTCTAGGGAGAGGCTGGATTGAGGCACAATGTACGGCTAACGTTAACCTCCTCCTGACCAGACACCCCAGCAGAAGGGCCTTGACACAAACCCAGTGTATCTCCTGAGTGGGCAAATACAAAGAGCGATCCAGGGTGTTAGTTGCTAGTTGCATGACCTGAGCAGCAATGCAGGGAGGACCTTTCTTTTGCCTTTGAGCCTCCTCCTCCAGAGAAACTTTTACCAGTGACCTGGCAGTGAGACTTGTGTTTCATGTAGTGGTGAATGTTTTAGATCCCCAGACTCTTGTTCTACTGAAGACCCTCCCTCCAGGGTCCTGCATTGAACTGGCCTTGCTGCAGCCTTCCTGAGTCTGTCAGCAGTAAAGGCAACAGTCCCCAGAGTGGAGCATTTTAGCCAATAGTTCAAAGTCCTGGTATTTTCTCCACAAAGTGATGATAAGAAAGGGGGTTGACCCCTCAATCATATCAAAAATGTTTGGAGGTCACTGGGTAGACATGAAAGACAATCTGTTGAAAATTTAGATGGAGGTCTGGAGTCATATAAGCAGAGGAAAAAGACTGAAAAGAAATAATGTCAGAATGTTAATGATATGGTAATGTTAGAGTTGATTTTATTTTTTTTTCATTGTACTCTGTAGTGTGAATTATCTAAAAGGAGCATTTTTTAAACAAGAAAAAAATATACAATGTTAAAAGAGGCACAGAAAACTTGAATACAATAAAATACTTTTAAATAAGTTAACACTCATATCTAGAAACTCTAAGCAAATCTAGTTTGCCAACAGTCACAACAGGTAATTCTATTTAGATTAAAAATGTGAGCTATGACTATCTCACTTTCAGATATTCACAGAATAGAATAGCAGGACTAAATTGTGTGCATGGCTGAGGAAACATAGCTTTTTGTTTTCTCTGTGTCAGGTGGTTTCTCTCTCTTTAACCAAGATTACATTTCCAGAGTATCTACTTCTCCATTTCTCCTGCCTTTTATTTTTCCGTGGTTGCAATCTCCTGTAATTATGAGAAAAAAGTTTTTTTAGCTGGCTCTGAGATTAGCCAGTTTGGAGCCAACCTGACGATTCCCAGTTGGTGCTAATAATCTTCTCTGTAGACACATAAGTTTTCAGGACATTCAGCTCTGCTCTGAGACTTAAAACAGCTGGAAAATGCATGACTTGAGTTTTTAGATCTGACAGCATTTGAATCCACTGTCAAATAGTACTTAATACCTGTTAATCTTTTTGCAGTTTATTTTCTTGTGCTTAGATATTTGCTACAGTAATTAAAAGCAGTTATGAATTCCTGAAATATAATTCCAAATACCTAGTTCTAATGAGTCAATCCAGTGCTTAGATAAACAAATACCAAAGTTCAGGAGAGGGTTAAAAAGTTGGGAGTTGTCTTTATTTTTGAATCACACTGTCTTTAAATTGCACAGTATTATCCTTAAACTGTACAAATTCAACCTGAAAGGACAAACCATTCCTCAAATTAAGGCCTTTTGCACTTTGGTGATACATCTTTATTTACGAAAACCTGACATCTCCATTTCATTAAATTTTTAGCACTAATCTGTGCTTCTTGCTAGATATTTAACAAATGAAGTTTTTGTTAATGTATTAGTCTGTTCTCACACTGCTAATAAAGACATACCAGTGACTGGGTAATTTAGAAAGGAAAGAGGTTTAATTGACTCAAGTTCTGCATGGCTGGGGAAGCCTCAGGAAACTTAGAATTATGGCAGAAAGGGAAGCACGTCCTTCTTCACATGGCAGCAGCAAGGAGAAGTGCTGAGCAAAATGGGAAAAAGCCCCATATAAAACCATCAGATCTCATGAGAACTCACTCCCTATCATGAGAAGAGCATGAGGGTAATCCCCTTATGATTAAATTACCTCCCACCAAGTCCCTCCCACCACATGTGGGGATTATGGGAACTACCATTCAAAATGAGATTTGGGTGGGGACATAGCCATCCATATCAGTTAATGACAATTTCGTTCATAAATTCATTCATTCATTCACAGCCTTCTGGATTACATATACCAGGGAACAAAACAGGTTAAAAAAAAACTTTGTTCTTGGGGAGCTAAAATTCTAGTAGGTGGAGAATAAATATAATAAGTAAAATACATGGTATTTTAAGCCCTTTGGAAAACATGCAACATGGTGGGAGATATGGAGAGAGCAGACTGCAATTTTAGTTGGGGATGGTTCTGTGTCAGTCTCACTGAGAAGGTGACTTCCAAAGGCTTGCAAAAGAAAAGTGGGTTAGCCAAGCAAAGGGAGCCGCCTAGGCAGGCAGAATGAATGGTGCAGGAATCCTGAAGAGGTAGAGAACAAGTGGGAGGGGAGAGGTGGAGGAACAGCAGTGTAGCCGTAAGAGGGATGGGGGCCCAGTGAGAGGTGAGGTCAGAGAGGTCATGGGGTGGAGGAGTACAGATTACATAGGGTCTCCTGGGCCATTATGAAGATCTTGATGTACTCTGGTTGAAGAGGGAGCTGTTGCAGGATTTTAAATGAAGAACTGGTGGCCCCTGACTTTTGAAGGTCACTCTAGCTGCCATGTTGAGACTAGATTGAGGCCAGGCAAGGGTGGAAGCAGGGAGACCAGGTAGGAAGAGGATTTACTTAGACCAAAGCAGTAGCAGGGAAAGTGGTGAGAAGTGGTCAGACCCTGGATCTATTCTAAAGGTGGCACTAACAGAGTTTGCTGAGGGATTCAAGATGGGGTGTGAGAGAAAGGAAGGGGACAAAAATGAGATAGTCCAAGGGCAAAGGGAAAAGTGGAGTTTCTATCAACTGAGTTTGTATGCCTTTGTTTCTGGGACTCAGGGGTAAACTTCTGAAAGACAAGGATATGCCCTGTGTTCTGTAAACATCACAGAATCAAGAAACAATAAAAATGATGTCTAAACATAAAGTTGAATATTCCCCCTCATTTATGTGCAACCTACAGGGAGCTTGAGCCTTTCCCATTGCATAGGGAATGTCTCAAGCTCCACTCTGGGGCCTGCCATCTAGGTTGGCACCTGAGGGTAGATGTTTCTGGGCCCTCATCATTCCCCTTAGAGTCTTAGTGATGACCTATGGATGGCATGGGGATGGGTTACTTCTTATCTGTTCTGGATATGTTTTACCCTTTGGACTCCATGGGAATCCAGGTACGTTCCCAAATATGTAACAGTTCAGGAGAGAGATAGAGGATGAGGGATGAGATCAGGTTGCACTTCAGGTCTCACTATCTTATTTTCTTGCACTACAAACAATGCAGGCTTAATCCAGAGGGCATGGGACAAAAATACTTGAAATTTTTGACAGAGGCCAGCTCAAAAACATAAATGAATGACCCTGGCCAGATGGAAACAATGGGGAGTAAGTGGTGCTGACTGTGGCAAAACAAAGAGTTGCAGGTGATGGCTGCTATGAGAAAATGTAAGCCCAATAAACAAAACGTGTGTGAGTGGATTGCAGCCCAGGAACCACTTCTTGGCCAATGGCTTGGGCCATGGGAGCAGCACCATGAAGACTCTCTCTTGGTCTTTAGAAGGCTCCTCCCTCTAACTCTCCCTCCCTTCCCCTTTCCCACAGCCCTTTCTTTAACCCATTCATTGCCTATACTACACTACCCAATTCACCCTACACTACTTCCTGACTTTTGCTCAGCCCCTACAAAAATAATCTGGTTCTGGATCTTTTTGTTCCCCTGTGTCTTGCCAACTCTACTGAAATAAACACATAAGGTGTTTGTCTATAGATGTGAAGTAATTCACAAGTTTTACATTTCAGTATTTACCTATACAAATTTACCAGTGTACACTCCTAGCAGCATGCTGCAAGGGAGTCTTCAGTATGCCAACACTTGACTCACAGTTGTTTTCATTTTTTCCAGTCAAGTGGGCAGCAGAAATAGCCTTTCTTTTTCCCTGTGTTTTCCTGATTGTTGGTGAGGTTGAGTATCTTTTCAAGTGTTTGTTGATTATCTGAATTTTCTTCTGTGGATTATCTACTCATATCCTTTGACCCTTGTTCTATTGTATGGTTTGTCTGTTGTCTTTCCTTTAACAGTTAAATATTTCACAAATATTTTTTCTCAGACTGTTTTGTGTTTTGCGTGTATGTGTGTGCATGCGTGTGTGTGTGTGTGTAAGTGTGTGTGTCTTAATGCTGTTTATGGTGTCTTTCATTCCTCAAAAAAAATTCCTTAAGGTCATTATATCTGATTTTCTTTTTCATTATGGATTCTGAGTGTTCTATCTTCTTGTGGAAGACTGTCCCCATATCAAGCTTGTAAAGAGAGTCTCCTTTATTTTCTTCTATATTCACAAATTTGGTCTTTACATTTGACCTTTTCATTCATCTGAAAATTCTTTTTTAAATCATATGAAAATTAGTCTTTTCTTCAAATGGTTAGCCAACATTATTTTCTGGAAAAAAAAAAAATCCATTGTTTCCCACAACTTTACAATGTGGCCTTCACCTATATTCAATTCTAGTCACTTAATTCAACAGCAAACATTTGTTGAGCTCTGTTACATGGAGAACTCTGCAAGGTAGAGTTAAGGCTCAAAGTAGAGTCAAAACCAGATGGGCTCCTGGACTCCATCAGTGTTAGCCTTGATTCAATACTCTCTGCTGGACTTTACCGTTTTCAAACGTAATGGATCATTAGCTTTCTAAGAATATTTCATACCTATTAATGGTAGTTCCAACTATACCAATGATCTAAGATTACAACATATTTTTATCACGAAACAGGAACAAATAAAGAGGTAATCTGTAAAAAGCTCCCCAGCTTTCCCATGTCCTCATTATAACTCCATTCCAGGTTCTCCTCTTATCCTTGAAAGAGCACCGTCTATCTGTGAGCGTCATGAGCAGGAATGCAAGTTCAGTGCCACCTTTGCTCCCTGCAAACGAAATACATTAATTTCCCATGTCTCTCATTGTTTCCTCACCCATTCAGGAAGAATTCGAAGGGAGAGCAAGAGAGTGTTGCAGCATGACTACCTGCGGCTGCAAGCAAGGGCACCTCCCTGCTTCTCTTGCTTTTCCCCTTTCACCTTTTCCTTGCTGGCCTTCCAGTGAAAAAGACTCATCTCCCCTTAGACCCAGGAAACAGGAAGAAATATCTCATTGACTTGAGAAAAATGTCTAATGAAAATACGTTTATTCCTTTAATGCCTAGGGAGATTGCAAATCTATTTAGGGAAATATATCTTAAAATTTTGTCTTGAACTTGAAGTTCATCCAGACATGGCCTCTCTGTAATGCAAGTATAAGGGGAACCATGGCAGATTTTTAATGTCAACAGTGGTTTTTCTTTAGGGGCATTCCATGTAAACTATTGACACCTCCAAGGGTCCAAAGTGAAAGTCCTACATTGAGCTGTTTATATAAAAGTTTTCACAATTCAATGGGAAAGCAGATCTTTATTTCAAGTATAGATGTTTTTCCTCTCCATTATCCCGTCATGAAACTTGCTTTTGACCTAACGCAAGGTCAAAAGCAGGACCTTGACCTGCTAGAATGGAGGCTTCAGGGTGTGCCTGAAGACTAAGAAGGAGACATACTATTTGAAGTGATCTCCACGATATTTATGATTTCAAGGGCTCTATTTTTGGCTCTTGTAAGGCCTGGTTTTGACTACTCTGCACATTACCTCACCTCTCACCTCCTTTACTTTCTTTCCCTTCTCACCACCATCACCCCTGTTCATCAGTGGAAGCCAACTAAATAGAGAATGAATGGCTGATGAAAACTACAATGGAAGCCAATCTTGAAAGAATGGACTTTCCAGGAGGTGAAGTGTAGGAGAAAGGTCCAGGGGTAAGGAGAGACACTGATGACAGCACGACTGGCAATGGCAAGAGCCAGGAGTCACAGACTGAGGTCCTTCACCCCAAGGTGAAGCCCACGACTTCTTCCATTCTTCCTCCGCCATGTGAAAATATCCTCCAAGATGTGTTACTCTTATGTATTTGTTACTAACTCCATCCACTTGTTTCTCATTGGAAGAAAATATTTCTAATTCATTGGAGAAGATTAAATCTAGTAAAATTTTTAGTGTTTATGATTCAGAGTTAAATAGAATCCCCTAATTTACATTGATTTTCCTTTAAAAGGATGAGTTTGGTCTTTCAAAATGTGAAATGCCTCCACAACAGTTATCTTCAAGCGGTTTTATCTTCTTGCTTGCTTCATTGTCCCTGGCCCTTTTGGAAAGTTGACTTTATACACCCAGATACGTTTGCTTCACCCGTTTGCTGTGCTCCTAAGGCACTCCCAAACTTAAAGTAAAAGGATGAATTTGCTGATTTTTCTTCCATGAATAAGCCATATCCTCTAGAGCAAATGGGCATAAGCTCTGTAGGCTTCTTGTCCTCATTGGCATAGGGTTTTAGACTTTGTGGAGACAAAGAAAAAAAATTCAAATTCCCTTAGAACAAATGACCCAGATTAGAGAGCAATGTATTGACTAGGAGGGAAATGGACAGAAAGAAAATATGTAGCTTGTCTCTACAACTGTAGTTTTTAAGCCCAAATAGTTTCTTGGAAGGCTCCTTTGGGTGGGAGGGTTTATTGATTTTTTTAAATTTCTTTAGTTCCTTTCTAAGTCCTACTTCTGGGGCGGCTGCTGGATCATCAACTCCCCAGCACAAAAGAAGGCACCGAAGTCCCCAAGGCTGTCCAGAGAACAAAGGGGAGCCCGCTGCATACTGATAAATTGCTCGTGTTAGCACCTGTAAATCTGTTTTGCATTTCATTTTAACCTTTATTCACTGCCGATAACAGCCCCTGAAAATGAATCTTGACAGCATGTTGTGATTTTACAGTATCCAGCAGCAAAGCCCAACTAATTGTGAGCATATGATTTTTCAAGCACTAAATTTTATACTTAGTCCATGGCTCTGACGAACTTACTTATTTGGCAGTTGCTAATCATTAAGGCATTAATTGCTTTTCTCCCAGCATTCAAGCAAGATGAAGTTTGTTTTCTAAAAAGCAACTTCTGCTAAGCTGGGCAGTCATCTTTGTTTCTTTGTGGGCCGTTCCTGCGGATATGTTTTTTGCTGAACTGTTTCAAGAAAAAACAAAATACTGTTGAGATAGCAAACAAAGGCCCCTGTGCTGAAGTCTTGCAGAAGGGCAATTCCAGTGGTGTCTAGTTTCAGGCTAGAATGCTAAGATCATAATTTCAGGCCATCGATGGCTCTCCCAGATGTCTTTGGTCAAGTTAATCACAGTTTGCCTGAAGGTTGAGTTTTCAGGTAATCCATCATGGCATAATTGTAAATCAAGATTCCTTCTAGCTAAAAGTTGGGAGGTTTTAGAGCAGCCTGAGACTATGAACCATGAACATAAGGCCCCTAGCCTCTGTCTTTTGAGTTGTGCAACTGAAGCTAATTTCACAAATGCTGAAGAAGGCTCAAGATGTTACATGTCAAATGGACACATGAAGTGATTGTCATTTGCGTCAGTAGGAGCACATATGATGTTGTAGGACTCAGGCACACCTGGCCTTGTAATGGACCCTCCAGTGATGGAAGATTTTCATCCTAGATGGGTAGGCATTGACACCATACCTAGTGTGCCCTCCGCCAGGCACCGTGGGGGTGTGGAGTATGTCCACCGATGTCCTTGTTACTAGAGGAGAAAGCACATTTTTCTGTTTCTGTTAGCTTTTTCTCCCTAGTTCCACAAACCCCTTTAGTCTATGTTGCTTTCCTTCAGCCTGATTTTAATATTTTCCCTTATTTACACTGAATTCCAATTTAAGTTAGAAAACCTAGTATTGAAAGACCAAATCTACTTCAGAGGATCTCTAATCCTTGATGTCCAAAGTGTTACCTGCATGAAACATACACAAAATTTTATACACACACTCATACCCTATTGTATGTTCACTACTTGTATCATTTCACTTACTCCTCCACTTACCCAGTAAATTAGGTATTCTTACTGCCCCCCATCTATTTTTTTTCCAGATGAGGAAATTCAATGGTGAAATAAAACATTGTCCAGAGCCTTCTGAATTTCGCAGGTGCACAGCCAGGATTTGAACCCTGGACTGCTGGTCTTTGGAGAACACCCACACCATCAAAACTTCCGTGCATAGGCTACATGGCAATCATTATGCATTTTTATTTTTTCCATCAGCTATTCTGACCTCCTTCCATGGCACATCAGCTGGGAGTGCTCCTGAGGATTAACACGGCACTTGTTCGTGCCCTGGTGCACCTCCCAGAGCCCTGGCTCATCTTAACACCACTTAGAGATGTTGCTCTGCTTCTTTCCTAACCGGAGCTTCACAACAACATCTCTTGCAACCAAGACAAAATGGAATGGTCAGAGAGGAAAATAAGAAACTGGCTTTCCTTTCATACCATGCTGTCCCAGGGGTGGTTTTAGATATGTGTGAAAGAGACTCAAAGTCTATATCCTTTGAATTAACAAAACCATGTTACTACCTGTTCATAAGGAAACAGCAGTGGTATTCGCAACACAAAGGAAAAAAAAATTAAGGCAGTTGTCTCTATGAGTTTCCCAGATCATGAAAAGTAAATGTATTTTTCCTTGCATTCTATCCAAGAATATTTGCAACAGTGGAACTCCAGCTAAAATTCAAAGTCAATTCTCAATCCCTCAAAGTTACTTTCTTCTTCTACTAAATAGGGAAGTTTATTGCTAATGACCCTGGAGAAACAGTCAGGCGGGACCACATATCTTCTGCCTCTGGGCTTGCCAGGCATTGCCAATTCATCACTGCACTTTGTTTCCCTGGGCCCTGACCCAGTCACACAAGACAGTCACTACAATCAATCAGACTAGATGCTCAAGAGGAAGCAGAGTCTACACTGCATACCTAGAATGATGCAAACAGCAATATCACAATCAGAGAGTTACTTTTTTCTAAGTGAATATTCTGTCACTGCTGTCTCTGGCACAGTTGCTCTCTCTAAACCTCCTTTTAAAATTCCTTTCTTGTGTTGTTGGGGTCAGGTGACTACAAAAGTTCATGCTTATGAGGATGCATGGGTGGTATGGAGAGTTGACTAACCCCCACTGAGAGTAAAGGAACTCCCATTCTCAATCCTCTGTCTTTTCTTCCTAAGCACCTCCTGTTTGAGGAAGTTAATATCTCAGTCAGAGAGAATTTGTTTTCATAAAGAAGTAGGAACTTTCTTGGAATTGTAAAAGTACTTCCTTGAAATAATTATTTCTGATTCAGGGCCCCTTTGCCGCTCATACATTCAGAAATCAGGAGCACTTTAACAGGATATTTTCTTGATTATATGATTTGCATGCAGGTCAATAGAGGGTAGGGGGATCTCTCTTCACCTTTGTACAAAGTTAAGGACAATCTAGTTGGAGATATTAAAATAGTTTAGTGTTCTGACCAGTCACAGACAAGGAATAAAATGTATTTGCTGTTGTGAAATTGTGTGTGTGTGTGTGTGTGTGTGTGTGTGTGTAATCTGCCAGCACAGTTGCTTAGGGAGGGGACTGGATGTACTGAGAAGAGTAATCTGCTCTCTACATCTCCTTACCTTTATTCTTTCCCCTAGGTATTCTCAGAACAAATTTATAGCCCATAGGTTAACAGGGAGCTATGTTTCTCATTGGAAGTTTCCAATGGCAGCAGAGTAAACACGCTTGCTATAAATTGGCAACTGCCTCCGATTCAGAGGTTCTGTTCTTAAGATTCACAACTGGAATGGAAAATAAGGAAGTAGCTAAATGGAAGAGGCCTCATATTGTTGCTTTATAGGGTGTTTCATTCAGCTGTTCTTCTTGGCTCTTCACAAAACAATAGTTACCTTTTCTTAATAAAAATACTCAATGAACTAGGAATAAAAGGTAACTTCCTCAACCTGATAAAGGCCATCTGTGAAAAACCCACAGCCAACATTACACTTAATGCTTTCCCCTTAAGATCAAGAAAAATACAAGGATGTCTACTCTTGACACTTCTATTCAACACTGTACTGAGAGTTATATCCAGAATTATTAGGCAATAAAAAGAAATAAAAGACACCCAGACTGGACTGAAAGAAGTAAAACTATTTCTATTCTGAGATGACATATTCTTATATACAGAAATCCTAAGGCATCCACTAAAAAACTGTTAGAACTAGTAAATGAATTCATCAGGTTTACTGGATACAAGATCAATGTATTCGTCCATTCTCATACTGCTATAAAGAAATACCTGAGACTGGGGCCGGGTGTGGTGGTTCATGCCTATAATCCCAGCACTTTGGGAGACCAAAGCAGGTGGATCACTTGAGGTCAAGAGTTCGAGACCAGCCTGGTCAACATGGTGAAAACCCATCTGTACTAAAAATACAAAAAATTAGCTGAGCATAGTGGTGGGCACCTGTAATGCCAGCTACTTGGGAGGCTGGGGTGGGAGAACTGCTTGAGCCCAGGAGGTGAAGGTTGCAGTGAGCCAAGATCACGCCACTGCACTCCAGCCAGGGCAACAGAGTGAGACCCCGTCTCAAAAACAACAACAAAAACAAAACAAAACAAACAAGCAAAAAAAAACAACCCGAGACTGGGTAATTTTTAAATAAAAGAGTTTTCATCAGCTTATGGTTCTCCAGGCTGTACAGAAAGCATAGTGGCTTCTGCTTCTGGGGAGTCCTCAGGAAGCTTCCAATCATGGCAGAAGGCAAAGGGGAAGCAAGGCATCCCACGTGGTGGGAGCAGTAGCAAGAGAAAGAGAAGCGGAAGTTGCTGCATACATTTTAACAGCCAGATCTTATGAGAACTCACTCACTATCCTGAGAGTAGTACCAAGGGAGGCTGGTGCTAAACCATTAATGAGAAATCCACTGCCATGATCCAATCACCTCCTACTAGACCCACCTCCAACACTGGGGATTACAATTTGACATGTGATTTGGTGGGAACACAGATCCAAACCGTATCAATCAATCTACAAAAAGCAATTGTATTTTTATTTTATTTATTTATTTATTTTGTATTATACTTTAAGTTCTAGGGTACATGTGCACAGTGTGCAGGTTTGTTACATATGTATACATGTGCCATGTTGCTGTGCTGCACCCATTAACTCATCATTTACATTAGGTATGTCTCCTAATGCTATCCCTCCTCACTCCCCTCTCCCCACAACAGGCCCTGGTGTGTAATGTTCCCCTTCCTGTGTCCAAGTGATCTCACTGTTCAATTCCCACCTATGAGTGAGAACATGCAGTGTTTGGTTTTCTGTCCTTGTGATAGTTTGCTGAGAATGATGGTTTCCAACTTCATCCATGTCCCTACAAAGGACACAAACTCATCCTTTTTTATGGCTGCATAGTATTCCATGGTGTATATGTGCCACATTTTCTCAATCCAGTCTGTCACTGATGGACATTTGGGTTGATTCCAAGTCTTTGCTATTGTGAATAGTGCTGCAATAAACATACGTGTGCATGTGTCTTTATAGCAGCATGATTTATAATCCTTTGGGTATATACCCAGTAATGGGATCGCTGGGTCAAATGGTATTTCTAGTTCTAGATCCTTGAGGCATCGCCACACTGTTTTCCACAATGGTTGAACTAGTTTACAGTCCCACCAACAGTGTTAAAGTGTCCCTATTTCTCCACACCCTCTCCAGCACCTGTTGTTTCCTGACTTTTTAATGATTGCCATTCTAACTGGTGTGAGATGGTATCTCATTGTGGTTTTGATTTGCATTTCTCTCACGGTGAGTGATGATGAGCATTTTTTCATGTGTCTGTTGGCTGTATACATGTCTTCTTTTGAGAAGTGTCTGTTCATATCCTTTGCCCACTTTTTGATGGGGTTGTTTGTTTTTTTCTTGTAAATTTGATTGAGTTCTTTGTAGGTTCTGGATATTAGCCCTTTGTCAGATGAGTAGATTGCAAAAATTTTCTCCCATTCTGTAGGGTGCCTGTTCACTCTGATGGTAGTTTCTTTTCCTGTGCAGAAGCACTTTAGTTTAATTAGATCTCATTTGTCTATTTTGGCTTTTGTTGCCATTGCTTTTGGTGTTTTAGACATGAAGTCCTTGCCCATGCCTATGTCCTGAGTGGTATTACCTAGGTTTTCTTCTAGGGTTTTTATGGTTTTAGGTCTAACATTTAAGTCTCTAATCCATCTTGAATTAATTTTCGTATAAGGAGTAAGGAAAGGATCTAGTTTCAGCTTTCTACTTATGGCTAGCCAATTTTCCCAGCACCATTTATTAAATAGGGAATCCTTTCCCCATTTCTTGTTTTTGTCAGGTTTGTCAAAGATCAGATGGCTGTAGATGTGTGGTATTATTTCTGAGGGCTCTCTTCTGTTCCATTGGTCTATATCTCTGTTTTGGTACCAGTACCATGCTGTTTTGGTTACTGTAGCCTTGTAGTACAGTTTGAAGTCAAGTAGGGTGATGTCTCCAGCTTTGCTCTTTCGGCTTAGGATTGTCTTGGCAATGCAGGCTCTTTTTTGGTTCCATATGAACTTTAAAGCAGTTTTTTCCAATCTGTGAAGAAAGTCATTGGTAGCTTAATGGGGATGGCATTGAATCTATAAATTACCTTGGGCAGTATGACCATTTTCAAGATACTGATTCTTCCTATCCATGAGCAGGGTATGTTCTTCCATTTGTTTGTGTCCTCTTTTATTTCACTGAGCAGTGGTTTGTAGTTCTCCTTGAAGAGGTCCTTCACATCCCTTGTAAGTTGGATTACTAGGTATTTTATTCTCTTTGAAGCAATTGTGAATGGGAGTTCATTCATGATTTGGCTCTCTGTTTGTCTGTTATTGGTGTATAGGAATGTGTGTGATTTTTGCACATTGATTTTGTATCCTGAGACTTTGCTGAAGTTGCTTATCAGCTTAAGGAGATTTTGGGCTGAGACAATGGGGTTTTCTAAATATACAATCATGTCATCTGCAAACAGGGACAATTTGACTTCTTCTTTTCCTAATTGAATACCCTTTATTTCTTTCTCTTGCCTGATTGCCCTGGCCAGAACTTCCAACACTATGTTGAATAGGAGTGCTAAGAGAGGGCATTCCTGTCTTGTGCCAGTTTTCAAAGGGAATGCTTCCAGTTTTTGGCCATTCAGTGTGATATTGGCTGTGGGTTTGTCATAAATAGCTCTTATTATTTTGAGATACGTTCCATCAATACCAAATTTATTGAGAGTTTTTAAGCATGAAGGGCTGTTGAATTTTGTCAAAGGCCTTTTCTGCATCTATTGAGATAATCACATGGTTTTTGTCTTTGGTTCTGTTTATATGCTGGATTACGCTTATTGATTTACATATGTTGAACCAGCCTTGCATCCCAGGGATGAAGCCCACTTGATCATGGTGGGTAAGCTTTTTGATGTGCTGCTGGATTCGGTTTGCCAGTATTTTATTGAGGATTTTTGCATCAATGTTCATCAGGGATATTGGTCTAAAATTCTCTTTTTTTGTTGTGTCTTTGCCAGGCTTTGGTATCAGGACGATGTTGGCCTCATAAAATGAGTTAGGGAGGATTCCCTCTTTTTCTATTGATCGGAATAGTTTCAGAAGGAATGGTACCAACTCCTCCTTGTACCTCTGGTAGAATTTGGCTGTGAATCCGTCTGGTCCTGGACTTTTTTTGGTTGGTAGGCTATTAATTATTGCCTCAATTTCAGAGCCTGCTATTGGTCTATTCAGGGATTCAACTTCTTCCTGGTTTAGTCTTGGGAGAGTGTATGTGTCCAGGAATTTATTCATTTCTACTAGGTTTTCTAGTTTATTTGTGTAGAGGTGTTTATAGTATTCTCTGATGGTAGTTTGTATTTCTCTGGGGTTGGTGGTGATATCCCCTTTATCATTTTTTATTGCATCTATTTGATTCTTCTCTCTTTTCTTCTTTATTCATCTTGCTAGCGGTCTATCAATTTTGTTGATCTTTTCAAAAAATCAGCTCCTGGATTCATTGATTTTTTTAGAGGGTTTTTTGTGTCTCTATCTCCTTCAGTTCTGCTCTGATCTTAGTTATTTCTTGCCTTCTGCTAGCTTTTGAATGTGTTTGCTCTTGCTGCTTTAGTTCTTTTAATTGTGATGTTAGGGTGTCAAGTTTAGATCTTTCCTGCTTTCTCTTGTGGGCATTTAGTGCTATAAATTTCCCTCTACACACTGCTTTAAATGTGTCCCAGAGATTCTGGTATGTTGTGTCTTTGTTCTCATTGGTTTCAGAAATAAAGAACATCTTTATTTCTGCCTTCATTTCGTTATGTAGCCAGTAGTCTTTCAGGAGCAGGTTGTTCAGTTTCCATGTAGTTGAGTGGTTTTCATTGAGTTTCTTAGTCCTGAGCTCTAGTTTGATTGCACTGTGGTCTGAGAGACAGTTTGTTATAATTTCTGTTCTTTTACATTTGCTGAGGAGTGCTTTACTTCCAACTATGTGGTCAATTTTGGAATAAGTGTGATGTGGTGCTGAGAAGAATGTATATTCTGTTGATTTGGGGTGGAGAGTTCTGTAGATGTCTATTAGGTCTGCTTGGTGCAGAGTCGAGTTCAATTCCTGGATATCCTTGTTAACTTTCTGTCTCGTTGATCTGTCTAATGTTGACAGTGGGATGTTAAAGTCTCCCATTATTATTGTATGGGAGTCTAAGTCTCTTTGTAACTCTCTAATGACCTGATTTATGAATCTGGGTGCTCCTGTATTGGGTGCATATGTATTTAGGATGGTTAGCTATTCTTGTTGAATTGATCCCTTTACCATTATGTAATGGTCTTCTTTGTCTCTTTTGATCTTTGTTGGTTTAAAGTCTCTTTTATCAGAGACTAGGATTGCAACCTCTGCCTTTTTTTTTGTTTTCCATTTGCTTGGTAGATATTCCTCCATCCCTTTATTTTGAGCCTATGTGTGTCTCTGCATGTGAGATGGGTCTCCTGAATACAGCAAACTGATGGGTCTTGACTCTTTATCCAATTTGCCAGCCTGTGTCTTTTAATTGGACCATTTAGTCCATTTACATTTAAGGTTAATATTGTTATGTGTGAACTTGATCCTGTCATTATGATATTAGCTGGTTATTTTGCTCGTTAGTTGATGCAGTTTCTTCCTAGCATCGATGGTCTTTACATTTTGGCATGGTTTTGTAATGGCTGGTACCGATTGTTCCTTTCCATGTTTAGTGCTTCCTTCAGGATCTCTCGTAGGGCAGGGCTGGTGGTGACAGAATCTCTAAGCATTTGCTTGTCTGTAAAGGATTTTATTTTTCCTTCACTTATGAAACTTAGTTTGGCTGGATATGAAATTCTGGGTTGAAAATTCTTTTCTTTAAGATTGTTGAATATTAGCCCCCACTCTCTTCTGGCTTGGAGAGTTTCTGCCGAGAGATCTGCTGTTAGTCTGATGGGCTTCCCTTTGTGGGTAACCTGACATTTCTCTCTGGCTGCCCTTAAGATTTTTTCCTTCATTTCAACTTTGGTGAATCTGACAATTATGTGTCTTGGAGTTGCTCTTCTCAAGGAGTATCTTTGTGGCATTCTCTGTATTTCCTGAATTTGAATGTTGGCCTGCTTGCTAGGTTGGGGAAGTTCTCCTGGATAATATCCTGCAGAGTGTTTTCCAACTTGGTTCCATTCTCCCTGTCACTTTCAGGCACCCCAATCAGACGTAGATTTGATCTTTTCACAAAATCTCATATTTCTTGGAGGCTTTGTTCATTTCTTTTTACTCTTTTTTCTCTAAACTTCTCTTCTCGCTTCATTTCATTCATTTGATCTTCAGTCACTGGTACTGTTTCTTCCAGATGATCGAGTCAGTTACTGAAGCTTGTGCATTTGTCACATAGTTCTCGTGTCATGGTTTTCATCTCTATCAGTTCGTTTATGGACTTCTCTGCATTGGTTATTCTAGTTATCCATTCTTCCATTCTTTTTTCAAGGTTTTTAGTTTCTTTGCGCTGGGTACGTAGTTCCTCCTTCGGCTCTGAGAAGTTTGATTGACTGAAGCTTTCTTCTCTCAACTCATCAAAGTCATTCTCCGTCCAGCTTTGTTCTGTTGCTGGTGATGAGCTGCGTTCCTTTGATGGGGGAGATGCGCTCTGAGTTTTTGAATTTCCAGCTTTTCTTCACTGCTTTTTCCCCATCTTTGTGGTTTTATCTACCTTTGGTCTTTGATGATGGTGACGTACTGATGGGGTTTTGGTGTGGGTGTCCTTTCTGTTTGTTAGTTTTCCTTCTAACAGTCAGGACCCTCAGCTGCAGGTCTGTTGGAGTTTGCTTGAGGTCCACTCCAGACCCTGTTTGCCTGGGTATCAGCAGCGGAGGCTGCAGAAGATAGAATATTGCTCAACAGCGAGTGTTGCTGTCTGATTCTTGCTCTGGAAGCTTCATCTCAGAGGTGTACCCAGCCATGTGAGGTGTGAGGTGTCAGTCTGCACCTAGTGGGGGATGTCTCCCTGTTAGGCTACTCAGGGGTCAGGGACCCACTTGAGCAGGCAGTCTGTCTGTTCTCAGATCTCAATCTCCTTCCTGGGAGAACCACTGCTCTCTTCAAAGCTGTCAGACAGGGACATTTACATCTGCAGAGGTTTCTGCTGCTTTTTGTTTAGCTATGCCCTGTCCCCAGAGGTGGAGTCTACAGAGACAGGCAGGCCTCCTTGACCTGCGGTGAGCTCCACCCAGTTCGAGCTTCCCAGCGGCTTTGTTTACCTAGTTAAACCTCAGCAATGTTGGGTGCCCCTCTCCCAGCCTCGTTGCCACCTTGCAGTTAGATCTCAGACTGCTGTGCTACCAATAAGGGAGGCTCCATGGGCATAGGACCCTCTGGGCCAGGTGTGGGATATAATCTCCTGGTGTGCTGTTTGCTAAGACCCTTGGTAAAGCGCAGTATTAGGGAGGGAGTTACCTGATTTTCCAGGTGTTGTGTGTCTCAGTTTCCCTTGGCTAGGAAAAGGAATTCCCTTCTCCCTTGTGCTTCCCAGGTGAGGCGATGCCTTGCCCTGCTTCAGCTCTTGCTGGTTGGACTGCACCCACTGACCAGCACCAACTGTCTGACATGCCCCAGTGAGATGAACCCAGTACCTCAGTTGAAAATGCAGAAATCACCCATCTTCTGTGTTGCTCACGCTGGGAGCTGGAGGCTGGAGCTGTTCCTATTCAGCCATCTTAGGCACCTGGTCCTCAATTGTATTTTTATACACTAACAATGAACAATCTAAAAATAAAATAATGAAAGCAATTCCATTTTCAAAAGCATTAAAAAAAAAACCAAAAACTAAGAACAAATTTAACCAAGGACACGAAATACTTATGCAGTGAAAATTATAAAATATAATTTAAAAAAAGAAAGAATATTAAATAAATGTAAAACAATCCCCTGTTCATGGATTAGAAGACTTACTACTGTTAAGATGGCAAAGTTCCCCAATTGATCTACAGGTTCAGTAAAATTCCAGCTTTCTTTTTTTGCAGAAATTGACAAGCTCATCCTAAAATTTGTATGAAGATTACCTGGAGTTAGCCAAACTCGAGGTTTAGGACACAGTCCTCTATGAGACTACCCTAACCCAGACAGCAGTTGCAAGTTCAGAAGTCCCCAAGTCCATCCTCACTTCTCACAAACTGGATTAAAATTCAAGAGTTTCTACAACTACCTTTGAGTTTGAGAAACTTTGATAACTTTCTGGAATGACTCACAGAACACAAGAAAATGCTGTACTTATGACAACAGCTTCATTTCCACAAATAAAGAAATATTTTAATTATATATAAATTAGAACCAGCCAAAGGAGGAGAGACATGAAAAAAAGTCTGAGAGGATTCCAAATGTGTAGCTTCCATCTTCCTTAGGATGTGCCACCCTTTAGGCATTGAAATGTGCTCCTACTCACTCAAAATGAATTGCCAACCAGAGAAGTTCACCATTATTTATTTAAGCTTCAGTGTCCAGAGTTCTTACTGAGGCTTCTTTATATAAGTATAATTGATGGAAACTTTGGCCACATGGTTGAACTCAATCTCTAACCTCCCATCTCCCCCAGATCAGGTATGCTCTAACATGGCTCAAAGCCCCAGCCTTCTCATCATATGCTTGGTCTTTCTGGCATGGACAGTCCCCATCTTGAGTCATTTTCTTACCACAAACTATCTAAAGACTCATTTTGAGTGACGTTGTCAGCACAAACTAACAGGTGTGGTCCAAAGGCCCACAATGAATAACAAAGAAACCACTATTTCTTGAGAAATTCCAAGGGCTCAGAGGTTATCTCCCAGGAATTGAGGACAAAGGCCAGCCACACTCTTTATTATACAGAAATGGAAAGGACTCATAATATCCAAAATAGTGCTGAAAAAAAGAATAAAAAGGAATCACAATTTTCAATTTCAAAACTTACTGTAAAGCTACAATAATCAAAAGAGTACGATACTGGTATAAAACATATACCAATGGAATAAAATTGAGAATCCAGAAAATATTCTCACATTTATGGCCAACTGATTTTCTACAAAATAAGGGATGTCAAGACAATTCAGTGAGAAAGCATAGTCTTTTCAACAAATAATGCTGGGAAAACTGCCTATCCACATGCAAAAGAATAAAGTTGGACCCCTACCTCACAACATATAAGAATTCACTCAAATGGATCAAAGAACTAAATGTGACAACAAAAATTATAAAAACTTAGCAAAAAACACAGGGGTGAATCTTTGTGACTTTACATGATACCAGAAGTCTAAACTATGGCATCAAAAGCAGAGGAAAAGTTGATAAATCAACCTCAATCAAAATGTAAACCCCTGTGATTCAAATAATAGCATCAAGAAAGTGAAAAGACAAACCACAGGATGGGGAAATCATATTCATGTTCTCTGATAAAGAACTTGAATACATAATATATAAATAACATTTATAATCCAACAACAAAAGAACAAATAACCCAATTTTAAAATAAGTAAGGGATTTCAATTGATATTTCTTCAAAGAGTATGTCCAAATGACTAACAAGCACATGAAAGGACGCTCAACACCATTAGTCTCTATGGAAATGTAAATCAAAACCACCAACAGACACTACTTCACAACTATGAAGAAGGCTAAAATTTTAAAAAATGTGTTTATGAAGATATGAAGAAATTAGAGGTCTCATACATTGCTGTTTGAATTGTAAAATAGTGCACTCACTCTGAAAACAGTTTGGAAGTTTCTCAAACTGCTGAATATGTATAGAGTTATCACATGATCCAGCATTTCCATTCCCTGGTATACACCCAAGAGAACTGAAAACACATGTTCATACAAAAACTTGTAAATGAGTGTTCATGGCAGCATTGTTCATAATTGTCAATACGTAGAAACAATCCAAATGTCCTTCAACTGACAAGTGGACAAACAAAATGTGGTCTATCCACACACAATGGAATATTATTTAGCCATAAAAAGGAATGAAATACTGATACATGGTACAACATGGCTGAACTTTTAAAATCATTATGTTAAACGAAAGAAGCCGGACACAATAAGCCACATTATATGATTACACTTATGTGAAAAGTCGAAAAATATGCAAATCCATAGAGATGAAAAGCAGATTAGTGTTGCCAGGGGTTGGAGGAGGAGGCATTGTGGAGTGTCTCTGAAAGGGTACAGAATTTCTTTGCAGGGTGATAAAAATGTCCTACAATGAGACATAGGTGATGACTGTACAACTTTTTGAATATATTAAACAACAATGAATTGTGTATTTTAAAATAGTGTATATTAATTATATCTCAATAAAGCTGATATTAAATAAGAATTGCTTCCTGAGGCAACCATACGTCTTCATTTAGAACATCAACACTGTTTTCATTTCCTTCTTTTTCAAAGAACATTAACATCATAATTAGAACATTTGTGACTTCTTTATGCACACTGTACATCTCTAGTTTGTGATATCTAGTGGCTCCTATTTTTCATGTTTATTTCATTTAGAAATAGGAAGCTCTGCTCCTGGAAAAACCTGGTTTAGTTTAAACCACTTAGCATTCAATAGTATTTTTATAAGAAAAAGATTTGTCCAATTATCCTTTTTTTCACCTGTTATCAAATTCCAGGTACTACTGTGCTAAGCTCTTATATGAGGAACTAAATCTTTTTTTTATTATTATTATACTTTAAGTTCTAGGGTACATGTGCACAACGTGCAGGTTTGTTACATATGTATACTTGTGCCATGTTGGTGTGCTGCACCCATCAACTTGTCAGCACCCATCAACTCGTCATTTACATCAGGTATAACTCCCAATGCCATCCCTCTCCTTTCTCCCCTCCCCATAATAGACCCTGGTGTGTGATGTTCCCCTTCCCGTGTCCAAGTGATCTCATTGTTCAACTCCCACCTATAAGTGAGAACATGCGGTGTTTGGTTTTCTGTTCTTGCGATAGTTTGCTGAGAATGATGGTTTCCAGCTGCATGAGGAACAAGAGTTACACAGGTAAACGAATCTATTCACATAATCTATATATGGAAGTGAATTTATTTTGTAGTTCATGAAGTAATTGAAAGGTTTTTATCAAGAAAGTGACATGTTGAGATTTCCTTGAAATCTAGCACTCTGGCTTCTCTGTGAAAAATACATTGAGACGGTCAAGAGTAAAGACAAGAGGAAGGACGAGTCTATTTCAATGGTCCAGGTGAGACATCATGAAGGCCTGAACTGGGCAAGGGGAGTAGATTTAGAGGAGGCTTTAAGAAACAACTTGGAAGTATTATTAGGAAGTGAGAAGGATCATAGCTCTATTAAAATTTCCAGATTCATAGCAGTTCAGCTCAGCAATCCCATTACTATGTATATATTTAAAGGAAAATAAATCATTCTACCAAAAAGACACATGCACCTGTATATTTATTGCAGCAGTATTCACAATAGCAAAGACATGGAACCAACCCAAGTACCCATCAATACTGGATTGGATTTTTTAAAAATGTGGTACAAATATACCACGAAATACTACACAGCCATAAAAAAAACACACAAAATCATGTACTTTGCAACAACATGGAAACAGCTGGAGGCCATTGTCCTAAGCAAACTAACACAGAAACAGAAAACCCAGCATGGCATGTTCTCACTTGTAAGTAGGACCTAAACACTGGGCACACATGAACATAAAGATGGAAACAGCAGACACTGAGGACTACTAGAGAGGGGAGAGAGGAAGGGAAGCCAGAGTTGAGAAATGCCTAAGGGGTACTATCCTCACCACTGAAGGACAGGTTCAATTCTACTCTAAACCTCAGCATCACACAATATACTTTTGTAACAAACTTACACATGTACACCCAGAACCTAAAATAAAAATTGAAAAGAAAAAAAAATAAATGAATGAATGAAACTAATTTATTAAGCACTAAAATAAAATTTTATGGTTCATAACATTGAGAGGCCCCCTGCATAAGTATCCCCAAAAGGGAAAGGCAATACAGGAGGAGGTGCTGGGTTAGGGCAGAAAAGGAGGGCATGGAGGGCTTCAGTTGTGGGATGAAGACATGATCAATTACTGTATCCATTTCAAATAGAAATAAACAAGTACATAACATACAAGTGTAACCATAAAAGGGCAACATTCTGTATCATTTCAGGTATTGACCCCAGGGTTACTCTTGTCTCCCTACTGCTTGGTATTTGTGTTCTATGTCTGTTGATTTCTGGCTGATAAGAACGAATCTTTGTGATAAAACAAAGCAGAACACAACACAACACAGTTTTACTCCTCAGAAGCTGTCTGCATGTGCTTTTCGATTTTTCTGACCAAATCTCATTTCTCTGCACAGTCTGCTTATGCCTACTTCTCTCATGTTCTCTGTGCTTGCCCCTCCTTTGTTCTCTTTCCTTCTTTAAGGGCCAACTTTCTCCTTCTGCTTCTCTTCCCCCTTTTGTAGGGGACTCATCTGAGGCCTGTGTGTCTGCCTAAGTTCTTTCTACTCAACCTGCCTCTTAGTGCTGACTTTAATGCAAGTCAGCAATGTAATTCCCTTTCCACTCTGCTATAGGGAAGCAGAACATTTTGCAGTACACTGCATCCAGATTAATTAAAATTAAATCATCATATATAAGTGACGACTAAAGTAATACAGCAAATCTAGTTAGCAGCACAGCTTATTTGATGACTGCCATAAACTCTATTTGAAATAACTTTTTATACTTACCTGGCAGGGGAGATAACATGATCATAAAGAAACTTGTAGAGTTATACTCTGAGTTCTTTAAGAAGTGGAGCAGCACATTCTAGATGTTACAGCTCGTTCCAGAGCTATTTGGCTTGTTCTGGATGGCAAATGACCTTGGTTCATCACCACTGAAAGGCAACTTTCTCTGATTAGAAAAAGACACTTATCCTAACACTCAGTACAGTTCCTCTAAATATTTACAAGAGAAAAACCATACCCAGTTGAGTTTTGCTGCCTACCCCAGGAGAATGTTTGGGAAATTAAATATAATTAAGCAAATTGATCTCTTAGGATGATTATTTGATTCAAGTGAGCTGGGGCGAGGCCCTGTGATTGACGGTGTGAAGTGTAATATAATGGAAAGGAACTGGAATGGAAGTCAGAAAGGCAGGTCTGGAAGAAAAACTGTGTCTCCAGTCAGCTGCAGTTACCACAGGCCACTCAAACTCATGGATCTGCTCCCTCAAAAATTCCTGCAAAAGGCAGAGATTATACCGGATAGTTCTTCCATCATTTACTTCTCTAATCCATGTATCTGATTCCAGAATCGTGGGTTCACTGCTTTCCCTGTGTCACTCTGGTATAGTTGGGTGATAGGATTTCTACTCAGCCTGCCCCTGGGCACTAGAACATGATCAGGTGTCAGCAGACTTTTCTATGAGATGATGTTCTATGTGTCTATCGTGATGAGCAGTTATGTTTCCATCACAGCAAATAGAAATGTGACCTATGTTTGACCATAATCATAGCTAAATCTCTCTTAGCTAATTAATGTCAACGTTATATCTTATGCTGTGATTATTAACATACTGTAATATGTCTAAAAGTTAAATTATTTTGCTTCTCTGGGATGTCTTTTGTCTGGAGGGTGGTGGGGAAGCCTAGATGGGGAAGGTAGGTGTGATATCCTGGGATTTATTGTGATAGTTCCTCTTATCCTGTGTTTCCCATGATGATTATGATATACCAGCCTAGGTAGGAACTTCTGCACATTTTAAAGCTCAACCATCTTTTTAAAAATTACGAGGCCAGGCACAGCGGCTCATATCTGTAATCCTAGCAATTTGGGAGGCAGAGACAGGTGAATCCCTTGAGCTCAAGAGTTTGAGACCAGCCTGGGCAACATGGTGAAACCCCATCTCTACAAAAAAAAAAATACAAAAAAATTATCCAGGTTTGGTGGTGGGTGCCTGTAATCCCAGCTACTTGGGGGACTGACATGGGAGGATGTCTTGAGCTCAGGAGGTTAAGGCTGCAGTGAGCCAAGATGGCGTCACTGCACTCCAGGCTGGGTGACAGAGTGAGACTTTGTCTCAAAAAAGATAAACGTTTCAGACATGCAAAAGAATATAAAGACTTACATAATGACTACTCTTGTAGTAACCATCCACCTTAAGAATGAAACCTTACCAATACAAGTGAGCTGCCCATGGCCCCTCCCAGCTGTATTCCTCTCTCTCTCTGAAGGGCTCATTATCTGGTAGGGTTTTTTTTCTTTTTTTTCTTTTTTCTTTTTTTTAAATTTATTTATTATTATTATTATACTTTAAGTTGTAGGGTACATGTGCATAACGTGCAGGTTTGTTACATATGTATACTTGTGCCATGTTGGTGTGCTGCACCCATCAACTTGTCATTTACATCAGGTATAACTCCCAATGCAATCCCTCCCTCCTCCCCCCTCCCCATGATAGGCCCCGGTGTGTGATGTTCCCCTTCCTGAGTCCAAGTGATCTCATTGTTCAGTTCCCACCTATGAGTGAGTTCCCACCTATGAGTGAGAACATGCAGTGTTTGGTTTTCTGTTCTTGTGATAGTTTGCTAAGAATGATGGTTTCCAACTTCATCCATGTCCCTACAAAGGACACAAACTCATCCTTTTTTATGGCTGCATAGTATTCCATGGTGTATATGTGCCACATTTTCTTAATCCAATCTGTCACTGATGGACATTTGGGTTGATTCCAAGTCTTTGCTATTGTGAATAGTGCTGCAATAAACATACGTGTGCACGTGTCTTTATAGCAGCATGATTTATAATCCTTTGGGTATATACCCAGTAATGGGATGGCTGGGTCATATGGTACATCTAGTTCTAGATCCTTGAGGAATCGCCATACTGTTTTCCATAATGGTTGAACTAGTTTACAATCCCACCAACAGTGTAAAAGTGTTCCTATTTCTCCACACCCTCTCCAGCACCTGTTGTTTCCTGACTTTTTAATGATCACCATTCTAACTGGTGTGAGATGGTATCTCATTGTGGTTTTGATTTGCATTTCTCTGATGGCCAGTGATGATGAGCATTTTTTCATGTGTCTGTTGGCTGTATGAATGTCTTCTTTTGAGAAATGTCTGTTCATATCCTTTGCCCACTTTTTGATGGGGTTGTTTGTTTTTTTCTTGTAAATTTGTTTGAGTTCTTTGTAGGTTCTGGATATTAGCCCTTTGTCAGATGAGTAGATTGCAAAAATTTTCTCCCATTCTGTAGGTTGCCTGTTCACTCTGATGGTAGTTTTCTTTTGCTGTGCAGAAGCTCTTTAGTTTAATTAGATCCCATTTGTCAATTTTGGCTTTTGCTGCTGTTGCTTTTGGTGTTTTAGACATGAAGTCTTTGCCCATGCCTATGTCCTGAATGGTACTACCTAGGTTTTCCTCTAGGATTTTTATGGTATTAGGTCTAACATTTAAGTCTCTAATCCATCTTGAATTAATTTTCGTATAAGGAGTAAGGAAAGGATCTAGTTTCAGCTTTCTACTTATGGCTAGCCAATTTTCCCAGCACCATTTATTAAATAGGGAATCCTTTCCCCATTTCTTGTTTCTCTCAAGTTTGTCAAAGATCAGATGGCTGTAGATGTATGGTATTATTTCTGAGGACTCTGTTCTGTTCCATTGGTCTATATCTCTGTTTTGGTACCAGTACCATGCTGTTTTGGTTACTGTAGCCTTGTAGTATAGTTTGAAGTCAGGTAGCGTGATGCCTCCAGCTTTGTTCTTTTGACTTTTTTTTTTTTTAACTAAATCTTACCTAAAACTCCTTTATGCAGAAGGCATGAAAGCTAAATGTCAGCATAAATAAGGACAATAAAGATGTTTGACAGAGAAAAGAATGTTTCATCTGTGATTGTGGATGATGACTGGTGTCTTTAAATACCCGTATCATTTATTTATGGATCGTCTTACCTAATGATACATCAGAAATATCCTGCAAGGATAGGCCACCATGTTTTCAGTCTTTATCCTATTACTAGCTATTTAGATTGTTTCCAGCTCCTTAATAAAGTAAACAATGTTCTAATAATCCTATGTGTGTGCAGATAGATGGACAGATAGATGAATGGATAAGAAGATGGATGATAGATATAGATAGATGAGACATAGAGAGAGATAGATGATAGATAGATAGATAGATAGATAGATAGATAGATAGATAGATAGATCGATCCATTCTAATGTACTGAGGCATTTTATTTCTAATGGAAGGATTCCCCCAAAGTGTAGGTGCTAGGTCAAATACAGTATGTATTTTTAATTTTAATAGAGATTGTCAGAGTTTTCCATAAGGCATTAATTTGAAATTGAAGTTTTCTACACTTGAAGCACAGTTATGGAATGTTTGAGTTTCTTGAAACATTTTGAAAACCATTGGACCTAGGATTTTCAGCTATTTTGTTTACCATGGCTGCCTATGTGGCCTTTGAGAAATGTGAAACTGTAAAATATCTTTATTGTCCTATGATACAAAACAGAGAAAGAAAAATACCTAGCTGGATGCTAGAAAATGGAGCTAAGGCCTGACTTCCTGACTTCCTAGACAGTTTTTGGTTAGAAAAATGGAAATAGGTCCCAATCAGGGAGGAAATAGAGCATTTATTTGATGCTGCATTTCAGTACAAGCATTACAATATGCCAAGTAATGGATGAAAGCCCTTTGTGATTATTTAATGAAGACACGGAATTCTGTGGAGTTCTGCTTCTTATGTGAATAAGAGACCCTCCAGCAACACAATATTTCAGCTTCCATTTGTGCAAAATTAGATGAAACAAGTTACTTTAAAAATAAACAACAACAAAAAATCACAACTCAGAATCATGCATTATTCTCAAAAGTAACTTCCTAAAGTCAGTGTGAGCAAGACTAGATGAAATGAAATCACTGTGAAATAAAGTCTAGAATGTATTCTTTGCAGAAAATTAATTCTAGGTCATAGGAAAGACTCAGTCTTAATTAATAAAACAAATATGAACAAAATCAGAATGTGCAGCAATTTGTATCTGCTGCTCTGGACTTTTGGGTCTCCTTTGAACTCTGGCCTTACATATTCTGATGGATTTTCTTCATAAACCCTTATATTCTCACGGAGTAGGCTAACGGCCTTTTCAACAAGCACAAGAATTTCCCCCTTTGCAGTCACCACATATGTAGGCAGTACATCTCTAGCAAATCTCCAAACCATCCCAGACAAAGTAAATCCTAGAAAAGAAGAAAGGAAGAAGGGGTGGGGAGGGCAAGAATCTTCCCCTGAGCAAACCTTCAATGCTCAATAGTTAGACTTAATGTTGCGGTGGCATTGGAGGCAAAAAAAAGAAAAAAACACCTCTAACTTGAACTGCTAAGAGTTTTTTAAAAGAAAGAAAAAAAAGAAAGAAAGAGGCAGAAAGAAAGAAAGAGGCAGAAAGAAAGAAGCAGAAAGAAAAAGAGAAAGAAAGAAAGAAAGAAAGAAAGAAAGAAAGAAAGAAAGAAAGAAAGAAAGAAAGAAAGAAAGAAAGAAAGAAGTTAAAAAAAACAACTAAGCCATGTAAGCAAGCAAACAAACAAAAAAGGATAAAGGGAAATGTTGGGATGCTTTCAATCAAGCCCTTTTAGATCAATTAACACTGTTGTTTATTTAATCTCCAAATTCCATCACATGTGGCAGGCAGGAGTGCTGTTCTTCTTTTCAACTGAAACAGTGCAAAACATAGTCTGAATTCAAGGAAATCCTGCCAAAATCCCTGGCAATGTATCACTTTTTTAAACCCTGTTTTGCTTTTGTGCTCATGGTAACGTTTGCAGCTGTCGAGCGTGGCTTCGGGCTGTCTGACTCCCTTGAGAGAATTTATGTGTTTTTCTACTTCCTTTCCTTATTAGGAGGCAGGAATCTGCAACACCTATTAGAACAAGTATGCATAAAGGGTAATGACCATGCGATTTATTAGTGGTCTGTTCTTCCTCAAATGAGCTCTCAGCCCCTGTTCGGCAAGGGCCATGCCCAGGTTTGAACTGGCCTCCGCTTTCTCAACAGCAGGTGGGCAGAGTGGCTTTAGTCAAGGGGACAAGGAAAGATGCTGGCCTCTGGGAAAAGCCGGTTCTTTCTTCCACACCAAGGCATGGAAAACAAACTGGAGTGTCAAGGTTTGGATTTAACGAATATGAAGTATTAGCTGACAAAGGTGAATGAGATCGAAATAGAAACATGAGCTAGATTTTCATAATAGCTCTGTGGCAGGAAAAAGGCTCCCAGAACCCTTTTTTGTTCTTTTTAAAATGGTAGAATGTAGGGATGATTTTGTTCCTAGAGGTCTGGGATAGGGGAATGAGCCTTTCCTAGGAAAGCATGGGAATTCCTCTTTCCTCTGTTTCCAAGGAGTAAAAAAGTTGCCATTTGGGGAAAGGGATGACTTCAAGAAGCTAAAAGTGAGCGGACCTCTCACAAAAACGTTCAAACAAGGAGTCAGGAAAGAAGCTGCAGGTTTTAATAAAATCCACACATCAGCCTGAAAACAGTGGGCCAACTACACCTCTGTCCAGCCTCCTGCTAAGGTTTGGAGTCCAGACGGAAAGTTCAGGAGAACAAAATGCTTGGGGCCAAATTCATTTTCTGCGAAAATCACCAGTATGTTCAAGAAAACGTAATCCATATGTTTTTGATTCATTCATCAAAACGTTTCAGTGAGCCATTGGTGTCCACAAAGTTTGTCGGGCCATTCTTCTTCAAGGCAGAAAATCATGTTTGGCCACAGAAGGTGGATTCTAACCACAGAAAGGGCAGGTTCAACTTGAAACTCACTCTCAAGGTGTGAGTGGGCTCTTCCTTGAAAACGTCTAATTAGCTCTACTGAGAAATACCAGGAAGAAAAATGAATACATTTTCCTCATGCAGTTTTTAGGGTGGGGATAGTAACTGGGGGAAGACAAGGGATCAATGTTCTTCTGAGCTTTTAAGTATGACCAATATTGTGAGATGAAGAAAATTCTCTCAATTACCCTTAGTCTGTTGAGAAAGTTAAAACTTCTCCATAATCAGTTTTCGTTTTTTTTTCTCATGAACTCTCAAAGACTCTTCTCCTCTCACATCATCTATGATCTCCTACTGGATAGATTTATTTTACATTCCCCTAGTACAGTATCTGAAACATTCTAGTAGGCACCCAATGAATGTTGACCAGAATTGAAACAACAAATATATTTTTTTCCTATACTGATCAATACATAACATTTTGCTTCCAGCTTGGGTGCAGTTATATCCAATAGCTTGTAGTGTTAAAGTCAGAGAATAGGCATTCTGTGTTGAGAAAATAAAAATGATACATAGACCTAATGGTGCAGATAAGTTGACAGGAAGATAAGGCTGGAAAGCACACTAATTAGTTCCCCTCTTCTACTGGGGTCCTCTGGCATTTTTCATTTGGAGCATGCACTGGAATAAAGAAGGAAGGGACCTACTTCAGGCTTTGTCCAGAGTCATAGCAGAAGGAGAACATTTCATTACGGTGCTTCATGCAGCTCACCCAGGTCCCCCGACACATTCACTCTGAACTGCATAAATCTCTCAGTAAGCAGCAAATGAGACCCACGCCTGGGTTTCTGACTAAACTTCTGGCTTCTTTTCACATTTTGCGCAGTCATTTCAAGTGAGCTAGCCAAAGCTGCTAATTAAACAGAGAATGATTTATTTCATAAGTTTTCTTTTCCCTCAGGAAACATAACTCCAGGCACAGCTAGTTTACCTCGCCCTAGTCAATAAATTACACCCACCTCATTAATAGTTAATTAGGAAAACTGGAAACCCCTTGACAAAACCTCAAGAAGGAAAGGGTCAGCCAGCTCCAAGCCAGAAATGTACAATAAGCCTGATCTGATGCTCCTCTGGCGCTCCCAGGCCCAGGTGCCCAGCCCTGAGTGGGAGCCTTGGCTTCTCCCTGTGTGCTTAGGAAGCTCATTCTGCCCCGCACTGCCCTCCTGAAGTGAATCTTACATGCGTGTCGTCTTTGTGAGGCAGGGGATGAAAACGCTGTCTTTAACCTTCTTTTAAAACTGTTAAGAATTTTTTTTTAATTATGGCAACAAAAATCTAGAGATCAATCTTCCTTCAATGTAGTGTATGTTTCTCCAACAATGAACACATCGCTAAGGTTTCACTCTCAGGAACAAGATACTTTTTTTTTCTTCTCATAAAAAAGAGAGATCGCAAAGCTTATATACTGCTGACTCAGTCTTTCCATATATAAATATTAACTGGAGGAGAGCCAGACCACGCCAGCTCCCCTAGTTCTCTATATATGGCCAATCAGTGCATTGGTGCAATGCAAGAGGCAGATTTATGTACAATGAGAAATAGAAAACTAAGGTCCACTTATAGTGCCTTGGCATTTCGAAGTATTTCACCAACGTGTCACCTAACAGTTACATAAATTTGACTGATATTTTTCAAACTTTAACGTTCACACATATCTCTTGAAGGTCTTGTTCAAAGGCAGATTCCGATAGGTCTGAGATGAGACCAAAGAGTCTGTATTTCAAACAGGCTTCCAGATGACACCAGTGCTGCCAGTCCTTGAACCACACTCTGAGTAGCAAGGACCTGGGAAGCATCTTCCACCTTCCTGGGTGGGTCTGAGTACTCGCGTGAACAGGTATTAAAAACCAGGTCTCGGTATGCATTTTATTTCTCCTCCTATACAAATCCTTTTCTAGAACAGGGTTTAGCAAACATTTTCTCTAAAGTGTCAGTTAGTAATTCTCCTAGGCTGTGCAGGTCATCCAGTCACTGTTGCAACTCTTCAACTCTGCCATTGTAGTGCAAAAGTGACCTTTGAAAATATGTAAATAAATGGGTATGGCTGTGGTTCCAATAAAACTTTATTTATTTATAAAAGTAAGCCATGGACCAGATTTGACCCATGGACCTTAGTTTGCCAGCTCCTGAACAATGGTTTCCAAAGGGTTGTGTACTCAGCAGTATCTCCCATACATGCGTATTTATTTATAAATTCTATATACATCCGACTGCACTAACACAGACGTGAAACACAAAAGAGGGAAAGTTGACATAGAAAAATCATATTTCTCTGTTCATCCAGTTGGAGCATCTTGCTATCCCTTGGGTATGCACACTCACCTTAGTGATAGAATTAGAAACTAATGATGAGGAGAATTTTAAAATACGTTTTTCTTGACAAAAGTGATCACATTTCTGAGAGTAGACCTTGGTGTTTTGATGATTTTTTTGTATTCCAAGACATAGAACAGCTATAATATGTTAAGATCTGACAGCAAAGACAAGAAAAACAAGCCTTGAATATAATTATTTTATGCAATCAATATGGTGACACAGTCGCTCTGCACCCATTGGGGCTTATTTGGGCAGCCGTACGTGCCAGGTTCTAAGCTGGCACTCACAGTGTCTTATCTCATTTAATACTCACACAGTCCTCCAAGGCAAGTGATTACTGTTGCTGTTTATAGCAGAGGGAGCAGAGACTCAGTACGTTCCTTATTTAGTTCATTGGTTAGATGGGGTGTAAACATCATATCGGCCTACTTAAAAAGCCTGTGTCCTTAATGGCTGCTATTTATGGCCTCATCAAATCATAATCATTTTCAAAATTGTACTATTTACTTATTCTATAATGACATCATATTGATGGAAAAATCCCCCTGGTTATTATGAATGGGTTTGACATACTCCACCCAAACTCCTTCATCCCACCAAGTTGCCAATGAAGGTAACTAGGCCTCTGTGCTGAGAGAGACTGTCATCTAATTTCAACAACATTGTTGGTTTCTAAGAGATGCTTGCTAGCCATAATGTACTGAGAATTCTTGCTCATCTGAATAGTTATGTACTCAAAACCTTCTTATTACTAAAAATCAATCAGAGATGACCAGGTGAGCCAAATGCCTATGACTATTTCTATGTAAGAAGGACCTGATTTGTAAGGCAAATAGCTTTACTTGCTTTGCAAGGTTTTCTACAGATCCAAATCAGCCATAGAGTGCCTATCCATATATCTCATTCAGAAGTGAAAGGTTCCAGTACAAACACTGACATTTATGTGACAAGGAAGGCCTTAGAATTATAAACCATGGTTCTGCAGTTTAGGAGAGAAGACTATTAGCATATTTTTAAAACTTTTATTTCAAAATAAATGATGCATCAGTGTAAGTGTGTGGCAATTATAACCAGTGCATTGATACTCAGACTGAGGATTCTCTCAATAAAACTTGGCCAGTTAATCATGAACTATAAATCAAGAGTAAGAGAATATGTTCAATGAAGAATATTGGGAATAGGAATGCAGATAAATCTAAAACCAATGAGAACAGAAACTAGGGTGACGAGATCCATATTTTGAAAAAAGAATCAGACATAGTGTGACAGATATTTCTGTTCTCAAACTTTCTCTTTGTCAGGTTGTCCTGGAACACTTAGGGCAATGATTTCTGTCACTTCAAACATTAGTCCTACTTAAACTGTTGTACATTTCACCATTATTGTTTTTTTTTCTCTCCTGTGCTGTTTTACTTACCCACCATTTTACCAGTGTCTTTTGGAGTCATTTTCAAAGTAAATAATCAACTTGCCATCCTTCTTATTTAATATGACTTTTAAATATAAAATTCATACTGTGTATGGCCTTCCTTATTTATATAATTATCTACCTCAATTATACAATTCACAAAATTTCTTTTTCAAAATATTTTAGTATAGTTTATGACCTCAAAAATGCTGTCAAAGATATAAAAGCAGGTTATAAGAGCAGAAAATATTCTTACAGAAAACTGTTATATTAAGAACAAGATGCTTTTAATTAGTAAACACATAATAGTAGATGTTTTTGTATTTTTTGTATAAATTAAACATTTAACTATACAACCTTCATAAAATACTTGAGGGTTAAAAAGTAGCCAATTTTCTGATAAGTTGCATGAAAATAATTACTTAACAGCAATACAAAAACAGTCACCAGCCTTGATTAAATGCTATGCCTTGCTTAATAAATGAAAACATAAATACATATATAGAGACAAAACTTCTACCCTTAAGATCGTTATCCTACATGGTCAATTTTGGTACAAAATTCAGGCTTTTTTTGTATTATACTTTTGTTTTCAATGAAATTGTCAGTATTCTTTTGGCCACTTATAAATTCTTTTAATAAGTGAGTGTCTCTAATGTTTATTATTATGATTAAGAAGACAATTACTTCTCTAACTTTAAAAATAGTTTTTATTAACGATCTAACAAAAAGATGGATTCAGAAAGAAAACTTCAGTAGAGATCAATGTCTAAATGTCATCAGTGCTACAAGTGGAAAAATACTTTTTGATTGTTTAGCATCCCAAATGTCCTTTTTTTTTTTTTTTAGGAACAATCCCTTATTGTATGTGCCACTGTGGTTATTCTATGCTCTGTATCTCAGTTTGAATTATCTCAGAAGCAAACTGGGAGACAATAAGTTATTTGCAAGGAGTTTACTTTGAAAATTACTCCAAAAGACACTGGTAAAATGACAGGAAAGTAAAACAGCAAAGGAGAAAAAAAGCAATAAATGCTGCATTATCAAGAGAATCATCACTGTGGGCAATAGGAGCTTAATCCTTATGAGAAACTCTGGGAAACAGCATATAACACAACTCTCAGGGTTTTCACACCAGAGGGTGAGGGAGCTGGGGAACTTAAACATTAACACTGTGATGGTTAATATTACATGTCAACTTGACTAGGCTACGGTGCCCAGATGTTTGGTTAAATACCAGTCTAGATATTGCTGTGCAGGTATATTTTTAGATATGACTAATGTTTAAATCACTAGATTTTGAATACAGCAGATTACCCTCCACAATGTCACTGGACCTTATCCAATCAGTTGAAGGACTTAAGAGAAAATGACTGCCTGCAGACTGCTTCCAGGCTCAAACTGAAAGGTCAGCTCTATCCTGGATCTCCAACCTGCCCCACAGATTTCAGATTTGTGAAATCCTGTGAGCAAATGTACTAAAATATCTCTTCTCTCTGTCTGTCTCTGTCTTCACATACACACACACACACACACTCTCTCTCTCTCTCTCTCTCTCTCTCTCTCGCTCTCTTTTGGTTTGGCTTCTCTGGATAGCCCTGACTAATACAAACAAATGCCCTTGATTGAGGGCTCCCTCAGGCTAAGGGGTGCAAGTACTGACAATAGAAAGTTGTGGAGGCTTGCAGTGAAATGAGAGGAGGGAATAATGGCAGGCCACCAATAGTGGCTGTTATACTTTGCCTACCACTGCTGAAGACCAAAAGGGATGAGCCAAAACAATCAGCAGCTAGGGACAGTGGCTTCCAGCAAGTCAGTGGTGGAGTCTATTTATGCAGGAGTCTTATGTCAATAGCAACGTCTTGGTCTGACTAGGCCTCTTACAAAGTGATTGGGTCTTTGGACCCCCAGAGCAGCCTCATTCTCACACATCCTTTAATTTCTATTTGCTAGTTTCCTATCAGTCCCATGAGCTATCAGTTGCTTTCCAATGAATGCCAGTCTTTAAAACTAATGACCAGAAACTATGGTTGTTCATTGCAGTAGGGAACTTTGACTGGTATTTATGCTTTTCTGAAACATTTTGATCATTCATTACTGCTCCTAGCTCATATTTAATGCATTCGTTTTTTATTTTTATTTTAGAGTCTGGATTTTTCAGCCTAGATTATCTTATTTAGGCATACATCATTATGTTTAGTAATTTTTTTGAGATATAGAACAGAAACAGATACTAATGCACATTTTATCAGGAAGTAGCAACACTTTAAACCATGGCAGTAGTAGCCATTAATATAGAAGTGTGTTCCTTTGTTCATTCAATTACAATTTGTTAAAACATTACTATAGTAATGAGTATTCAGAATATGACAGTGAATTACACCAAGTCCTTGTCCTTACAAAGGTTAGTTTATAGTGGAGAAAGATTAAAACAATGATGAAAACAATAACAACAACAACAAAAAATACCCACAGCATTCTACCATCAGGGAAGAGAGAACCATTTTAAAGAGTGGAATGAAACATTCATTAAACAAATGAGGTATTTCAGCAGAGATGAATAGCATCGTTTTAAAGTTTCAATTGAGATACTAGAAATTTTTTTAAAAATCAGAGTTTTTTTGTAAAATTTTTTTTTCTGGGGCCCATGCACAGACTGGACATTGCCAAGAGGGCAAAACTCAGTGAATTTGAAAACAGATTGAGAGAAATTACTCAAACTGAAACAAAACCAGGAAAAAAGAACTTTACAAAAATGAAAGACAAAGAAACAAGGAAGAAAGGAAGAGGAAAATGAAGAAGGATACAAGTGCAAGTATACTTCAAGATCAAACCACCAAAAATCAAAGATAAAAAGGAAATATTAAAGGTAGCCAGAGAAGAAGAAAGGAAATTATTCAAAAGGAAGAAAGAAAAGAATTACCATAGGCTTCATATTGTAAATTATGCAAGCTGAAAGACAATGGGTAGATGTCTACAATAAAGAAACAAAAACTTTCAACCCAGAATGCTATGCCCAGCAATAATATCTTTCAAATATGAAGGTGAAATAAAGACTTTTTCAGCAAACAAAAGCTAAGATAAATCAGTTCTGGCAACCTGAATTATAATAAATGTTAAGCAATGTTTTTCAGGCAGAAGGAATATGATACCTCATAGAAATATGAATCTAAACAAAGAAAGGAAGAGTGCTGAAAATGATTGAAAATGAGGGCAAATAATAAAGAAATATCTTATTACTTTTAATCCCTTTATACAATAATTTATTGTCTAAGGCAAAAATAATAACAATGTATTATAATATTTAGAACATACGTAGGAATTAAGAATAAAATGTGTGGTAAAAAATTGAACAGAGGCTAGGAGGTTAGACCTGGAAGTACACAAATAGGAGGTTCTCAGACTATACTTGAGATGCTATACTTTTGAAGGTAAGAGGTAATACATTAAAGATATAAATTGTAAAACTTAGAGCAACCACTGAAAAGATAAATATTCCATTAATCCAAAAGAAGACAAAAAAGACTTTGAGGGGAAAAAAAGAATATATAGGACATAAAAACAAATATAATGGTAAATCTAAATCTAATCCTATCATTGATGACACTAAATGAAAATGATCTAAAACCACTTAAAAGGCAGAAAATAGCAGAGTTGACAAAAGAAAAATAGCTAAATTGGAATTTATCAAAATCAAAAACTCCTGTGCTTCAACTAACACCATCAAGAATGTGAAAAAACAGCACACAGAATGGGAGAAAATATTTGCAAATTATATTTTTGATAAAGATCCTGTATCCAGAATATATAAAGAGCTTTTAGAACTTAACCATTTAAAAAGACAGATAACTCCATTTCTAAAAGGGAGAAAGGGCTTGAACAGAAATTTTTCCAAAGATAATATAGAAATGACCAAGAAGCACATGAAAATGTGTTCAATATCAGTCACTAGGGAAATGAAATAAAAACCATGAGACACTACTTCACACCCACTAGGATGGCTATAATAAAAAAAGATAGTGCTGACAAGCATATGGAGAAATTGGAACCTTCATATACTGCTGGTGAGAATGGAAAATGACACAGCCACTCTGAAAAACAGTTTGGAAATTTCCAAAAATATTAAACATAGAGTTATCATATAACCCACCAGTTCTGCTCTTAAGTATATACCCAAGAAACTGAAAATATGTGTCCACACAAAAGCTTACACACAAATGTTCTTGGTAGGATTATTCATGATATCCCAAATTGGGGACAAGCCAAATATCCATCAACTGATGAATGGATAAATAATGTATAATATATTCTTACAATGGAATACTATTAAGCGATGAAAAGGAACGAGGTACCAATACATATAACAACACAGGTGAATCTTGAAAACATTACCCTAAGTGAAAGAAGCCAGTCACAAAAGGCTACATATTGCATGATGCCATTTATACAAAACCTCCAGAATGAACAAGTATACAAAACTGATTTTGACTGCATAGAGCTGGTGTGGGAGGGAGAATGGAGAGTGACTGCTAATGGGGACAGTTCTGGGGGGAAATGATAAGAATGTTCTAAAATTGGACCATGGTGTTGGTTGCACAACTCTGAGCTACAATAAAAATCATTGCCTTGTAAACTTTAAATGGGTCAATTTTATGGTCTGTGAATTATAGCTTTATAAAGGTGTATTGTTTTGTGATATGTTTTTATTTTTTATTTTTAAAAACTTCATCTTTTATTTTAGATTCGAGGGTGTATGTGTAGGTTTGTTGCAGAGATATATTGCGTGATGCTGAGGTTTGGGGTATAGTTGATCCTATCACCCAGGTGGTGAGCATAGAACCCAATAGGTAGTTTTTCAACCCTTGCCCCCTCCCTCCCTCTGCTTTCTGGTAGTCCCCAGGGTCTATTGTTCCCATCTATATGACCATATATACCTAATATTTAGCTCCCACTTATAAGTGAGTACATGTGATATTTGGTTTTCTGTTTCTGCATTAATTTGCTTAGGACAATGACTTCCAGATGATCCACGTTGCTGCAAAGGACATGATTTTGTTCTTTTTTATGTCTGCATAGTATTCCCTGGTGTATACGTACCACAGTTTCTTTATCCAATCCACTATTGATAGGCACCTGAGTTGACTCCACATCTTTGCCATTGTGAATAGTGCTGCAACGAACATACACATGTATGTGTCTTTTTGGTAGAGCAATTTATTTTCTTTTGGATATATACCTGGTAATGGGATTGCTGGGTCAAATGATAGTTCTATTTTTGGTTCTTTGAGAAATTTCCAAACTGCTTTCCACAGTGACTGAATTAATTTACATTCCCACCAACAGTGTATATGCATTTCTTCTTCTCTGCCACCTCACCAACATCTGTTATTATTTAACTTTTTTATAAAAGTCACTTTGACTGGTCTGAGTTGGTATATCACTGTGGTTTTGATTCACGTTTCTCTGATGATCAGTGATGTTGAGCATTTTTTCATATGTTTGTTGGCTGCTTTTTTGTCTTCTTTTAAGAAGTGTCTGATCATGTCCTTTGCCCACTTTTTAATGAATGTATTTGTCTTCTCTTGTTGAATTGTTTAAGTTTCTTATAGATTCTGGATATTAGACCTAGGCTGAGTGCATAAATTGTGAATATTTTCTCCTATTCTGTAATTCTGTAGGTTTTCTGCTTGCTCTGTTGACAGTTTCTTTTACTGTGCAGAAGTTCTTTGTTTTAATTAGGTTCTATTTGTCAATGTTTGTTTCTGTCGCAATTGCTTTGGAGGACTTAGTCATGAAGTCTTTCCCAAAGCTGATATCCAGAAGGGTATTTTTTAGGTTTTCTTCTAGGACTTTTATAGTTTAGGTCTTACATTTAGGTCTTTTTTAAAAACTTCTGTTTTAGGTTCAGGGATACAGGTGAAGGCTTGATACATAGGTAAATTCAAGTCACAGGGATTTGTTGTATAAATTATTTTATCAAACAGGTATTAAGCCCAGGACCCAATAGTTATCTTTTCTGCTTCTCTCCCTCCTCCCACCTTCCATCCTCAATTAGACCCCAGTGTCTGTTGTTTTGTCCTTTGTGTTCATGAGACTCAGCAATCCCATTACTTGATATATACCAAAAGAAATATAAAGCATTCTACCATAAAGACACATACACATGAATGTTCATTGCAGCACTATTCACAATAGCAAAGACAAGGAATCGACCTAAGTGCCAATCAATGGCAGATTGGATAAAGAAAATGTGGTGCATATACTTAATGGGATACCATGCAGCCACAGAAATTAGCAAGATCATGTCTTTTGCAGGAGCATGGACGGAAATGGAGGCCATTATCCTTAGCAAACCATGGCAGGAACCGAAAACCAAATGCTGCATTTAAGTCTTTAATCCATCTTGAATAAATTTTTGTGTATGGTGATAGGTAGAGGTACAATTTCATTCTTCTACATATGGATAGTCAGTTATTCCAGCACCATTTGTTAACTAGGGAGTTCTTTCCCCATTGCATAAAGTTGTATTTTTAAAAAGGCAGACTGTCAGATTGGTTGTAAAAAGCAAGACGCAACCACATGCTGTCTATAGGAAAGCACTCTAAGTCTAAATAAGTCAAGTGGTGGGTGATGAGGCTGCAGAGGTGAACAAGATTATGTACAACCTTGTATGCTCCACTGAAGAGTTTGCATTTTATATCCAAGGAAATAGGGATTTCACAGAAATATTTTAAATAAAATAGTAAGGTATAAGCCAGGTCAGTACTAGGGTAGGACAAGCCAGGAGCCTAGCAAAATGTAAGGCACCATTCACTCTCAGGCCATGTATTTGCAGGGGCAGCCCCCAATTATGAGCACCCCCTTCAATGTTGTCTCCCACCTCCTCACTTGCCTCACCCTGGCCTGACCCTGGCAACAAGCTCTCAACTTTAGAAAGGGAGCTCTCCACACTCCACCATGTGAAGGTAGATTCAAGGCATGAAAATCAGAGGTAGGAAGATCGCCAGAAGATTTATTCATTTATTGTACACATTTAAGTACTGGTTATGTGATAAAAATAAAGCCACACTGCCATGGAGCCTACATTCTGACAAGGGCAGGGAAAGACAGATAACAAACACCAATACATAAATTAGATAATTTCAAGTGTGTGGTAAGTGCTAAAAACCCAGCAAACTAATATATTCTGAGAAATATATTTATTACTTTAATCTTAGACTAACATATCTCTATTTCTGTGTGACTAATATTTTTCTAAAGATTTTTTTAATAAACATTTTTATTCATACAAATGCCTACAATCTTAAACTTTGCCTTTTAAGGTGGATACATTTGAAATTCAAATAACTCATCTGTTGATAAGAGATAAGAATAACTCTCACCTTGAAATGAAGGATATTTTCAGTTCTACTTCACATCCGGTCTTTCTTGTTATGGAAATGGGTAAATGTTTTAACCTGACTTCCTAGGCGGCTCCACCAACAGAACTGAGCAAACAGTTAAATGATATCATCAGATACTTTGGATAGAAAGTCAACCAAGTCAATTCCAATGATTGTTTTTTTTTTTCATTCAGCTCATGAAAACAAAGTAAAGCTTTTAAAAAATTCATCCTAAGATAAACCATATGTTATTATCGTGAATACTATTGAAAGTTACTTAAAATGCTCCACACTGAAGATATAAATATTGTTTTTGTGATGATACCATGAATATAGATTTTGGTTGCAGTGCAAATTCATATCCCATTGCTGTTGTAACAAATCACCACAAACTGGCTGGGTGTGGTGGTGCACGCCTGTAATCCCAGCACTTTGGGAGGTCAAGGCTGGCAGATCACTTGAGGCCAGGAGTACAAGACCAGCCTGGGCAACATGGAGAAACCCATCTCTACAAAAAACAAAAAAATAGCCAGGCATGGTGCTGTGCTCATGTAGTCATAGCTACTCAGGAGGTTGAGGTGGGAGGACTGCTTGAACCCTGGAGGTGGAGAGTACAATGAGCCGAGATCATGCCACTGCACTGCAGCCTGGGCGACAGAGGAAGACCCTGTCTCTAAAAAATAAGAAGAAAAGGGAAACATTTTTTAAAATAAAGAAAAAAAAACAAAAACCAAATTACCACAAACATAGTGGGCTTAAACTAACACACTTTTTAAAAATCTTACAGTTCTATAGGCCAGAAGTCTCACTGGCCTAACCTTGAGGTGACATCATTGCTATATTTCTTCTGGACGCACTAGGGGAGAATCTGTTTCTTTGCCTTTTCCAGGGATGCAACATTGTGGGGAAAGGAGGATTCCCGACGGAGCCTGAGCACCCAAGCCCTTGTGAAGTGATATAAGACCACTTCCAGCCTTGGAAAGGGGGTGATATGGTTTGGCTGTGTCCCCTCCCAAAATCTCATCTTGAATTGTAGCTCCCATAATCTCCACGTGTCATGGGAGGGACCCAGTGGGAGGTAATTGAATCATGGGGATGAGTTTTTCCCATGCTGTTCTTGTGGTCGTGAATAAGTCTCAAGAGATCACATGTTTTATAAAAGCCAGTTCCCCTGTACATGCTGCCTTGCCTGCTGCCGTGGAAGACATGCTCTTCCTTTGCCTTCCACCATGATTGTGAGGCCTGCCTAGCCATGTGGAACTGGGATTCCATTAAGCCTCTTTTCTTTATAAATTACCCAGTCTCAGGTATTTCTTCATAGCCATATGAAACTGGACCTAATACAGGGGAGAGAGAAGAAGAGGTGGGGAAGAAGAGAAAGATGAGGTTGGGAAAATTGTGTTACTTCACCAATTTGTGAAGGGCTAGCTTTTAAGCAGAGATGACGGATGACATTAATTTATGAGTGCTTCTTAAACTGTTCTTTGCGGTCCCCTTGGGCCTACTGATTTGGAATCTTCTGGAGCAGGGCAGGGAATTGGCAGTTGATTTCTCTGATGGACACTAAAGCTTGTGAATGATGATGCAGAGGTTTCAGATGCCCATGAAGGTCTCAGGTCCTCACGTGAATGGCTTGTGCTGTGCATACTTACACACAGTGGAGCTCTGTGCTGTTGGTTCATGCTTCTAGGTCATGCCACAAAATCCTGTCTTAGTCCAGTGAGTCCTGAACCCATTTGATCATGAGGCTCATCTGGAACTCTTGTTAAAACACAGATTTCCAAGCCAAGTTCCTAGAAATTCTGATTCAGTGATGCCAAGGTCTGTGTATTTAACAAGTTGTCCCCAGGTGATTCTCATGATCCGGCAAGGTTGGGAAACATTGCTTTAGTCAAAGTTTTTTTTTGTCTCATATGTGAAAATCTAGGAGCAGATCAGAAGCAAAGGGCAAACAAAACCCCAGCTGAAGAAGCAAAGTAATTCTCAAAGTCTTCCAGATGTTTCCCTGTTTGTGAAGCAAAATCTGGTTTCATTAGCGGCCTCACTTTCATTTATGCTTCTGGTTGAGTTAACCATTCAGATAATAGAGTTCTATGCAGAGACAATGTGGAGAATTATCACTTAGATTATCAAGCAAGAAACAAACAAGCAGGAGGCAAGAGAGGTAGGGGAAGGAAGGAAAGTAGGGAATTCTAAAATCATTTCATTAAAGAGTAACTAGAATAGATTTTGTTTTGTTTGGAGACAGGGTCTCACTCTGTCGCCCAGGCTGGAGTGCAGTGGTGTGATCATGCCTAAGGGTAGCTCTACCTCCCAGGCTCAAGAGATCCTCTCACCTCAGAATTCTAAGTAACTGGGATCACAAGCACATGCCACCATGCCTGGCTAATTTTTCTTTATTTTTTTTGTAGAGACAGGGTTTTGCCATGTTGCCCAGGCTGGACTCGAACTTCTGGCCTCAAGTGATCCCCCTGCCTTGGCCTCAAAAAGTGTTGAGATTACAGGCGTGAGCCCTCACACTCAGCCTAGAAGAGATTTTGACGTGATATAATATTATAGTATCTCTATAGAGTTCCTTCCTCCTGTCAATTTCCCAAATAATTTATCAGCTTTCTTATAGAATTATGGATCTAGTTTATAACTCATTAATTAATTTACAATTCATTGCCTAACACAATTAAACAAAGGGATCTACTAAGCCTTCTCAAATCTATACTGTTTTGCTCCAACATTCCTCCTTCCCCATGAAATATGTATTTAGGAGTTGATTAAAACACTCTTCTCCCACCAGTCTACTCAATTCCTGCTTCAGATATCAAATGTTCAACTACTGAGATTGAATAGCAAAGGAGGCAAAATTGACTTAGTTCTGAATCCATTTGGCTCTTAAGTTTCACAGAGCAGGCAGCAAGTCTTTGACTGCAAGGAATTTATTCTTCTCATTTTTACTGCAGAATTAGAAAGCTCAGCTACTGAGTTCAAATGGTGAAAATCTGGAGAGCAAGAGTTGAGAGAGCAAGAGATTACTACAGTTTTACCGTTAGTGCAGAACACAGCAACATATCAGCAAGCATTCTGCATACAGTAATGTTTGAGACCTGTGTCAGATTTGTCAGTTATTAAATATTTGAGAAAACAACAAAAGACTGTCATCTCTAAAACATTCTTTTTTTTCTAGCTGCAGCTTAAAAATCAGGCAGTGGATTGTTTTAAACATGAATGAACATGTAAAGAAAACATAGATATTTAGCATATTATGGCTCCTGACACCGTCCCCAGGGCACTTGCAGTAACCACAACACAGGAACCCTGTAACCTTGAGCTTTGACCATGTTTGAAGACTGCATAAAGCGTCTTCTACTCAATCTAATCTCAGACTCGGGATTTTCATGATGCTTCCCTTTCACCTTCTCCTTTAAAATCTTTTTATCAATACCTTATCTCATTTTCACGTACAATATTCTTTACACAAGCTCAGTTCTTTCTTTATTTTCTTTTTAAAAAAGAGTAAATGCAAATAATAATTTTCTGTTTTAAAACCTTTTCCGTTTTTGACCATATCTATCCGGAATCATAGAAATACCCGGTCAGTTTGGTCTCCAAGCCTCCTAGAGAGTGAGACAGGGTCTCACCCTGTCACCCAGGCTGGAGTGTAGTGGTGTGATCACGCTTCCCTGCAGCCTCTACCTCCCAGGCTCAAGTGATCCTCCCACCCCAGAATCCTAAGTAGCTGCTACTGTAGGTGCATGCCAGCACACCTGGCTAGTTTTTCCTTATTTTTTGTAGAGACAGGGTTTTTTGTGGACCCCTCTGGGCATTCTGCTTGCAGTACATTTAGTAAAATGCAGCACAGAACGATGTGTGAAATGCACCTGCTGATGTTGGATGCTACACATGCACTGCTAAGAGTATATAGCTGTTCCTTTGGAGTGCAGAGATTGGGAACCTGAGGCACACAGAACACAGGAATCATAAACGTTGCTCAGAGAATTCTGTGGCATGGGCACTTCAGGAGGAGCTAGTTTAGGGGTGGATGGGAGGGCACAGAATCCACGTAACCAGGATGTGAAGAGGAATTGGTCAGAAACAACATATATTTGAGAACAGATGTGGATAATGGCAGTGGGGGGCAATAGCAGTGACAAATGGCCATGGAAGGGCCACTGGGAACAAAACTTGCCTACTTCATAATTTTCTCTTGGTCTCAAATCAATGTTATAATTAATAAGAATTTCAAGACTCAGCTCAAAGTTTAGAGACTCAAGAGAGAGATGGCTTGGAGGCAAGCATGAGTTTTGGAAATGAATTTTGAGTTCTGCATTGCTGGCTATGTGACATGGGTCCAGTTATCCAGCTTTCTTCAGCTCCCATTCCACCATGCAGAAAATAGAGATAGAAATTCCTTAGACATGGGATCACTGCAACAATTAAATATGGTGATATCTGTAAAACTTTTAGCAAAGTGCCCGGCCCATGGAAAGCTCTAAATAATTAACCAACCCTATTATTGTTACCCTTGTTATTATATCTAGGCAATGAGTGAAGTTGTGACTTTAAGAGAATCCCATTTCTAACTGGTCAAGAACAGTCTGTTCTCCTGCAATGTGTTGTTTGTGTAATGTGAAGAAGCTCACAAACAAACGGTAAATAGGAAAATGTCATCAGTGTCACAGGAAAATCACGTTAGCTCATGCACAAATTTTCCTGGAAAAGGGGAGACAGAAAAGCAGGAAAGGAAAAAAATCTCAACTTGGCTGCTACTATAGAAGGAGCTCTTTAAGCTATGTTTTTTAAAAATGAGAAACAAGGTTTACAGTAAGGCTTTCCTCCTCCCACCCCATGTCAAGATTTGGGCTCCCAACTCTGTGCTGCTCCGGTCTCAGGAAAAGTTGGCAACTTAAGAGTAACCACTTCCGTCCAGACTGGACTCAGCTTTTGCAGTTCTGAGCCAACCCAAGCATTGCGGCCATCTTCACCCTGGCAGTTTTATTCACTTTTAGTGTCTGTCACCAGGAATGTCCATGATATCTTCCCCAGGTTCCAATCGTTGCTTTTGCTGGTGCTCTAGCTGAAGAAATGCATGGACATTGAACATTTTGCCTCTTCCCCTTCCTCATCTTTTTTTTTTTTTTCATAAACTTTGCTATATTTGGTGCGAAATTTTACAAAATGTGAAGTTTTTGGGGGAATGAATATGTTGCTTTATTTCAAAAACACCTTAAGTGCCATAGGACCTAACGGGAGATCCATTGAGGAATTACTTATCAAATTCTCCTGCAAAATAATTCAAGACTGAAACTATAGGCTCCAGGTGAAGATCTCCCCTCCATATCACTCAGTTAATGTCAATGATTGTGGAGGAAAGTCAGGAGGAGTGGAAAGAGATTTCAGAGAAACAAGAGCAAGAAATGAGAGGAAAATACGGAAAGTGCTTCCGAGATTATCTTTCTAAAATATAGCCATAAATCGTGAAAACATTTTATTCTATTTTGCAATTGCACACCCACAGACATTCTTTCCAGTTGACTTTTGGATTTGAGGGCTTGTGGGTCATTCACAAAGTACAGCGCGTGTGTGTGTGTGTTTGTGTGTGTGTGTGTGTTTCCATTATAACCTTGGTTCAACTAAAAATGAAGTGGGATTAGAGTCAACAATCTCCTTGAGTAGTCTGAGAGGCTGGAGCCAGAGCATTGTGATTTAGTGGTTAAAGCTTCTATTAAAGGAACCCTGACAAGGTCATTGTCCTCAAGAATATAGAAGTTTCAGTGAAGATAAAATTTAGGGCTTTCTGTGGCCTTTGGTATTTCTATTTTGCTATGGTTTTGTTTTTAATCCAAAGAATATTCAGAATTTACAGTTACTGTCATCAGGAACCTCCAACAGATCGCCTTTTAAAGCATTAGCAAAGGAGTTAATATGCCTGCAAGCTCCTGTTTCAGGGTCTCAGCCTTGCTGCTCCCTCTGCCTGCAATTTGCTGTACTTGAGTGTCACATGGTGTATTGGCGAGACACTCACTGATCACCTTTCCCCAGGCACTCCCTGTCCTCTTTCTTGATTTACTTTTCTTTAAAACACTCTTACCAGTTAATGCATTCTATATTACTTTTTTTTTTTGTTTATGGCTAGCAATTGATCCAGAAAAAATGTTTATAAATTTCAAGGTTATTCAAATTTAAAAGCACCAATTTCCTATTTGGTTTTTTGCAAGGTGAGAAAACACTTTTTACCGGGATAAAGAGAGAGACAAAGAGAAAAAAATGGAGAGACAGAGAGAGACAGAAAAATGTAGAGACACAAAGAAATAAAGAAACACAATTGGAGAAAATGCTTTTTTGTAAACCTTGTTCAGATCCTTCTAAATTACATACCAGAGGCCACCCTAGGCCCAAGATTAAATCATGACTATTCTTAGAAGATAGACTGAAAACATATCCTTAAAAGCCACTTTTTGCTTCACAGGTATTGAAAAGGTAACACTTTTTCCCACTCTTGAAGGCACTTTAAATTATAATTAAACCAGAGTTTCACATGGATGCTGCATGGTGGTCACCGCACTGGAAAATACACAGGCTATATGACTTTAGAGCAGGTTTGTAGAACATAAACAGTACACAGTTTTCATGGATCAGCTACGGACAATCTAGGTTAAAAAAATAACTCAAAGAGTTGCACTTGAAAACATACTCATAAAAAGGAATGAACTTCAGAAACACACAACACGCGTGAATCTCAAATGCATTAGTCTAGGTGAAAAAGTCACACTCAAAAGGTTACCTACTATGTGGCCCTATTGATATGATATTTGGACTAGGAAAAAACCATCAGGACAGGAAACAGACTAGTAGTTATCAAGGCCTGGGGCCTAAGGAGGGGATGGGTACAAGAGAGCATGAGGGACCCTGTGAACTTGTCCAAACTCATAGAAGCATACACCACTAACAAGAGTGAATCTTACTATATGTGTATCTGCATAAACCTGTCTTTAAACAAACTAAATAGCAAACAACAACAATGATGACAATAAAATGTATGCCCAATAGAAGAACCCAGTAAGAGTGGCTGTCTCTTAGATGGTGAACTGGAAGACTTGGCACAAGGGTGGGAGGAAAACTGTGAAGGTCCCACATTTTGGGACTTCTTGGATGTTATGCCATCCATACATTCTTCTCACTCAAAAATGCTAAAGTGGCAAAAATTGGATGTGTGTATACACGATACTCTGATTCTAAATGCAAGCTTTTTCACATTTTAGTATCTCTAAATTCAGAGTGCATCTGAGTACCATGTCACAGGTTTTTTATTTCTTAGCAGTACACACAACACTGACGTGTTTTAGATTTTTTAAAAAATAGCCTATTTTCCAGGATTGCCTGCTAGTTCTCTGTTAGAGAATGAGTTGTCAAAACTAACAAGGTAGCTAGAAAGAGCGCCCGAAGCAATTCAACTCACAGTGTCCCTTAGGCAGATACTATCGTAAAATATCTAACAAGCAAAAAAAGAAAAAGAAAAAGAAAAGAAATTAAAGAGGTGCTATTCTCTTTATTTTGGAAGAGAATATCTGAATAGCCCACAAAATGAGGGAGTCACATGGCTTCTGCAGCAGCCCGAGGGGTGGAAATCAGACTGTTCCTGTCCTCGGGAAAACAACACTGAGCCACATCTGTGATGAGCCAGAAAGCAGTTTTATGTAAAAGAATATGTAAGAGAACAGAAAGGGGAAGAAGTCTTCAAAATCCATGGCACAAACCCACAGCAAATTCATCCTGAAGTTTGCACTTGTCACTTACAATGGGAAAAGACTGGAATCAAGACAGCTCTTCAAGAGGCCTGAAACCATCACGCACTGAAATCAGAATCAAGGACCTCCCTGGGTTTTACACACAGTTCCAGCTACAGAAAAGTTTCAGGATAAGTTAGCATCCACTCGTACTTTGCAGACTAGAATAAGAATTACTCACCAAAGACCATACATGACATGGAATCAGAAAGCTTCCAAATTCATATGGATGTTTGTATTACTTTGCATCTAATTTATCACCAAGCCTTTTACTAGACATTTTAACATATGTAGGGTTCCATTGTTTCCTATCCTGTTATTTGCTAAAACATTTCTAGCTTCGCCTATCCCATTTACATCCTTGTCTAACCCTCCGCCATTTTCACATAGATCTGGGGGCTTTTGAGATACGGAGGTTGGAGGAAATGGTGAAAGGCATGGGGGAGAAAGGCAAGCAGTACTTCAGGCAGGGCTGGAGGGGGAAGCCTCAAAGATGTTGGACACTTCCGGGAATCTTACAGGAGAGAAAACAGAATGTTAGTGTAGTGAGTTTTGTACATCCTTTGAAATAAAAATAAAGAATGTGGGTAATTGAAAGATTACTGTGGGCGTAATCGGATGCATTTTCTGACTGTGCCATTGCTCTAAGGCTGCACCTCATGGATCATGGTTTCAAGTGAGGCTATATCAGGGGCTATTTTCTAGGCCATGGATTAACTGTTACCCTAGACCTAAGCTAAGAGTGCATTTTCCCCATGGCAGGCAGACTTTTGGGAAAATGGTATAAAAACAAAAGAGTCAATTAAGTCCAGCCACTAATGACTGCTAGGATAATCCTGAAGAGCTGAAGAGATGTGGTAAAGACAAATAATAGCTGTTACAATGAATGGTAGAATGCAGGAGAGGTGAACTTTTGTAGTGCTGTGTGAGTTTTGTATGACAATGGTGTTTGAAACCCATTTTGAGAACTGGTGAACTCAAAATGAGTTTTCATCCAACATCTTCTGACAACCAGGTTCTAAAATATTAAGGTACTTTGAGATCAAGAGAAAGTAGGTGCAGGAAATGCCCAGACTAGTTGGAAGTTATTGCCCTATTCTATCAGATGATGTGCTGTGGCCGTGGGGTTTAAAAATAAGCAGACTTTGGAATTGCTGGTACAAGTACTCACTGCCAGAAACTTAAGAAATTAGTGGTAGATATTTTGCTAAGGCCTAGAAAATAAGAATGAGGTTAGAACATGTCTTGGAATTGCTAGAAGGATGGCAAGACTTGGAAGTAAACAGATGTTGCCATTTATGGAGAGTTTGTTGGGCCTCACCCTAATGTTGTTTGTTGATTGTGGTCCTACATTTGTAAAAGACCAATAAGAGAGAATGACACACCATGAATTACCAGGAGATGAATTAACTGTTATATGGATGAATTTAATGGGGTACTTCTCATCACAGCTGTTCTGCCACCGCATAGTGAACATGACTAGCCCTTACCATAGTCGATCTGCTTTTGGATACTGCAAAGTTGACAGTATTTTGTCTGTCTTAACCACAATGTAAGGATATCTGTGCCCACCATCCATCTGTCCCATCTGTCCCTAGTAAGCAGGAAGTCTATGAGTAGGGGAGTAGAGAATCCAAAACAGTGCATTCTGACTTGGGAAGATCAAAGATGGTCTTGCTAAGATGTGAGATGTGAATTTTGAGCTGAAACTTGAAGAATAAAGTTCTGTGAGGTGACAAATACGGAGAGAAGCATCCCCAGTATAGGACACAGCATACTCTAAAATATGAATGTGTAATTGTGTTTGTTAAATTTGGAGTACATTAAGGCATCGTGTGTGTAATGCAGTTTTCTCTAAGAACATGAAAATAGTGAGCCGTAGAGAGGATAGTTGGGGAGACCATGAAGGACTTGAAATACCATCCAAAGGCTGTAATTTTTTCCCCCATTTTCTCTGACATTTCTCTCCTGGCAGTAGAGTAGCCTAGTAAAATGCTGACGTTGCATGAGCTAGAATGACCCCTGACCACTTGTTCAAAAGTGATTTAACTGCCTAACCCAATCCTAAGCAGTGAAAACTTGTTTGTGTCTAGGATTATAATGGCCAAGACTCAGACGCCCTAGGTAAAAAGTATGTTGAGTAAGCTAATGTAAATTTTTTATGTGGGCCAAATTCTAACTGTGGCCACATTCTAAACCCCCCCATATCTCTCCCCTGAGTTAACTGAAATTAACAGTGACTCACCAACCATCAAAGGGATTCATAGGCTTTAAAAAGATGAGCCATTAATGAAGGCATCTCTATATCAGCTTCAAATTGATGTTTTAAATCTTAGTTGACTCCTAGGCATTCAAGTATGAGGCAAAGGGGATCATCATTTTTATTAAAAGAGAAATCCCCAAATCAGAACTGGTTTAATTCCAACCTAATTTTGGCTACTTAAGGAGAGTAAGAATTAAAGAAGTAACAACCAGTTTTTAGTGGATCTGAGAATGAAAAAGTTAACAGTTGTGATTTCATTGGAGCCTATTCCAAATTAGTTTATCTGAATCTTGTATTCCAGCAAAGGCAATAAGTTCATATGAAACCAGTTCTTAGCATTAAACTCATCCATTTGGTGCCCCTTCCAATTGTATGGAGTTGTCTCATGAAGTCTGGGTGAGATGTTGTCTATTGAAGTGCTTTAGTGTATTGCATGATACAAAATTACAGCTCAATAAAAATGGATCTTATCAAAATTTGAAAACCAAACTTCATACTTTTAAGAGAGCAATCGTTTCATCTGAGCCTCACCACAAACCTGTAAGTAGAATCATTCCCATTTTCCCGATGAAGAAACAGTCTCAGGTTTGAGGTAATTCCCAGTAATCACAGCATGACAACACAGATAAGGAGATCAAGCTGCTAAAATGCACCGACTGTGGTTTACTTGCTTGTTTTGACATAGAAGCCCCTAAAATATATTTCCTAAAAGATATGTTTATGTCTGTCTACCGCCATTAACCTAAGTGCCACAAAAGGAAGTTATCACACCTGTCTTATTCACGTCTCCATTCCCAAAGCCTAGGACAGTGTCTGGAAGACAGAAGGTTCTCAATATTCATTAAGTGAGTGAACCACAAAATGCCATTTTATCTTGATTTGTTCTCTCCTTGGATTTCTTAGTCTTTTCTACTATCCAGAAGCTTATCATTAATCAAATGGATGCCTATATGTAGATACCCATTAGCAGGTTTTATCTCAAAAGAAAAGCAATATGTGACTGAAGGTTTGGTTAGTTTTGTTTTCCACACAGCAGAAATGAACAAATGGGCGTGTACACTGTAAAGCCACCGTGAGAACTGAGCTGGCATGGGGAGTTCACTGTTGTGGCAATATTGTTGTGGTAATAAGCTCACGCTTATGGCTGCAGCCAGGCTTTGGGAGAGGATCTGAAAGTATTCCTTCAATTCCACTTGTCTGAAGATTGCTGGGAGGGTTCCCCACCAGCCCCTTTCATCTTTCCCTTCCCTGATTCATCTTGAAGGAGGAACTAAGCAAAGGATGAGAGCTTTCTGTGGTTGATTATGACAAAGTTCAAGGCAGCTGTTCATTTAGAAGCTGTAGAAAGAGATTCCCTCACACACTTACTTTTAAGGAAACATAAGCCTGGAGTAATTCATTTTCCAGTAGAAATTGTCCTGAGTCATTTCATTTTAAATTAGATCCCCAGTCACAGTTAGGGATGAATTTAGCAACAAACAACATAAGGATTTTTTTCAATCTCAGTTTTATTTTCTGCAACTGTCTTTCAAAAAACCAGGAAACAACTTTAATTTTTGAAAGAAAGAAGGAAAGAAATAAAGCAAAAGATAAAAGAAACACAAAATGACTAATGTTTTGAGATTTAGGGGCAAATTCCGTGCCCTATGGCTGAGTCTTATACAATACAGAGAAGCATTGAGATGCATTTGCAAATACAGAAGCTTGTACTTTATTTAATTGGGTTAATATGTTTATTTTTTACCCATCTGGACAGTGGGATTTAATCTCACGACATGCACACACAGATGTGCAATGACGTATATATAAGGGGAACTCTTCACAACAAATCTATGTCTCAGTGCTTTGGCCTCATCCTTCCCTGATGCAGTCTGCCTGCACTAGAAACAAGATAACACCTGTTATTCTCTCGCCACGTGTTAGGGACTCTGTAAGTGCTTTACCAGCCCATCTCACAACACTCTTCCAAATTTTCTATTTTCGTGATCTCAATTTTACATGTGAGAAACGGAGGTCAAGAGAGACTAAATAACGTCCCCAAGGTCACCCATGGAATAAAGTACAGAGCAGGAATTCTGGCGTGTTGAGTCCTAGAATTTGAGTATTTAAGCATGATTGTCCACTCCTCTATCTCCCGAAGTGTGTATCCCTGGAAAACAGGATGTTTTCTGTACCAAAAGAACACTGGAGAGATACTTCCACAGCTAAGTATGTCTCTTAAAAGTGTTTGTGCGCGTGTGTGTGTGATAACGGTGATGATTATTCCCTTAAAGCATTTTACTGTTGTTAGCTCATCATCACCTCTAGCCAATGAAACACAGGGTCCACAAAAATGCAATTTGTCTGCCCTGGTTCACCAAACGGGTAAAACTTAAAAGACAAAATTCGTCAGACAAAACTGAAAAGATAACCACGAACGTGGCTTGTGAGCAAAGTAGGGCAGGTGGCGCAGCCATCGGGGTGGAATTTTGTTGTGTTCCCTGTAGCAGCAGAAAAGCCCTACATTTGCGCACAGGAAGCCCAATAACTTTGAGTAACTTTAAGCAAAGTACCTAACCCTTCCGAGTCTCAATTTCCTCATATGTAAAATGGGAAAATAACAATTGTTCTGTCTACCTTTTCTAGTTATTGTAAGGGGGTAAAAATTGTGTCCATGGCAACACGAAAACTCCAGATCAGTGCATTCATTTACTCAGCGTATTAGTCTGTTCTCACGCTGCTAATAAAGACATACCCAAGAATGAGTAATTTATAAAGGAAAGACGTTTAATGGACACACAGTTCCATATGGCTGGGGAGGCCTCACAATCATGGCAGAAGGCAAATGAGGAGCAAAGTCACATCTTACATGGCAGCAGACAAGAAAGAGTGTGCAGGGGAACTCCCATTTATATAACCATCAGATCTCATGAGACTTATTCACTACCACAAAAACAGTATGGGGGAAACTGCCCCCCTGACTCAATTATGTCCACCTTGCTCCACCCTTGACACATGGGGATTATTACAATTTGAGGTGAGATTTGGGTGGGACCACAGCCAACCCATATCACTCAGCCATTCATTCAACAAATATTTTTTGGGTGTGTACCCTGTGCAGGCATTAGGTCATGGGGCTACGCAATTTTAACTATAGGAAAAGATTCTGGATTTAAATGGAATTTGAGGCCAGGAGCTGTGGCTCATGCCTGTAATCTTAACACTTTGGAAGGCCGAGGTGGGTGGAACACGAGGTCAGAATTTTGAGACCAACCTGGCCAGCATGGTGAAACTCTGTCTCTACTAAAAATACAAAAATTAGCCATGCAAGGTAGCATGTACCTGTAGTCCCAGCTACTCAGGAGGCTGAGGCAGGAGAACCACTTGAACCTGGGAGGTGGAGGTTGCAGTGAGCTGACACCATGCCACTGCACTCCAGCCTGGGAGACAGAGCCAGACTCTGTCAAAAAAAAAAAAAAGGGAACTTGACTTGTTGCGTGGTTGATAACACCAGCTTATTTGACTTTCTTTTTAGGAGTCAGAGGTTACAAACGGAATTGAATATTTTGAGAAGTTCTCAACCTCTCATCTTACATTTGGCCACGGAATGCATGCAGGAAACAAAACAACCAAACTGAATGGAGAGCCCAGCCTAGATGGGGCGCATCAAGGGGAATCCTGGCTGTCAGGAGGGTGACAGCTCCTGTGTCAGCCACACTGGTGTTGTGTGCGTAGCAGAAGGAAAGCATACCCACACTGAACTGCATCCCACGCAGCCCGCACCAACTCTGCCTGTCCATGCACTGCCCGCCCACACCTGCAGTTAGCATATTCATCAGTGTGCCTGGTGTTTCCTGGTGATGGAAGGCCCTGAGGTGCTCCATTTCAGAGGTAGGCTCTGCCACCTATAGCTCTTCTTGAGCCCGTCTATTTTCTCCCATTCAGATGTACACCTTTGGATGCATGCAATGAATTTTCTGCTTTCTGTGTAGTCATTAGAGGGAGAGACCCCACATGAGGAAAATGACCATCGCAATAAGCATGCCTATTGGCTACCTTAATTAGAAACAGGAACATGGGCCTGAGACCAGAACAATTGCACAGAGTCCTGCCCTCAAGAGGGTTGTCCTTAGAATTTCGTATTCTGTGGTTGTCATCTTGATATTCTTAATCTTTGGCTTTGTGTTTTGTAAATAAAATTTGATGAGACAGGGAAGCAAGCACTGAGGCTGAGGGCTTGGAGATTTGGTTTACACAGGGTCCTCTTCGGGACATATTCTTGGCCTTCCTACTCTCTGGAGTTCTGGCTCCTGCTCGGCCTCCTCCTCCTCCCTGCCCCCACCTAGCAACTGCCCCTGGTGGGGACCTAGGCACAGGCATGGAGATGGTCAGATGTCTCAAGGCAGCAGCACCATGGTGCATTGGCGGGGTGACTTGGTGGAGGTGAGCCTCTCACCTGCCTTGACTGCATGTTACAAGGGTGACAATACCTAGGGGGTCATCCATCTGCCTGGGTCAGGGGAAGTGGATCCAGGGAAGGGAGGGGGATCATGGTAGCCAGTGCACACGCTCAGGCTCTGAAGACCTCTGTGGGCTTGTGAGGGTCTGCACTGGCCCTGCGGGCAGTGACACTAAGTAGGAACTATAAAACACCATAACAGATCGAAAGGGAGTGGAGTTGGGGGAGAAACGCTTGATACTTTAATTCCTGACACTGCTCCCTGCTTTCTGCACAGGGGCCCCCACAATTGTACTTTGAACTGGGCCCGAAAAATGATATAGCCAAGCCTGAGTGAGAAGCTCATTTCTGGGATTCTAGAGACTTGACTCATTGTTTTTAAATAGACAAACAATAATTGTATATATTTAGAGGGTACAATGTGGTGGTTGAAATATGTATACAATACAGAATGATGAACTCAAGCTAGTGGGAACATTCAAAATCGATTGTCTCCGAAATTTTGAAATACAGATTACATTATTATTAATTATCTGACTTCATTTTTTAAAAAATGCTCACAGATTGAAAGCAAAAACAAACAAAACACAATGCTGATAAAGACGACCTATCTCCCCAGTGAAGGGGCAAGGGAATAAAAAAGACAAGTTACTTTGACCGCATGCCCTTTCCAGACAGGAGCAGGGCTGGAGCTTCGGGGACACCACAGAAAGTCTGTTTTGTTGTTGTTGGGGACGCAGGATGGTGAGCAAAGAACATCTTTGTTTTAGAGATGAGGGAACGTAGGCGCAGAAAAGTTAGCTGGCTCACCCCAGACACTGAGCAAGTGCCAAACTTGAGTCGGTGGCACTAAATCTTTACAAGGGGAGAAAAATGCTCGGGAACCCTGGTCCTGACAAAAATCATTTTTATTAGAATGTCACTTAAATATGTAAAAACCTAAACCTAAGTGTGACCTCTATAGCTGCAAAGCTTATGCAACTGTAAACTCAAAATATATTCGCACATTAAATACAAACGAAACTACAAAGTTAATTAAATTCAAATTAACAAAAATACTGTAATCGAGGGCATTTTGCTCAAATTAAATCAAGTTGATTTAATTAACTTGAATTTATTTAATGTTTAATTTAATTGTATAAATATAGTTTCATGGTTTGTTCTGTATTAAGTATTTCTAAATTTTGACTTACGCATACATGGGGAACTCATGAACACATGGACATAAAATAATGTTAGCGATTTCAAGATATTTTTAAATATTTTGTTTTATTTTATTATATTATTATGACTACATTTCCCATTTAGGATCATCGGACCTCATGCTTAATAAAAATCGCCACTTTTGATGGGGAGTTGCTTGGTCACTTTATAAAATTGTGTTGCTCAATTGAAGATGAATTTTATGATGACGACACTAACAAATCTGCTCTAAATGAGTATCTAAGCCAATTATTTCTGGACTTAGGACTGGAGCACTTCCATATTGAAAATTTACTACTACACTTTCCACTCATGAAATGTTGTTAAGTATTATAATAGTTGAATATAAAGGGTAGTGATTACTTACCAACCAGTTTGGAGGTAATGCAGTATTTAAATATAGGTTAGGGCTACACCATATCAGCCCAATATCAGTCTTGCCTGTCACAGAAATTTATCCTGCCCTTGGCCATGGCCTTTCCAGTCATTGCTCATTGATGAATGTACATAAATATGCCTGTGTATGCGTGAGTAGCATAGTGTGAGTCTGTGTGCTGTGTATATGCAGATAGATGTATGTACGTGTGTATATAAATTTGTATGTGTATATGTAAATGTTAGGAAATTTGGCAAATGGGAGGTAAAATTTTAAGGCTCACCAATAATCTTCGCTAGTTAAAGTTTTTCTTCCGCACATAGTAGGCACTCAAAAAAAAAAAATGGTAGTTGGCCAAGTGCAGTGGCTCACACCTGTAATCCCAGCACTTTGGGATTGTGGATCCAAGGCTGGTGGATCACTTGAGCTCGGGAGTCTGAGACCAGCCTGGGCAACATGGCAAAACCCTGTCTCTACTAAAAATACAAAAATTAGCCAGGCATGGCGATGGACACCTTTGGTCCTACTGGGGAGGCTGAGATAGGAGGATTGCTGGAGCCCAGGAGGCAGAGGCTACAGTGAGCTGAGATGGTGCCACTGCACTCCAGCCTGGGAGACAGAGACCCTGTCTCAAAATAAACAAACAAACAACAAACAAAGTACTTATTAATCTTGTGTCACCAGATACTCTTTTTCTTAAATATTACTTTTTCTTGGTCCAGGATTTCCTGTCAAATCCTAGCCAGTAAAGCATGTTATCCTATGTTTTAACTATCTCAGGTTGGTAAAAATAACGTATACTTTGCTTTTTTTTTTTTCATTTGGCCAATATTGACCTAATACTTACTGTGACTAAGTGAGAAGTGCAGAGCATTTTATAACATTACATTCCTCTATAGTTGTTTTAGACAGTGACCAGAATTTTGCATGGGAGGTAATTCCAAGGAGTGCTAGCAAGGTTGGAGAGGTGAGAGCATGGAGGGAACGGAAGCCAGTACAGGGTGCATTCATGAACAGTTTCTTCTATTGGCAGCCAGGCCTCCACTCCACTGGGAACCTCTGAGAAAGGATGTAGAGCCTGAGAGTTGCCCCCCTACCTCCCACAGGGGCCATCAGGCTGTAGCACTTACCCGCTCCTCCCTTTGTTGGTTAGAAGTCCTTACTTCCTGGCACTCCGGTCTGCCTCACTCACGTGTTGAACGTGACTTGGTGGCCAGGAAGCCCCTGCAAAGACAGGCAGGGAGCCTGGAGTAAGAAGACATCAGTGTTCACAGGGAGAAGGCGTGCCAAGGGGGGTTGAGTGTGGTGCCAGCACCCCTACAATACTCACTGCAAATCTGTTGTTATGCATATTTTGATGGGTGAGGAAGTGGAGTCCCGGAGAAGTTAAATAACTCTCCCAGGGTCATAGGGATAATGAGTACAGGAGCTGGGATTCGAACATGGCCATCCGCTCACAGAGTCTGTGCTCTTAACCACTGCAGTGATAATCAAAATGAATTTTATTCCTCTATGTGTTTTTCTCCAAAATATTCACTTCAAAACACAAACAGGGCTAGGCGCAATGTCTGATGCCTGTAATCCCTGCACTTTGGGAGGCCAAGGCAGGTGGATCACTTGAGGTCAGCTGTTTGAGACCAGCCTGGCCAATATGGCGAAAACCGGAGTCTCTACTAAAAATACAAAAAATTAGCCGAGTGTGGTGGCAGCACCTGTAATCCCAGCTACTCAGGAGGCTGAGGCAGGAGAATCACTTGAAGCCCGGAGGCAGAGGTTGTAGTGAGCCAAGATCGTGCCATTGCACTCCAGTCTGGGCGACAAGAGCGAAACTCCATCTAAAAGAAAGAACGAGCCTGTAATCCCAGCACTTTGGGAGGCCGAGACGGGTGGATCGCAAGGTCAGGAGATCGAGACCATCCTGGCTAACATGGTGAAACCCCGTCTCTACTAAAAAATACAAAAAAATAGCCGGGCGAGGTGGCGGGCCCCTGTAGTCCCAGCTACTCGGGAGGCTGAGGCAGGAGAATGGCGTAAACCCGGGAGGCGGAGCTTGCAGTGAGCTGAGATCCGGCCACTGCACTCCAGCCTGGGCGGCAGAGCGAGACTCCGTCTCAAAAAAAAAGAAAGAAAGAACGAAAGAAAGAAAGAATGAAAGAACGAAAGAACGAACGAAAGAACGAAAGAAAGAACGAAAGAAAGAAAGAAAAGAAAGAAAGAAAGAAAGAAAGAAAGAAAGAAGAAAGAAAAGCATAAACGGATCTTAACTCTGCACACTTCATAATTTGCAGAAGCAGAAGTCATTTGATAAACATCAGACCCTTAATAATATGTATTTTGCTTTTCCATTGTCTCTGAACAATCATTTCTGAGTGTGTTTCCGCTTTTTCTTGGATGGTTCTCTGAAATAAAGTCTAACACCTTTCTATTAAGACTGAAAGCAAATTGTTCAAAGAGAAACAAACAATTGTGACTGCTGAGTTTGAAAGAGCAGAGAAACTATGCTACCGTCAGAGTTGGCACTGTGTCCCCCAAGGATCAGGAAATGGAACTGGGCATCTCCCAAGATGAGTATTATAGTTTATTCATAACATTTGCATAAAAGTAAAAGGGAGAAAGGCATAGAGCTAACAATAGCCTCAGAGCCCAGGTGACAAGGACTTTGTTGTGAAACGAACTGGTCCTCCTGGCCCTTGTTAGTAACTCCCCATCCATGAACAAGATCCAAGACAGACAACTTTCAGGGAATGCCATCTGGAGTGAACTGTGGGACATGGAGGTTTCCTGGATCTATGACTCGTAAATCAAAGTCCTGGAAGTAAGTCACGTCTATTTCAACTGTTTCAACCTGACTTTCCCATGCACTAGAAGGCCTTGTGCCCGCATTTCAAATCTATTCATCGTGTTCACGGCTACGTCTGTCAGGTGATGTAACCAACATCACAACAGCACAAGTCATGGTCCCAACTGCAAAGAATATTTCCATGTTGTAGGAAATTGTATGGAGATATCCATTTATATCAAGTAGGTTATGTCTATAGAGTATAGTCTTCCTGCCCTGGCCTGCCTATTTCCAGGCCTCTTCCTACCTGTAAATTCTTCTGCACCAGGGAGGTTTGTGGGACGGTAGGAACCTGAAGCTTTTAAAGTTGGTAATTCAACTCTTCTTGCCTTTGTGAAAGCCTGGGTGGACTGAAATTTTCTGGATGTCCTTGATACAAAGGACTGTAAGGAGTCTTATCCTTCAGGGCAAAAAGATGGAAGCACGGGCTTCCCCCAGACCAACAAGTGGGTTAAGTTCCAGAGTTGTTGGTGAAACAGGAACCTACAGGCCTGTCTCTGGAAGCACCCTAGTGAGTTTGCAGGGCCTCTGAGGGAATGTGGTGGCGCTGGGCTTCTAGGAAGGCTGGAGCCCAAGCACTGAAGATTCAGCCTCACGCATGGTCCAAAAGCGGAGATCTGCCACCCAGACCCTTTTGTGTCTGGAAATCACAGACCCTTTTCTGCCTCTGAATACCAAACACAAGCCTCTCAGATTTTTTTAAAAATATAGAGAAGGAGAAGTCACAGGAGTGACTCAAAATGACTTTCTAGCCTGCCCAGCGAGGGAGGATGAGGTCAGTTTGAAGCAATTTTAAAGGTATTTCTTGACTGCTTGAGTCTGTAGTTTCACATTCAAGACAAAATAATAATGTGCAACGCACACTTCAGTGTGCCACAGGGCCAAGTACAGTGTGCGGAACTCTCATAATATCCCCACAGAACTCTGTGAACTGGGTGGTTTTGTTTTTGCCACCTCCAAATGAGGACAATGAGGCCTAGAGAGTTCTGGTCTTTGCTCAAGCTAATGCCTCATCAAGGTGAGATGTGACACAGGCCGGTGGATTCCAAAGCCTGTTTGCTTAACAGGACCCTGTGAGTCTAACTTGTGAAACAATTAGGACACCAGCTATCAGGGTATATAGGTAAGAATCCAGTTCCTTTCAGCAGTGAATGTTGGAGTATTTCAGAGAAAGCAAGACCCATGTGGACTCAAAGAAGGAATATAAGCCTCAGGAGGGCTGATGACTTGATTGATTTTGTTCAACAATGTTTCCCATGTGCCTAGAATAGGGCTTGGTCCATAGTAGGGGCTTCATAAATATTTGATAAGTCAGTGAAAGAATGATTGACAGGAGTCTAGAATTCTGTCTTATATGATGAGATGAGAGGGCTTTAAATAATCCAAAAGAAGGAAGAAAGCCATTCCATGGCCATTATTAATATTAAAAAGTAAAACAAAACAAAACAAAAACCAGGTACTGGCGAGATTGTGGAGAAAAAGGAATGCTTTTACACTGCTGGTGGGATGGTAAATTAGTTCAACCATTGTGGAAGACAGTATGGGAATTCCTGAAAGACCTAGAGGCAGAAATACCATTTAACCCAGCAATCCCATTACTGGGTACATACCCCCCAAAACATAAATCATTCTGTCAGAAAGACACATGCACATGTACATTCATTGCAACACTATTCACAAGAGCAAAGACATGGAATCAACCTAAATATCCATCAATGATAGACTGGATAAAGCAAACGTGGTATATATATGCACCATGGCATACTATGCAGCCATAAAAAAGAATGAGATAATGTGCTTTGCAGGAACATGAATGGAGCTGGAGGACATTATCCTTAGCAAACTAACACAGGAACAGAAAATCAAATATTGCATGTTCTCACTTTTAAGTGGAAGCTACATGATAAGAACACATAGACACATGCGGGGAAACAACACACACTGGGGCCTGCCGGAGGGCAGGGTGGGTAGGAGGAGGGAGAGCATCAGGAAGAGTAGCTAGTGGATACTGGGCTTAATACCTGGGTGATGAGATGATTTGTGCAGCAAACCACCATGGCACACATTTACCTGTATAACAAACCAGCACATGCACTTAAAAGTTGGAAATAAAACAATAAAATATCAATAATTTTTAAAAAGAAAGAAAGAAAGCCATTCCAAATGGGGTGAACAACTCTTTTCCAAATCACCTTGCAAAATAATTAGGGATTTGTGTGAAGGAACGCTACTTGACAGCATCCCAAAATGGGCTCATTATCCTTGCTTGTCTGCTCTTACAAGCCCTGATCACTACAGTCAAGGAGAAGGAATTCTTTCTGATTCTAGAATGCAGATAGACTCCATTAGAACAAGTAGTATTTTGGGTAAAATAAAGAAGAGATAAGCTGAGGTAAATACCTAGACTAATGACAAGAGAGCCTTATGTTTAGCATAGACTTCTAGTTTGGTGTTTTTTAGCATATAACTGCTCATTATGTCTTCATTAAAGCATTTCAAGGGATCCCCAGGTGAATTATAATGATTAAAAATAATGCAAAGCAAAAACCTTTTGGATCTATGTCAGTGAACGAAAACACTCCTCTTAAAAGGGGAGAGTGGCTCAGTTCCAATATTCTCATGGAACAGTCTTAAGAAGAAGGGAAATCTGTAATAGGCAATTTTTAGGGTAGAAGATTGATATGGTTTGGCTGAGTCCCCACCCAAATGTCATCTTGAATTGTAGCTCCCATAATCCCCAAGTGTCATGGGAGGGGCCTGGTAGGAGGTAATTGAATTATGGGGGCAAGTTTTTCCCTTATTGTCCTCGTGATAGTGAGTAAGTCTCATGAGACTTGATGGTTTTATAAAGGGCAGCTCCCCTCCACATGCTTTCTTGCCTGCCACCATGTAAGACATGCCTTTGCTCCTCCTCTGCCTTCCACCACGATTGTGAGGCCTCCTCAGCCATGTGGAACTGTGAATCCATTAAACTTCGTTTTCTTTTTAAATTACCCAGTCTCGGGTATTTCTTCATAGCAGTATGAAGGTGGACTAATACGAAGATATACGGTAATGTGAATTTAAGAAGACTCATCTTTAAATAAAACTGTCAGGCAACAATGTAACATGGCTTTATTTCTGTTTGACTGCAGGAGCACGTGAGAAATAGACACCTTAAGGGATTTTCTCCAAGACAGGAGATCCAAGCCTCCTAATGTCCATTCTCAAATTTATTCAGAGATTATTAGGTGACCAAATAAAAAGGGAAAATTACCATTTAACTTACAGGACAGTCTACAACTGAAATTAATAGCGAGATCAAAAAAAGAAAAAACAACCAAAATATTGCTCATCTTTTATATGAACTCAAATACCTTCTGGCTTCTTGAAATGAAAAGTCTGACATTTTTCCTGGCAGTATTGCTGAAAAGATAAGACAAATGGAAATTCCTGAGATGATCTGGGATACTTATCAGGAGGAACAGCTTCAAGGGAAACGTCTGCTTTCTCTCTCTTGGAAATTACGAAACCATTGACAGACAGAAACACGTTGGTATTTGATAATAAGAAGGCAGCATGTATCATAATATTCTAGGGCATATCTGTTCAGTGTAAAAAGAAATTGATCTGCATAATAGTCAAGAGTCATTACATCACTGTTCCCTGCCTTCCCACTCCCTAGTTACCCGCTGTGTGGCCACAGAGTGGCTGTAAAATGGCCCACTGTGCTATTTATGTCCATTGCAGCCAGTGTTCCTTTGATTTAAACCTTGAGATTCACAAACACCAGAAGAGGGAATGTTGGTAATGACGATCACTGTCTCAGGAAATAGTTTACAGTGACAGTGGATTCTATTTCAGTTTCTGGACTCTAAGGTAGTGTTCACCCCACTGAGGCCACCTATGGGATTAACACTGGCAGTGCCCCAAATACACTGTGTATACTTTCTGGTTCTTACCCAGCATCAAATTCAATCCCAAAAAGCAAACACTCATTTCACTTACTCACTTCCTTAAGACTCAGTGCGAACTTGGAGCATATTTTCCTGCTGCAAGATTTCAAGTTTTTATTGGTCCTAGAGGGGCCAGAAAAGCTACAGAAAGGCCTTTGCTTGCAGTACCAGCTTCAAAACCTTTCGGCTAAAAGCAGGAAAGTCAAAAGCATCAAATACAGTCTTATAAAGGCTATTTTGATTTAGAGAAAGCTTTTGAATTTGCGTTCAGATGTGAATCCTGATGGCAAGATTAACACTGTTTATGTAGAGAAAAACCTGCATGGAGGTGAGACGAGTGCCCGTTTTTGGTGAGAATGGCAGGATGTGCTACATGTAGATTGGGTTAACTATGTTGGCCTCTCTCTGCTACTCTTCCGCTTAAAACATTTCACAGGTTCTCTATGGCACTAACGCATATTTATCAGAATTCTGTTGGTAGCAAGGCACAAAAACCTAACCTAAAAAGCTTTAGCTTGAAAGTATGTTTATTGGTTCACATGGCTGAAAATTCCAGTGCATGGGACTGGTTTCAGATGGATCCAGGAGTTCAAATAATACTGCCAAGATTTTCTCTGTCTCAGGGTGAAGTCTGGGCAATCTTTGTGCCCGGGGTGCAAGATTTGCGGCAGCAGGTCATGCAAGTACTGACTCTGCTCTAGCAGGGCCCTAAGAGACAGAGCCCATGTGCACAGCCTTGCCTTCTTAAATTTGCACTGTAGGCATCTTGCCTGCCTTACCCTGGACCCTCTTTTTCTCTTAACTCTTATTTTCATGTTGCTTTCTTTCTCGGGTGAGTTCTTCTCGCTCGGTGAGCAGAAGCTCGCCAAAGCACCAGGCACGGTTCTACCACATGACCAAACTTTTTCCTTGTCACATCTGCCTCCCTAAAACTCTTTTTCCATTTATTTCAGGAAATAACAACCCCAGGACTTGGGCTCATAGGCTCTTATTAGCCCCGCTTGAGTGTGGAAGAGTTACCCAATAGAATGTACTCCCCAAACTGTTTCCTTCTCCTCCTGAGCACACAGCTAAGCACATTTCCCAGGTGCCCTGCATCTAGGTCTGGTCATGTGCCCAGGGCCAGGGAGGGAATGTAAGTAAAAATGAAGGCCATCTCCTCCAGACCTGGACCCCACTCCACATTCACTTCTTCACTCATTGTCTGGGCATAGAACATTCAGCAGGTGACAGCACCATTAGAGGAAATGAGCCTAGATCCCTGAGTCACCACTTGGAGGAAGCCACACTGGAGAGCCGCCTGATCAGGAGTGTGCATGATGTTTGGTTTGTTTGTTTTCGTGAGGGGGAAACCAGCCACTGAGATTTAGAGACTGTCACAACAGCTAGTGTTACTCATTCTATGTAATCCATTGAGTGTTTGCCTCTTCTTGAACCCATTAGTAGTATCAAAAATGATGCGATGTTCTGAGCAGCCAGGCATGGGTCATGTGCTCATCTTTGAAGCCCTGAGTTAGGTAGAGCCCTACCCCCAACCATAAACAAGTTAGAGCAGGAGTAATTCCCCCCAAAGAAAACCAGGATGCCGCCGGGCGCGGTGGCTCAAGCCTGTAATCCCAGCACTTTGGGAGGCCAAGACGGGCAGATCAGGAGGTCAGCAGATCGAGACCATCCTGGCTAACACGGTGAAACCCCATCTCTACTAAAAATACAAAAAACTAGCCATGCGAGGTGGCGGGCGCCTGTAGTCCCAGCTACTTGGGAGGCTGAGGCAGGAGAATGGCATAAACCCGGGAGGCAGAGCTTGCAGTGAGCTGAGATCGCGCCACTGCACTCCAGCCTGGGCGACAGAGCGAGACTCCGTCTCAAAAAAAAAAAAAAGAAAACAAAAGAAAAGAAAACCAGGATGCCGTTACCAGAATAAGGGGGAGAAGATGCTACACAGACAACAAACCTGATGTGCACACAGTCCCGCACGTCCCTCTCGGGCTGGGCTCTAATGCAGTGCTTGAGGAACACCCAGCATTTTGAGGTCCTTTTCAAGTCATGCCGCCGCTCTCATTCTTGCTCTTCCTCTTCGTCTTCCCTTTTGCTCACCTTCTCAGCCCCCACTCTCTTACTCTCCGTTCACCTTCTGGAAATTCTGCTGATTTTTAAAATGCAGCTTGGATATCCCTTCCTTCCTGAAGTTTCTTCACATTCAAGGTAAGTTTTATGTTCTTCTCTTTCTCTCATGGGGCCCTGTGATTTCTCTTTCTTTGTCTTTACTTCATTATTTAGAAATTATTAACTGTGAAACTCTCAAAGCCGGGATGGGCCTAGTCATCATTTTGTCCCCAACACCTAGCACAGTGCTTCCATCTGGTTGAAATGTTCAGATGAATAAAGAAAGGAATATAGTCCAATCATTAAACCGTGGGCTAAATTCACCTTTGCAGTGGCTATCTACAGGATAGCTAAATCCACATTTCTACTCCTATGATTAAGGAAATAAGAAATTTTACAATCAAAAACAGTCAGTTGCATGCATGTTTCTGAAACTATATGTCTATTTTGCAACTCTTACTGTGTTAAATCTAAGGACTAACTTTTGAGTAAGATAAGGTCTTATCATTAATTTCTTTTTTTTTTTAATCTAAAATAGATTTATTGCATTTCATGCAGTTTGAAGACCATGGAAAGGGGACTAGCACAGTTTTTAATGCATTTAAAAAATAAAGGGGAGGTGGGCAGCAAATGCCTAAAGTCCTAGACTCCTGGGTCCCTAGGAGAAAAGAGTGTGGCAATGAACCCACCCACTCTCCATGGGGAATAAATCGGTCTCTTAAATGCAAGGACTGTTTCCATGGCCTCTGGATGCAAATACACAGAGCTCCGTGGTAAGAGTAAGGGATGGGGAGAGGACCACTAGTGAAAAAGCAGCTACACATATTACCTAATTCAATCTGAGGGTAGAACAACATGGCAAATCTTTTTTTTTTTTTTTTTTTTTTTGAGATGGAGTCTCGCTCTGTAGCCCAGGCTGGAGTGCAGTGGCCGGATCTCAGCTCACTGCAAGCTCCGCCTCCCGGGTTTGCGCCATTCTCCTGCCTCAGCCTCCCGAGTAGCTGGGACTACAGGCGCCCGCCACCTCGCCCGGCTAGTTTTTTTGTATTTTTTTAGTAGAGACGGGGTTTCACCGTGTTAGCCAGGATGGTCTCGATCTCCTGACCTCGTGATCCGCCCGTCTTGGCCTCCCAAAGTGCTGGGATTACAGGCTTGAGCCACCGCGCCCGGCCAACAACATGGCAAATCTTGGGGGCAGCAACTGTTCCAAGGGTCAAGAAATATCGCACACCCACGGGCAGATTTGCTCCTAAAAAGAAGTGGCTGTAAGAAACAAAAGGAGAAATATTTCTTCAGCCACACTCTTCAAGAAAATGCCAAAAAATATGTGATTTAATATTTTAATTTCATAGCATTGGACACACAGCTCAACATATTGAAATATTGATTCCTTGGAGAAAAAAGGAAACAAAAAATACTGCATCATTCTGGTGGAGAATCTCGGCCCCCAGGCATGGGGCCTAGTGCACCAACGCCCTAGCCTGCAGGAGGCACTGAGGTTAGTCAGGTCCTCTGGGGAGGGAGGCTGTGCCCATGACCTGGGGCTGTATGGCAACGATTGTGTTGGATGTCCTTGGCCTTGCCAGCTCAGGCTCTCAGTTGCCAGTCACCTGGGGGGCCTGCCCATCGGAGGGCTGGTTGACTGACTGGATAAACATGGGCTGGGCAGGTCCTGGCCTGCAGGTATGGTTACTTGCTGGATCTGGTAGAGCTGCTGTCCACCTGTGAACTGGCTGAACTACTGCTGTCTTCGCTGGACCTCTGTCTGTGTAATCGGTTGAGAGTTGGTGTCAAGTGTCTGGATCTATCCCTGCAGAACCTGGGTGCCTGATACAGACTGGGCTAAGCAGATACACTGCAGTTGGCCAGCTTTCAGCTGCACTGGGATCTGCTGGATCTCTCCTGTGTTAGTGAGGATCTGCTGCATCACCTGCACGGACCATCCAGTGCCACTCTGGGCCTATTGGGCTTGACCCTGTGGCTGGGTCTGCACAATCTGCACCTGCTGACCTTCTGCAACCTGTGTTGTCACGGGTGTGGTCTGGCCCTGCTGAGGCTGTGCGATGATGAGCTGCCCAGGCCGGATGGTGGTCATGGAGCTGGCAGTGGGCTGCTCTTACTGCTGCCCCTGAACTTGGACGGTGGTGGGCTGCTGAGCCAGCGTGAAATAGTACTGGACTAGCTCAGCAGGAGTTATAGACTGCAGCACCTCCTCCTGACACTTTGGAGGTTTCAGTTCATCTCTTGGAACAATATGGAGGAGAAAAGCAAATTGATCAAATTCCACGGGGATATCATTTCTCTGTAGAGTCTGGCACTTGTTATCCTGTGTGTGAATCCAGGCTCGAAGAGTCAACTCCGTGATAAAAACCTGAGCCGCCCTGGCAAAGAGCACAGGGGCCTCTGCACTGATCATCTTCACATCCTCATCCAGTTTCATAATCTTTTTTTTTTTTTTTTTTTTTTTTTTGAGACGGAGTCTTGCTCTGTCACCCAGGCTGGAGTGCAGTGGCGCGATCTCAGCTCACCTCAAGCTCCGCCTCCTGGGTTCACGCCATTCTCCTGCCTCAGCCTCCCGAGTAGCTGGGACTACAGACTCCTGCCACCTCGCCCGGCTAGTTTTTTGTATTTTTTAGTAGAGACGGGGTTTCACCGTGTTAGCCAGGATGGTCTCGATCCCCTGACCTCGTGATCCACCCGTCTCGGCCTCCCAGAGTGCTGGGATTACAGGCTTGAGCCACCGCGCCCGGCTCATAATCTTCTTAATAACGAGCCAGTGGGAGTTCGTGCACTCAGAAATCTTTCACTGCTAAATTCCGGACTTCTTCCATGACCCGAGGCCAGAAGGACTTAGGCTTTGCTGGCATCACTGCTGCTAGTACCACTAAATCCTCCTTCTGTGGACATTTCGGCAAACGCCTTTGCAGGGAGTCTAGGAAGAGCAGGAGCCGCCCTGGCGCTCCTGCGGAGTCGGGCAATGCAGAGGCTCAGGCACAGCGGAGGGAAGCGGAGAGCGGGAAGCGTGAGTCCTGGAGAACGGCGCATGCGCGAAACTGGGGCACAAACAAGATGGCGGGCACGCCGTGTACACCGTCTCCCGTTTTCCTCTCCCTTTCCCCTGGTGCCTCGACTCCTATAATTAATTTCATATAAGAGGTATTCTGAGAGCGTAGTTATATCAAAAACTCACCTGCATTATTTCCGTGTGTGTGTGTATGTGTGAAAAATGAAGATAAAGAACATATTTAAAAGTAAAATCTGCTTTGTGGGAATGGAATTTACTTTTCACTTTTATTTTTCCTTCCCTTTTACATTGTTTGGGATCCACAGAGTGTGAGTGCTCAACGTACAGCAAAGAGGAGGATAAAGCTGTAAGGAGTGTTTCGGATTTGATTGTAATCTCTCTCTCTTAAATAAAGATAATGTCCTCATTGTCTGATTGAGACAGAAACTCCCCACCTCCCTATTAAAATTTTTTTTTAAAAAAACCCTGACCCAGAGGTTTCTGAAGCCTCCATTGATAACACACAATGGCCTGTTCTTCTAGGATGTTTCATGGCCCTTAAGGAAGCCTCTGTTCGCCCACATGATGAAAGGGTGAGAGATGAGCAAGGAGAAGCCGAGGTTCGCCTGCCTCGCCCTGCCTGGGCAGAGGACTGTGGGTAAGTGCAGGAATCCATTAAGGACATGCTGGGCCGAGGGAAGTTTGTATCTCAAGGACGAGAAATAGGCAAACTTTCACAGGAAATATTTCCCAGCACCTTTCAGCTTAGAGGATAGAGGAAAGAGGAGGCAAGAAAGAAAAGGGAAACAAAGGCACAGAAGTGGGAGGAAAGGGAGGGAACCTAAGCAAACACCACCATGAGCCAGAGCCAGTGCTCAAGGTGGCTTTGCCCTTTTTCTCGTCGTGGGCTTTCCGATGCCAGTCCTCGCCGCCCTGGCCCTTGGCTGAGGCCATTTTTCAATGGTCTAGAGGTGAAGTATCCCAAGCGGATGTGTCGTGCTGAGCTGTATTAGCTAAACTCTGTGCTGGAAAAATAAGACTGCACTCTCTGTCAGCTTGACCTGGTGCTCACCCATTGTGAAGGCCCTCACTCTAATCCCTGAGCTTCTGAATGTGTCACCTTACATGGCACAGGGGACTTTATGGATGTGAGTAAACGTCCAGTCTTTCAGATTAGACTGGGCTCGTCTGGATTATCCAGATGAGATACAACGTCACTGGCTTTGAAACTGCAGGGAGGGGCCACAAGCCAATGGAGGAATGTGGGCTGCCTCTAGAGGTTGGAAAAGGTCATGGATTCTCCCCACATTGGCCTTCAGATAGGAAAGTAGCCCCGCTGAAACCTCGATTTTAGCCCAGTGAGACCCATGTCAGACTTCTGACCGACAGAACTATAAAATAATAAATTTGTATTATTTTAAGCCACTAAATTTATGGTCATTTGTGGCAGCTATGGAAAGCTAACATATTCATTAACAGATCTTGAGAAGAGCTAGAGGCCAGAGGCCAAAAAACACTTCATAGTCGGCTTGGCAGCTAATAGCAGGAAACAAGCATTAAATTGTGTGTCCTGTGCTTCTCTGCACTAGTCCCACTCTGCTCAGTTATAAAGGGCTGTAATGAGAAGAGGGAGATGAAAAAGAACTGAAAGTATTTACCGACGTGGAGAGGAAGTAGATGACAAAGGTCAGCATAAATTGGGCTGTCTCCCGTCTTTTAGGGCAAGTAAAAGGCTGGTGAGCCATAGAGTTGTGAAAATTGTATTTTAAAATCAAAGTTGGGAAAGGCTTCGAAGTTGGAGTACTTTTTTCAAGCTCTAGGATTGTAAATATATTAAGGTGATAAAATAAAATGGTGCATGTGAGATCTCTTTGAAAACTATAAATTATAAGATGAAGTGGGCTAGATAGTTGTCTCCAAAAGAGTAAGTCCAGGTCCTAATTCCTAGAACATCTAAATGGACCTCATTTGGAAAAAGGGTCTTTGCCAATGCGATCACATTAAAGATCATGAGAAAAGGTATTCTGAATTACCCCTAAATGCAATCACATATATTTTCCCAAGACAGACACAGGTAGGAGAAGAGGAGGAAGCAATGTGGCCACAGAGACAGAGACTGGAGTGATGGAGCCAAAAGCCCATGTTGGCAGCTGTCATATGCTGAAGGAGTCACAATCTTTCCTCATAATCCAGAGGAAGTGGCACCCTGCCAGCACCTTGATTTCAGACTTCTGGCCTCCAGAACTGTGGGATAATACCTTTCTGTTATTTTAAGGCACACAGTTTCTGGAAATTAGGTATGGCAGCCCTAGAAAACTCATATATGTAAGGTTAGGAGCTAAGCTAGAAAATACAAGTACTACTAGAAATGGCAATATGTTCATTTATGAGTGTTATTAAGTGGTCCACTGACATTCCTATGTTATAGTAGGATGATGTGAGTAGCACGTGAACACCTAATCGGATTTCAAGTTCATGAGTAGGTGGTGAGATCCTTGAGGATCCTGTCTTCTCCTGGTGCCCCCCATAGTGCTGGGTGCCAAATAGGTGCCCAACAAAATATTTTCGGATTTGCATCTCGTAACAAGGAGTAATTCCTCCAAAGAGGAACTCATCAAGAATGTGGAAAAGTAGAACTGCTCCCGTCAGGAACTGTGGCCCTGTGGAACCCCAGGTCACTCTTTCTCTTGGGAGCTACTGAATTCTCAGGAAAAGCCTATATAAGTCCAGCAACTTCAGGGTCATCTATGACACTCTGTGGACCCCTCATGAAGGTTTTCCCCCTAACTCATGCAAGAGAAGTTGACCGTTCCCCAAAGCCACATTGACCAGATGAATTCACGTGATATGAGGGGATGGGATCAAATTTTCCAAGGTCCGGGTGGTGAAGCTACCTCTACCCAAGAGGGAGCCCGTTACGTCACATTCCCATTGGCCTCCATTCAAACCTGAGTCCTGCTGCACCATGAATTTGAGAAAACTTTTGATCTTCGGATTGCTGCCTCATTTTCTAGAAATATCTAGAAAGTTTCTAGAAATAGTCATTTTGTGTGGAAGCCTCAAGGTCCTTTACTGGCTAGCTTTGGCTCCTGTCACAATACCTTTCTCTCAGTCAGCACGACAACCATCTGCCCTTGAGGCTGACAGGCCAAAACAAATATGATTAGGGTTGCTATCTTCAGAGTGCTGACAGCACCCTAGGTGTTGGACAACTGGCGTGTTGGTTCCAGAATTGTTCCCCAGCCAAATGCAGCCAGCCCAAGTCACAATGCCAAGCCTGGTTCCCAAGGGACTTTGCAGAAACTGAAAAGTGAGAGAGGATACTATATACATTTGGATGAGAAATATGCTTCCATCAGCACTGGTTCCCCTACCCGATTCAGCAATACATGAAGCTATTAAAAAGAATGCATGTTTTAGTTACAAGTTTGGCAATTGTTCATTTATCACTATACAGTCTCCTTCCACCCAAATATGCCCAGGAGTCAAACGCCCCGAATCTCTTTTCTCTCTCATGGATGAAATTAATCATCTATCCAAATGAGATTTTCTGTGCTACGTTGGCATGACTGCCCCTGTCTGGGATCCTGATGTTCCACTCAAGAGAATGGCTCTGTTGTTCTCCTCAGACTGAAGCCCAGAGCAGCTAATTCGCCTCCTCACAGTGGCAGCCTCCACACTGAATTTGTAGGTCAGAACGTCTGTTAATTCTTTTGATCCTAGGCTTCCTTCCTTGCTGCAACAGTTCTTGCATCTAGTCTGGTTGTGTTAGGATGGCTATGACCAGTCTTTGTCATGGTAATGGGGTTATATTCCATTCTATTTTAAAAGTAGAAGTATGATGTTTTGTTGAGGAAGTAACAATTCCTGTTATGTCAACTGCACATTGCAGAACAAATTCAGTTTTCAGTGATTCTGTTTTTTGAGATGAAATTGGAAAGGAATTTGGAAATTGTCTGGCTCAGATTCTCCATTTTCATCAGGAAATCAGAGATTCTTCCAAAGTCAAAAGCTTGTCTGTAATGGAGCAGGATTTGCAGTTAATTCTCAAAGTCCCCGTTCTAAGCTCTAACCATGACCTCAAGCTTCCCAGAATGATTGTCTGAAGATCCTTGACCATCCTGCACTTCCTTGTTAGTAGTCCCATGTCTCATGCTCCTCCTGGAAGGTGATTTTGATATCCATTTATTTTGATAGGAGAGTCCTGGCCATCATCTGGCATGAGCTGCAGAGAAGCTTGTGTCCATCTGTGAGGTGGGAGGCGTATTATTTCTCAACATAATTGCAGCGAAGCCACCAAGACTCTAGATGTTAGGGTGAAATGTCAGTCGTCCTGAATATTGGCTCTTGTTTGACAGCATCATTCACTCTTACTGCTGGGACTCACACATGGCAGTGACAGAACCCCTGAATGAGTTAAGGTGGATGCACTGATGGCCCCTCCTATACTGCATTAGATGTCATCTGTGTACCCAGCTCATGAAGTTTGGCAGAACATGCAGAAAGATATGAGTAAGGAAGGCATGCTCTTCCCTTAGATGAAAGCACTATTCAAGCATCTCTCAGATAAGAGTTCCTGGCATGATACATCATCCTATCTTACCTTCTAAACAGGGTTGTGTTGAGGATAACATAGCAAGATGACATGTAAAAGCACGTAGAAGGTTTTCATCAGCAAAAATTAATATGACTGATAAGTACTTGACTTTATGTTACCAGTCCCTTTGAAAATGTACTTCTTAAACGTGGACAAAATTGCCACATAATATGTAATGTAAATTATCTGGGAAAAATTTGCTAACCATCTTATTTTGGCCAAATGACTCCCCCAGATGGACGTGGAACTAAGACCCAGATCCAATATTGGCTGTGCCAAATGAAGAAATGGAAATAGATTTGAAAGGTGGAAACTTTGAATGGAAAACTTTTTTTCCTTGCTTTCCAACCTAGAATCTGTTCAAAAGGGTTAGACAGCTCTCAGAATCCACAGTGGGAGAATGAAATTTCAAATGGAAAATTGTAAGTGCCAAGAGCCTCTCATCACTAGGATAACGTTTTGTTTTTTTCTTTCTTGAATTCTCTGACTTCCTCTCCTTTGCTGAACTATTTTCTAACCATTTTATTAGTGTTTATCTGTTACAGTGAATCTTTTGGTTTGGGTTTTCTATAGGTTTTTGTGGACATGTGGAATAACGTCAAATCTTGTATTTTTGTAAAATTTTATCAATACATTCCAAAGAAGAGGTTCAAAGGGTGACAATAGAGAGAGGAGAGCAATTAGTCCTAACCCTTCATGTTATTCTCCTCTTTTGGCACTTTGATTCTTAGTAAGGAACAAGTCTTTCTTTTTCTTTCTTTTTTTGTTTTTTGGAGAAAGGGTTCACTCTGTCACTCAAGCTGGAGTGCAGTGGCACGACTGTGGCTCACTGCAGCCTCAATATTCTGGGCTCCAGAGATCCTCTTGCCTCAGCCTCCTTGAGTAAGTCTTCCTTGAACATTTACTTTCAACCAGGTTTGATTATCAGTTGTTTTGTTTCACTTTGGTTTTGCTTTTGCTTTTTTCTGAGTTCAGCATTTTCTTACAAATTGTCACAGTTACGCTAATTCTTAAGGAAATAGATTCACTCCACATTTGCGTTGTTGGTGTTGTAGCTACCTTCTTTGTGCAAGTGGTTCACTGATGTGTTTTTTTGGGATAATCAATACAGGTGAATATTATATATTCATCAGATTTCAGATTAGTAGTCCTCAAACACAAGGACATTGCTGGGTAAATATGAGTGAAAGAGGAAATCTTTAAAGTTAGTGTGGCTGACTCACAAGATTGATGCACTGAGAACAAATCCCATGTCATCTCCATCCCTGGATCTCAGGGAGGTGGCCTTCTTCCTCTCTTGCTCTCTGATATGTGACAGTCTGTAACATCACACAGGAAGTTTATCTGGATGGTGGCCTCCAAGTAGACCCCCAGTGGTCACAGAACAGAAAGACTCACAAGTTAATGCCCAATCGAATTTGGACACAAATTAATGTCCAACCAATTTGGACAAAACCAAATTAATATCCTTGAGTCACACAGTTTATTGACTCAATTTAAAACCATTAGTCAGAAGCAAAGGAAAAGAGATGGGTAAGAAGTTACCCCAGTCACACAAAGGGTAGAAGGACTACATACACTCTTATAATCCTCAGTCATGCAGTATTGATCAGCCCCGTCTCTCTCTTTCTCTTTGCTGCCTGAGCCTTCCCACTGACAGGCATATGTTAAGAACATAAGAGTGAGGCTTCGGCAAGCCCAGTGAATGAAAGAGGTAACAGCCAACAATACACACTCTATTGCACGGATGCAAGCTGTAGCTTGCCTGTGAGCCTGATAAATAGCTTTAGATTGTATCTGCCTTTTTTGGGGAGAGGACAAGTTGGGCCAGAATAGATGTTACTAATGGGTAGCTGATGTAAGGCTTCATGAATATTGAGTGCCTCTGTGACTCATGTATATTTAGGGTGTCATGAGTATTCAGAGCCTCGTATATCTCATGAATATTTGGTTTCTATTGCCCTATGTATTAGTCTGGGATCTTCAGAGAGACAGAACCAATAGGATAAGTAGATGGATGGATGGATGAATAGATTAGATAGATACATGACTGATAGATGATAGATAGATAGATAGATAGATAGATAGATAGATAGATAGATAAGATATTTATTAGGGAAATTGGCTCACCTGATTATAAAGGCTAAGAAGTTCAACTCCAAAAGCCTCAGAAGCAGCAAGATAATGTATAATTTTCAGTGTGACAGGGAAGGCCTGAGAAGCTGAGATGGGGCTGAGGGAGGATGCTGGAGCAAGTCCTGGAGCCCAAAGGCCTGGAGTTCTGATATTTAAGGACAAGAGAAGGGTGTCTCCACTCCAGGAGAATAAGAAAGAATTCACCTTTTCCATGCCTTTTTGTTATATCCATGCTCCTAGCCAATTAGATGGCACCTGCCCACAATGAGAGTGGGTCTTCCCTACTCAGTCCACGGACTCACAATCACCTCTGAATACACTTCACAGACACACCCAAAGGAAATGCTTAATTACCCCGCTAGGTATCCCTTAATCCAGCCAAACTGACACCTAAAGTTAACAGCACACCCTACTTCCCTTTGTTTCTTTGTGTAGTGCACATAGACTGTTTCTGTCCATGCATAACATGTCTCCCAGGTTACTAACATATCTGTATCTAACACGTCATGAATCTGTATATTCCTCATAAGCTACTTGCCTATACATCTATGATTTGCATCTATCCCATTTGTTTTCTATAGCAGAATTGAATATTTTCAAATAATACGACAAACACAATATAGCAACATGCACAACTGGTTGAGTGGTGTATTAGGAAAAAAATAGAATGAGTAGTCATTCATCAAAAAGTGTTCTTTATTGTTGGGAAACATTTATTTGGACTGACACCCTCTTAATGGTCACATTGAGGACAAAACAGTGCCCCAGAAATCTTAAAAAATAATAATAATAATAATAGTCTTCTCATTTGAGTTAATAACACTGTGCTTTGCCCAGTTGTTTAAGTCCAGAACCCAGCACTATGTTGATTTCTCACTACCTCGTATTTCATCCATCAATAAACCCTGCTGATTGCACCTCCATCTCTCTTTAACATTATCACCCACACTGGTTTAGACCACAATGGTCTCTTGCTTTGACAGGGCAGTAACCTACCAACCAGCATCCCTGTGGCCACTCCCGTCTCTCTGCAGCTCATTTTCCACATGGCAAGCTGAGTGGTTTTTTAAATATGTAAATTCGTGTGAGTGTCCTCCAACTGCTTCTAGATGCGTGTCAACCAAAGTATGGTCAGTGAAGATGGAAACAACCAAAATGTCTATAAATTAACAAATGAATAAATAAAATGTGGTATATCCATATCATGGAAGATTATAGGTTATTTGTCCATAAAAGGAAGAAAGTTCTGACACATGCTACAACATGGATGAATCTTGACATTATGCTAAATGAAAAAAGCCAGTCACAAAAGCCCACATATTGTATAACTCCATTTATACAAAATGCCCAGCACAGGCATTTTATATAGAGGCATTTTTATTATAGAAATAGAAAGTACATGAGTAATTGCACAGAGCTGGGGAGGGGTGGGTGGCAGCAGGGCAGGGAAGTAGCTACAGAGTCAAGGGTTTCTCTTTGCAGGGTGAAAATATTCTAAAATTAACTGTGGTAACAATTGCACATATCCATCAATATACTAAAACTAAATTCTACACTTTAAAATAGGTAAATTGTATGATATGTACATTATTTCTCAATAAAGTTTTTTTGTTGGTTTCTAAAGTAGTTTGTGAGCAAGCATCATCTGAATCACATGGCAGCTTGGAGAAATGCAAATTCTTAGGGCCCACTTCAGACCCACTAAAGAATCTCTAGAGATGGGCCCAGCAATCTGTGGTGTTGGGTTTTTTAAATCTAATTTTTATTTTAAGTTCAGGGGTGTATGTGCAGGTTTGTTATATAGGTAAACTTGTGTCACGGGGGTCTGTTTTACAGAGTATTTTGTCACCCAGGTATTAAGCCTAGTATACACTAGTTATTTTTCCTTATCCTCTCCCTCCTCCCACCCTCCACCTTCCAATAGGCCTCTCTGTTGTGTTAATGTGTTCTCGTCATCTAGTTCTCACTTATAAGGGAGAACATGCTTTGGTTTTCTGTTCCTGCATCAGTTTGCTAAGGATAATGGCCTGTAGCTTCATTTATGTTCTTGCAAAGAACACGACCCCATTCTTTTTCATGGCTGCATAGTATTCCATGGTGTATATGTACCACATTTTCTTTTTTCAGTCTACCATTGATGGGCATTTAGATTGATTCCATGTCTTTTCTATCGCGAATAATGCTGCAGTGAACATGCGTGTGCATGGGTCATCTTTATGATAGAGCAATTTACTTTCCTTTGGGTATATATCCAGTAATGGATTACTGGTTCAAATGGTATTTCTGTTTTTAGGTTTTTGAGGAATTGTCACACTATCTTCTACAATGGTTGAAGTAATTTACACTGTCACCAAGAGTGTATAAGCATTCTTTTTTCTCCAAAACCTAGCTAGCATGTTATTTTTTGCCATTTTAATAATAGCCATTGACTGGCAAGAGATGGTATCTCATTGTGGTTTTGATTTGCATTTCTCTAATGATCAGTAATGTTGAGTTTCTTTCATATGCTTGTTGGCTGTGTGTGTATCTTCTTTTGAAAAGTGTCTATTCATGTCCTTGTAACGAGGGCTTTTTTCCTTGTAAATTTAAGTTCCTTATAGATGCTGGATATTGAACCTTTGTCAGCTGCATAGTTGGCATTTTCTCCCATTCTCTAGGTTGTCTGTTACTCTGTTGATAGTTTCCTTTGTTGTGCAGAAGCTCTTTAATCAGATCCCATTTGTCAATTTTTGGTTTTATTGTGATTGCTTCTGTCATCTTTGTCATGAAATCTCTGCCTGTTCCTATGTCCAGAAGGATATTGCCTAGGTTGTCTTCCAGGGTTTTTATAGTTCTCGGTTTTACATTTAACTCTTTAATCCATCTTAAGTTAATTTTTGTACATGATGTAAGGAAGGGGTCCAATTTCAATCTTATGCATATGGCTAGCCAGTTATCCCAGTACCGTTCATGGAATAGGAAGTCCTTTCCCCACCACTTGTTTTTGTCAGCTTTGTCATAGATCAGATAGTTGTAAGTGTGCGCCTTATTTCTGCATTCTCTATCCTGTTCCATTGGTCTGTGTTTTAACAAACACTAAAGTTTGAGAAACACCAAAATAAATTAAAATCTAAATTCTGCACCAGGGCCTACAAGGCTCTGTAAGATCTTGTCATCTCTCTAACACCAGCTCTGATCCTGGCTGCACTGACCTTCTTTCTACGTCATGCAGAGGCCAAGTGGGTTCCTCTCTTAGGGCCTTTGCATAATCAATTCTCCTTACCTGGAATCCCTTTCCCTTTTCCTCTTTGCGTGTCTGGCTCCTTTTCGTCAATCAGTTTTCAGTTTAAATGTTATTTCCTCAAAGAAGCCCTCCTAGACCATCCTAGCTAAATGAGTCTCCCATTCACCTGGTCACATCACCCAGTTGTATTCTCTTCACCACACTTACAACTATCAGATACTCTGTGTATTATTTACTTGCAGACTGTCTGTCTGCCTTCCTAGAATACAGGCAGGTCCTTCTATCTAGCAGGCACTCAGTAAACATTTATTGAATTGATGAGGAAGCACTGACCTTGAGCCCAAGTACCCCGGAATACATACCCTACCGTTCACGACGGCCTCTGCCTGGTTTCTGAGTCCTCTGTACTTGCAAAGGAATTGTGTTGGAAACTGTCTCGCCAAAATTATTCACATTTCCTGGTAACACAAACAACCATCCTGAAGACTGATGCTACAGAATAAGCTAAGGGCAGCTGAGGGAGATGAGCAAAATGGATGAGGAAGCAATATTTCTTCTTCGCTGTACTAAAAATTCTCCAAGAATGGCCCCAGTGCCTGATACAGATTAGATGCCAAAAAGATGTTTGCTTAACTCTTGAACTAAATGCTTAAGAAATGGAAAGAAATTCACTCTCACTTTGTAAGAAACCAGACCCCTGACAGATATGCCCCCTCAGCTCCTTCAACCCTTTGAGAATCACCTACACATTCTATTCTCTGCCCTCCCCCTCCTTTCTCTTAAATGAGATATTTGTGTTTTAAATGAAAACCATTGTTTACCCATCGCTAGCAGAAAAGAATCAATGTGCATGCATTCCTCATGTAATAAGAATTAAATCCCTTAATCCTGTAATTTGCTCTTACTGGTTTAGAATTTTGAAGTCCAAAAACACATCTGCCATCGAGGAAGTTAATTCCGGGGCTGGCTGGCTCTACGGCTATATGTATGTGGCCATTGTTCCTGCCTGAGGAATGGTCAGGAGGGGCTCAGGGCTCTGTTCTCATAATGAACCTTATGTTTCTAAACACAGGTGCGTTTGGATGTAGACATCTGTGTCATTAAATGGGGGGAGAAATAGCACAATAGCAGCTCAGAAATGGGCCCCTTGGAAATGCAAGGTGGGGTTATTGCAGTAGCTCTTATCAACACCATCATGACTTCTTTGATGATGGATCATGGTACTGAGATGGTGGTGACGAATAAAATTATCTCACCAGCATGTTTTCAACGTGCAGCTTTTCACTGTGGGGCGGGTGGGGCGGTCTTGCCAGAGTTCACCCCATTGTCTTCTTATTGAAAAGAGTTGTCAGAGGGCCCCTATTCTATCCTACAATCATGCCAATCTGCTTTTTACTCCAACTTTACATTTCATCTCTGCTATTTGATGTATAAGAATGAAAGAGCTCCTGGGAAATGTTTGTACCCTAATGGCTCAGATGAGATGTCCTGGGAAATTATCAAAAATGCGCAGGGCAAAGAAAGGACGGCTATCAGATGACCCGCAGACACTCTCCTGCCACCCTTCACTGAACAGAGCATAAACGTGTGCTGTGTCACGATTGCAGGATTCCTGTAATTCAGACACCTACAGGTATTTAGGACAGCACAGGTCTTACAGCAATTGATATTTTGGGCTGTTTCACAGGCACATATGCTCTGGGAATTTAGATTTTTGGAGTTAGTCATATGGAACATGACACTGTGCACTTATCCCATATTAATAATTTTTAAACATGTTATAACAAAAGTGTACTTCAGCATCAAGTCAACAAAGTTAATTTTTTAAAATTTTTTAAACTACAAAGAAATGACAGACATACAAGGAGCTGTACATATTTAATCTGTACAACTTGATGAGTTTGGAGAGAAGTTACACTTGTGAAAACCATCACCACAAGCTATGCCATAAACCTATTAATTACCTACAAAAGTTTCCTCCTGCCCTCTTTATTATTATTATTTGTATTCTTTTGTCATAAGAGCACTTAACATAAGATCTGCCCTCAGCAAGTAGTTGAAGTGTACAACACAGCATTTCTAACGGTCAACACAGCATTTCTAATGGTAGACGCTATGCTATCCAGTAGATGTCTAGGACTTATTCTTCTTGTATAACTGAAGCTTTGTAACCTTTGGCTAATTCTTTCCTATTAATCCCTCCCTGCAGCGCCTGGCAACTACAGTTCTCCCTCTGCTTCTGTGGGTTTGACTCTTAAGATTCATCATGTAAGTGAGGTCATGAGATATTTGTCTTCTGTGTCTGGCTTATTTCACTTATCATAATGTCCTCCAGGTTCATTCAGGTTGTCACAAATGGCAGAATTGCCTTCTTTTTTTTAAGGCTGAGTAATGTTCCATTGTATGTAGATACCACATTTTCTTAATTCATTCATTCATCAGTGAATATTTAGATTGCTATTTTGAATGATTCAAAGTTAATTTCAAACTTTACAAAAAATTAATATGCAAAGTTATATTTTAATGGGGATCTTAGATACATAGCTTCATTTGACTAAAACATTCTCCTAGCTTTTTTCTTCTTTTTTTTTTTTTTTTTTTTGTGACAGAGTCTCGCTCTGTCACCCAGGTTAGAGTACAGTGGTGCGATCTCTGCTGTCTGCAATCTCTGCCTCCTGGGTTCAAACCAATTCTTCTGTCTCAGCCTCCTGAGTAGTCAGGATTACAGGCATGTGCCACCATGCCCGGCTAATTTTTTGTATTTTTAGTAGAGACGGGGTTTACACCATGTTGGCCAGGCTGGTCTCGAATCGCCCTCCTTGGCCTCCCAAAGTGCTGGCATTACAAGCGTGAGCCACCGCGCCCAGCTGCTTTTTTCTAATTCTAAAACTCCAAGTGAACATAATGTCTCAATAAGTTGTAGATGCTCTGGAGGTGTTTTATTAACATTCTCAAACTTTGAGCTGGAGCTGCAGCTAATGTTCATGTAATCTGACAGAACAGAGATACAGAAAAGTCAAGTGATGTTCCAGGAATACACAATGAGGCTGTGGTAATACCTGGACCAGAATCCAGTCTCCCAACTTGAAGTTCATTACTCCAGCCTACATCTGTCTCTCTACCTTCAACCTCAGCTATGTAGGTGGCTTGTGATAAGAAACTGGCAGTCTTCACCCCACAAGGCACACCTGCACCTGGCCCAGGATGCAGACAGGCAGAAGGAGGAAATGGGCAGGAGCCAGGACACCTGAGGCCCAGCCGCTGCCCTTGCCATCAGGGGAGCTCACAAATCAGCACCCAAGTGGGAAGCTGCTGCGACACCAGGTGCCCTACCTTGACCTTAGGGGTGTAATGGCTATTGCCTCACTGCCACCTTTGAAATCTCACGCACATTTCCCTATGGCCAATCCTGACCCAGAATTAAACAGAGAAGGGAAGTCTGGAAAGCCAGCTCCACTTTGGCTAAGTAAAAAGCCACCATGCTACGTTACATCTGTTGTTGTATTCACAGATGCCTTTGGCTTTTCTTTATGACACAGATAAAAGAACAGGTATATAGAGGCCTTTCCTGGATTTCCTTGATGGAATTATTGATTTTCTGTCATTCTGAGTATGCCATTGCCTTAGATCACTGTCTCATCATACTGTCCTTTTTGGAATGAATTAATGCTACCCGCCTATTTGTGTATCACCTATATATAAAATGTAGAGTCTATTGATCATACTTGCAGCAAAAACAGGTTCTTAAGTATAACATATGTCAGGTAAATGAGGATTAGAGAAAATTCAGGATCTGTATGGCACTAGTATCTTTGTAACCAATAGCAAAGACATGGATGGAACTGGAGGCCATTATCCTCAGCAAACTAACGCAGGAACAGAAAACCAAATACCACATGTTCTCACTTATAAGTGGGAGCTAAATGATACACATGGACACATGGTGGGGAACAACACACACTGGGGCCTGTTGGAGTTTGGGTGGGAGGAGGGACAGCATCAGAAAGAATAGCTAATGGATGCTGGGCTTAATACCTAGGTGATGGGATGATCTGTGCACCAAACCACCATGGCACACATCTACCTTTGTAACAAACCTGCACATCCTGCACATGTACCCCTGAACTTAAAAAAAGGAAAAGAAATATTTATACTATGTTTTTATGTAGGTAGGTAGGTATATACGTATGTGTCATTAACATCTATCTATCTATCTATTATCTAAATGTTTATTCATCTAGCATCTTCTATCTATCATTTATCTATTTGCCTATCACCTACTATCTAAAATCAGAGAGTGCTACTTAGACTTAAGAAGGACAGTTTTGACGAACACACAGCCAGATATCTAAAGACTGACAGACTGAGAAATTGGTGGTGTAACCGCTGAGTAATTTTTTTAACTACTAAACACCTGTTACTCATCCAAAACCCAAAAGAATTGACAGTTATGTAAGCTGTTTCTTCACTTTGGCCTCTGGAGATTACATCGTGGTACAGATAGGAAACACAGAAACAGTAAACAAACAAAAGAAACAAAAACATCTAACTACACCTGAGTATCGGGCATTTGTTAAGCTCTCATGCTCAGCTTCTGACTCTAAGCATTTCCTAGATTCTGCAGACTTGTAGCTTGTTTTTATTTTTTTTCTCAGAGCCAAGCCCAACAATTCTACTTTCCTTTCCTCTTTCTAAGGTAAAAAAAAAACAAAAGTGAGACTGTAGGCAAAAATAAATAAATAAATAAAAATAAACAAATAAACAGAGCTTCACACAACAAATAAGGATACTTGATATAGAGACATTCATATAATGCACTAAGACTGTGAATCAGCCTTCCAGTCATTACCACCAACCCAGAGGGAAAAGGCGGGACAAATGGTTTTTGTGACTCCTGATAGAACATAGAGAGGGTATTTGTGGGTGGAAAGAGCCCTGATGACTTGGATCCAGAAGAACTGAGTTGAATCCATTTATTCATTCGTGACCTCTTAAGCATTATTTAACTTATAAGAGTTTGTGTTTCCTCTTCTGCAAAATGGCTAAATCTTATCTGCTTTCCTGAGACGTTCCAGGGTTGAATGAGTTCATTTATCTGTCTACCTCCTGCTTTCTCTTCCCTAATACTTCCTCACCTACCTTTGACTTCATTTGCCTCATAATTTCCCAAGAAAAATCATCAAATGATTAATATATGCAAATGTGACTACAAGTGAGATCACATTACTTTTACATGGTAGAGGATTAGGATTTAGTAGGCAAGTAGATATTTTAAAAGAACTTATTTCTTAGACTGACGCTTCTGTTTATTTCGTTTTATCAAAACAGTTGAACCAACCCAGTGACCAAGAAAAATATTCATGTCAGAAAACATTGTGAAAGATTTTGAAGTTGGCATAAAGGTAACTGGGTGTTTTGCCCAGAGAGTATGCTTATGGGATATCTATGTCTTTTACTTTGAACTATTTTACAACTTTGTAACCTGTAGATAATTGATGGCAATGCAAATTAGTCGTGTCCAAAGACAAACACAGCCTCGTTATTCATAGTAGCCTAGTTCTACGAAGTTGCCATGAACACTGAATTAAAGAATGCTGACTTTAGTAAAGCTCTAAAATACTTTTGCGGGGATGTTGGCTTTTTTTGTGTTTTGTTTTTTGTTTTTTTGAGACAGGGTCTCGCTCTGTCACCCAGGCTGGGAAGCAGTGGCACCATCTCGGCTCACGGCAACCTCCACCTCCCTGGTTCAAGCAATTCTCATGCCTCAGCGTCCTAGGTAGCTGGGGTTACAGGCTTGAACCACCATGCCCAGTCTTAACCTTTTATACTTGGTAATACATTCTCCTTTTCTTTTACAGTAGTAGCTTTCTTGTTATCTTATGCGATATGACAAATACCTAGCAGGTCGATCAGAAAATACAAATATTATTAAGATACACTACAAAAATGATACATACTTTGTGTGATTTATCAAAATATACACATTTAAAGTTGTTTACCAACATTTGATACAGGGCCAGGATTATTCTTTGGTTTTGGAGACAGCTGATTGAAGTTTTGTATTGTCTTTCATACATGAACCACAACAAAAATATGTATTTTGTAGTTCCCAGCTTCAATTTCTTTTTCTTTTTTTATTATACTTTAAGTTCTAGGGTACATGTGCACAACATGCAGGTTTGTTACGTATGTATACATGTGCCATGTTGGTGTGCTGCACCCATTAACTCATCATTTACATTAAGTATATCTCCTAATGCTATCCGTCCCTTTCTCCCTCCCCACAATAGGCCCCGATGTGTGATGTTCCCCTTCCTGTGTCCAAGTGATCTCATTGTTCAATTCCCACCTCAATTTCTTCTTAAACGAAGCAAGATCTTAAATCAAAACCAAGAAAACCATGAGAGAGCAGAATCCCTCTGGAATTTGAAGATTATTTTCCCCAAAACTTTACAGTTCTCCTAGAAATGTTCAAAGCATTAAGGTTAGTTTTTATAGAGAAAATTCTCTTTCTAAATTTAATTTTCATTAATTTATATTTAATTTAATTAGACAATTATAATAACAAGGACAATTGACAGAGACAGGGTTGGGAAAAAATTCAGCTGATTCTGCTTCAGCATTCAACTCATCTGGTAAGAAAATAATTCACAGGATTCTTAAGTAGAATCCAGTACAGCAAATATTTAACAGACTGTGGGCAGTCATTAGTATGCTTAGAAGAGGAACTAAAAACAGGTAATTCATGGTGAGTTAGAATGCCCTGAAGTGGTTTTTTGTTTGTTTGTTTGTTTGAGATGGAGACTTGCTCTGTCACCCAGGCTGGAGTGCAGTGAGGCGACCTCAGCTCACTGCAACCTCTGCTTCCCGGGTTCAAGTGATTCTCCTGCCTCAGCCTCCTGGGTAGCTGGGAGCACGCCACCATGCCCTTCTAATTTTTGTATTTTTAGTAGAGACGGGGTTTCACCATGTTGGCCGTGCTGTTCTCGAACTCCTGATCTCGTGATCCGCCCACCTTGGGCTCCCAAAATGCCAGAATTTACAGGCGTGAGCCACAGCGCCCGGCCCAAAGTGTGTTTAACTACCTAGGAGTTTAACTACTACGGAGTGATCAAGGAGCCCTGGGAGACTAAGAGGAGCTACACTAAGAGCTAATCTAATCCCAACTGGGGATATGGTTTGGAAAATCACTCAACCCCTTGTTGTCTCAGTTTTATCACCCATGAAAAGTGAAGTTTGAGCTAGAATAAAAGCATGTGGGTCAATTTCATCTCCTAAGTCAGTGGTTTCTTTATTTTTTTTTTCATTGCTTATTTTGCTTTGTAGATTGCCTAAAATTATAAACATTGTTTACATATAGTACCAATGACAGTGTTGAACTTAAGCTGATGCTTTATAACTCATTTCCAGGCCTCTGGGTTGGCAGTAGAAGTGGAAACCATTGTCCAAGACTTTTGACAAGAGTTTTTAACAGTTGCATTAGACAATGGGCTGGTAATATGTGGTAATGGGTACACCAAGGGAAAGCCTGCAGCTCTCAGCATTGCCCTTGGCCCCCGTCACTAACCTGGGGAGAAAACCGTGAACCAAGGAGTCTGAGTCTGATGCCTTTTCTCTTTTGCTCTGTGCTGGAGTGTGTCAGTGCCGACCCTGCAGCTACAGAAATGACCAAATCACACCTGTTGTACTGGGGGTAAAGCTCAAATGGACCCTGTGGCTACTCCTCCTCCTTCCCCAATAAACCTTTGTTCCTGACCAGAAAAATCCATGCTGTGCTCAAAGGAGGGAATATCCTGTTATACACAGAAGAATGTCTTGTTATACCCCAAATTATGTGCAATGATGGTACCAGAGTCTACTATGGATAGCAGATAGTTGGCTATCCACAGGATATCCATAGACTTTGAATGGTACAGTCATTGCATATAATTTGGGGTAATTCATCTGAGTAGCCGTAATTATCATGGGTAAGTGATATATGGTATAAGAAGATATTTGTTTGTCTCATGCATGTCTTTTTTCCTTTGAGGTTTTTAGGAATATGAGTGTAAAATTAGTACTCTGAAATCAATAATGAGTCATTACCTCTTTGCTTTCATCCATTTTTGTGTTGCTAGAAAGGAATACCTAAGGAATACCTGAAAAGAGAGACCGGGCACAGTGGCTCATGCCTGTAATCTTAGCACTTTGGGAGGCCAAGGGGGGGGGTGGATCACAAGGTCAGGAGTTCAAGACCAGCCTGGCCAACATGGTGAAACCCCATCTATACTAACAATACAAAAATTAGCCAGGCGTGGTGGCACGCACCTGTAGACCAAGCTACTCGGGAGGGTGAGGCAGGAGAATTACTTGAATCTGGGAGGTGGAGGTTGTAGTGAACCAAGATGATGCCACTGCACTCCAGCCTGGGTGACAGAAAGAGACTCCGTCTCAAAAACAAACCAAAAAAAAGAGGTTTATTTCTTTCACAGTTCTGCAGGCTGTATAAGAAGCATGGTACCAGCATCTGCTCCTAATGAGGGCCTCAGGCTGCTTCCACTTTTGGCTGAAGGGGAAGGGGAGCCATGTGCAGAGATCGCATGGTGATGGGGAGGACATTAATCTATTCGTGAGGGATCCACCCCCAAGACTCAAAAGAGGCCCATGAGGTGAAACCTCCAACACTGGGAATCCAGTTTCAACATAAGATCTGAAGGGGACAAATATCCAAAATATAGCACTCTTCATTCTCCCCAGCACATCCTCCTGCTCCCTTCCTTTAATCAGCGTTACTTGAACTGAAGTGGATTTTGAGCCTTTATTCATTGTATCAAAAAAAGATATTTATGTTCTCTGTTCTAAATTTTAAGATCAATTGAGCATGACATTTCAGGTATCTTTCTCTTACAAAAAGAAAACAAAACATGAGAAAATGAAATTAAGTTTCTTCTATATTCCCAGGTGGTTGTGATTTTCTTTTAAAGCAGGTCAACTGCCTTCAATAGAAAACTTTCTCAATTCCTGTTAAAAAAAAAAAAAAAAAAAAAAAAGGAGGGGGGGTGGAGAATGTTCCAAATCTCACAGTCTAAAGTAGCACTGAGAAACAGATAATAGTGCAAACTACATGAATGAGATTTTCTTTTTTTTTTTTTTTTTTTTTGAGACAGAGTCTCACTCTGTCACCCAGGCTGGAGTGCAGTGGCAACATCTCCTCTCACTGCAAGCTCCGCCTCCCGGGTTCAAGCCTTTCTCCTGCCTCAGCCTCCCGAGTAGCTGGGACTACAGGCGCCCACCACCACGCCCAGCTCATTTTATGTATTTTTAGTAAAGATGGGGTTTCACCATGTTAGCCAGGATGGTCTCGATCTCCAGACCTCGTGATCCGCCAGCCTCAGCCTCTCTCCTAAAGTGCTGGGATTACAGGCGTGAGCTACCACGCCCGGCGAATAAGGTTAAGTTTTCTAGTAGCCACAAAAAGAAACAGGTAAAATTAATTTAATAATATATTTTATTTAACTCAATATACCCAAAATATCATCATTCCAGCAGGTAATCATTATTAAAAATTTAATGAGATTTTTTTTCTCCTTCTTCTTTTGCATTAAGTCTTTGAAATCCAGCATGGGTTTTACGCTTCTAGCACATCTCATTTGGGATTAGCTACATTTCAAGTACTTTTTAATAGTAGCCACATGTGGCTAGTAGCTACTATATTGGGTATTACCGGCCTAGGGATTCTTTTTCACATATCGACACCTAACTTTTCTTTTATTTCTATTTTGTCGCTTTGTTTCAAAGGAGAGGAACCATTTAGAGCTCAAGTCTTATGTCAGGTGGAAATTTTTCCCAGTTTCTACGTGTTCTATAGCAATTTCTATGAGGTATAGAATTTTGTCAAATGGCCGCTATTTCTCGTTCTGCCAGGAACGCCTTCCCCGAGAACTTCAGTTTGTATTGAGAGTGAGCAGTGAGTCAAAGCAAAATTCCTTAGCCTTATTAATTCCAGTTTTAACCTCCCAAAACCAATTTTTCCAAATGAGAATTAATCACCATACATTATCTAATAGTAAAAATCTTTCATGCTGTCTTATTCAATATCTCTAAATATACATAGAGCGTTCAATAATTTTCTAGCACCTTGCAAATTGACAGAAGCCTAACTATTTGGTGGAACTTTCAAGGTGAAGAATATGACATGTTATATTAGTTCCTTATGTGTGGATGCTGGAGATGACAACTACTGATAGCTTTCCTCACCCACCCTGTGGGAGGGGGCCTTCCTCCTCAGATTTCCCAGATTATTAATGGAATTTCTTCTTTTGTAAACTTCACACTGATCCCACAAATCTAGTACCTGCACATCTCTATCTCATTATCTTTATTATAACATGATAACATCATATCTCCATTATAGGTTTTGGGCATGTTAAGAAAAAATAACAAAACCCACTATGATTCACTATATTGCCCCTTCCCCCAGTCTATGAGATCCTCAGGACAGAAACATTCCTTATTCTTCACTAAGTCTGAGTGAACCCAAGTAGCAATGCCCGGTGTATGGTTGATACTCAGCCTTTCAATTGAAAGCAGGAAGTTTCGCCCTCTTCATTCACCTTTGACCCTTACATGTCATATGTCTTCATCAAGAGTCAGGTCAGGACACATTTTCTCAATAATACCTGGGCTGGTCAATCTCACAACAGCTGATACCTCCTGCTGACTGCCTTCATTCAACAAACAGCCATGGGTGCCTACTTTAAACCAGGCATTGTCTCAGGGAAGGTGGTAAAAACACAGATGTGTTCTTAAATTCAAGAGGTCGGAGGAAACATAGACAAAAATCAGTGCATTGAGTATTGTGGTTTTGAAATACCTTCCTGTGTATTTTTCCTTCTGAGCAGCCTGTTTTGTTGAATCTGTGGTTTCTTTCTGTCCAGTCCTTTCCACTGTGAAGCCTCTGAAAGCTTAGAGTCCCAGGGAGGTGATCACAGGTACCGCTTAGAACAAGCATTTCTAAGGGTAGGGAGGAAAGAGAGGCTCCATTCATGGCCGAGGACGTATAAAGTTGAGAGAGTGAGAGAGAAAGAGAGAGAGATGAAAGAAAAGAGGGAGGAAGGGGTGAAGGGAGGAAGAGAGGGAGGGAGGGGAGAAAGAGAGATCTCACAAGCAGGCCTTGCCTTTCTCTGTCACAAGCAGATCCTAGGAGTTGCTTTTAAGTCTTGTCTATGCTAATTGGAAGCCAGAATTTAAACTAGACTGGACTAAGTTTTAAAATATAAATGACTAAATATTTACTGGATCTCTCTAAGCTATCTAGTTTCTGGCTACCTACACAGATGGTGACTCAACGAACAAAATGAAAGCATTAACTGGAAATATTAAAACTGGTCCATATTTGTACAACGTGAAGTTGGACCTCCTAGTCAAACCCACTATCTGTAGTCTGCATATGGTGAGGGAAAAGTTCCCAGGTACTTGTTATATGGCTAGAGTGACTTTTTAAAAACTACATTTCTTTCAATCACCACTTCTTTTTCAAGACCTTATAGGCGGTTCAACTATGAGTATCCTAGACTCAAGACCATAATTGATCAATTGTTCTAGGAGGTCTCGTGCACACAATCTGTTCAACAAATATTTATTGAGTGGGTGAATTTGTCATTGCTTGTAAAGAAGACAAAAAGTCTATTTTTTAAAGGTCAGATGTCTCAGTGAGTTCTCAGTAACTATTGTTGCTAATTGTACAGAAGTTCAAATGCAGAAATGCTGGTAATTTGTTTTCATACTTCACCATGAAAGAATTTTTCAAACTCTCTATTTTTGTTTTTTAAAAAAGTCAAGGAATACAAGACATAAATTTTAGAACCAGATAAATCTGGGCTCAAATTCCTGTTCTGTTATGGAGTAGCTGTGACCCTGATCAAACAATCTAAGTACTCACGGTCTTGGTAGTCTCAGCTATAGAAAAAAAGGAGGAGGGAGGAAGAAAAAGAGGGAGGGAGAGAGAAAGAGGGAGTGAGGGACAGAGAGGAAGAAGAAGTAAAATATCCTCCTTTGAGGGTTGGTGTTGGGGAAGAAGGATTCGAGACAACTTAAGGAAATACGGTTCTTAGCACAAAATGGATAGTAAAAAATCCTGATAATTATGATTATCATCATCAGTGCTATGGGTTGATTTGTCATCCTTGAAATAACCACATTTTCCTCTGAAAAGATACAATTGCTTTTTGTCTCTGGTCATTCCTCATATTACCTTCTTTATTGCACTCGTTGCAATTATGGTCTGAATGACACTAGAGATTTGTAAACTGGTCTCTGCCTCCAAGGGATGGATGTCTTCCCAGCTCTTCATCATGTCATTCACTTGCATCTGAGGAATGGCTCAATGGCTCCTCATTGTCCTCAGCAAGAACCTTACTTTCCCAGAGATGGCTTTGGGAGGGGAGGGGCAGGGAGTGGGTGATGAGCATGTGAGTCATAACCTTGCAAGGTATTTTGAAGATACACCACACGGAGGCATTCATAAATAGCATCAATGAAAATTATTAACTACATTAGTCAGTATCCTGCTCATCAGGTGAGCTGTGGCCTCTATAACTGGAAACACCAAAAAATCATCAGAGAAGTGTTGAAAATTGTTAAGGATCCTGAAACAAGGAAGTAACCAACTCCAGAGCCAGTGTGGAGGGCAGGAACATGAGGGATACTCTGAAGAGAAGGGAGGTTGGGACAGAGTAAGAAGCAGAATGCAGACATGCCCACAGCTCGTGCAAAGATGGACCTCTCAGCCTCCTGGCCTCTCACTAATTCCTTAATGTAAAGAAACTCTCATTTTGATAACTCCTTGTACAGAATTAGTTTGTCTATATGTTTAGGCTCCAGTTAAACTCTAGTAAAATGCTGATAGTTATCATTGCAAAATGTGGATCAGCTTGTATTCAGCAAAGCCGTGCAACTCAGGATTTTATGAAGAAGACAGAGAACTGCTTCAGGTGTTGTCAGAGGAGGGAACCTGGGCAGTGTGGCCATTACTTGATGATTTGTGTCAACATTTCAGTACCCAGAAGACACATGATTTACTTTGGGTCCCTCCAGAGGCTGATACTAAGCTAAAGATACAAGTATGAGCACTTTATATGGGAGGTGAGAGTAGTGTACACTGGTAGGGGAGCAGGGATTGGCATAGGGAGAAGAAACATAGAGTGGAGGATTAAGCAGCTTCCACTGGGGGAACTCTGGGAGCCATGTGGAACCCCTCCCGAGGGATAAAGGACCTGGGGTATTTACACACCAACTCCAGAGGTCATTGGTTGAGGGCTGCTCCCATGGGGCATTAATTCCTTAGTGCTATTGATGTAAGGCCACCATACTTCCAATTCTTCTTTTAAACGAAATGAAAATTGAGTACAATTATAGGTAAAGAAAGGAGAAAAAGGGTGATGGGAAGGGAGTGATTGAAACAAAAATGCCACAGCGCCCTAAGGCTACCCCTTCCTCACATCAAAGTCCCAGGCACACTCCTTTCTTCCCTGCCACACACACTTTACTGCATTTTCAGTGCTTGGTGCACATTAGAAATGCAGAGCTCATCAGAATGTAATTTTTTCAACACAATGACCCTGCTTGTATAGTGGAAAAAAATCTTCTAAAAGATTTTGACAGGGAACCCTTAAAAATTTATTTTTAACTGTCTGAGTCAAAATCTAAATTACAGTGCTTAAGAAAGTAAGGAATATATACCAACCAAGTATTTAAGTTGGTGTGTGTGTGCTTGTAAACACGCCTCTCCTTTCTTATTATGTGAGATTGAGCAGAGATCAAGCACCTGAAGTTCTAATTCTGTCCCAGAAAAGCATTCTCTTCCCAGGCTGTGGCATCACATGCTCAGACACCCAAGTGACTCCATCTCCCCAGATGCATGAGAGCCAGTTCTCTCAGTTCATCCTCTCCCTAGCTCCCACCCCTGGAAGCTCTTAGACATTTTGGGAGCTGTGCCTTTGGCTCCTGTCCAGGGGACAGTTATTTCCCACTTGTGGTCCTGAAGAGTTCATGGGAGCCTCCCGAAATATGTTGCTCTCTTCCCAGGAGTAGTTTTTGTCCTGGGAGACCTGAGATACACAACAATTTTAAATCTGTTTCCACTTTGAGAAGGGAAAATGAATGATGTATTGATATTAGAGCCATTGTCTTGCAGCTTGCTGGAGCAAAAGAAAACCACTCTGGCTACACTCAACTGTGTATGCTGCGGCTTAGGCTTCCAATTAATTCCAAAATAAGGAAAAATCCTTAGCTTATGTCATAAGGGATCCTTTCTTTTCTGGTTCACACTACCTGTCTCTTGTGTGGAGAAATTCAGTGCAGCCATGAAGAGACAAGGACTCAAACAGGCCATTGTAACTGATGGAGAGCTTGGACTGTGCCCAGTGCAGGTGGGTCATCGCCCTCTTGGGGAGGTGCTAAGCCCACATACCAGGGCTTGGGGGGAAATGGCCAGATTGTTCCCCAAAATGTCACTTAGTCTTAAAGGGAGTGACTTTAATTCCTGCCTTTGATGGTGGAATTGTTGACTCCTCTGAGGTGCGCGCGCACACACACACACACACACGCACGCACACACACACACACACACACACACGCAGAGAGAGAGAGGGAGAGACAGAGTGAAAGAGAGGGAGAGCGAGAGAGAGAGAGAGTTTTCCTTTAAGCCTGGAATTCCTCAGGTTTGATTTCAAACTAGAAGAGAAATTTTTGTTGCAGAGACAGCTTATAGATAAATCCTCAGGCTATTTGGGAATTTCAGCACTTTGAAAAATGAGAATGTGTGGAGGGATTGTTTTTCTTTGCTGTGTCTCAGCCCTTTTTTTCCCTCCCTCATCCATAATTCCAAAAAGAATACCCTTTTATAAGGTGAAACTTTTTATGCATTTAGTTTTCAAGTCAGATTGTTAAGAAAAAATATAAATTTCTTCATTTTGTGTATGCACCATATTTTTTAAAAATACAGAATCTCATACACTTTTGAAACACATTGCTAGAAAGAAAAAAGAATTATCACATGACTTAGGTCATAAAGGATAAGGTTGGGAAAAAAGATTTTCCTTGTGAACATAAAGTTCATTACTGACTGATGATCCCCACGTAAGTGGTTTAAAAGTTTCCCACTGTTGCTGAAATAGTAAGTCGTGCAAAGATGAGCATAAAACTGGATATTTGTTTTTTATCCTGAAATATGTTCTCCTTGCCACTTTTGACCTTAAATGGAGTTTCTGCTTTCTCTGATTCAGTCTGTTTCTTTTGTGCTGTCTGTAGTAATGTGCTGGGTAGCTCAGATGTGACTGTGATACTGTTTTCAAATATCTGTGGCCACAAGTAGTTATACTATTTAATGTTCACAGACTCCATATTCTTTTTTCCAGTACTCCTATGTCTTAAATACAAATTTCTTAAAATATGTTTTTATTAAAAGAACTAGAAAAATGATTTTTAAAATGCATGTAGAGGAGATTGCTTACTTAATAGTTCATTTGGTTACCCAAATACAAGGCCATGTGGAAAATCTTCCACTTACCACCTCAATCTCTTCTACTATTCTCATTAATTCTGGAAAGTTCTGTGAAGAAAGGGGATAGTGCAAAAGGAGAGAGAGAACAAAAGATGATTGAGTTTCAAGGTTGGCTGGCCTGACAAAAGTATCTAGCCCAATCCCTGCATCCAAAATGCACATGTGTCTATGACATACCTGGCTTTGCTTAAATACCACCAGTGACATTTAAGGGTGGGGGACTCTCTTTCCTCATACTACATGCAAATGAATGGAAGAGTTGTTTTTCTTAGAATCTGACTAGTTAACATTCATAGATTTTTTAACCCCATTTGACATCACAAGTTTACCTGTTGATTAGATTATTTTCTGTCTGTACCTGGAGCCTCTAAGCTATGTATAGACAGAGAGGCTTATGTTTTGTTCCCTGCTTTATTGCAGACACATATTGCAAGCACTGTGTTAGTGCTTGACATAGTAAGCAAACACCTGTGGAAAATGTCTATGAATGTGCCTCTGCTCATTTCATAGAAGTTCAGGTGTTTGGAGATGGCTACCTAAGTAGTAAAATTAAATTAAAAAATGGTCCCTGATGACCATGTTCCTTGGTCAGGAGCTACTGGATGCTGGTGGCTGTGACCTACTGATGGGGTCAGCTGAACATTGCATGGCCCCATTTTGCCACACCCTGGTCAACAAGTCAGTCGATCTCTTAGATTCTTAGAATTTGGGTTCATAAATTCTCTGGTGAAGTTCAGAATCTGCATTTCAAAAGAAATTTTCTGGGAAATTCTGATTTACAGTTAGTTTTGCACCGACCTAACAAATGTGATTCATGAACCGGGCAGCACTCAAAACCAGAAAAGGTTCAGAGAGCCCAGCAGTGTGAGTGGTGAGTTTTTATAGGCCAGACTTGGTTGCAGAGAGATCACCTGATTTGGCTACAACCGGGTGTCTGCCATATTTGAGCATGGTGCAATGAGTTGGCTGCCTGTGTCAGGCTGGAACCTGACTGCTCACGATTGGCTGAAACTCAGCTGTTTGCTATATTCCTAAGTCAGGTTTTGGTTTGTTTACATATTCAATTAGGTTGCAGTTTCTTATGTAGGAACTCAAAGTACAGAGACAGCTGCAGTCTAATGGCCTCCTGCTTATTTAACTTAACATCTCAGTATTACACTGATGATATAAACAGAATGCTGTGGGAACACAAAGGAGGGAACAACAAACTTGCTTGACGGTGACATCCAGCAGCTCTAACTCTGAAGCAAGGACAATGTAGTTGGGGAGAAGTCACCCCAGTCACTGACTTGCGTGTGGATCCCATTTCTTGATAATCCCTAGAAAGATGTCTTGGAGGGCTTTGAAGAAACATTTAGATTTGTACTAGTGGAGAAGAAGTGAAAGGGTTTTGAAAGCAGAGAGAAAAACTAAAGCAAAATGTGCACATCTTATGTTCATGGATATATAAGACTAGGATAAGGAAGAATGGGTGCTAATTCTAAGTCAGTTGCCTAACATGCATCATAAATTGCAGAATATGAGCACTTTACAAAGCAATCTATATTTTTTTTAAAAAAGCTTGTGGATGTCCCAGGATAATGACTTGGTGCTTTTCCATTGAGGGAATCATGTCTCAGAGTCATTTCTGTGCCACTAGTTTTTGACAAATAAAATCTCAAAAAATGTTTGATGAATGACTATTTTACCCACCTGAGGGACATGAAGATCTTTTTATTTGTAATGAATTAGGCTACATAAAATCTAGGAGATGCTGATAGTTATCTTGAGACCAGGAAGAACATTGTAAGGGGAAGCCACAATCCAAAGGAAGACAGATCCAACTCAAAGATAAAACAATTCCTGGGGATATTACTGAACTGCTGAGTTGAGATGATTCTAAAGTCAGAATATAGCCAACACATTCCATTTACTGCATTTTTCTTTCAGCTTTTTGATTCGATATTTCAAATCTGAAGAAATGGATAGAAAATAATATAAGACATATTGGTATACTTACAACCCAGCATTTTAAAACTGTTAGAATTGCTTCTGCATTTTTCTTAAAGAAAACAATCATTAAAGATGCTGTTGAAATTCTTTCTCCCACACCACTTGATCCAATGTCCCTACCTTCTGGTCCTCTTTAGAATTACCTGCTTTCCAGATATGGGATGTGCAATTCCCATTATGTTAGTGATAGTAAGGCCTGGTTGCTGTAACAAAGACACACAAAGCTTCAGCAGTTTCGAGAACACCTCTTTGTTTCTTTGTTACTTAGCCCCAGTATGAGCAATGCAGGAAGGAGAGGCAATGTCCTCCCACAAGGTCTTCCAGGGAACATTGTTCTTTCCTCTTGTAACTTCATCATCCCCGGACTGTCATCACGTGCATGATTGAAGCTGAGTCCCTGCCACTTCTCCGTTCCAGATGGTGGGAAGAGGTGGAGAGTCTGAAAGGGGCACATCCATGTCTTAAGACACAAATGCTTAAGTAGCACACACCCCTTTCCTTTTGCATTCCATGTCACCCCACCACAGAGCAGTCACAGGAGGGGAGAAATATGGACTGTAGTAAGGCTACTGCATGCCTTACTGGAACTCTACTACAATGGAGGTAGAGAAGAGTGGGTTTTGTAGACAACCAGGAGTCTGCGCTGTTGTACTATAGCCCATGCCTTGATACTGCCACTACCTGCATACACATACCTCAATGCTAGAAAGGAAAATGGCCAACTAGCAAAGGCCACCCAAGCCTAGACATGCCAAAGGAGTCGCAGTGAATGCAGGCATGCTTCTTTCTCAGCCCAGTGGGGAAACTTCTGAAATCTCATTACTAAATATGATGTTTGCTGTAGTTGTTTCATGTATGACCTTATCATGTGAGGGCTTCTTTTAGTTGTGTTTTGCTAAGGGTTTTTAACTTTTTAGTCATGAATAAGGGAAAACTTCCATTTTATGGTTTTTGGGGATCTATTGAGATGATTATATAATTTTTCCCCTTAATCTGTTAACGATGTGTATTGCATTGACAGAGTTTCTAGTGTTGATCCAGCCTTATATTACTGGGATAAACCCTACTTTGTCATTGTATATTCTTACTGCCGAATCCAGTTTTCTGCATTTTATTTAGGATTTTTGAATTCGCGATTATAAGTAACATTGATCTGTAATTGTCTTTTCTTGTACTGTTCTGTCTAGTTTCCATATCAAAGTTCTGTTAGCTTCATAAAATTATGTGGGTAGCTAAACCTGTAAAATATAGACTCTGCAAAGGTTTGTACTCGAAGGAGAATGTTTGTTCCTTGAAGTTTCCAAAAACTTGCCAGTAAAACAGTCTGGGCCTTTTGCTTTTGGAGGGTAGGATTTTGATTCCTGATTCAACTTGTTGAGTTGAATCAAGTAGTTTATTTTAAATGTCCTTAAAAATAAAATATTTGTATATAAGGCTATAATTTTACCTATAGGCATGATTTTGCTGCATTCCACAAGCCTTGATATATACGACCTGTGTCATTTGTAATTCTCGCTGTGATTTTTCTTTTTAACTCATATATTAGGCTGAATAATGCTTCCTCTACAAATACATACATATATATGTATATATGTATACACACATACATGCACACACATCTCTTTCTGTACATAGCCTAATCCCTGGAATTTACGACATGGCAAAAAGGCAAATTCTCCCCTAGAGCCTCCAGAGGGAGCATTGCCCTGATATGTTGATTTCAGGCCGGTGATATTGATTTCAGATTTCTGGTCTCCAGAAATGTAAGAGGATTTATTTCTGTTGTGTTCAGCTACCAAGTTTGTGGTAATTTGTAATGGCAGCAATAGGAAACCAATATACCTATGAATTATTTGAAAGTACATTTCTAAGTTTCCTAATCTATATTTAGCTTATTTTTATTCCATTTTTTGCTGATTTCTACTTTAATTGCTTTTAATTGGAAATCGTTATTCACAACATATTGATTATTTGAAATTTGTAAACAATTTCTCTTTGATCTATACATAGTACATTTTTATAGTTTATGTGTACTTGAAAATAAAATATATTCTTCATTTGGAGTTATAGGATTGTTTCTGTATTTATTAGAACAAAGTTTTTACTTTCCTGTTCATATTTTTTATATTCTTTCCAATTTAGTGTCTTCTCAACCAATTATTTCTGATCCATATTAAAATATCCCAACAGGTTTGTGGATTAGTCAATTTTTCCTTTTAATTACATCAGTTCTTGCTTTTTGTATTTTAAGTCTATGTTGTTAGATGCATACAATATCATAACTTTTATCTGTCCTCTCTCTGAGCCCCTGAGTCCCTAGTTCTATGTCAGTGATGTTTTGTGCTCCTGTCCCATGTCATGTCACCATGTCACCAAGTCAGTGGGTGAATTGACAGTGGTCCTATTCAAGATGCTATGCCTTTAGCTTTTCCCTTCCAGTCTCATAGATTTGTAGCCTCAAGAACCTCCCAGGCCCTAGCATCAAGCAGTGAACTGGCCTCTAATTCCTTTTTTTTTTCTTTGCATGTAGTAATGCTATCCAGGCCAAACTCTTAGTCAGTGCTGCTTTCTTCTGTTCCTCTGACCCTTTGCATTATTTTTCCATTTGTGGTCTTTAGATGTATTTGTGTGGCTTTGAGCCTCAACTATACCTTTTCTTTTCCAGTATACTTTTCAGGTATTTGGAAGAGTGCCCAGAGCCCTCCTGCCTGGAAGTATTGCTGTATTATTTAAATTACTTTGAGTAGCGTGTTCTGTTATTTGCCACTCAATGACATATTATTCCCTCCATTTTACAAATTTAAAAACTGAGACAGAAAAGCTAAATGACTATCCCAAAGTCACATAGCTCACAAGCAAAGAATCCAGAAAACTCATTTAAGTCACCTTGCCGCAAGGTCTAGGTTCTCTTTCTTTCACCATACTGCTTCCAAAAGAACGTTTCTGGAGTCTTTTACCCACACTTGGACTAGCACAGCTGCATCCCATCCTCCACTTACTGCTGCCTCTTATGCTGTCTACACGCATGATACTAGCTTGTTGCATTCATGGCAACCCCATAGCCAGATGAAGCTGACACTGCCAGCTCTGGGGTTTTCTGATGATTCTTACTTTTCTGACTTTGTCTGGATCACATGTTTCCTGTGTGCCTGCCATGGAGAGCACACAGCCACACTGTGTTCACAGGCCACTCTCTACCAACCAATCATCCATAAAACAGACTCCAATAAACACAGCAGCTCTCTTGAAAATGGGCTTCTCTGCAATGTCTGAGTCTCTTCTTGCAAAAGCTTTTGAAGGACTCTCAAATATGACTACATATACCCTTCATCATCAGAGAAAATTAATACTCTCGCCTGCCTGGTTCCCCATCATTACTTTTCTCTCAGCCTCAACATTCAGCCAATTACAGTCATTTCAAAGGAATACATTTCCATTTTCTGATCCTTTTGTTTAATGTAACTGTCCCGAAATTTGGGCCAGGCAACATTCTTTCTTTTCCTTTCTTTTTTCTTCCCATTGACTTAGACAAGAAACTGCTGTGTATTATTTTCCCTTCTCTCTTGGTAAGATGATATTCACCACATTGGCCAAATGAACAGAACTGGAACTGTTCCATACCCCTAAGAAACCTTCCAGTTATCATAGCATGCAGTCAGCAGATATGAATACAAATAAAGTTAAAATTAAATCAGCTCCAGGAATGTGCTTTCCAGTGTGCATAAATAGTTCTTTCAATGATGAACTCTTTCCTGACTTAAAAAATAGAATAGTAATATATTTTATAAAATTAGATTGATAGTGAACCTTAAGTATAGAATTAAGGGCGTATGTGATAGATAATACCAGAATATCCAAAGTAAGATTAGACCCATTTTGTTAATGAAATGATTGTATCATAGCAAGTTAAGAATGAAATTGGTTTCCCAAAGAGCCTTGCATGGAACACTTGTCTCATGAGATGGATGTTCTCTGAGCTTATGTATATGGGATTGAAACAGACACCTCTAGTGCACAATTCCAGATTCTCTCAGTCTCAGCTGTCTCTTCAAGCCAGCAACTATGGTGTGACTGCTTCTGTGCAGGCTCTGCCCAGCTTCCTGCAGGTGCTGATGTTGTGCTTACACAGTGGGGATACCCGAGTCTGGAGGGTAAAGTCCTGCAGAGTGAACTTTAATTGTGCGGAGAATCAGTAGATAGCTGCCACCCCTTCCCTTCTCCAGTAGAGAGCCCCACACTCATTTCATCCAGCTCTTGGAGACGTCTCCCCAGAGGTGCCCAGATCTAGGACACACTTAGCACAGGCTCTCCCTCTGTTGGCCCAATCCCTGGCCTTCTCTCAGGCTTCCTGGACCACAGTAGCCAGTGGAAAGCTTGCACTTAAGCCTTGTTTCAAGCCCTCCTTTCTGGGAAACCCAGGCAAAACATACAGTTCCAAAACATTCTCACATGGGAAATACCATGCACCATATCTCATTTCTGAAAAGCCATGTTGCCTATTAGCTTCTTAAACGTCCTGAGGAATCCTGCACCTAAACAAACAAAGAAACAAGAAAACAAAACAATGCAAAAACCCTTGCTTACTGTTTAACTGGGTTTACCAAATTGCCAAATTATCAAACTTATTTTACATGAAACAGTTGAAAAACAGCTCTTCAAATCTAGGTGTGTAAGAAACACACTTTGGCAAATGCAAATCTAGAGCTTGCTATATCCACCTTGAGGATTTAGGGCTGTTTCTGAGAGTTTATTTACATATATGCTTGTAGGGGGTTAAAACATGACTTTCAGAAAGGTATTTCCATATCATAATGCCTAGAAGCTGTGAAGTTGACCTTATCTGGATAAAGGATCTTTGCTCATGTTATTGAGAAGAGAAAATCATCTTGGGATAACTGCGGTAAGCCCTAGTTCCAAGGACAAGTGTTATTATCAGAGAAAGAGGAGACGATGACACTGGGTACAGAGAGAAAGGCCACGTGACCACAGGGCAGAGATTGGATTGATGTAGCCACAAGCTAAGGAGTGGCTGGAAGCACCAACAGCCAGAAGAGGCAAGGAAATTTTCTTCCCTAGAGCCCTTGGAAGGAGTACATCCTGGCTGATATCCTGATTTTGGACTTCTGGCCTTTGCAATTGTGAGAAAATAAATTTCTGTTGTTTTAAGTCACCAGTTTATGATATTTTGTCACAGTAGCCACAGAAAACCAACACGGGTGCCTTGTGCCCAGTGGAAGAGACACATAGAAGGGAGCCACCTTGTCACCCAGACAACTGAATTTGGAGTTGTTCGAGTCCCAGACTGCTCTCTTTAGAGGCTTGTTTTTGTATCAACAGATTCTGAAGACAAGGTCTATTTCAGGGCAGAGCAGAATTGAGCACAGGAGGCAGCTAAGAGGGACCCAGTGCCTGGGAGACTCAGGTCTGCCTTGCCCAGCACCTGAGCACAGTGCGCAGCAGTCTATGGCCCCAGATCTGGGGTTTCCTCATTTGTGAAAGGTACTGTGTCATTACTAGCTTCCCCTCCAGCTCCAAAGTTCTGGGATCAGCTACAAGAATCCTTACACGATGAGTTCTTCCCATGTGTTTATCTTATTTTATTATTTCATTTCATTTCATTTATTTTGAGACAGAGTCTCACTCTGTCACCCAGGTTGGAGTGCAATGGCGTGATCTCAGCTTACTGCAACATCCACCTCCCGAGTTCAAGCAATCCTCCTGCCTCAGCCTCCAGAGTAGCTGGGATTGCAAGCATGCGCCACCATGCCCAGCTATTTTTTTGTATTTTTAGTAGAGATGGGGTCTCACCATGTTGGCCAGGCTAGTCTCCAACTCCTGACCTCAAGTGATCCACATGCCTCAGCCTCCCAAAGTGCTGGTATTACAGGTGTGAGTCACTGCACCTGGCATGGGTATGGGAGGGAGGGGAAAAAAACGAGTGTCCTCTTGAATTATCAGGGATGTGATTAATACATGAAAGTTGATTCAAACTTAGGCCCATCCAATATGAATGCCCAGGCAAGGCCAGCTCCTCTTCTTTTCCACTTTGATTGAGTTAAATTTGGAGTAACTATGGAGGCTACAGGTGCTTTTAAAAATTGGGGTAACAGTGGCTGAGTTGTCCTCAGTATAACTAGACCCTGCCATTAATTCCCTTCTAACACTTCACTTCTATGAGCTATTTCAGAAGAAACACATGAGCAGCAGCTTCTATTGCAAACCCTTTTGTAAATATAGATTTTCTGAACTTTCTGCAAAGCTGTGACTTCTGTTATCTCACTTTTCTTGATGAGGTATTTTGAGGTGCCAGGAGCCCCTGGGGAGAAGGGACAGATAAAACTCTAACGCGAAGGCTCACTTACCATTAGTCTTCTTTTGGAAACACAAATGTCGCATTTTAGTGTTGCTTTTAAAACCTGTGACTGGCCAGGCACAGTGAATCATTCCTGTAATCAATCCCAGCACTTTGGGAGGCAAAGGTGGGAGGATCACTTGAGCCCAGGAGTTCAAGACCTGTCTGGGCAACATGGGAAAACCCCATCTCTACAAAAAATACAAAACTTAGCCCAGTGTGATGGCACATGCCTGTAGTCCCAGGTACTTGGGAGGCTGAAGTGGGAGGATCCGCTTGAACCTGGGAGGTCGAAGTTCCAGGGATCGTACCACTGCACTCTGACCTGGGCAATAGAGCAAGGCTCTGTCTCAAATAAACAAATATGAATAAAAATAAAACCTTTGACCTATGACTATTTTAGAAAAGTCAAATTAATTTTTTATAAGTTGAACTATATTTACTCGAGCTGTATACAATTTACAGAGAGCAAAGAGTAAACCAGTGGATAGTTATTTGTGGATGAAAATCAGTCTCCTTGGGGGCTCCTGCCCCTGTCTTAGAGCAGGGTGCACCTGCGTGCCCACCTAGCCTTTCTCTCTATTGCGAAGCTGTGCGGTGTCGGCCCTTCCTGCTCTGCCAACCTGCTGGCAGCCATGTCCAGGGTTCTGCAGGACGGCCTCCAGGCTAGAGTAAGCAGCAGAGATTCTTGATAAAGGGCCAGATGGAAAACACAGTGACAGCTCTGGATTCCTTCCAGGGCCTAGAAAGGCAGCACTACAGATATAATGATTTCTCCATAGGGACATTAGAAAAGAAAAAAGAGTTACTAACATCTCTAAAATCTTTCCACAGAGTCAGAAGTAAACAGACTCAGCAAAGAGCATATATTTCATGCAGACATCTTCACAGGACATTTGTAGGATGTCAGAATCATGGCCTTGGTGGAGTGAAGGAAACACAGGACAGGAAACAAGGAGGCCTGAAGTGCAGCCCTGGCCGGCCCCTCCATGCTCTAGGCAGCACCACAAGCAGGCCCCTCGCCACACGGAGCCCTCACTCTTCCTCTGTAGAAGGAGGGGAGGAGACCAGATTCTTGGGGTTACTGTGAGGACACATGCGATAGAAGGAAATATAATTTGTCAAGATGGCATCTGTCATACATATGCAAAATGTCATTAGGGGCCGGGTGCGGTGGCTCATGCGTGTAATCCCAGCACTTTGGAAGGCTGAGGCGGGTGTATCACCTGAGGTCAGGAATTCGAGACCGGCCTGGCCAAGACAGCGAAACCCCATCTCTACTAAAAATAAAAAAATTAGCTGGACATGATGACGTGCACCTATAATCCCTGCTACTCGGGAGGCTGAGGAAGGAGAATCACTTGAACCTGGCGGCGGAGGTTGCAGTGAGCTGAGATCGCACCTCTTCACTCCAGCCTCGGGGGAAGAGTGAGACTCTGTCTCAAAAAAAAAAAAAAGAAAAAGAAAAGAAATGTCATTAGGGAAGATCCCAGAGAACACTTTCCTGAGAGGGGCATGCGTGGTTCTTGGATGATTTTCTATGAAGAAGCAGGAGAGGGCCCTAAATGTCCAATCTTCCTTTTTTGAGAAAACAGGGTAATATTGAGGTTCTTTACCTTATGAGGTAGCCAAACACGTACGTGGACTGTGCCCGCTCTGAGTATGCAGTGACTGCAGATTTTGTTCTCAGAATAATTTGTAATTAAGGGACCTGTGGTTATCCCACGGGGTTACATCCGAGAGTGAGACAGCTCTGCTTGGGCGACAGAACAAAAGAAAGGTATAACCCTACAGCTGCCATCACTCTCCTCCCTCTCCTTTGCTCTTGGAAAAATATGTCATCAAGTGGAGCAAGAACACTGAACAACTTTTCCCGTAGAAGTTACGCGTAATTATGGGTCTGTGTTCCTGGTCAAGAACTTGGCGTTAAATGGACTATTGATACGCTGCAAACAGAAAGACAGCACGACTGCATGTCACTACATTTCCTTAAACTAAGAATAGTATGTTCTGGATGGTAAACAGTTCCACCCAGAAGACCCAGGCCAACATCTCACTTCAGAAAAACAAACTGAGGTCCAAAGTATCTCCTCTGGTCACATGGCTAGGTCACCCATGGGCTCCTGATTCGATATTTTTTCATACCCTGCTCTTGCTTTGTGAAAAAAGATCAGTATGAAGACTGTGCTATCCCCTCGACTATTCAAAAAGGTCACAAATTCCTTTACCTTTCATAGATGAGAAAATTCAACTCAGGGAGTTTTTAAAACTTGCTTGAAGTTGCATGGCTCTGAACCATCTGAAATTAATTGATATTTATTATGGCCACTAGAATAACCACTGACTAATGTAGTCTGAAGCTAGGCACTTAATCTCAATCCTTGATACTCAGAAGAGTGAGCTGTGGATCAGCCATGTCAGTGTCCCCCAGGATCTTGGGAGAAATCCAGACCCTCAGACCCCATCCCAGACCTGGTGCATCTCTAACCTCCTTTCCTCTCTAACCCTCCATAACCTCCCAATTCTAAAGAAATATTTGAAGGAGAAAAGGGGCTACAAAGGCAGCCTGAAAATCACGGTGAAGGGAGAGTGGACAGGGGCATGCATCTTCTTGTTAGGGATGCTGGCTTCTGAATGTCAGAAATGGTTCGTTCATTGAGCCAAGTCAAAGAACTGTCCCCTTCATTTCTTTCAGTACCTTTCAGAAAGGCAGAAGTTGAAGGACTCCTGCAACAGAAATGGAATGAGGGTGCACAGACATCCAGGAGTGAAGCACATGTGTGTGAAAGGCAGGCTCCAGCCAGTGGCGGGAAGGAAGGCAGCCTGGTCAATGAGGGCCCACTGGGGGCCTTTCTTCTCCCCATTCATTGCCCTCTGAGACTCTCCACATCCTTTTCAGGTATATGTGTGACATTTAGATCCAATGATTGATGGGGATTGTGTACTGGAGTGGACAGAGCCCTCGACCAGGCGTCAAGGGGGGCTGGGTGCTTCTCTCTGACTGCATGTTGGGAAAGCTTAAGTGTCTGGCCCAGTTTCCTCCTCTCTACAGTGAAATAATTGGTTTTCTAAGTAACTTTCATTGACACTATCAAAATCAGTTGTTAAAAATTATCTAGATGATTGTAACCAGGCGTGGTGATGCGTGACTCTGGTCCCAACTACTCAGGAGGCTGGGTTAGGAGGATCACTTGAGGCCAGGAGGTTGAGACTGCAGTGAGCTATGAGAGTGCCACTGCACTCCTGCCTGGGCAACAGAGTGAGACCTCATCTCAAAAAATAAAGAGATACATAAATAATTTTTAAAAATTATCTGATTGTTTATCTTACTTGCCTGTTATTTATTGGTCTGTGTTTGCTAGTAGATTCTTCATTTTCAGCCCAGGATTCCCACAGGCATGGAAACCTGAGCCCTCTTTTTACTCAGTGTATTTCTATCATCTTGTGTTGAATAATTGATGGATTGTTTTCATTTTAGTCTGAACTTATTTGAAAAAAACACCTTTTCTCCCAGCCTGCTTATCAACTTCTACCCTCTTCACACAACTAGGGGTGTGCATGCCTGAAAGCTCCATCAACTGACCCCACCTCACCTGCAAAGCCCTTGTCCGTGTCTGTGGAGAGTAGCCCAGTTTCCTCTGTGAGAGGCTCTGCTTGCTTTCCTCTGGATTTTGCCCCATTTCTGTGAGGCTCCAGCTGGTTTTCATGGATATGTACCCCACTTCTGGGTCCTTAGCCTCAACCTTTGTGCACAGAGCAACACGGAGTTCTTCAACTGCATCAGGCGAAATCATGGTCTTCTGTTCTCATAAACACGAAACTTGTAGGAGCCTAAAGTTGACTTTGAGAGTGACATGCAGCTACACAGAGCTTTTGTTTGCCAAACACTTGCAAATCATTTTCCCCCACAAAAGCCCTTAAAATGTCAGCATTCTGAATATCTCTGCCCACGGGCCACTCTCTTTCTTGGGCCTTGGCAGTGATTTACTGTCCAGGATCCACCAGCCCCAGACCCAGAGAAGGGTGTGGACATTTATAGCTCTCGAGGCACGTTTTCTGGAAATATCTGGGGGAAGTAAGGGCCCTTTCACTTCCCCTCTATGGCACTGAAACATTTTTGTGAAGATATTTTGATTCTCAATAAGTGAACTCAACAAGTGGATACTGAGTGAAGACTAGTGAGGTGTGTCAAAATGAAGCAGAGATTGAAGAAAAAAAGGCCTTTAGTGTGATAACATTCTGGTTTTCCTTTTTTTCTCTCTCACTCGCTTTTCTATTTTTGAGGAGTAGAGTATATGGAAAACAGGCATTCAGCCTCTTTAAGAATCAGTTCTGTGTGTAAATCATAGTCTCATGGACTAAAAACAGATCCACGGATGTGGGCTATGGTGGAGGCTTCATTTTCCTGCACAGATACCATGTGAAGGAGATAATTAGTCATCCTGTTCCCCCCTTTAATCAAGACTTCAGGAAAATCAAACTTTGCTGTAAGACTATCATGAATCATCAAGAGAGAAGTAGAATTTATTTTGATTCTTAAATGGGCCACAGAGGCATCTGGTGAGGTTCACAGGGGAAGTCAAGACAGACGAGGGGCAAGAGGCACGCCCAACCTTTCCCCAAACACATTTTTCTGTATTTAACCAACACAATATTCTCAAAAGCAAATGAAGAAAATAATAGCACACCATTTTTTTTTAATCCAGAAAGGAAAGGTTAACCCAGATCTGAAATACATCATTGTAGTGTTCTAATTAAAGCATACTTCAAGCTCATATTTGGTGGAGGAATTGACTCCCTCCCCAAACCTACATTCCCTAGGCATGGAACAGGATGTAAGGGGAATCCCCAAGTCACCCCAGATCATTTCTCACTCAGCTTTTCCAGCTCTGACCGTATCTGACTCTGCAGATGAGAAAACTGAAGACGATCTTCAAGAATGAAAAATTTTAGAAAGTTTTGTGCAACAGTGTTGAACCAAACAATGAATATTGTGGACATAACTAGATTTTATTTTGCTTTTATATTGAGGAGGTTGAAAGAAAATAGAAAAAGCAGACTTTTTAAAAAAAAAATCAAGAAAATTTTGCAGATAAGGATAATGAAGAACTTTAAGGGCTTCTAAAAATAGATCGACATTCACATAAAATCTAGCTTTTAGCTGCATTTTATTCTTTTAAAACTTTGTTTATGCTGTCTTCTTCCTTGCAGTTTCCACAGACAGGGCAAACATTTGTAGAAAGCTCATGTCCCAGACAGCTATAAGATATCAAGTAGGCAGTTTCATTTCTAGAAATCCAAATAAACTCATTTATTTTAAGACCAATGAAATGACAATAACATAAAATAACTGGCTTGCTCTTCATGCTCCATGAGCAAACATAGATGTATGTGCACTCACGTGCGCACACACACACACGCAGAGGCACACACAGACATGCACATAATTTCATTTAGCCAAGACAAACCATTCTGAAATAAAATATAAGGGTTTACTCAGTGACTTGGAAGACTATTAGTTTTACTTGAAATTGGGAGAAAAGGAAAAAATAACAACCAGATCTTAAATGCCAAGGCCAGCACAAAGAAGAGGTGATGTGATCAAGTATTTTTATCTTTTATCTTCATGCATGAGTTCAGAAGGTCACCCATATTTCCCTCTGTCTGTCTCCTATAATATGACAAAGTGAACATTCTTTGTAGAGAAACCCCTATAGCATTCATCAATTTCACATTGCTTCCGTTTTGTTTTAGTGAGGTAGGATTTGCATATATTTTTTAAAGTACACAAATATTAAGTATACAGCTCAGTGAATTTTACCTCTGAACATTTGGGGTCTTATAGGTCACTGCTAGAACATTTTAAGTTTCATCTGTATTCCACCAGCACAAAGATTGATTTCTAAAAACTTGTAAGCCATTTGCTTTTCCTGTCTCCAAAATGGGTTCCTATGGTAGTACCACCACCAATTAATGTATTTTTTAAATTTATTGAAAATCAACTGTATTTCACTGGTAACTGGCTTTGCCCTGAAGACACTGCTTCCCTTCCAGCCTCCTCAAGGGGATGGCTGTTTACCTTCCTACTTGTTTTTTTCATTTCCCCCCTTGCATGCCACTGAGGTTGGAGGTGAGGTAGGTGTTCTTGATCCAGGCCATTTATCCTCCTTTCACAACACCCTTCCTCTCCTGCCCCACCTCAGCTTCTCTGAAGTTCGGGCCATGAGACTGCACCACAAGCTTCTTCTCCTTGGAACAGTCATCCGCAGACCGCCTACTCACTCTTCCTTATTTCTTGAAGAGTTGAGTTTATTCTTTATTTCACTGCCATTCTCTCCACTACTAATCCTGTTATGATTCTTCAGGATTTAAATATCCACAGAAAAAAATTTTCCAATAATTTAGTTTCTTAATTCTCCCTCTTCTTTCTTACCTCCCATGAGCCTGCTTCCACTCTCGCCTACCCAATCCAAATAATAGACCCCCCTCTAGACCTTCTCATTACCATTAATTGTGTCTCCTCCATGATCCTGATTTCAAGCCAAGCTTTCTACTTTTCTTTCTTTTTTTGAAATGAAGTTTTGCCCTTGTCACCCAGGCTGGAGTGCAATGGCACAATCTCAGCTCACTGCAACCTCTGCCTCCCGGGTTCAAGCTATTCTCCTGCCTCAGCCTCCCGAGTAGCTGAAATTATAGGCGCCCACCACCATGCCACCTAATTTTTTGCATTTTTAGCAGAGACAGAGTTTCACCATGTTGGTCAGGCTGGTCTCGAACTCCTGACATCAAGTGATCCACCTGCCTTGGACTCCCAAAGTGCTGGGATTACAGGAGTGAGCCACTGCGCCCGGCCAAGCTTTCCATTTTCTGACCATCATCTCCTGTCTTTTCTGATCACACCTCAGTAACCAAATTCCAACTCTTTGATCTCCTAGGACCCCAACCACTTCTCCCTCCATCTTTTCACAGCTTCTCATCCCTTGTGTCCTCTTGTCCCTTGGCGGCATCTCCCCCTCCCACTACTTGCCTCATTTCTCTATTCTTTGTAGAAAAACTTACCCAAATAATTTTCTAAATTTGTTATTTCTACATTATCTCTTCTGATCCTCTCTTGAACACATTCCAAGAGTTTTTACCTCTATCACTCCACTAAACCACCTGTCAATCCAATTCAATATTTATTTTTATTTATTTATTTGTATTTTATTTTATTTATTTTTATTATTATTATTATTATTTGTTTGAGACAGAGTCTCACAGTGTCACCAGGGCTGGAGTGCAGTGGCTCGATCTAGGCTCACTGCAACCTCTGCCTACCAGGTTCAACCGATTCTCCTACTTCCACCTCCCTGTTTATTTCTTACTTCTTTCTTGGTTTAGCTGCAGAATTCATGCCAGTTGATCATTTCTCCTTGAAGTACATTTTTTTCTCTTAGCTTCTAGAGCACCATTTACTCCTAGTTTTCTTCTCATATGATTACCTTCTTATAACTTTGATTTGATTCTTCTTTTTTTTATTTTACAGACAGAGTCTGTCTGTCTCTCCCAGACTGGAGTGCAGTAGTGTGATTGTAGCTCACTGCAGCCTCAACCTCCTGGACTCAAACAATTCTCCCTTATCAGCCTGCTGAGTAGTTGGGACTACAGGTATGCACCACCATGTCCAGCTTGGATTTTTCTTCCTCCTTCAACCTCTAAATGTTGTTGTGTTCCAGAGGCCAGTCCTTTAGTCTCCACCCTCCTTTGTCTATACAGACTCTCCATATAATCTCTAATAAATGCCATTTGCACACTGATGGCTTGCAAATGTCTATCGGCAGCCTAGGTGTTCTCTTAAATTTGAGATTTATTTATCTACCTGCCTTCTTAGATAGAAAACAAATACGTTAAACTTAGCATGTCCAAAGATGAACTCTTATTACCCAACCCAAATTTGCTTTACACCCATCTTTCCCAGTTTGGTAAATAACCCCGTCTTTCCTGTTGTTCAAGACCAAATCCTTGAGGTCTTCCTTCCTTGACGCCTTTTCTTCCCAGATCCTGCTTCCAATATAGTGTCAGTTACTCATGGCTCTGTCTTTGGAATATATTCAGAATCTAGTCACTTCTCAATCCCCTTCTTTTTCTGCTTTCATCATTCCTTGCCCACATTGCTGCAGCAGTCTTCTAAGGTCTCCCTGATTCTATCCCTCTGCTTTTCTTCTGTGTGTGTGTGTATGTGTGTTTGTGCATGCACACACGTGCACACACTTTATTTTTTCTTTTGTTTTAACGCAGAAACCAAAGTGCTTTTAAGCTCTAAATTGGACCTATAATTTCTCTGCCCAAAATCTGCCAGGGGCTTCCATCCCTCTCAGAATAAAAGTCAAAGTTTTCACTGTAGCTTATAAAACCCTCCCTGATTTGGCCCCTGCCTCTATCTCATATCCCACAACTCTTCTCATATCCCACAACTCTTCCCCCTCATTCACTCTGCTCCAGCCACTCAGGCTATCATCTCAGGACATCGTTATATATTTGCTTCTTCCAGATATTGTCCATCTGGCTTCATTCAGGGCTTTGCTGAAATGTCAGTATCACACCACCAAAAAGTGATAACCCCGTGAGGTGATGGACACATTAATTGGCTTAATTTAGCCATTCCACATTAGGTATATACATATATCCAGTCATCATGTTGTACACCATAAATATACACAGTTTCGTCCATTTTAAATAAATAAATGTCACTATCAAAGACTCTATTATCTCTCATATATTTAAAGTAAACACATACTTCCTTCTTCTTCTGTCTACTTATCCTGCTTTCTTTTTCTTTCACATTCACCACCAACTGACATAGGATATTTATTGGTTTGTTATCTGTTGCCTCCACTAGAAAGTGAGCTCTGTGACAACAATGGCTTTGTTTGTTTCACTGCTGTTTTCCAATAGCTTTGAAATATAGGAGATGACCAAGAAACATGTGTTTCCTGAATAAGTTAACTAAGGAGAGCATTTTTAAAATAATAGAACCGCCACATCAGAGTCAGCTGTTGACTTAGTCATCATACATCTTTTGACCATCTTCTTTGGGCCACAATACCAATTGCAAAATAAAAACATTGAGAAACTGAAGACAAATGTGCTCATGAAAGATGGTGTTGCTAACTATTTTAAAATATTTTTACAAACACACTGAGATGGTCGTTTGGACCATATATTAGTCCAAAAGGAGGAAATCAAATGGTGCCTATCTGTCAAAGAAAGATGCAAACGCCAAGGAAAGTCAAGGCTTAATGTGTACACATTGGCTAAATGAATCAAAGATGTAAGCACTAGAAATTTTTCAGGAAAATTTGTACATGACACTTTGATGGCCCGCGGAGGACTCTGAGTCACTGTACATCTATTATGTTTCACTGATGACAGATGTAATCTGTCTCCTTGGCTCTCAAAAGTAAGAAAACACCTCTACACAGGAAAAACATAATAAATTTTATTTGCAAATTAATATCTCTGATCATTGTTCTGACACTCTCTTGAAAAATGTTTCAGATGTGGAAAGAGTTCTTTTGAAAGATTTATTTTATTTACTTTAGCAGTTCATGAGAGCAGTGATGCACTGACATGGAGGGTGGGGAAGGGGTGGCTGTGTTTTATTTGCACTACATTTAATTTGTGTTTGACACATGTGCAACATGGGCTGATGGGAAGAACCTGGAGCATGCGCGGAGAGATGAACTACGAAAACCTAGACATCAAGACATGCAGGCCTCCAACGAGGATAAAACTCCTACCTCTCACCTTGGTCTCCATGTGTCTCTCTGCTCACTATAATCTAACCACAGTGGCTTTTCACTAATCATTGTTGCTTGTTTAGGAAATAGTTAATAACTAAATATTTCTCTGATACCTAATAAAATTAAACTTCTTTTCATATGTTCACTAGCCCTTTAAGTTTCCTTGTTTGTTTTTTGTGTCGGGTTCTGAACTTTCTCCTTCCTCTGCCCACAATTCATTTCCCCGATCTTCCCTCAGCTGTCCCTTCTCCTCTCTCCTACCTCAACTCAAATATCACCTCCTCAAAGAGACCGTAGCTGACCATCCCAGGCAATGACACTCCAACCCTGCTCATGCTCTCTCTCTGACATTACCCCATTTTATTTTCTTCTTAGACTTTACCATTGTCTGCAATTATCTTGTTTCCTTATTTGTGGATATGCTGATTAAATGCTCCTCCCCTTTTGTAACTGAACAAAATTTCCATGAAGGCAGAGACTGTGTCTGTCTTGCTAAGATCTGTGTCACCAATACTGGAGCTGTGCCTGATACAAGTATTTTTTGAGGGGGAAAAATGATTTCTCATTTCTGAACCTGAGCCCCTTGACTCTAGAATGAAAGGGTTGGATGAGATCAGTGTTCTTTAAGTGGGGCCCCAGATCAGCAGCACCAGCACCGCCTGGGAACTTGTCAGAAACACAGGTTCTCAGGCCCTTCCCAGACCTGCTGCTTCAGAGAGTCTGGCATGGGACCCAGTGATCTGTGGTTTAGCAGCCCTGCAGATGCCTGGATATGCCCTGGAGTGCGAGAGCAACACATGCTCTCTGAGGCCTCTTCTCTTCTTTACACTTAACTTTTTGGCTTTGTTAGTTACAAAGGTTATTTCATATATAGAAATGAGAACAGAGAATAATTCAGTGACCAGCCTGTCCCCAGTGGCTGGATTGAGCAAATCTTAGCATTACATCATATTCATGTATAGAGAATGCAGAAATAAAGCCATGTATTTACAGCCAACTAATTTTTGACAGACAACAATAACATACATTGGGGAAAGGACACTTTCTTCAACAAATGTTATTGGGAAAACTAGATATTCATAAGCAGAAGAATGAAAGTAGACCCCTATCTCCTATCATATACAAAAATATACTCAAAATGGATTAAAGACTTAAACACAAGACCTGAAACTATAAAACTACTAGAAGAAAACATACAAGAAACACTCCAGGACATAGTTGTAGGCAAAAATTCTATGGCAAAGACCCTAAAAGCACAGGCAATAAAAAAAACAAAAATAGACAAATGGAACTATATTATATTAAAAGGCTTCTGCACAGCAAGGGAAATAATCAGTAGAGTACCTGTTGCATGGAAAAAAAGATTTGCAAAATTTTCATCCAACAAGTGAGTAATTTCCAGAATATAAAAGGAACTCAAACAACTCAACAGCAACAAATGATAGAATTAAAAAGTGAGCAAATGATCTAATAGACATTTCTCAAAAGAAGACATGCAAATGGCCAACAGATAAATAACAAAATGCTCAACATCACTAATCATTAGAGAAAAATCAAAACCACAATATCACCTTACCCAGTTAGAATGACTATTATAACAGATACTTGCAAGGATGCAGAGAAAAGAGAACTGACATACACTGTTGGAGTATGAAAGTGGGAATGTAAATTAGTACAACCTTTATGAAAACAGTATGGCATTTTCTCAACAGGAACTGGACCCCTTCCTTATACCTTATACAAAAATTAACTCAAGATGGACTAAAGACTTAAATGTAAAACCCCAAACCATAAAAACCTTAGAAGAAAACCTAGGCAATACCATTCAGGACATAGGCATGGGCAAAGACTTTATGACTAAAACACCAAAAGCAATAGCAACAAAAGCCAAAAGTGACAAATGGGATCTAATCAAACAGAAGAGCTTCTGCACAGCGAAAGAAAGTATCACCAGAGTGAACAGGCAACCTACAGAATGGGAGAAAATTTTTGCAATCTACCCATCTGACAAAAGGCTAACATCCAGAATATACAAGGAACTTAAATGATTTTACAAGGAAAAAACCAAACAACCCCATCAAAAAGTGGGCAAAGATATGAACAGACACTTCTTAAAAGAAGACATTTATGCAGCCAACAAACATATGAAAAAAAGCTCATCATCACTGGTCATTAGAGAAATGCAAATCAAAACCACAATGAGATACCATCTCAGACCAACTAGAACGGTGATTATTAAAAAGTTAGGAAACAACAGATGTTGGAGAGGCTGCAGAGAAGTAGGAATGCTTTCACACTGTTGGTGGGAGTGTAAATGAGTTCAACCAAATTGTGGAAGACAGTGTGGAGATTCCTCAAGAATCTAGAACCAGAAATACCATTTGACCCAGCAATCCCATTACTGGGTATATACCCAAAGGATTATAAATCATTCTACTATAAAGACACATGCATATGTATGTTTACTGCAGCACTATTTACAATAGCAAAGACTTGGAACCACCCCAAATACCCATCAGTGATAGAGTGGATAAAGAAAATATGGCACATATACACCACAGATACTATGCAGCCATAAAAAATGAGTTCATGTTCTTTGCAGGGACATGGATGAAGTTGGAAGCCATCCTTTTCAGCAGACTAACACAGGAACAGAAAACCAAACACCACAAATTTGCACTCATAAGCGGGAGTTGAACAACAAGAACACATGTACACAGGGAGGGGAACATCACAGTGGGTGGGGGAAAGGGGAGGGAGAGCATTAGGACAAATACCTGATGCATGCCAGGCTTAAAACCTAGATGACGGGTTGATAGGTACAGCAAACCACCACGACACATATATACCTATGTAACAAACCTGCACATTCTGCACACATATCGCAGAACTTAAAGTAAAATTAGGAAAAAAAAAAAAAAAGAAAAGGAAAATAGTATGAGGTTTTCTCAAAAAACTAAAAATAGAACTATTCCATGATCTAGCAATCTCACTACTGGGTATTCATTCAAAGAAAAGAAAAACAGTATATCAAAGAGATACATGTATCCCCATGTTTCTTGCAACACTATTCACAATAGCGAAGATATGAAATCAACCAAAGTATTCACCAACAGATGAATGGATGAAGAAAATGTGGTGTATTTACAAAGTGGAATACTATTCAGCCATAAAAATGAACAAAATCATGTCATTTGCGGGAACATGGGTGGAACTGGCAAATAACCGTTTAGTTAAACAAGCCAGGCATAGAAAGACAGATATTACTTGCATTCACTCATATGAGGGGGCCAAATCATTGATTTCATGGAGGTAGAGAGTAGAATGATAGTCACCAGAGGAAGAGAAGGATGTGTGTGTGCGTGTGTGTGTGTGTGTGTGTGTGTGTGTGTGTGTGTGCAGGGGGAGACTGGCTAATAGGTTCAAACTTACAGTTAAATGGAAGGAATAAGTTCTCATGCTTGATAGTAGAGTAGGGTGACTATAAGTTAACAACAATGTACTATACATTTCAAAAGAGCCAGAAGTGAGAATCTGGAATGTTCTCAACACACAGAAATGATACATGCTAGTGGTGATAAATATCCTAAGCACCCTGACTTAATCATTACATATTCTACATATGTAACAAAATATCACATGGATCCCATAAATATGTATAAATATAATGTATCAATTTAAAAAAAGAAGCCAGTAAGTAAATTTTATTTTATTGAATTTCTACAGAATTGTTTTTTATGAAATTATGCTTTGGGCATACCAAGATCCTATGCAAAGGGCCATAGAAAAAAATCTATGAGGCTTCAAAATCCAAGGAAAGTACATTGTTGAGGACATCATTATATCATGTTCAGGAGGACACCAGGAAGAATTACGTATCTTGCTTTAGTAGAATAATTGAAACCTTTTTCAGTAGTGCATTTTGTTGTTTTCCATCTTAAAAACATTGTCAGTTGTTTAAGTGGCCAGGTTAGGGCCATATCTTAAACCTGACCAAACAGATGTAGATAAATACACAATGTGTTTTTTAAGCTTCATTTCTTCCTTTGTGGCATTCTTCTCGAACGTATCTTTCTTCTTTCATCTAAAGTGTATTTAGCACTATATTGTATAATATACTTGTTTTCATAATCCACTAACTCATTCCTGGAATTAAGTGAAATATAAACAATAAATAATCTCTTAAGGGCTAACACTTGGAAAATGCTAAATTCTAAATATCTTTGAAGTCTCAGTGACCAAAATATAGTTGGACTTTAAGAAACATAGCAAGTTACATCACTTCTTCCTCAGGTTGTACCTTCTCAAATCTTAAGGGAAAAGGAGAGGTAGTTCCACTCCACTATATTGAAACAAACATCCTCCCCTATGCTCAGTTTCCATCTCTGTTGTTTTGACCCTCAGGATGTGGTTATTTGAAAATTCTAGTTGCACCCCTTGTCAGAATTACTCAGGTAACCTTGAGGACACACTTCGATTCTCTAGTCAAAGAATTCTGACTTTAAGATGACTATAAGTGTATTGATGGAGGAGTAGGAGTGGAGGTCATTATAGAGCATATTTCCTAACCTCATTTTTTCTTCCATTGTGTTCTTATCCTGTTCCATTTTTCTCTTTTTGCCTTATTTATATGTGATATGACATGCCCTATATATTCTATGTATATCTTCTCATGCACTATTAATTCTTTTCTGAAACTAGGTGGGATATAAATTGATACATTGTTTCCTGCTCTGTGAGTTTGACAACCTCTAAATTGTAAATTGGTGAAGTCACCAGACCTCAAGCAGGCATTTTGGTGCTACTGTACTTGTGATGGGCAGAATAATGCCTCTCCCTGAAAAGATGTCCACATTTTAATCCTGAGAACCTATGGATATTACACCTTACACGGCAAAAGGGACTTTGCAGATGTAATTAATTTTATGAACCTTGAGGTGAGGAGATTATCCTGGATTGCCTGAACAGCTCCAATATAATCAGAAGGGTCCTGATAAGAGGGAGGTTGGGAGGGATAAGTGTCAGAGAAGAAGACTTGATTAGGGAAATGGGGCTAAGAGTCAAAGGGGTATTTGAACAGACTATGACTATGCTGCTGCTTTGAGGATGGGGGAAGGGACCACAGAGCCAAGGAATGCAAGTCGCCTCTACAAGCTGGAAACAGGCCAGGAAACTAGAGCCTCCAGAAGAAACACAGCTCTGCCGACACCTTCATTTTAGCCCAGTGAGACTCCTGACTTACAAAACTATAAAATAACGAATTTGTGTTGTTTATGCCAGAAAGTCTGTGGGCATTTGTTAAAGCAGCAGCAGGAATTGAATACAACATTCCTTGAGAGTCTAGATGACTGCCATATCCCAATTGTGTTTGCATGTTTTCTGTCTTTCTCTCTTATTCTCTTATTCTCTTTTGTTCCAGAGACTTTGGTATTGTTCATTTCTTAGCTCTGAGTTTGCTCCTGGTATATGGACTAGATTCTATTGTCCTGCCCAGAACTGTTCAGGTTTAAACTTTATGCACCTGTTTCAACACTGATACATCAAACCTGTTCTGCCTGAGTACTTTGCCCAGATAGGACATCATCTTTCACTGTTCATTCCTTAAACTACATGGTGCCCACCTTCCAAGTACTGACACCTTCCCACATCTGTAGTGTGATCACTGTGCAGTGCACCTGCCTTTTTGCTTTAGGACTCAGTGCCATCCACAGAACTTCTCACAATGATGGGAATGTTCTACCTCTGTGTTCAATATGGTAGCCACTGGCTATATATGGCTATTGAGCACTTGAAATGTGGCTACTGCCACTGAGAAACCAAATACTTAATTTTATTTGATTGTAATTCATTTAAAATTCGTTTTAGGCCGGGCGCGGTGGCTCAAGCCTGTAATCCCAGCACTTTGGGAGGCCGAGACGGGCGGATCACGAGGTCAGGAGATCGAGACCATCCTGGCTGACACGGTGAAACCCCGTCTCTACTAAAAAAATACAAAAAACTAGCCGGGCGAGGTGGCGCGCGCCTGTAGTCCCAGCTACTCGGGAGGCTGAGGCAGGAGAATGGCGTGAACCCGGGAGGTGGAGCTTGCAGTGAGCTGAGATCCGGCCACTGCACTCCAGCCTGGGCGACAGAGCGAGACTCCGTCTCAAAAAAAAAAAAAAAAATTCATTTTAAATAGGCATCTGTGGCTAGTCATTACCAAACTGGACAGCAAAACTAGGTTTTCACAAAATTCATATAAATAATGATTAATCGAAACAGTCATCAGACACCTTATAATCCTTAAGCTCAAATCAGCCAATTTTCTTTAAATATTGCTGTAGAGGAAAGGCTGTCATAATAAAAAATACATAAAAACCAAAGACGTTTCTCCATGAAATAGGCTTCAGTTGCATGAGAGAGTGATCAGCACTTAAACAAAATCCCTCTAACTATTAAATCTTTGTGCATGTTACCATTACCTTCAGAAAGTCATAAAAGGAAATGTCCTTAATTAAAAGAGTAATTTTTTATGGCTCTAGGGACATTTAAATGTCTTCAGTATAAATGAACCACATTTGCAGTTGAATTTAAAGGTGTGTCCTTCATTCGTTCCGTTTTCAGTGCCCCAGGTTGTACCCATGCTGGATTAGGTAAGAATCCGGGCTGTGCTGCAGAATGCCTGCTCGTGCATTTTGGCTGGCAGCTGGGTCCCCACACTGCTTTCTGTGATTAATCTTCCACGAAACATCTGTGGATGTAAAAGCCCATGTAAAAAGGAACAAATGGGAGTAAGAGGAGATTGGTAACTACCAGGCATGCACAGGCTGCATTAACAGGAGGAAATACAGCCAGAGCTTTACTAGAGGAACCTTTAGCCTGGGCTTCAGACTAGACGGCCTGAGGTGAGCTGAGTGACACCAAATGGAAGCTGACATGTTTCCCATGACAAAAACCAGATGGTTTGGTGAAGAATGCTGCTCCAGCTTCCTGCCACTCTTCTGGTTTCTGCAAATCAATTCTGTAAGATTTAGACCAAAAGCCTAAACTAAAAGAGGCATCAAATGCTGATTTTATAAATCTTGCATTTGACATCTCTTAGTTTTATGCAAATAACTATATGCTTAGGTTTGCAAATGCATTATAATCCAGAGAGTGAAGGCACAAGAACCACAAGGACAGCCTGTCAATCAGAGATGACGCTGGTTCAACACAGAGACAGTGTGCAATACTCCAGTGAGGCAGATGTTTATCTCCTTCTGGAGAAGCAATGGGCTCCCTCATTTGGGCATTTCTTTAGCGGAATACAGGATTCATCAGTCTCATACTTGCTTCCACTTGAAAAAAAACAAAAACCAAAAACAAATAAATATAACTTTAAAACATAAGAAAATGTAGCCAAAAATATATCCCTATAATATACAGTCTGTTTGTCCAGATAACAGAATATTTTCAATCTTATAATGAAATGTATTCAAGCTCGCTGCATCCTGGATTTTGTAACCTTAGTAGTACTTCTCTGGAAATTTCAAAATGTTGCACAGCTTTATGCACAAATCAGTGACTGAATCGTATGCCAAATATTGCAAGTAAATTCTGAAAAGAATTTAATGTTGTATGAGAATTCCCTATTCTCCCCTCGAAGGTAGAGGGAGCTGGGAGAAACATCTTAATATTCCTTGGTTAAGGGTATCTCCTTTCCCTGTATGTTCAGTCTTCACTCTGGCAGAATTTTGCCACCCCCTCAGCTCTTATGCTCTCTGTGAATGGTAGATGCCACCACTCTAACTTCCAAACCCTGTTAAAAAGGCTGTATTTAAGATGGAAATACCTGGACTGCTTAAGTGGATATTACAATAAATTTTCCTTAATAGCTCACAATTCCTTAGAGCGTCATTATTTGCTTTACCACACTTGAAACCAGCGCCAAATATTCCTTCATTCCTTACCTTGCCAGCTAGGACTACCATACTCAAAATTTCCTACTGCATGCATAAAAAGAAAAAGGGCCCAGGTAAGGCCAAAGTGGGGTGGGAGGAAATAGACTCTTTGCATCTGAAAGATCGCAGATGTCTGAGCCTGATCAGGGTCTGGGGGATGCTGAGTTGCACAAGGAACTTCCATTTCAGTGTAGTGAGCATCAAATGCATATTAGGTTTCCTAGGGACATCTGAAAAGCAATACTGCTTATTTTTCTCTCCATTGAGCACACATGGTGTGGGACTTTAAACATGTTAGGAAGAAAGAAGGCTAGCAGAGAAAGGAGAGAAGCCTAGCCGAGAGGGAGACTAAGAGTCTGTCGCCAGGCAAGGAGGAAAAAATTCAGATGTTCATATTTTTACAAAATGATTTCTTGTTCAAATTGTACTCTTGCTTTTCAAGAGCAGCCAGGAAAATGAAGTTATTCATACATCCAAATTTTCCCCTCTGCAGTCATTTCAATTTAATTTTTGCTCAAACATCTGTAATGGAAAAAGTTAGGGGCTTAGAGCAGGGTTTTCAGTTTGGATCTTTCTAAGTCTGTCCCTGAATAAATGATGGAACTTGGACAAGTGACCATGGCCTTAAGAGAGATTTGTTTCTTTAACTAAAACAAGAGGATCCCAATCTCTACATTACAGTGTGGATGAGAAGATTTAATGAAGTAATAAATGTAACATCAATGTAACAGCAAATAAGTGTAAGTCAATCCTCAGCATGTTAGCTGAGTCCAAATATAATTGTCACATGTTTTAAACTGAGAGTAGGAGTCCTGTTTCGTGCATAACCCTGGAGTTCTTATTTATACCGTATCATCTTGGAGTTCAGGATTTTGCTTGAGACAAATTTATTTGAATTTGAGGAGAAAAGATAGTACATGGTGTCACATCAAAGCAGTGGCCATTGTATCTTCCATCAGAACAAAAGGCATGAGACAGAGGAGGTCTTCAAGGCTCTGTTTTGTAGGAGTTGGGGATTCTTTTCTAAAGAACTTGGAAAGGTGGTGATGCCTGCAAAGCCTTCCCTAGACGTGGAATTTCTTTAAACTAATTTGAAATTGAAAAGTAGCTGACTCTCAGAATTTGGGGGATCCCAGATGATCTGGAGTTATGGAATTCTATGGATAAGAGTTAGGTTTGCTTATTTGCCATTTGGATTCTGACGTAGCATTCTATAAGTAGATGCCAACAAAAGACCCAACAAAAACATTACCTTAATTCTGACCTGGCTCAGCAGCAGTCTGTATTTACAGCACTCAATAAAATTAAAGTTTTGTTCCAACAAATAGCTTTTTTTTTTCAACTCTTTTATAGACACGGGGCCATTGAATTTTTTTCTTCTCTGGTGTTTTATTCTACAATTGCCTAACTCTCAGAATTGAGCAGAAATAGAGAAACCTTTTCCAATGCATACAATTGATGGTTTGGCTCTTACAGTCTTCTGGTCAAGCTGAAGCAGGCAGGGAATGCGATGCCAACGTCCCGAGGCTCAGCTCAGGGCTTCAAGTCCTTCATTAGGTTCTCCTACAGCTCTGTTTTTAGAAAAGCAACAGATCCTCTTTAACCAAAGGGAATGAAAGGAGTCCCTTTATCCACCACTCATGTATTCTTTCCAGTCCTGATGGTAGATTTTGTCAGCAGGAGCCACAGCAGGCTAGGAGTTTTATGTAGGTCAGACGCTGAGGCTCTTTCCCCTCCAGCAGCGTTTCCCAGCAGGCTAGGTTTCCTCATCAATCACGCGTTGCCCATATTGAGTTTCCTGGTTCAGCTGCTCATGGGACCATGCTAAAGCTGGGGGAACTGGAGTCAGCATTAATCATGAGACACGTCACTCTTGGGGCTGGATTGGCTTTGAGGATGCCTATAGTTAGGCTTTTTCCCTGGAGAAATGTCGGTTTAGACAAAAAAAAAAAAAAAAAAAAGCTCAACTTCTGCTTGATGTTTAATAGCTTGGTCACTATGAGGGATCCTATAAAACCCCCACCCCCTGCTGTTATGTGGGTGTTTTGTAACCATAAAATCAGTCGTTTCTTCCACAGCATGTTTACCAGCTCCATGGAGGAAAACCTGCAAGGATTCTAACTTACATTTCACCTGTCTCCTTACCTAGTTCCCACACAATCATCCCTGGAGACGACGGAACCCTGGCTTGTTTGTTTAAGTGTGTTGTCACTCAGCTGTGCACTGTCTTTAAGTGACGCCGTGTTGTGTAATTAGTGCAGTTAGCAAAGGTGGCATCTACAGAGTTGCTGGCCGTTGCTGTCAGGTACTGTGGCAAGTTTCAATCACAGTTTGCTTTAGTGCTAGATGTTGCCTCCGCTTTGAGGTGTGGGAGCTGTAAATCAGTATCTGAAACGTGCATCTGTATTCCTGCTGCTGTATTTCCCCTCATGGCCCCGTCACTGTGACGTCGAAGTCTTCTCTCTGGGAGCTGTTTGTTGAATTTAATTCCACAATGGAGAATAAATATAGGTGTCCTAGGAATTAGCCCATGGAAGGAATCTGCTGAGAATCTAACTACCTTTTAGGGTTTTTCTTGAAGATGACCCTGTAGCAAGGATTTGAGTGCAAGTTGTTTATTTGGGAGGTGATGGGTGGCCCCAGAAACACTAGGAGGGGAGTGGGAAAGGTAGACAGGAAGGGACACCAGCCAGTAGTCATCCGGTCACTTACTGCTGTGGACAACTGGAGCTTGCCTGACCTCCCTGGGAAACAATGGCGGCCAGGGTAGCGTGATCCCACCTGACAGACAGGTGAGTTGGGGTATTTATCCTCAACAGCCTGCTTCAGTCAGAGTGGGCCTCAGAGCCCAGACAAAAATGCCCAGACAAAAAAATGCAGGTGCTGGCAGGTAGAAGTCTGGCCAGTGTGTAACCATGGTAAGGCTGGGACCCAGGGAAGTGGGGGAAGGAGCTCCCCTAACTCCACAACCCAGGTGCCAAAGCAAACTGGCAAAGCTGAAATCCCTGATCATGTCACAACTAGAAAGGACCTGGGAGAGGATGTCATTCAAGCCTTCTAACTCCTACAGAAATATTTTCCATAGCTGTCATCCAACTTCCACCTGAACACCCCCAAGTGATGGAGGGCTCAAAGATGTCCGTTTCATGGATAGATAGTTCTAGTTTTCGTTCTACCTGTTCCTTTCAAAATTTCCATGTTTTATTCAAACAGCCATGCATTCCGTGTTTATCGAACATCTCCTGGGTGAGAAGAACAGTATGAAGAACTGAGATTTACAGATGACAACGGCCACTGTCGCTGTCATGGTTGCGTATGGAGGAGGGGAATAGACAAGCAGAGATGTTATTCTCCTACAGCATTTTCACAGGGTGCTCTCATTGCACCAGATACATACATTGCAGAAAAGAGAGTGATTACCTTTCCACAAGAAGGGAAGGCGAAGCAGTCAGAGTAGGTTTCACAAAAGAGTGAAGAGTGATTAAAGCTCACTGAGTGGTAGAAGAAATGGGTGAGATATACTCAGCATGAAGTTAATGGTGGTGACAGCCACATTAGATTCCCCCATGCTTTGAAAACTATCGATGCCAATAGAAATTCCCCACACCTACAGAACGAGCGCTTTATTAGTATCTTAAACTAGAGCTATACTTACAATGGGATTCAAAGAAATAACTTATTCTCTACTTTTAAAAGCATGAGGCCAGGCACAGTGGCTCACGCCTATAATCCCAGCACTTTGGGAGGCCGAGGCGGGTGGATCACCTGAGGTCAGGAGTTCAAGACCAGCCTGGCCAACATGGTGAAACCCTGTCTCTACTAAAAATACAAAAATTAACTGGGTGTGGTGGTAGGTGCCTGTAATCCCAGCTACTCAGGAGGTTGAGGCAGAATTGCTTGAACCCGGGAGGTGGAGGTTGCAGTGAGCCAAGATCATGCTGCTGCACTCCAGCCTGGGCAACAGAGTGAGACTCTGTCTCAAAAAATAAAAATAAAAATAAAAAAATAAAAGCATGGGCCTTTTAAAGGGGAATATCAGTATTTTTTGTTCTATCCAGTTTTCCAAACCTCCATCAATTTCTTACCCTAGTGGCTGAAAATGAGCTCATTTACGAGATAATTTTTTACTTCCTCTGCAGATATTTTCAGAGGTATTAGGAGCAAACACTTGGATACACAGAAACTACCACCAGTTGTACCACATAGAAATAGATTCTATAAAAAGTAGCTCAAGTCAACCACACACTGGTCTGGTAGCCTGTGACTAAATAGTGCTGATCACTGTACTTGCTGCATGTGGGAATGCAGAAAAGAAGATAAGTCCACAGCTTGTCATAACATTCGCAACCTTCAAAATGAGGCGAACCTAGAAAATGGGCTAATCAAATATGGGTGTGACTGCGTATGTTTATTGCAGCACTATTCACAATAGCAAAGACTTGGAACCAACCCGAATGTCCATCAATGACAGACTGGATTAAGAAAATGTGGCACATATACACCATGGAATACTATGCAGCCATAAAAAAGGATGAGTTCATGTCCTTTACAGGGACATGGATGCAGCTGGAAACCATTATTCTCAGCAAACTATCACAAGAACAGAAAACCAAACACTGCATGTTCTCACTCACAGGTGTGAATTGAACAATGAGAACACTTGGACACAGGAAGGAGAATATCACACACCGGGGCCTGTTGTGGGGTGGGGGAAGGGGGAAGGATAGCATTAGGAGATATACCTAATGTAAATGACGAGTTAATGGGTGCAGCACACCAACATGGCACATGTATACATATGTAACAAACCTGCATGTTGTGCACATGTACCCTAGAACTTAAAGTATAATAAAAAAGAAAAAAAATTTCAATAATAAAAAAATAAATAAAATTCCATTAGAAAAAAAATGGGTGTGACTGGTTTATATTTGCATACATGTATATATAGAAAAGGGTGGGTGTGTGACAGACATTTACCCTGAAAAACGAATAGAAAAAATTGGTATATACCTCCCTAAAATAAGAAGTTTATATTCAACAATTTTGTGTCATTTTAGAGATAAAGCAGGAAAAAGTAGCCGAGATACCATCATGTAGAAAAGTCACAAACTGGCTGTCTTTAAGCCAAATTCAGCTTGTAGACAGGTCATGCTTGGCTCACACAGTGTTCACCCACAGAGAGTTTTAAATCTGAACTAGTTGCCATCCTTTAAAAGTAATGATAGTATAGATCAAAATTCAAGTTTCCAAATTCACTTAAGGTATCAAACTGCCTGGCAATTCTGAGGCTGTATTTCACATGACATTCAGCGGTTCTCTCCTTTTAACAAGCATAATACTTTCTAGTAGGCCACTCTCCTCCTCTTACTATGGAAGGTAATTATCACCCATCATTTCATTTCTCCTTGCTTCTTTCATTTACATTCCCTATCTGGCCCTTGCAAAACTTTGAGATGGCCAGAAAGGTATAAACTAAGAAACGAAGAACAAGACTTAGATACTTAAATTTTATTTTCTATGTTGCACTTCCCAAGATCACTGGGAAACTGAAAGATGCTCCAGAATAAAAGACACTCTGTAGGAAAATAAGTTTGATAAACTAACCCTTTTGAAATTCTCAATGTGCCAGGGCATGTAGAAAATGATGAGAAGTTTCTAGGAAAACTCATGACATGCAAACTTGCTTGGCTTTGGTTAGACAATAAAGAGCTACTGGAAGGTTTCAGGTAGTGGAGGTTGAAAATTTGATCAGAACTATGCATTAGCTAGTTAAATTTGCTGAAAGTACAATTTCCCTAAAAACAAGAGTGAATGTAAATTAAAGAAGCACTATCTGTAGCCTTCATGTTTTTCCTCTCATTTTAGTCTTATGCAGGGGTTCTGCACTGAGCATCTTTCCCAGTTTCACCATTAGTTGACCCCTGCAACTTACAGTCCTTGTACTTAAATTCATGTCTCTATAAATTAGTAACAATGCCTTATGTTCTGATACATATGAGGATTAAATGAGATAGTACCTATATTCTCATTTAGATCTTCTTGCTACTGCTATTATCTACAGATTCATAGATTTCTATATACATATGTTCCAGAAAAATGTCCTGTGCATTGTGATATATTATATAGGACACTGAACTCATCTACTTGCCCAGTGCAAAATGTACGTCCTCTGAAGTGCATTAATGAGGCTCCTTTGGTTGAAATTCTAATTATACTGTATGGAGTTATATATTTTTGTCTTCCTCAGGGAAAGGAAGTTACAAATTTTTGTCTTCCTCAGGGAAGAACATATAGAAAGAAAGGGGAAAGGAAAAGGAAAAAAGAAGGAAGGAAGGAAAGGGAAGGGAAGGGGAAAGAAAGGATGGGAAGGGAAGAGAAGGGAAGGGGAGGGAAGGGGAGGGAAGGGGAGGGGAGGGAAGGGGAGGGGAGGGGAGGGGAGGGAGAAAAGAACCTTCTTTCCCTAGAGAATAAGAGTGAAAGTAAGCCAGTGTGGCAAGTTAATGTTAGTCAGAAACAACAGAAGCTCCTTTGCAAACTAGGAGAATAGAGAATCGGCTCAGTCATTTCCCAGAAATGAGAATTTCTAGGTCAACCGCAAAATTAGAAGTTTATAACCAAGAATTCAGCCAAAAAAGCCAACAGTTCCCCATGAGTCTGAGGGTTGTCCACTACAGTTATGATCAAGCCTATGTTCTGTTTTCAGCTTGGTATTCTAACCATGCTATGGCAGAAATGTCCCTGATCATGCCCTTCTTGCAATGGTTTGATCTTCCATCTCTGAAGTCAACTGAGGCCATACGCAGTAGACATTTCTGTAAAGACCATCACCAAGCGTGGGATGCTTGGTGCAAAGGCATAGATGAGATACCCAGAGCTATGATGAGGTTACCTAAAGAATCTCAGGAGGCCGACCCCCAACTACCTGAAGGGGGAACATTTCAAAAATATTAGGATCTTACTATGTTTCAGGAACCAGGCTACAGATGGGGAAACAACAATAAACAAAAAGTAGACCAATATCTGCCCTGTAAAACTTACGGTCTAGAGAGGAAGGCAGACAAATTCTGCAACTTTGGTTAGTGTTCATGAGGAAAGAGGCTTAGTACTTTGAGGGGCTGTCATCTGGCTTCATCTTGGAGGTCAGAGAAGGCATTCCTGGGGAAGCAAAATCTAGATGATGACTAAGAATTAACCAGGCAAAAAAAAGGGATGGAAGTAAAGTTTCAGATTCTATTTGCACCAGCCTCATAGCAGTAGCATCGGAAATATTCAAGGATCTGAAAGAAAAAACACAGTGTAGTTGAAGTCTACAGAAAAGATCCAACTGATGCACCAAGAGAAAAAAATGAAAGAACAAAATAGAACATAAGAGATATAGGGAACCCAATCAGATGCTCCCTAGCACAGCTGCAACTTAAGTCCCAGAAGGAGAGGACAGGCTGAGATGGGGCAGAGCATTATTTGAAGAAATAATGTCCAAGAGTATTCCAAAACAGGTGACAGACTTTGACCCACAGACTAGATCTAAATGTTCAGCAAATCCCCGCAAATGATAAACAAATTGTAATATGCCCATACAATATTCAGCAATAAAATAAACAACATAGAAGACTCTCAAAAGCATTATGATAAATGAAGGAAGCTCGTCACAAAGGGCTACATACTGTATGATGCCATTCATATCACATTCTGAAAAAGGCAACATGATAGTGATAAAAATCAGACCAGTGGCCACCCATGCCTGGGGTGGGTAGGAAACTGACTAGAACGGGGTACAGGAAAACTTCTGAATTGGTGGCCTCTCAGATATTAACAGTATGATAAAAACAGACTACAAAGTAATATCGCCAGTAGGATGGAGATTTTGTTATGTTAATAATAGAAAAGTCTAAAAGAAAACATCCATAATTCAACCATCAGGAGTTAGCTACTGCTTCATTTTTGCTTGCTTTTAATTGTGTTGTTTATACTTTTCTTTAACTACTGAGTTTTCTACAATGAGAATATAACTATTACAGTTAGGGAAAAGATTATTTTTGAAAACAACTAGTATTATTCACACTGATTCTACAACATAAGCAAGCTATTTCCTAATAAGTTTATAATTTGTTTTCTAAGTTTAAATGTTCTCCTTCAATAAAAGAATGTTTTTAAAATAATTTTACAATTTTATATTATTAATTCTACACACACACACACACACACACAAGCTTCATCCATATTTCAAAATCTCTGTCTATAGTAATCACTACCTATGGGTTTGCAGAATGCTTAGCTACATTATTCACTTACCTGAGGCCCCCCACAAGTCCCCAAATAAAGTGAATTTCCAACATGGTGTTTGCATTGCTAATTGATGTCTACCTGCGAGATTTTCCAAGTGGAAGGTACAAAGGGAGATGGCAGGACTCCAAGAAACAGATCAGGGCTCCCCAGCCCTTGTGCCCCACACGTTTCTAAACAGCACAATTAGAGCAATAAATGCTGCAGCCCCGTGTTTGGCCTGACAGGATGATGACCCTGCAGCTCAGCAAGGCCACGTATGACAGACTAACTACTTGGAAAAGGACTCTCTTGAGGGTTACTTAACACAGTCACCTGTTGATTTATGAACACACACACTCACACATACCTTGTCTCACCCTTTTAATTATATCAATTTGCTACATCTCAGCAAAAGAAAAGAAAAAAAAACTGAAACCACTAATTACTCACAAATAAGTCAACGGCAAAGCTCCACATTTGCTCAATCTGGATGGACAAAGTTTGTAAACCACTAACACCTCATTTTCCCCTATTTTGTAATGAATTTTTAATTACATAAGAAATAACTGAATTCACTTTCTGAAATATTAGGACATTTACTCAAAAATGCCTTTTGACCACATTCTCCAATTTCTATCCCTCTGAACCCTCCCCTTGGATAGTCTGGGGTTTGGGGATTTAGGCTTGCAGTCCTTTTATATATAGCCTATAGTACAGCACAGAAAACAGTATTGCTTCATGAGGGTTTTTCTTGTTTTTCTTTTATTCTTTCTCTCTCTCTCGCCCTCATTCTTTTCTTACATAAATGGTTTCATACTGCAGTTTCATTCTGCAAATTGCTCATTTTATTTTATTTTTTGAGCCTTATCCCAGGCCAGTTCAACTAGATCACTTTTATTTATTTTAACTGCTGTATACAATTCCATCCTATAAATACAGCACACTTTACTTATTCCCTGTTTGATTTCCTGTTGATAGGCATTTAGGTTGCTCCAAGTTTTCACCATCACAAGTGATAACACCATGCACATAGTCAAATCTGACAATCCATGTCCACATGTTCCTCTCACCCAGGCACGCCCGGTCCATTGCCACCACACTGAAATGTCAGGCATCTTGACAACCAAGTCACGTGGTGCCTGGGTCTCGGTTTTCCGCGGTCTGGACCTCGGTGGAGCAAGGCTCTTAGGATCTTGCGGCCACCTCACTGGGTCAGGCTCTCCCCGGGGTGGTAGGACAAGCTAATAGCAGAAACAGGGCCATTTCTTCACCCAACCACTCACAGGCTGACACACTCATGTTCAGATTCGAATGCAAAATTTCATTATTTCCCCTGAAACCTAAAGGCGGTTGAGTATTTGGCATTCCCTCTACATTGATCCTGGCTGAGGAGGGCCCAGGGGACTCCGGCCTGAGGAGGCCACGTTTTCCACAGCGGCCCTCCTTCCAGGGCTGCCAGGAGGGGGAAAAGGAACTCAGGGAGTTTTTGCCGGAGATAAGAGCAATTTTTAGTAAGGCAGGAGGTGGAGTCTGCCACGGGTGTCTTTCACACTTGCTACTTTCCAGCCCGTGAATACAATCCCGGCCCTGTTTCCCGGCCCCGCGGCCATTGCAGAGTCATGAAGTCATCGCAGCTGCGCCTGCAGCCAGGCGGGAACGGGAACGGGAACGGGCTGGCCGCCGTCCCATCCCCCGCCAGCCGGAAATGTCCGCGCACTGAAACGCAGACGCTGCCCGGGGAACGGCGAGAGCGAGCGAGAAAAAAAGCCTGAAGGCGGCGCGGGAGCCGGCGAGTGGGGAGACACAGATTCACACCCAGGGGCCTCCGGGCAGGGCCCGCGGGACTCAGGCCGTGTCCCGCTTGGAATGTGGAGCAGGCGCGGCCTCGGCGTCCGCACAGCTCCCCTGCATCTCCCCCTGGGGGTGTGGGGGCCGAGTGGGAGAACTGGCGGACAGAGGAGAGGCGCCTCGCTCCCAAGGCCCGGGCGGGGAGGCCTGGCCTCCTGCTCAGTCTGTGCAAATGGAAAAAGAGACGTAAGTGCCAAGTCCCAAAAGAGCAAGTCATGGGCCCGGGCTTTACAATCTGTTTCATGAGTTATTCCTCCAAGCATGCCTGGCCGTCGAGTTTTTTCATTAGTGCTGCAGCAAGCAGATGGGAACATGAGCACCGGAGAGCATGGAGGCCTCGCAGGCAAGCAGGTAGCGGCCCCCGACATTCTGGACAGGCTCTGGGGTCGAGGGAGCACGTTCTGATGCTTAAATAGCCTCCCCTTTTATTCTGACTGGGATAGTCCTGTGTGGTGGTTTGGTGTCAGTTTTACACCTACACCCTCTCCCTACCCCTTGCCTTCATCCATAAGTAATGTCTGCCTCCGCCTGATCCCAGGCTGCCTTTCTGTGGTTCCAGAGACGCTGGTTGTGATGAGCAGCAAAGGGCCTCACTGTCTAAGTCACCCAGCAGTTCCCTTGTCCTCGGGAAGGCTGCATCTTAATGGAAACCAGGAGAAGTAATGCAGGAATGGAGTCTGGATGAGGACCCGCCAAGTTGCGAGGAAGGCAGAATGGCATAGACAGGGCGTTCCAAGCAGCCTGGGTTAGCCAGTCAGCTTTCCCACTGATAGAAACCTTGGAGGCACTTTATCCTGTGACCCCAACTCTCCTCCTCAGGTGTCAACTTCCTTTCTATTACCATTAACTCCTCTTATTCCAACCACAGCTGTTGTCAACCCTCTCAAACCTCTGAAAAACAGGATAAAAGCTCCAGTAGGTATCAGAATCTCTGCCTTGAAATCCTTTCAAAACGAAGGTTGTTATTGAGGGAGGATTTGAGAATGAAGAGGAGGCTGCTGCAGTCTGAATGTGATGGTATTAGGAGGTGGGGCCTTTGGGAAATGATTAGGGCATGAAAGTCCTCATGAGTGGGATCGGTGCCCTTATAAAAGAGGCCCCAGAGAGCTGCCTTGCCCTTCCCACCATATGAGGACACAGGGAGAAGGCACCTTCTATACAAACCAGGAAACAGACCCTCACCAGATGTTGAATCTGCTGGTGCCTTGCTCTTGGACTTCCCAGCCTCCAGAATTGTGGGAATAAACATCTGTTGCTTATTAGCCACCCGGTGTGTGGTATCCTGTTAGAGCAGCCTCAGATGACTAAGGGAGCAGCTTTCCATCCCCATCTCTGTAGGCCTCAGCCCCCCCCCCACCAGCATTCTCTTCCATCTTCATGAACATGGGATTTCGTGGGTCCCCCATAGCCCCTGATCCCTCTAGCACTTTGGTTTCATAATGAAAGAAGTAAGAGGAAAGAAAGATGGCAGAGAAGCAGCACATGGAAACCATCCTCTCTGGAGCAGAGGAGCAAGGAGAGAGGACAGTGTGGGGTGAGATGTTGCTGAGGAAACCCCATTGGGCTGAGGAGTGACTGGGCTCACCATCTTCCCTTCTTCTGTCTGCCCCTCCCTGGGACAGTGCTGCTCCCCATGTCCAAGGTCAGGGACAGGGGACAGGGTGGGATTGCCACTTGGGCAGCATCAGAAAGAAAACAGAAATTCCTGAGGGATGGCTGAGATGGACATGAAAGACAGCCCTCAAAAGTGGCCCCCACACATCCCTTTTGGGAGCCTTTCCTGTCTTTTACCTGAAGTACCTTCATAAATGAGTGTCTGCTTAATTTGTTTTTTAAAAACAGAGTGGAAAACATGCAATGTTTATGTCTTCAGGAAGGGTTTCTGATGAAAAACTGAGAAAGCACAATAAATGCAGTTTTGCAGTACCATGCAAAGCAATAAACGTGGAGTAGCTTCATACTGGGAGTTTATGTGTGAAAAACTGTAAATACTCATTAACAAAATCACCCAACCGAAATCACGTGAAAAAAGTGAGCTCTATAGCTACGTATTGGCTATAACCTGGGTGTCTGTATAATCTGTCATCCAAACAAGAAGCTATGGGCACAAATCAAACCATCTAGAATGCTGGTCCCACTGGCTACAACTAAACTTGTCAGAGGTTGCATCTGTTGTCAATGTTGTGATGTATCATAGCCAGCAGTGAACTCCATGGAACTAATGATGAAAGGTGAACAGCAAGAACACAGCTGTGTCTTCATAAAGTTGTGGCTCAGATGCAATAAAGCATACCTCCGCTCATTCTCCTCCACAAGCTACTGACAAAACACAGGAAACAAATGGCAATATGTGGATTTCACAAAAGAGGAAACCCCACTTCCAGTGACATTGCTTCCTGTCACCTGTTCCTCCTCTAAGAGCAGAAAGCCATCATTCTTCGTCTCCAAATTTTATTTTCGAGATCATGACACATGAGTTTCCTTGTATCTTTGAAATTTACTTGAAACTTAAGAAGAACAGTCTAGACTGTTTTGTGCATCATGATCATATGATCACAATGATCAGTGATTCTAGGCATTGTGAGAACCCTACTTTTGCCCCTTGAAAGACATCACATTTGCTCTCAAGACAAATCCACAGTACAAGATAGGACATGCTGTCTTTCCATGAGACCATGAGTTCCTCAAAGACAGTGAACATGTTCTAACTTTATCTACTTTCTTTTCAATTTGAGGATGATGCATGCTTCCGGATAGGAACTGAAATACTAGTTCCATTCTCATTCCTAAAAATGTATACCCACCCATCTTCCATGAGCTCCTAGAAGTTGAGTGGTTCTACATTTTAAACAGAAAGCTTACTGGGAATTCATAGGCGCTGTGGTGATACAGGTAATGGAAGGAAGCCCATGTATGGGAAGGCTGGAGATAGAGGCAAGAAAGAGTCAAGAGCGCATCAGGCCCTCTGACCTGCCCTTGGCCATCTGCAACATAGGAGGATGCCCCTTGTGCCAGGTGGCTCTCAGAATCTGGGGACTGTAAGAACCAGGATCAGCAACCGTCAGTCACATGCTGAGCCCAACACTGACAACGAACATGTTCTGTCTATGACTCAAGATATACTCCCCATCTTCTTGAACCTTAAGCATATTACATTGAGTTCCTCAGGAAACAGCATTTAGAAATGCAAGCATTTTCATCTCATCCTTTATCTTTAAGACAAGTTTCTGGAGCCTCCCAGGAACTGATTTAAGGGTACTGAAAAAGGACTGGGTGAGGCTTTAGTTTGCTTAATCTCAATATTTGAAGTACATAACGTATTTGAACTGAAGTTTAATTTGTGAAAAAATTCAAATTGTTTCTCTATTCTATAGAATATAATTGATTTTTAATGCCTCCTATATGACAAGTGGGAATAGACTGTGGTTTGCTCTCAAGACGTGTATAGGGTAGTAGGGTAAGAACATGTATATATCCAGACTGTTACAGTCTAAGGCAGATACGGGAAAGCTCTGCTTTGAGTTCTCACAATCTAGAGCCTTACCCAGTCGCTGAGGGGTGATAAGCAAATATCAAGACATTGTCCATTGTTGTCTAGGAACTAACTTTTGGTCTCTGTCATATAACGCTGGGTTTCTGAGGGTCCCAGTGTGCGTCAGGGGCAGGAGAAACAGTAGGAAGCTCTGTCTGGCTTCTTGCTTCATCACACAGGACCCGGGCGTTTTTGCCTTATTTAGAAATCTACTTGTTTTATTATGACACCAACCGTTTGTTAGCACAGAGAGAGACAGAGAGGCTCACAATGTTTGAGTCCCTTATCTCGAATTGTTTATGTTCTTAAAATAATTTAATTAACTTAATAAACAAAAGCATTTTCAATTCATAAACAAAGAGAGCTCAGAAAAATTAAATGTTCCAAGAGGCAAAATGAATAGAAAAGTCACATCATCCCAAGTCATTCTCTCACCCTCTGTCTTGCACATTCCTGCAAGCCCTGTCCCTGAGAGCCAATGGGACTTCTAAAAACTGTCTTCATATCCTCATTTTGTTAAGATTTTAGTGGGATCTTGGAAGCCTTCTAGATGGATCAATATTAAAACCGGTTCTAAATGCCATGGCTATGTCTACCTTCTGAAATGACTCTAAAAAGATAAAGTGAAAAGGACAGTCAAATGTATGATTTAGAATTTACAAAGCTGTTTCAAACATATAGATAGATTCAGGTTTGCTTTTTTGTTGTTGTTTGTTTGAGATGGACTCTCCCTCTGTCACCCAGGCTGGAGTGTGGTAGCACAATCTCAGCTCACTGCAGCCTCTGCCTCCTGCCTTCAAGCGACCCTTCTGCCTCAGCCTCCACAGTAGCTGGGATTACAGGCATGTGCCACCATGCCCGGCTAATTTTTCTGTATTTTTAGTAGAGACAGGGTTTCACCATATTGGCCAGGCTGATCTTGAACTCCTGACCTCAAGTGATCCACCCACCTCTGCCTCTCAAAGTGCTGGGATTACAGGGATGAGCCACCACCACACCCGGCCTGATTCAGTTTTTAAAGAAGGAAGAGTTTAAAACTCTAGGGCTGAAGGAAGATCTCTGAAAGAGCCAAAGGAATGAAGGAGTTACATCATTCTGGGTTTATGCCATCAACACAAGCAAGTAGACTACATAATTTTAATCTTATACTTTTATTAATTTTTGAGATATATTGTTATTATAAACTTTTTAACCCATAAATGATTAGAAACAGTATAACACTATTTATATTCATGACCTCTGAAGTGTACTATAATCTCTGCACTTCAGTAACACAAATGCAGTTTCTGAATTATGAGTGTAAATGTACGTGGATGGAATATAAATTATTATAGGGACAAATGCGCTATCTGCAAGTAGTTATGTATTTTATACAGTTAATATTAGCCAACTTGGCTTAAACATTAATTACATGTTAGGTACATTCTAAGAATTTCAAGTGTATTATCTCTAATCCTCCATGAACCCATGAGGTAGACACAATTGTTTCTTACATTTTACAGATGATGAAACTGAGGTTTGGAGTTTGCCCAACGAACATAGCTAGAAAGTGATAGAGCCAGCCTCGAACCCAACCTCGAACCCAACCTCGAACCCTGTCCTGTGGGATGGTGAAGAGACGGCATGGAGAGATGATTAGTTGTAATATTATTACGCAATTATTATTTAAAAAGCAGGTGATTTGTCATTGTTTTTGACATGTCTCAAATTTTCCCTGATAAACCCTGTCATCTATGTCAGTCATAGTTCAGTCAGAAGCAGAATCACTAGGAGGTAATACATGTTTTATGTATGCATGTCAAATACACAGACACACACTTATACACACACATATACATATATACCTCTGTGTGTGTGTGTGTGTATATCTTTGTTATGGGGATTTGTACCTTACAAAGTTGTGAGTTCTTGCTAAGCAATCTCTGTAAGGCCATTGTCCACAAGGCAGGCAGTGGGGAAGCAAGGACAAGATGGAGCCCGTGGGCACAAGCTGGAAGCCATGAGGATGGGCTGAGACCAATTCTTGCTGCCTCTGACTTTGATGGTATGGGTGTCCTACAGGAAGAGCTTGTGCCCTTCATCACAGGAGCCAAGAGGCTGAAGCAGGACAACAGGGGGCCTACTGTCCCACACCAGCAACAAGCAGCATATGTGTGAGCTACAAAAAAGGCTGCTGCTTCACCTCCAACCTTCACATGTCCCACAGGAGGCTCTTTTGTGGCTCACTCTAACCAGAAACACGCAGGGGAGGGAATTCTGGGAAGTGTAGTTCTATCTAGGTAAGTTGACACGTTGCAAAGCTATCACACCAAAGTGCACCAAAGGTACAAAGATGGATGGGATATGGCTCCTGCCTTCAAGGGGCTAACCCTCTAGGGGTGTGAAGGGAAAGAGAAACATGAATGTATAATATCAGCACAAGTATTATAACAAGCATTATGATAAGTGCACTCAGGGTGCAATAGAAGCCACAAAAGTGGCTCACCCTACCCAAGGTGGGAGTCCAGGAGAGCTTCCTGGAGGATGTGGTGTCTAAGTGGCCTTAAAGGATGAAATAGAAGTTGACTAAGAAAAGAAGGATTAGCAAGGATATTAAGGTGGGTGGGGAGAGGGAATAACCACGAAGGTCTATGGCAGAGGCAGGATAGAGAGATGTATAAGCAATACATGCGGAGGGCTAGGAGTGGAAGGAAAAGATGTTGGAGAAGTCAGTGTTGCAAACCCTAGAAAGTCTATGCATTGTACTGTAGGAAGCTTGGACTTCATGTCCCAGTGATTGGGGAGCAATTCAGGAGTTAGACACATGAAAATGATATGGTCATTGAGGTAGATAGTCTCCAAGTTAATCGCCTCACCGGCTTTCCTCTCTGTACATGTGTATTGCTCATTGCATTAAAAGGTAGGCTTTAATTTTTCTCCTCTTGAGTTTAGGCTGGCCTAAGCAACTGCTTGGCTAAGGGAAGGTAACAGAAGTGACATTCTAAGAAGAGGTCTTAAGAAGTCCTGCAGCTTCTGCCTAGTTCTCTCAGAATACTTGCTCTCGGAACATGACATCTCCTCTTAGAAGCAAACTGCCATGCGGTCAGAGTCTAAACCCCATGGAGATGCCACATGTAGGTGCTCTGGTCAGTCATCCCAGCTGAGCTCCCAGCCAAAACCACCTTGTGCATTGCTATTGTGAACATCCAGCTAAGTCAGGCCTTTAGATCACTCCATTCCAAGCCACCATCTGAATGCAACTGCATCAAATACCCCAACTGAGGATTGCCCCTTATCAACCCACAGAATTGGAGAGAGAATCATAAATTATCTTAGACTTCCAAGTTTTCATGTGGATTGTTACATAGCAATAGATAACCCAAATTGCCATGTTTATGTTTTGGGTGTTTTAAGGGGAAGGAATGGAAGAGAGAAGACACTTTAAGTGAAGCTTACTGACTTAAAAAAAAAGATAAAATGAAAGTAGGAAGACTTTGTAGGAGTTCATTGCTATAACCAAAAGAGAAGATATGAGAACCTGAGCCTGAGACTACTAGTTGGGGTGAGAAGAAAAGCTGGATTCTAGAAACAGGAAATAAAATTAATAGGCTTTATGGTAAGTGAAGGGCAAAGAAGAGAGGAGGAGTCAAAAGTGTTTTGTGTGTCCCCTGTACAACTGGGTGGAAGCTAGCTATCTCAATCTCAAAGACCCAGAGCACGGCAGAAGGATCAGGTGGCATAGAGGAGGGAATATTATGAGTTCTATGAGGTTTCTAAGTGAATGGTTAATTTTGTGTGTCAACTTGACTGGGCTATGGGATGCCCAGATCACTGGTAAAACATTATTTCTGGATGTGTTTGTGCAGGGGTCTCAGAAGAGATTAGCATTTGAATCAGAAAACTGCACAAAGAAGATCCACCCTCACCAATGTGTGTGGGCATCATCCAATTATTTGAGTACCTGAATAGAACAAAAAAGCAGAAGGAGAGCAAACTCTCTCTCTGTGTCTCTGCTGGAGCTGAGGCATCCATCTTCTCCTACCCTCAGATATCAGCACTCCTGGTTCTCAGGTTTTTGGACTTAGACTGGAACTCTTACCACTAACCTCCTGATTTGCTGGCCTTTGGACTTAGACTGAATTACATCATTGGTTTCCCTGGTTGTCCAGTTTGCAGACAGCAGATCGTCTGTTGAACTTTCAACTAACAACAGACATGAGCTAGATCCTATAATAAATTTTTTTTTGATATACCTATCTATCCTATAGGTTGTTTCTCTGAAAAACCCTGACTAATACAGTAGAGGATATCCAGATTGACAAGTTCAGGAGAAAGTCTGATTTAGGAGTTGAAAACCCAGATTGGAAAATCCTTTTGATAGATGTCAGTTGGGAAAGACCATGAAAATAGCCAAAATGATTCAAGGAGAAGATGCAAAGTGAACTGTGAAACAGGCCAAAGATGAATGGCTTTGGTAAACCTATACCTAAATCCTCTGCCATGGAATAGCTGCCTAAACTTGGGCAAATAACCTGACATTTCTCAGTTTCCACATTCCAAAAATGGATTTTTATGAGAATTAAATGTTATGATGCATTCCAACTACCTGGCCTAGAACCTGACATAAGAGCTCAGTACATATTGGGGAGGGTTATCATCAGCAGCAGCATCATCTTATTAACATTCCTGTGGAAGGGATGATGGGCTGCTGAGCAATTCATGAAGAAGATGAAAAACTATTAGAGAGGTGGGAGGAAAAAGAGAGGACTATCACAGAAGCAGAAGAGCTGAGAGTATCGAGAAAGGGCGAGGAGTTAGGGGGGACTAGCAAGTACCCTCTAGAGTTGGCAATATTCCGTTTGTTGAAGGCCTTAATGAACTAACGAAGTTGTGAGAGTTAGACAAAGCTGAGATGGGATATGAATCTCAGGGAGGATATAAGGACTCATTGATTACCATTCCAAGAAGCTTGTCTGGAAAGGAAAGAAGAGATGGTGGTAATCAGAGCAGAGTAGCAGGATGCAGGGAGTTTTTATTTATTCCTTTGTTCTTGTTGCTGATGTTGTTTTCATACTGTTTTGTTTGTTAAAGAGAGAGAGTTGTAAGTATAAAATAACCTATAAATAGAAAGAACCAGAAACAGATTCATGTGAAAGCCCTTGACTGAGAACAGAATTAATTACCCCTGCAGAGGTAATCTTCAAGCCGTGGCAGGTAGGCAAGTGTCTGAGGCACAGCTGGCTCGGGAACAGGGGCCTTTCTTCGGCTGGCAGGCTAGAGGCAGCATGATTTGGAAGCGGATATGAGAAAGGGCATAATAATGTGAAATTTGCCTGCTTAGTGGGGGAGGAAACTTTGAATATTATGAGGCGGTTATGAAAGTATTTCCTTCTTATGGCTTCAATGGCACTGCCTCTGAGCATTAGTGTTTGTCCTCAGGAGGTAAGTGTGGTGACTGTATCAGCAGTTACTACCTAGATAAGCATGGTGTATAGCAGTAACATGGTTTATAGAGCATGCAAGCCTTCCCCTCTTTGCTAGATGAGATGTGGAGCCTGAATTCGGAGACCGCGTGACCCCTGAGGCATGGAGAGGTGGGGTCAGAAAGCGTCACTGGCCGTGACCCAGACCCAGGCATGGAGAAACAGCCTGCTGGGGTTTTCAGACAGCAGGAAGGTAGGGCAGGTATGGAGTAGATTCTGGGGGACAGTTTCATAAGAAGTGAGTAGATCTCCACAACTTGGTTTCTAGACTAAATGGACTAAGCATGTTCCGCCCTATTCTTCCTACTAACAATAACAAAAAGCTCTGGACAAAATTCACAAAGCAACCCACAGAAGACTCCGAAGTTGGATAAAGAAAGAAAAACTGGTGATTTCCTCCATACGCAAGGCATCAGGTAGCAGGGAGAGACTTGAGTGTTGTTTATGTGTTTGTTTTCTTTTGTTCATTAATTTTTTGTTCCCGTTTATGGCAGTGTGAGCTCTGGCAATGTCTATAACCCAGAAACGCAGATGGGTACAAATTTAAAAATCCTAAGAAAACTCTTTTTAGCCAAATGACCAGCGTTTCCAGCAGAGCAAAAACATTTTGACCACATCTACCCTTTTGTGCTGGCTAACCCCTCCCCCTGCCACCATGTGCTGCTGGGGGGATGTTGTGGATGAAGTCCACTCATCTGTTCCTTCCCCTGCAGTAACGTGACCATACTCCTCCCACTCCTAACGAGAGGCTGGGGGACGACTATGTGGAGGACAGAACTGGAGAAAGCAATTTTCTAAATTTGTATATGAAATCCTGGGTAGAACTCTGAGTGCCCCATGCACAAAACAGACAAGAAACAACACAGCAAAAAGTTTCAAGGGTCAGAAAAGCTGAACACTGGTCTGAAACACTGCCTGGGTTTCAGATTAGCCTCAGGGTAGCACCCAAGTGGGGCAGATTGTAATAGCACTCTAAAGGCTTTGAAAATGAAATGACTTTTGAGCCACAGCTCACAAAGTGAACCGGAACAAGCATTCTGAACTTAAACAGGTCAAGTGCCTACTAAAATCAAAGATTTAAATAGGAACCAGAATAATATAACATACTACTGAAAATGTCTAGGATGCAATCCAAAATCTCATCACACTGAGAACCATAAAAATCTCAACTTGAAGGAGAAAAGGCAATTGTAAGCACTGAGATTACACTGATGTTGAAACTATCCAGCAAGAATCATAAAGCAGCTATTATACAAATGCACTGATTTTAAAGCAAGTATGAATGCTTGAAACAAATGACAAAGTGGAAACTCACAGCAGAGAAATAGAAAATGTAAGGAAGAACCAAATGGAAATTTTAAAAGTGAAAAATACATAACCAGTTTTTTAAAATTACTAGATTCAGAAGGAAAGAGCAACAACTCAGAAAAATGGGCAAAGGATATGAAGAGTTTACGGAAAAGGAAATGTAGATAACTCTTACCCATATAAAAATATGTTCAGCCTCACCCATATAAGAAAAATCAAAATTAAAATTACACTGAGATACTGCTTTTTACCTGTCAGAATGGCAAAACTCAAAGTGTGAATATACGCTATGAGAATGTGGAAAATTCTCATAGATTCCTTGTGGGCATCTAGAACAATTTGGTTGAATCACTGAAATCCACATGCCATTTGGCCCTGTAATTCTACTTTTAGAAATTTATCATATAGGAAACTTGCATATGAGTGAAATGACATAAGTGGAGTGTTATCCCTGGCTACATTGTTGGTAATCACAAAGGACTACAAAAAATTTAATGTCCATCAATAAGATGCTGATTAAATTAATTCTTACACGTCATACAATGGAAAGTTACAAAACTGTAAAAAACTGAAACTCTCTCTATACCTTGCTACCATATAATAAAAGGAGAGACAATGATCTATATGTATCTGTTTGGATATGCATTAAGAAACTTCAAAGGACAGATAATAAGAAGTGGCTGCCCAGAGGAAAAGTGGGGGATGGGAGGGAGTCTGGACTGTATGCCTAATAAAAGCCCCAAATCAATAAAAACAAGCTACAAAGCACAGAAATAGTCCTTAATGTCCAATCCCAGGGCTTTATCATAGTGGTCCCTTTATGTTTGGATGAGGTAAACCTATCCAGTGTTTCAGTTAACTTGGCTTACTATTAAGCCAATAATATTAAGGAACTTAATATTAGCAGGGATACTCTTTCATCTCGGGCATGTTAGATGCCTTCCATGATCTCCACGAGGAATAAGAGCCCCTGAATCACCAGGGACACCGGTGAGGATGAAAGCATTTTGTTATGGATCCTTTTTCTTGGTGGCCTGAGCTGCTGGGGACTTGAAGCCTGCCTCCCTCCCTGCAGGGCACCCCACCCAACTGCTTTCTGATCATCACACAGGGTGCCCTTGCATGAGCACTATCCACCCACTCCTAGGTGTCTGGTTCTGTGTGTGTGGTTTCCTACAGAACCGGGCAGAAAAGTGAGTTCTGTTTTCTTCTCATCTTCCAGGCACCCAAAGCAAAACTTCACAAACCCAGCCCTGAGCACCTGTCACATTGGAAGTGCTTCCTTCTCTGGTTCAGGAATTTGGTTTTCGTTTTTGTTGGGGTTGCTTGGACCCTATTGAAGGACAGAGTTTGAGGCTGGGGGTCTCTCCCCAGACTTCTCCTGACCCTTATGAAACAACCACAAACGCCATCACTTTCCATAAGAGGATCAAGTTGCTTTTCTAAAATCGTGAGGAGTCACTGATCTGCGCTAGCTTTCTCACGAGGGCACGTGTGGGCTGGGGCACAGCTGTTCCCGTCTGTTACTTGGGCTGACACACAAGGACAGCTGTGAAGGGAGCGTGTCTCCTCCCCGTCTCTGTTCCAATGAGGCCTTGGTTTAGCCCAACTTCTGAATCCAGGTGATACTCCCTAATTGGCAAACAAAAGCCCCAGGAATAAGGCAGAGAAGACTGGCCCTCACAGAGCTCGGCTCCAGTCATTTAAAATGAAATCAATCTCACTTCTCTCCTTTTCCCTCAGTGTCCTGAAATAATATTTGAAGTTCTGTTTAGTCTCTTTGGAGAACTGCCAATGACTTCGAGGCATGTAGTGAAGCTGTATTTCAAGAGATGATTACACCCAGGACTTTGGAAAAGTGATTCTCACTTAGGAATAACATATGATATAGATTTAATAATCTGCCATAATACTTGTCTCCCTACTTTTTTTGCCTCAACCAAATAAGAATAAAAAACTGACAGTAGCAAAAGGAATCTCTCTTCCATGGATGTGATTGTTAAAATTTTTTTTTTTTTAGTTGAATGAACTATTATCAATGGTGAATTTTGAAAGGAACCACACACACAAGTTCTTAGATTTTCTGCTTTTGCCATTAACTATCGTAAATGTTTTCAAAAATCTCTTTCCATCTTTTGCTCATAGAAAAAAAAAATTCTTAACTCCATTGAAGTTATGAGTGAAATAAACGTTTTTGAGAAAGAACAACAGAAAGCCCACTGGCCTGTTTTCTCCACTCTGACTACAATTATGTAATTAACTGTCAAGCTTGGTGACTCCCTTTCACAATCTGGAGAAGTGGCACTCACTCTTTTTGAAAAATATGAGAAGCATATATTTAATTATATAATCATTATATAGGGGCATCCTTATAAAATATTAATGAAATATAGAAAAATCCACTGTCATGTTGAACTGACTCTCCTGTAAACTAAGGGTTTATTCATTCTTGCATGTGTTAATTCATTCTTGCATTGCTATAAAGAACTGTCTGAGACTAGAAAATGTATAAAGAAAAGAGGTTTAATTGGCTCATGGTTCTGCAGGCCGTACAGGAAGCATGGCTAGGGAGGCCTCAGGAAACTTACAATCGTGGTGGAAGGTGAGGGAGAAGCAGGCATGTGTTACACAGCCAGGAGAGGGGGAAGAGGGAGAAAGGGGAGGTGCTACACATTTTTAAACAACCAGATCTCAAGAGAACTCACTCATCATCATGAGAACTGCAAGGGGGAAGTCCACCCCATGATCCCATCACCTCCCAGCCGGTCCCTCCTCCAACACTGGGGATTACAATTCAACCTGAGAGTCAGGTGGCGACACAAATCTAAACCATATCAGTGGCATATCCTTCCAGACCCTTTTAATACATATGTACACATAGAAATATTTATATATGTAGATACAAATATTTATATGTAAATACAACTACAAATATAGAAATATGTAATGTCAAGATTGTCTTTTACATAAATAGAATCATGTCGTACACATTATTCCACAACTTGATTTTTAACTTAATATCTTAATGATGTTTCTGTATCAGTATATGTAAATTTACCAACTACTGTGAAATATTCCATCCCTTCTATATGCCACAATTTGTTACACTTTTTCCTATATATTTAGATGGTTTCCAATATTTTTACTATTAAAAATGATGTTTCAATAGACATTCTTGTGCAAAGTTCCTCATGCACATGAATATTTTCCTATAGTACACATCTAGACATGGAATTGTTAGGTCAAATTATCTGCATGTTTTTGTTTTAAAAGATGTTGCTAAACAGTAGTAGTTATGGCTAAATACAGTGACAAACTCTATATTAGCTTAAATAATCCTCATAATCTATGATTAGGCACTATTATTACCCTGAATTTGAAGTTGAGAAAACCGAGGTACAGAGAGGTCCAGTAACTTGTTCAAGGTCACACAGCAGGTAACAGTGGAACCAGAATTCAACTCCTGGTATCTAGCTCCAGAATCTATGCTCTCAGCCTAACAGTTGGATGCCTCTCTCTAAAATGCAACTGTACAGATATATTATGTGCATTATAAACTATATACAAAAATAGAAATTAAAAAAGAGGCTATAAATTAGGTAACATTTTACGATACTTATTCATACTCAAAAGGTTTTTCTTTCAGTAAAACTATTATTAATAGTAATATTTTAGTGAGAATAAAATAATCGAATGTGTAGCCCTTTTTCAAAAAAATTGACTGTACCCTTTTTGATACAGCCATTGGAAACTTTGGTTCTAAGTTCAATTTATTGTCTGTCATAGCTGAAAATATTGCTGGGCAAAGGCAAACTCTAAGGGAAGAAGTACATCATTGGCTTCTAAATCATAATATTCATTTTTAATCTCATCCACAAATTAGTCAAAGTATTTTCCAAAAGTTTGTCTAGAAATGTTCTTTTTCCCATTTATCAATGTATTTTCCTTAAAAAGTAATTAGGGCGGGGCAGGATGGCTCATGCCTGTAATCCCAGCATTTTGAGAGGTTGAGGCGGGAGGATCGTTTGAGCTCAAGAGTTTGAGACCAGGCTGGGCAATATAGCAAGACCTTGTCTCTACAAAAAAATTTAAAAATCAGCCCAGTGTGATGACGCACACCTGTTGGTCCAGCGACTCAGGAGGCTGAAGCAGGAGGATTGCCTGAGCCCAGGAGATCAAGGCTGTAGTGAGCTATGATCACACTACCGCATTCCAGCAGAGTGGAGTGGGTGGCAGAGAGAGACTCTCTCTCTCTCTCTCTCTCTCTCTCTCCAGAAAAAAAAAAAACAATCAGAACATGTCACATTTTTTGTATTTTTAACAAATTAGATTTAAAAGTTTGGTAGCATATTCTCAGTGTGGCTGCCATTATCTCTTTCCTATATATGCACGCCACTCCCCTGTCGAGATAAGAAGTTTGTTCTTCCATTCCCTGGAATCTTGGCTGGTTAGTGACTGCTTTAGCCACAGAATATCATAAAAATGATACTGCGTGGCTTCTGAGACTTGATCATCAGAAGCCTTTGGCTTTTGTCTATCTGTTAGTGTTCTACAGAGAAACAGACGCAATTGGATGTACAGTCATCCCTTGATATCTGCCAGGGATTGGTTCCAGGACCCCCACAGATACCCAAATCAACTGATGTTCTCAAGTCCTTTGTATAAAATGGTGTAGTATTTACATATAACCCATGCTCATCCTTTTGTACACTTTAAATCATCTTTAGATAACTGATAACTAATATAATGTAAATGTGATGTAAATTGCTGAGGCTTCCTATAATAATAAGTATTACAAAATGCAGAGAAAGATGAAAAGAGATGACTGACCAGGCCCCAACCGCTGCAGTCATCTTAGTCCAGATACCAGACATAGAGTGAAGAGATCGTTGGATAACTTCAGTCTCACTCACCATCTGACTGCAGCTGTAGAAGAGATCCCCAAATGAGAACCATGTAGACAACCCTGTCTACATCCAAAATTGTGAAAAATAGTAAGTTATTTTAGGCCACTTAGTTTTGGAGTGGTTTCTTATGTAGCGATAGTTATCTAGAACAGAATTCTACTGAAATACCACACTTGAGAGACTTTGCAACAGGTTAGAAAATTTTATTCTCATGTTTTTATTGAAGTGTGCAGATACAAGTATTCTTTATGAGTATACTCATAAAATTTTTGCAGAATCATGATAATGAAAAACATTTTCAAGCATTCATTCCCAAAATGCTCTTTTGTGGGCAAAAGTTTCTATTTAAAAAGCATTCTTTTAATTACTTTTTAAAATTTTATTTCCATAGGTTTTTGGGGAACAGGTGGTGTTTGGTTATGTAAGTTATTTACTGGTGATTTGTGAGATTTTGGTGCACCTATCACCCAAGCAGTATGCCCTATACCCAATTTGTAGTCTTTTATCCCTCACCCTCCTCCCACTCTTTACCTCGAGTCCCCAAAGTCCACTGTATTTAGATTCTCATAGCTTAGCTCCCACTTATGAGTGAGAACATATGATGTTTGGTTTTCCATTCCTGAGTTACTTGATTTAGAATAATGGTCTCCAGTTCCATCCAGGTTGCTGTAAATGCCATTATTTTGTTCCTTTTTTTTTTTTTTTTTTTTTTTTTGAGGCGGAGTCTCGCTCTGTCGCCCAGGCTGGAGTGCAGTGGCGCGATCTCGGCTCACTGCAAGCTCCGCCTCCCGGGTTCCCGCCATTCTCCTGCCTCAGCCTCCCGAGTAGCTGGGACTACAGGCGCCGCAACCACGCCCGGCTAATTTTTTTGTATTTTTAGTGGAGACGGGGTTTCATTGTGTTAGCCACAATGGTCTCGATCTCCTGACCTCGTGATCCACCCGTCTCGGCCTCCCAAAGTGCTGGGATCACAGGCTTGAGCCACCGCGCCCGGCCATATTTTGTTCCTTTTTATGGCTGAATAGTATTCCATGTTTCTCTCTCTCTCTCTCTCTCTCTCTCTATATATATATATATATATTTCACAATGTCTTTATTCACTCATTGATTGATGGGCATTTGGGCTGGTTCTATATCTTTGCAATTGTAAGTTGTGCTGCTATAAACATATGTGTGCAAGCATCTTTTTCATATAATGACTTCTTTTCCTCTGGGTAGATGTCCAGTACTGGGATTCCTGGGTCAAATGGTAGCTCTAGTTACAGTTCTTTAAGGAATCTCCACACTGTTTTCTATAGTGGTTGTACTAGTTTACATTCCACAATCTGTGTAAAAGTGTCCCCTTTTCTTTTTTTTTTTTTTTTTTTTTTGAGACAGAGTCTTGCTCTGTCGCCCAGGCTGGGGTGCAGTGGCCGGATCTCAGCTCACTGCAAGCTCCGCCTCCCGGGTTTAGACCATTCTCCTGCCTCAGCCTCCCAAGTAGCTGGGACTACAGGCGCCCGCCACCTCGCCCGGCTAGTTTTTTGTATTTTGTAGTAGAGACGGGGTTTCACCGTGTTAGCCAGGATGGTCTCAATCTCCTGACCTCGTGATCCGCCCGTCTCGGCCTCCCAAAGTGCTGGGATTACAGGCTTGAGCCACCGCGCCCGGCCAAAAGTGTCCCCTTTTCACTGCATCCTCACCAACGTCTATTTTTTTTACTTTTTGATTATGGACATAAATAAACAATTTCCAAAGGAAGATATACAAATGGCCAACAAACACGAAAAAAGTTCGACATCACTAATAATTAGGGAAATGCAAATCTTTTAATTACTTATTGTTTAAGTGGCACTTTTCCTTATAGGAGCAGATTAAGTACAATATTTTTTCCAAAACTATCTGCTAAGCAGCATGCCACTAATCACAGTTGTCATCACAAAAAAATTAACTTTTTGTAACATTTTATTGTGAAGTAGCTGTGAGAACAGTACAAAGGGTCCTTGAGTAATCTTCACATAGATTCCCCAACTGTTATCATTTTATCATATTTTGTTTATCAGTCTCTCTAAATATGTATGTATGTATATTAGTTTTTAATGAACGATCTGAAGGTCAGGTGTAGGCACAACGCTCCTTTACATCTACGTAGTTCAGTGTATGTTTCCTGCGAGCTAGGGCATTCTCTTACAAACCCACAGGGCAAAACCAGGAACTTAACACTGATAGAATACTGCTATCCAATCTACAAACTTTGTTCAAATTTTACCAATTATTCCAATAATGTCCTTTTGAGCAAAAAATAAAAGTAAAAGTTTTATTTAGAATCAAATTCAGAATTACGTGCTGCATTTAATTGACATGCTTCTTTTGTCTGTTTTAATTTGGGATGGTTTCTTACTCTTCCTTTGTCTCCCATGACCTTATTTTTGGAAAGTTCAAGCAATCTGAGTTCATTTCCCTCATGCTTAGAATCATTTTTGGCAACAACACCACAGAAGTGATCTGTGTCCTTCTCAACGCATCTTACCAAGAGAGAAATGAGGTCCTTTTGTTCCATTACTGGTGATGTTAACTGAGATCAGTTGGTTAAGGTAGTATTTGCCCTGTTTCTCTAGCGTAAAATTGCTATTTACTTCTCCTTTTGTGTTTAATAGTATTTTTGGAGGAGATACTTTGAAACTATATCAATATTCTGTTCCTCATGAAATGTTCACCCAGAGTTTTGACATCTACTGATGATTATTACTCTGATGATTGCCAAATGATAGATCAGTTGTTCTTGAAAATTTATAATTTTGTAAAATCAAAATGTATAATCAAGTTTTAATTTTGATCATTCCTTTAAATATTTTACATGGGATAATTAGTGAACTATTTTTTATTAAAGAAGTAACTTACTGTTAAAAATACATCTTTTCCTATAACATTTTCTGCAATGTTTCACAACATGTTAGTATTCTTAAATTTTATTTTTGAAATAATACTAAGGAATACCATAAGGTGAAGCATGTTAGACATTTGTCCTTTCTATCTACAGTGCAAACCTCCCACATGGCATAATTTATTCTAAGGGATGCTTCTCCATACCTTTGACAATATTTTCTAGTCATCTTTCAATAATATTTGCTACCAAAGAAATGTATATCAGTTTGTTTCAAAATTGTTCTTGTGCAGTAATTCAGCTATATTTTTTTACCATACGGTGAAAACCAAATATATACTTATATCTTGTTATTAAATTAAAAAATTTAAGAGACTTTTAAATAATTATTATTAAGTTTAGAAAATTTTGGAAAATAATGTAATGAGGTGACATTAATTTGAATCACTCTAAATATTTCTACAGAGATTTTTCTTCATGTTCTGAATTATTAGTTATCAAATGGTTTTTTTTTGGTATCAATAGGCTCATTAATGGTCTTATTAGTAACTTAAGATTCTTTACAGTGAAATTACTTGCTAACATTACTTCATGTAAATCTAATTTTCAATAATATTCCTGATAATTTTCCTGTTTTTGACCACTTTTTGTAAGATCTGGTTAGATTTGTGGAGTTTTCCTTATATAGAGAGTCAGTTTTCATTATTTGTGATAGTTATGTTCTGTAAAGTAACCACAATGAATTAGCAAATACTGAACCATTGTTCTTAGGGGAAATACAAGGTTAGGTGCCTGTGAACATTTGCTCACAATATTTTCATCACCCAATCATTACATAGCCTTATTTAATGTGCTTCTGTTTAAAGACATCTTAATATATACTTACGGCCAGTAGCACTATAAGTCATGTCAGAGGCAAGCTTCTCTAACACAAATTGCCTCCTGAAGGCACACCACAGCCTCTTACACTTAGGAACAACAGACAGCACTTCAGCACCACTCTTCAGTGACATGATCAATAAAAAGCACAAAAATATGAGAAACATGGCACTAAATAGCCCCTGAAAAAGACGCTTGCTTACAATACGAGAACTGAAGCAAGAGGGCAGAGCGTCGCCTTGTGTGACTTCAGTTAGCAACATGCAAGTCCATTGATGCAACTGTTTCACTGTTGTGCACATGTCTGTGAATTACCACAAAAGCGCTGTGAGTATTTATTGACGTGGGGATTACAAATAAATTTCAGCAAGTATACAAATTCACAAATACGGAATTTATGAATAATGAGGGTTGACAGTATTTATAGATCAAAACACTCAAACTAGGACTAGAAAAAGTGTTATGTCTTCCTTTTCTTCTAGTACCTTCTTATGCTTTTATTATTAGTCTTATCTCCTGTCCACAGTGTCTTTGCATAAATCTCTTAAGCTAACTGTCCATCTTCGGAGGATTTGTTTAGTTAAAACTAGATAGTAGATCCCAGCATTCTGCCTAACTAGATATCTATAAAAATGTGAGCTACAATATAGCCATCATCTAAAGAGAATGGGTGGAGGCACCACAGTGAGTCATTTTTCCTCCCTCAGAATGCCTCACATACACTGCACCACACATGACCTTCTGACAAACAGACCGAGTGAATCAGCAGTGTCGAGCCACATAATAAATATTATAAAGTTAATTTCCTTATTAATTTATTGAGGAACATAAATTTATGGAGAGACTTTGAGAGTTGAACAGGAAGATGACAAGTGTGGATGTTTCCTCCTGATATCTTTGATGCCAACAACCTAACCCGAGAGAGGGAACCAAAGGCCACGAGGAGTGAGGGAGTAACAGGGAACAAATTTATCCATCAACGTGAAACAACTAAAAAGTAAACAAAACATAAGCAAAAACTGTTTTCAACACGATCAGACAACAAAGGGCAGTGTTCTAAGAGATGGTAAACAAATGAGGTAAGTTCTATAATGGCCCCAGCTTACTCCCTATAGAGAGTTTCCAAGTCATGGTACATGGTGAGGAAACCCAGGTGGAGCCCAGCAATGTTCCTGAGTCTGAAGGCCTCCTGAGGTAGGCGTCCAGGGAGGCCAAGATGTCTAAAGTTCACAGAAAAAAAATACCAGGAAGGAGAGAACTTCCCAAAGAGCTCCAAAGAACTGTGAATAGTCCCTCTCAAATCTGCTCAATACTGGTCAGTACACGTGTACAAAGAAACTATCCAAAGCTAGAGAAATAACTCAGGGATCAGAGGGAACCATCCCTAAAGCTCACATAGACTGGGAGTGATTTCTGTTTCCAGTAGCCAGGGTGAAAAACCTCATAGTCACGGAGCATTGTGGAAAGTATTCAGAAGGGTGTTAACCTCAGTAGTGGGGCAAAATTAGCCACGGACAACACACTGGTATGGTTTCGCTTAGCAAAGATGAAAGCAAGACCCAAAGGGATCAAGCTGCTTTTATACCTAACTGCATCCCAGAACAAAGCTCAAGAATATTTACAAGAACACAGAAATTTCCAGGACCCAACAAGGTACAATTTGCAATGTCTGACATCCAATAAAAAGTTACCAAGCATGCAAAGAAACACGAACTTACAACATATAATCAGGAGAAAAAAATAGTCAATCAAAATTGACTCAGAAATGAGACAATAGAATTTATAGACAAGAATATTAAAGCAGTAATTATAACAGTATTTTGTATGTTCAAGAACTAGGCAAAAATTTAAATTTAAAAAATTTAAATATAGACATGGAAAATATAATAAAGATCCACTTTAAATATCTAGAGATGAAAACTACAACGCCTGAGATGAAAAATACACAGGTTGAAATTAACATCAGATTAGATATTGCAGAAGAAAAGATTAGTAAATTTGAAACTATCCAAAATAAAACACAAAGAAAACACTACTAAAAAAATTAACAGGGTGTCAGTGAGCCAAGGAAAAAGTTCAGCTCTTCTAATGCATATGTAATTGGAGCCCCTGAAAAAGAAGTTGGACAGAAAAAAATATTTAAATAAATAAAGGCTAAAAGTATTTTGAATGTAATGAAAAATATTAACCCACAAATCTAAGAAGTTCGATGTACTACAAGCACAGAAAACATGAAGAAAACTATACCTAGTACATCATCATTCAGTTGCTTAAAACCAGTAATATTGAGTAGTATATCTTAAAAGCAGCCAGAGACCAAAAAGACAACAGCAGATTTTACACTGGAAACAGTGTAAGACAGAGGATAGTAGAGTAACATTATTAAAGTACTAAAAGGCAACATGTATCAACCAAAAATTTCTACCCAGTGAAAACGGATTTCAAAATAAAGATTATTTTAAAACTTTTTAAGTTCAGAAAAATGAAGATTTCTTTTCAGAAACAAAAAGCTAAAAGAATGTATAACCAGCAAACCTTCATTGTAAGAAACTTTGTAGGAAGTCCTTCAGCCACTAGGAAAATAATACCAGAGAGAAATAAGAAACCGTAAAAGGAATGAAGAACACCAGAAATGGTCATTTCGTGGTGAATATATAGGATTTTTTTGTTACTTATATCTCTTTAAAGTATAATTCCTTAAAAGAAGATAAAAATAACAGCACAGTGTGTGGTTTATAACATATATAATAGTAAAACTTGACAATAACAGTGCAAGGCCTCAGAGAGAGGAAATGTAAGTACACCGTTGTAAGGAGGTTATACATGAAAATAGACAGCGTTACGTTAAAGATGAATACTATCAAGCTTAAATCCGAAAGCTAAAATAATACAACAGAGTTGTAGGTAGTAAGTCAACAAATGAGGTGTATCATTTGTACTCATTTTAATTTTTGGAGGTGACTGAGTGATGACACAAAGAAGCTAATGTCAATTTTTTCTTTCTTTTTTTTTTTTTTTTTTTTTTTGAGACAGAGTCTCACTCTGTCGCCCAGGCTGGAGTGCAGTGGCGCGATCTCAGCTCACTGCAAGCTCTGCCTCCCGGGTTCACGCCATTCTCCTGCCTCAGTCTACAGAGTAGCTGGGACTACAGGCGCCCGCCACCACGCTTGGCTAATTTTTTGTATTTTTAGTAGAAACGGGTTTCACCGCATTAGCCAGGATGGTCTCGAGCTCCTGACCTCGTGATCCACCCGCCTCAGCCTACCAAAGTGCTGGCGTTACAGGCGTGAGCCACCGCGCCCAGCCACTAATGTCATCTTTAAAAGATTTTTATAACTTACATTTCCTGAGAAGAAGGCACGTAACACACCATGCAGGACCATGTGAGGAAATACCATTGTTGATCAACAGGCAGAAAGGGGTGAGGGGAAAGCCTAAGCCAGAGTCTTTAATATGTTTTCTGTGGGAAAAACAAGTAGGTCAGAGGAAACAGCTTAGGACTGACTAGTCTGAATAATTCTGATAGGCTTTGGGGCATAGGGCTTGTCCCTAGTTGTCTGGTACCTGGCCCTGAGTTGATTTAGTGAAGGAGAAATAATGAGTTGGCGTGTGAGAGTTGGATAAAGGAGGTGGTTGGTTATATGAGCTCAGAATTTGTGGATCGTTGTACACCAAGTTATTTCCAAGAATTACCTAGTCCTGGGAGAGGCAGTTTCTTTCTAGCCAGTAAGGCCCTCGAAGATGTCAAAACATTATAAAATTTTAAAAAATTAAAATTATGGTTAATATAAGAGGTGAAATGAAATTATAAAAATACTGAATCCAAAAGAAAGTGGGAAAAGAACAATGAACAGATAGCACATTTATAAAACAAATAGAAAGATTTTTACTTTAAATCCAAATATATCAATAAAAATATTTACTGTAAATGGACTTCCTAATTAAAATCTAGAGACTTGCAGATTGAAAAACAGTAAAACTCAGCTATATATACTGACTTCACAAAACCCACTTTAAATATAAAGACACAAATAGATTAAAAGTAAAAAAAAAAAATTGAAAAAGATATGGCATGCTAACAAAGGAAAGCTAGAGTGGCTATATTAACATTAGGCAAAGGCAATTTCAGAGAAAAAACTATTACCATCAATAATGAAGACCATTTTATAATGATAAAGAGGTGCATTCATCAGAGGACATAACAATCCCACATGTTTATACGCGTAATAACAGAGCTTCAAAATATATGAAGCCAAACTGATAAAATTGCAATGACAAATAAACAGATCCACAATTATAGCAAAATAATAAATAGACAGAAAATGAGTGAGGATATAGAAGACTTGAACAACTCTATTAACCAACTAGAACTATTAATTTTTATAGAACAGTTTATCCAACGACAACAAAAGACATATTTCTTTTCAAGTGCATGTACAACATTTACCATAATAGAGCGATAGAACATATTCTGGGCCATAAAACAAATATCAAAAAATTTTAAATGATTCAGACAAAACAAGTATGCTCTTTTATTACAATAGAACTAAATTAGAAATCAAAACCAGAAAGCTATCTAAAAATTTCCCCCTAATATTTGAAAACTAAATAATACATTACTCAACAGCTTGAGTCATAGAGAAAATCAAAAGGAAAATTGGGAGATACTTTTAACCTAATTAAAATGAACACATTGCATACCTAAATGTATCTGATGAGGATAAAGCAATACTTAGAAGAAAATTTATAATTTATATCAAAAAAGAAAAGAGGCCTCAAATGTTGACCCTCAATGTGCACCCTAAGAAATGAGAAAAAAAGAAAAACAAGAGACCTAAAGAAAGCAGCAGAAAGGAAATGAAAATCAGACAAAGATATTACAATAAAAGGCAATGGCAGACCAATTTCCTTTATGAACACAGAGGCAAAGAACAATATATATAAATATAATACATTATGACTAAATGGAGGCTTATATTCAAAATGCAATCGGTGCAATTCAGCATATTAGCAAATCAAAAAGACAAACCATTTAAACATCTCAACAGATGCAGGAAAAGGATTTGACAAAATCAAGCAGCCATCCCTTATAAAAACTCTCAGCAAACTAAAGTGAACATTCTTGACTCAATAAAGAACATCTACAAAACAACTACAGCTAGTGTCTTAATTATAATAGACTAAATGCTTTCTCCCTCAAACTAGGAGCAAGGAAAGGATATCTGTCGTCAACATTGTATATGCAACATTGTAGTGTGGAGCTTCTAGCCACTGCATTAAGGCAAGTGGGGAAAAATATTTCCAGATTGGAAAGGAAAAAGTGAAATTATCTTTTATCATAAGACAACATATTGTGAATATAGAAAATCCTACAGAATCTACAAAAAAGCTACCTAAACTAATAAGTACATTTAGCAAAGATGCAGGATATGAGATCAACATACAAAAATCAATTATATTTCTAAAACTAAAAACAATATGACATTGACTTTTTTTTTTTTTTTTTTTTTTTTGAGACGGAGTCTCACGCTGTTGCCCAGGCTGGAGTGCAGTGGCGCGATCTCAGCTCACTGCAAGCTCCGCCTCCCGGGTTCCCGCCATTCTCCTGCCTCAGCCTCCTGAGTAGCTGGGACTACAGGCGCCCGCCACCGCGCCCGGCTAATTTTTTGTATTTTTAGTAGAGACGGGGTTTCACTGTGGTCTCGATCTCCTGACCTTGTGATCCGCCCGCCTCGGCCTCCCAAAGTGCTGGGATTACAGGCTTGAGCCACCGCACCCGGCCGACATTTTTAAAATACCATTTACAAGCATAAAAAATATTAAACACAGCTAGTTGCAGTGTTGCATACCTGTAGTCCCAGCTACTCAGGAGGCTGAGGTGAGAGAATCATTTGAGTCCAGGAATTCAAGTCCAGCCTGGGCAGCATAGCAAGATCCCATCTCTAATATAATTATAATATATAATTAATATTTTATATAATATATAATCTTATATAATATATAATAAAATATATATTTTATATATATATTCACACACACACTGTGTGTGTGTGTAAATATCTGAAAGAGTAGATTAAAGAAAAGAGTGATGATGAGGGATATGACAACCAGAATAAGAGATTTCTCCTGCCATGCTTTGAATGAGCAGATGAAGGAGAGAGGCAGGAGGGTGAGGGGGAGGGAGTGATGACTTAGAAATGCCTTTAGCTAAGTTTTCTGTAAGGACACTGGCACAACTGTTTGGTTTTGAGTAAGCCATCTTCATCAATAACAAAATAGCAGTAATCCTTTATTGAAAACTATGTATCATGAAATTATCTTAATGCTTCCTTTATATAATCTCATTTAATTCTTACAATACCCCTATGAGGTAGATGTTGTAATCCTAATTTCACGGGTGCAAAAAATGAGGTTCAAAGAGGAAAGAGATTTGCCCATGTAGGAGTAGGTGAGACAAACTCAAAAGCACTCTTAGTCCGTTTTATGTTGCTATAACAGAATACCTTAGACTGGGTAATTTATAACTAAAGAGGTATCTTGGCAGGCTGGGAAGTTCAGGGAATGACACTGACTTCTGGCAAAAGCTTTCATGCTATGTCATAACATGGTGGAGAAGGTCAAAGGGGAAACAGACATGTATGAAGAGGCAAAACCCAAGGGATGTCCTGACTTTACAACAACCCACTCTCACTGAAACTAATTCATTCCCATGAGATCTAATCTAGTCTCACCAGAGAGAGAACTCACCTACTCCCTTGAGAACAGCACCAAGCTATTCATGAGGGATTTGCCACCACGACCCAAATACTTCCCACTAGACCCTGCCTCCCAGCACTGCCACACGGGGAATCAAATTTCGACGTGAGTTTATATGGAAACAAACCATATCCAAACCATGCCATGCTCACTCTTAAACACATCACTTCTAGGACAGGGTCATACTCATACTCTATTGATAGTCAATGAGAAGTAGGATAATCTGCATACAATGGATTAAAAACATGTTGAAAACAATCTTCTCTCTTCTAAAAACACATAATAATGACCAGATGCTCTGAAATGTATCATTAGATACTAGTACCAAAATAAAGAACCTGCCACTGTCAGCTTGGAAATGCATAAGAAAGCCAAACACTAAAGGTTTCAACTCCATTTAAATAAGCAAGTAAGTCTTATGGCAATATCATCATGTGACTTGGTCTTAGAACATAAAAACTGTAAGAATAAATGAATTACAAATTATTTTTACAAGCACAAATTGTTCGCAACCATCTTCTTTATAAATGGTCAGTTTCACCTCTCAAAATCCTGGGCCAAAAACTCTATGTGACTAGAGATTAAATTCCTTCATCAGTAGGCCAAGAATCAAAATATATTGTGTTTCTATTTAGATAGTCGGAGAGTATTGAATTTGTGCTTTTCTTATCATTAACATTCATCTCTCTGGATCATCCACTTTTCTTTGAACTTGAAAAACAGAAATTTGATAGCATAAAATATTTAAATCAATTAAAACAAGAACCCAGACAGAACCAAGTAATTCTGGGAGTTAACAATAATAACTCTTTGATCTTGATAAAGTTCAGTTTAACTGTTTATTTGAAAAATGACCAGCATCAACACTAACTTTCCAGGGTGCATAAATGTGTTTTCCCACATTTACAAATGCTATGTTCTGCTTTTCTAAGATGAAAAATGAACCAAAGTCATACAAGTACTTGTTAGCAAAAGAAAAAAATCTTCATTTTAGAGATTAAAAATTTGAACCAACTTTGCAAAATTTTCTATTTTGTTCAGGACAATTTGCACATAATAGGTATTCAACAAAATTTCTTGACTTAGGGTATGGTCATGGCCATCAATCATTGCTGTTGTGCATTAACCAAATAATACAAAAACTTCAGTAGAGTGGGGATAATGCTGCCAGGTATCACTGACAAAGCCAGAATAGAGTTCATGAAGTTTTATTTGATCTGATTTTTATTTGGCTAAATTTTATCTGGTCAGAAAAGTACAAAAAACAAACAAAAGTAATAATAATCACTCATATTCCAACCCAGAATTATTGCTATTAATGTTTGAAATATTTACTTCTAATTTTTCTATTTATACATACGATTATAGAAAGTGTACAAGCTATATGGTAGTAAAATTTTCTTTTAAAGGAATAAATAGATCTTTTCTAATAAGGCTAAGTATCTTTTGCCCTCTACACCTGTTATGGACTAAATGTGTTTCTCTAAAATTCATATGTTGAAGCTACATTTGAAAGAGATATATGATTATATAAGTTTAGTGAGAAGGGCTTTGTAAGAAGTGGTGGCTCTTTGAAGATGTTCTCATCATTAAACAAATCACAGCATCTTTAGTCTTGAAGCCACTGTTTTTCTTCTGCTTGAAAACCTTTCCTTTTACAAGCTTTTTATGGTAGGTAGAATCGAGAAAAAAGAAATTATTCTGAACTTAGTGAGGAGAGAGACTTCAAGCATACATTGATAATAATAACCATGTACATTTGCATAGATCTTTTATTTAATATATATTTACATATATTATTTATTTTGAACTCTGACAATATCAAAGACACTTACATTACGAAATAGACCACTGGTTTGTAGCCATCAAAGTCACGGATCCAGCGTAGGAAACAAATTTCCTTTTGGACTAGATAATAAACTCTCCTTTTGATTTATTTTCCATGCTATGTTGGCCTCTTGAGTGTTTGTGTGCATTGTTCTTTTTTGGATCAGTGGAATACATACTCTTAGAACCCATACAAAAGGTCAATTGATATGGTTTGGATATATGTCCCGCCCAAATCTCATGTTGAATTGCAATCCCCAATGTTGGAGGTGGGGCCTGGTGGGAAGTGATTGGATCATGGCGACTGATCCCTCTTTACTTGGTGCTGTTCCTGTGATAGTGAGTGAGTATTCAGGAGATCTTGTTTAAAAGTGCGGTACCTCCTCTCTCTCTCTCTCTCTCTCTCTCTCTCTCTCTCTCTCTTTCTCTCTCTCTGTCTCTCCCCCCACCACTGCCCATGTGATGCACTTGCTTCCCCTTTGCCTCCCACCATGATTGTAAGGTTTCTCAGACCTCACCAGAAGCCAGGCAGATGTTGGTGCCATTATTGTACAGAATCAGGAGCCAATTAAACCTCTTCTCTTTATAAATTACACAGTCTCAGGCATGTCTTTTTAGCAATGAAAGAATGACTTAACACAGCAGTTATAATTTTTAAAAAGGAGATTATATCCAGTAAATCATAAATCTCTGAAGTTCCAAGCCATTCTTCCAATAGACTACAATGACCCATGTTAATATCCCGCTATCCAGAGCAAGACATTCCTCCTGATTCACAGGAGGCCTTTACTTTTAGCTGCATTATGACACGTTATGACACTGGGTGTGAAAGAATTTGGAAGAACAAAAGAAGGAAAGGAGAAAAAGAGGAAGAAAGAGAAGCAGACAATCAAAAAAATCTGTATTAAATAAAGGGAGAAAAACAAATCAAGTATGTGAGTGGGAAAGAGTCAGGTTAGGGGTTGTATTAGACTGGGTCACTTTAACATCAGACATTTGTTTCCCACAGTTCTGTAAAATAGGAAGTCCAAGATCAAGGTACTGGCAGATTTGGTTATTGTTGAGGATCCTCTTCCTGTCTTTGCAAATGGCTGCTTTCTTGATCATATGGCAAAGAGAGAAAGAGCTCTGGTCTCTTCCTCTTTTTATAAGGACACTGATCCCGTCATGGGGACCCAACCCTAATGATTTCATCTAAATCTAATTACTTCCCAAAGGCCTCACCTCCAAATATTATCATGTTGGGAGTAGAGCAGGTATGTGGTGGGCGTCTGAGCATATGATCATCGCACATCACTCCAGGTGCTTATTTATTGGGTATACATGTTTATATTTCTGAGTATAGTTAATCATCTTTCTAGTGTCCATCTCAAAGTGAACACATAGAAAAAGACCATGATTGAGAAGATGGGCATGAGGGAGCTTCAGAAGTCTTTCTATTTGGGAGCTGGGAAATAGAAGTAGTGGACATTTTGAAAGTATAATCAGTGCTTTTAAAAATCTAACTATAAGTAAAATTCCTTGTGGCCCATATGGCATTGAGGATAATTTATGAGGCTCTGTCTCAGACAAGGAGGGGAAGGTATGGCCTGCTATAACAAAGAAATTATAGTTCAGTTTCAGTTCACCAAGTAGATTGTTCTGGGTCCATAAGAAGACAATATTTTTTAAATCCGGGCTTTTATTGAGGACTTTCTTTTCTAAATTCCTCCTTATACATCTTTATGTCTCTGCTTTAATAAATATCCCCATTATACATGAGTTCTGGTCTACTCAGAAAGCAGTATGGCTGTAAGTTAGAAAAGGAGGAGGATATGAGGAAGAGAAACTCCTACCCAAGAGAAAAGAAAGGACTTTCTCACTGGAGAAGATGAATGGGAAAGGGTGGAGGAGATTTGAAGGAGTTTCTTATGGTGAGAATGCTGCCTGGGTTCCTACCAACCTTAGGCTTCAGCCCAAAGGGAGAGGACAGCACAATGGAAACTCTGATGGAACCCTCAGATAGATGAAAAGAAAATCTGAGGACATCCCGACTGGCGTTCTACTTGTCTATAGAGAGCAATATGGTGCAGCACAGTTGAACAGCAAGGGCAGTACAAGAGTTACAGATGATGAGCTTGAAGTGGCTTTTCTTAGTCTCTCTGCGCTCCATCTTGGGTGCGACGGCTGACTGACACACAAAAGAGGGCTGATAGAGAAGACTGTCTAACCTACCTGGGAGAATCACCACAACAGGGGGCAAAGAGACAACGAGGGCTCTAGGGCTCTACAGCATTGTGCCCACATTGGGATTGCCTTGTGGACTTGGCAAGACCAAATCTATAGAACTACAGAAAGCCAAGCCTAATAAACTAGGGAGATGGATAGGTCCCCAAGAGTAAGTCCTCAGCCATGGCACCTATCTTTGAGGAGACAAGGGATGACAACTTATGCTGTCCTTGCATGCATCAGCTGCCAAAGCCAGCCCCCAACAGAACCAGATAGCACAAAGACCAGATGCAGACTTCCGGTCCTCCCAGCTCCTATTCCTAGAATACGATGGGGGCACCTCTCCCACTCCCATGCATAGAGCCTCCAGCTTGAGGCTCAGTGAGGAGAGGAAGAGAAGAGAAGCCATCCTGACAGAGACTAACCTTGGATTGAACTTGAATTAAGCCAGTAGAGATTGTGTTACTTTCAATGTGGCAAGTTTCTATTAGCTGGAAGTCTCCAGAGAAAAATGAGTTCAGTAATACAGAATAGAGGAAGTTGCAGTTTTTTGTACATCAGAAACTTAATACATAAATTTCAACCCAGTTGCCCTACTTTTAAAGGCCAGTGCTCTCCCGTACTCTGAGAAATAATCTTCTGACCATTTTCTTTGACAAAGCAACTTGAGCTTTATCTTACAGATTTTCCCACAGGCATTCTAGGACCATCTCAACCTAACTAGCTTTAGTTTTTTGACTTTGTTGCTTTAACCTTTGGTTCTGGCATTCCTTTTTTTTTTTTTTTTTCTTGAGATAGAGTCTAGCTCTGTTGCCCAGGCTGGAGTCCAGTGGCATGATCTCTGCCTACTGCAACCTCTGCCTCCCAGGTTCAAGAGATTCTCATGCCTCAGCCTCCTGAGTAGCTGGGACTACGGTCGTGAACCACCACACCTGGCTAATTTTTGTATTTTAGTAGAGATGGGGTTTCACCATGTTGGCTGGGCTGGCCTTGAACTCCTGACCTCCAGTGATCTGCCTGTCTCGGCCTCCCAAAGTGCTAGAATTACAGGCATGAGCCACTGCGCCCGGCCAGTTCTGGCATTCTTATTGACCCTCAAGCCTGATCAAACCTGAGCACCCCTACTCAACTGGCACTTCAAGTTATAAGCCAACCTTTCTTTCTATCCCTAAGAGGGTCTACATTCCCCCAGTTACCACTCACTGGTTCCATAGCTAATCAGTTTCTAAGTTCATTAAGGGCAAAAACTATGCCCCATACATCCATATCCTAAGTTCTTAATAACAATGTGTGTATGTACATGTCCATATGTTTTTGCCCACATAGAAAAGGTATTTTTTGTAAATTAGAAACACACACACAACACACAACATACACACATACGACACACACACATACCACATACACACAACAGACATATATACAAAACACACACATACATACCTCTCTATTCACACTAAGCATTAAAAATTGGACCTGTTTCAAAGTGTATGTAGACAGTTAACATAGGCATCATATCTAAACTGAGATATTTTAAGGACGCAACAAAAAGCTAGTTTAATCATCATTATTAATCATTATTATTGATAAATGTGGGCTGTGCTGGTATGTAAGCAAAACAACATACAAGTATGGCTTTTTGACTGAAATCATTGTCTATCCAGTTACATGACAGTAATAATAAATTATCGTAATTAGTGACAAAGTTTTCTTTTGTTGTGTTTCTATAGAGAAGAACCCTGGGGCTAATTTTACCAGTATGCACATATGATATCACTTCCTGAAAATGCATGAACATGAAGGATTTTGTTGTGGTGGTGGTTGTTTTAGTACAACAGGGCAAGAAATGCTGTAGAAGAAATGGCCTCCAGAAACATGGTTGATTTATATCTCAGGAATGTCTGCGAAGGTTAAGGGCTGAGATGGGGGGACAGATTTTCTCAAATAGCTGCTAAACCAAGCAGGCTCCAGCTAACAGCCATTTGGCAAATCAATCCCAAAACTACTACACGCATGCATCTTAGGTTTCCTTCTATTTCACCAGCTTTTCATTCAAATGGAGTCACATCAATAGCGATAATCTGTATTTTACCCCCACCAGTCCTCTGCTGCTCATTCTAAATTTATTTTCCACTCAAAGTGCCCCCAGATATTTCTGAGACAATCCAGGATAGCTCGTATGAACTTATTAACAAGTCTGGTCAGGTGTCATCCCCCGGAACGGTTGTCATTTGCAGCACAAAGTATTTCTCTGGCCACACCCACTGGCTCTCAGGATGCAAGCGAGTTCTTCCAGGGAATAGCAAGCTGGTGAACAGCTCCACACACTCTGACCACCTTCTCCGTGCCCCACGATGGAAAAGGTCCCATTCTGGAAGATGCACTCAGAGCCAGAAAACTTCCTTTCTCTTTTGTGTGTGTGTTTCTCCTTTAGGGACACACAAAGTAGTGTCACACACAGTTTTTCATCAGAGGCACTTTTTTAATTTTTTACATAATGTGAGCTTTTTTGGAGGATCCAGATGAGAGTCCAGAGGACTGGGCCCAGGGCAGAAATAAGTAACAGACAGCACTGTACCAGCATAGCCTGTAGCCTGAACTGAGCCTTTGCCATCAGGGCAAACAAACTTCCAGCAGGCTTATCATGTTAGCTCATCTGGAAGGCCTGACAAGTAAAATTTCCAGCTGTGATCCAAGCAGATCCCTTACTCCACACTAGGTATGGGGACATATAAGTTTTATCTACATATAAAAATAGTCTAAATTGGACATTGAAAAATAAGCCTCCAAAAGCGTTTTTGATCAAAACTACAAGAAGATACTACCTCATATCCATTAGGATGGCTACTATCAAAAAAAATTTTTTTAACTTTCAAAAACAAAATAGAAAGTGTTATTAAGAATATGGAGAAATTGAAACTCTTGTGTACTGTTGGTGGGAATGCAAAATGCTGCCGCCACCATGGAAAACAGTACAGTAGTCCCTCAAAAACTACTATTTTGGCTTCCCAGAGGCAATCATACCCAACTACTTTTAGTGTTTCTTGTGGTATTTATGTCCATATTTTAAACAGCCAGCTGGAATCCTGCTATTCCTTGATTCTGGTCAGTTGTAAGGATTCATTGTTTTCATGTTATGGAAGGCAAGGAGTTAGCTCTCCCCACCTTCCTACAATATGACCCATTCTCTTCCCAATATAATTGTTACTTTTATTTTTAAATAAATAGACCCATTGCTTGTGTTTTTCTGGCTGTGTAAATATTCTTGACATTGAGTCACATCACATACAGTACTAACAGTACATTCTCTTCTTATAGGAAATTTTGTTTTTTTAGGGTTAATTTTTAAAGAATTATTTTAGATATCTTAAGAAGCCATCCCCAAACTCTTACAAAGATATACTAACACACTGTCAGTTTTATCTCAATGTCTGGCTGCTTTTCATATTTATTTTCAACCAAGACTCCCACCCTCCCCCGACTCTTACATTTTAGACATTCTTGGGCCTCTAATTCCTGAGGTTTTCCTGAGGTTCTGCAACTGTAGAAGGAAGAATCTTGCCAGATCCTTGGCATGAAACCTGCACAGTACAGCAGGCTATGACTGCAGATGAGCCCAGACGTCAGCCCGGATGATGGTTGAGGTGAAGTTAGGTGGTCTCTGATGCTCCCTCCACTCCCATTTCTATGATTTTTCATGGGTTAAACCTCTTTCTTTTCACTCATCCTTTCAAGCTGCCTTTCCCAATCCCTGCAGTTCTGGGGGATTCTGCCTTAAAGATGTGTGTGTGGGCAGGTGCCGATGCAGTGACCCAATAAATTTTTTCTCTTCGCTGAGTCACTCGGAGTAAGTTTTCTTTTTAAAATTCATCTTCCTGTAATAATCCTTTCCTGAAACAATCCTTGTTGACTGGTACAGCTGATGCCCACCTGCTGTGAGAACAGGCTGGGATAGAGGAAACTCCAAGGCTGGAGTTATACCTGACATTATACCAGGCTGACTTCCCTTTCCTCTGGACTTTCTCCATCTCAGCTTGGTGTTCATCTTAATCATTATTTCTCTAATTGTTTCTCACTTTCCACAAATTCACATACAGAGGTGGATTGTGGGTTCCCTCTCATATTCCATGCATGACTAAGCTGAAGAAATAGAGCCCCTGGCAACCATCCACACTGGCTTTCTACTTCTCTGTAGAGACCAATATGGCGCAGCACAGTAGAACAGCAAGGGCCGTACAAGAGTTACGGATGATGAGCTTGAAGTGGCTTTTCTTAGTCTCTCTGCGCTCCATCGTAGGTGTGAGGGCTGGCTTGGGTGTGAGAATTGGGAAAAAAACTATTATTTGCCAGTGTCATCATGGAACAGCAATCACCACTTCACCAGTCTGTGGAGGGTCCCCGTCATGGGGCATGATAGCATTGACCCTGGGTAAGGAGCTCCACTGTGGCCCTCTCATCCTCTGATTTGGAGTTTTCAAGTGATTTTTTTTCACCCGATTTATCTCTTCCCTACCCCTTTTAATTTCCCAGTACGTTTGAAAATGCATAAAACCTCCATTCTCCCTTTGTAACCTCCAGATGCTGATGTTTCACTCTCAGGCAGTGTTTTTATCCTGAGGCAAACTGCTTACATTGTGAAACTCTAGTTTCTATTTTAATCCACTTTTAAGGCAATACATCTGATTACATACCAAATCTAACACTTTTTTGAACAAAACCTCTATCTCCACCCACCTTCCCTGCTTCTTCCATTATAACCTTGGCAATGCTTTATCCCTTAGAGACTGCAAGGAGACACAGGTTGGGGAAACCTGACAGTTTTCATCATTTCCCAGATACTGTTTAAATGTGATGCTTGTGTGAACTTATTAGTAGCTCACTTATATTTAAACTATTGTCATATATTTTTGTATCTTTTTGTTCATACGTTAGATCATCTTGTAAAATGTAACAGAAGTAGAGAATCATAGAACAAATAACATGTGATGGTTAATTTTAATGTGTAAACTTGACTGGGCTAAGCGATGCCCAGATAACTGGTAAAATATTATCTGTAGTTTCGTCTGTGTGGGTGTTTCCAGAGAGATTAGAATTTGAATAGGTAGACTGAGCAAAGAAGATCCACCCTCACCAATGTGAGCAGGTGTCATTCAAATCACTGAGAGTCCGAGTGGAAGAAAAGGAGAGGCATAGAAAGGGTATATTTGCTCTCTGTGTTTAAGCTGGGACATCCGTCTTCCCTCTTAGACTGGTGTTCTTAGTTCTTGGGCCTTTGGACTCAGACTAAATTACACCACCAGCTCTCCTGGGACTCCAGCTTATAGACCATTGATCATGTGACTCCTCGGTCTTCGTATGTATGCCCCGGCTCACATGATACGTAATTCTATTGCTTCTACTTCTCTGAGGAACCCTGATGAATACCCCCATGTACTCATTCAACAATTAACTCATAGCCTCTATACCTTCATTTCATCTATACCCTCTCTCACTTGTACATCCCAGGATTATTTTGAAGCAAATCTAGACGTCATAATTTTCACTCTAAATTGTTGCTCTAATATATAAATATTTGCCTCTTTATTTAAATTTTATAATACTATGATCATATCTGTAAAAATGAGTTTCTTACTATTATCAAATGTCTTCAGTGTTCAGTTTTCCCTAATCATCTCATAAATGCTTTCTGCTTTACAGTTTGTTGTTTGAATCAGGATCATAATAAGGATGATACATTGCAATGAGTTGGCAATGCCTCTTAAGATCTCTTCTATAATGTATTCCTCCATCTCTTTTTTCCACCTTTGCAATTTATCTCGTAACAAAACCAGATCATTTATCCTGTCGAGTTTCCCAGTCTGGATTTTGTTGGTTGCACCCACTTTGTTATTTAACATATTTCTCTGTCCCTGTGTTTCCTGTAAACTGGTGGGTAAATCCAGAGGCTTTTGCAATTTAGGTTTGCCTCCTGATATGGACTGTGTAATAGTATCTTTTTATGCAATGTTCCCGTTAGCACTGTCGCTTCCAGGAATCACAGCATGATGTGTATGCATATTTTGGAAGGAATATGGTTTTTTTCTCTCCTACTTAACTGACATTCACATATTCTCTGGGACTTGCTTTCCCTGTACTTTTTGAACTAAAATTGTGGGTAATTTTTCTTCCCAAAGGACATTAGGGAGATTAATTTATGAGTTCATTTTGGTAAAATCAGAATTCTTAAATCCCAGAACCCCCTCCCCAGCCACATTCAAGAAGAACTATTCCAGCAATAGGCTCCATCTGACTTCCAGTGACCACAGTAAGTGCATGGAGATTGTGGCTCTTCAGAACACATTCTCGGGAAAAAGTAATGAGCTATGCTTTTGCTGAAAGCTAATATGATCCATTTATCCTTCCATTTCCCACAAACATTTATCTAATTTAGTCCATGTGGATGTAGTTTGACTAAAATAATTAGGGAGTTTCAGTGTGACTGGCTCACCACTCTTTGTGGACAGAGCTCTATGTATCCCGCATGGCACCTGGCAAAGGGGAGTACACCCAGCCCCTGGCCTCAGGGAACTTACAGTCTTGTATATAAGCAAATGCCCAACTGACTACAGTGCAAAATGTGCCAGAATAAATATTATATAGGAAGATGGACAAAACCCAGTAAGGCTTTGAACAAGATGATATAGACCATATAGGAAGATGAACAAAGCTAAGAACAAGAGTTCTCAGCAAGGAAAGATAACAGCCAGGGGACAAAATCTTCACAGAGATGTGATTTGGAAACAGCCTTCCAGGACAGAAAGAATTTTGACAAAATTTCGGGACTGCATTCAGGACAGAGAATCTAACACAGACCAAGGCAGAGGCAGGAAACATTTTGCTGGGTTAGGATGTCCTGGAAGTATCTAGCAGTGGTTCTCCATTTTGGCTGTCATTAGAATGACTTAGGAGCTTTGAAAAATACAGAGGCCCGGCCGGGCGCGGTGGCTCAAGCCTGTAATCCCAGCACTTTGGGAGGCCGAGACGGGCGGATCACGAGGTCAGGAGATCAAGACCATCCTGGCTAACACGGTGAAACCCCGTCTCTACTAAAAAATACAAAAAAAAATTAGCTGGGCGAGGTGGCGGGCGCCTGTAGTCCCAGCTACTCGGGAGGCTGAGGCAGGAGAATGGCGTAAACCCGGGAGGCGGAGCTTGCAGTGAGCTGAGATCCGGCCACTGCACTCCAGCCTGGGCGACAGAGCCAGACTCCCTCTCAAAAAAAAAAAAAAAGAAAGAAAAATACAGAGGCCCAGGCCCATCCCAGACCAATCAATTCAGAGTCTCTGAGGAAGAGGTCTAGGTATTTGTGACATTTAAAAAATTCCCAGAAGTGATTTTACCGGGCAGCCAGGGTTAAGAACCACAGGCAAACAGTGAAGCTTAGCAGAGAGTTAGGACAGGGAAGTGAACCGTTAGGGTGCCCTGAGCTGGGCCCCTCTCACCTGCTTCTGGCCATGGAGAAAGTCACCACAGAGTGCCACAGAGTAGCCGAGATGCCAGAAACTCTTAGATCTTACCTGAGTCTATCCTCTTTTGATTATATGTGCTTATTATGCAACTAATACCAGAATGGAGTCTTGTGGTGAATGACCTAAACATTACGAATAAACACAGAATAAACACCAGAAAGGCCTTCACCTCCATTCTCTAAGACTCCCACTGGAAAGGTGACTGTTGAAAATCATCCAGCCCTTCTCTTTTCTAACCTCTCTTTAGATATTTACATTCTTGTACATGGGAAAAATGTTTATTCACATACTAGGGCGAGAGAAATACCACACATTTATTTTCTCTCCCTAAACAAATGTAATCCATTCTAAATTCTACATCACTGGACTGGTGGGGAACTCCATTCCAATAGACATTGGGGTTCCCTCTTACACTTTGGCACCAGCAGCACTGACTTTAGAGTTTATGCCTTCCAGAAAATTCTAGAAGGGCTCTCTATTTTTATTTCATGCTGGTCTGCCTGTCAGCCTTATGGCTTAAGTCTGTTTCTCCCTTGAAAACAGGCAACTCCCTGAAGATTCTGGGGTATATGTAGGCATAAAGGTGTACTACAATTGCTCAATGCCATTTCTCTGGGGATGCAGTCCCAGTCCCACCCTGAGAATCATGGTTCAGCTCCTATCTGGGTGCTGCATAAAAGTGGAATCCTGGCAGGGGGCGGTGGCTCACACCTGTAATCCCAGCACTTTGGGAGGCCAAGGCCGGCAGATCATGAGGTCAGGAGATGGAGACCATCCTGGCTAACACGGTGAAACCCCATCTCTACTAAAAATACAAAAAATTAGCCAGGTGTGGTGGTGGGTGCCTGTAGTCCCAGCTACTCAAGGGGCTGAGGCAGGAGAATGGCATGAACCCAGGAGGCAGAGCTTGCAGTGAGCTGAGATCGTGCCACCACGCTCAAGCCTGGGTGACAGAGCAAGACTCCATCTCAAAAAATTTTTAAAAAGTGGAATCCAGATTTTCACTGCCACCCCTAAGGAAAGGAGTATATCTATTTTTTTAAGACTAGCTAAATGTCACCTCTTTCTTCAAGTTTCAGCTTTTTTTTTTCTTACTAAACTTAAAATATGTTCCTGTGGCCAGGTACAGTCGCTCACACCTGTAATCCCAGCACTTTGGGAGGCCAACATGGGAGGATCACCTGCGGTCGGGAGTTTGAGACTAGCCTGACCCACATGGAGAAACCCCATCTCTACTAAAAATACAAAATGAGCCAGGCTTGTTGGCGCATGCCTGTAATCCCAGCTACTGGGAAGGCTGAGGAAGGAAACTCAGTTGAACTCAGAGGCAGAGGTTGCGATGAGCCGAAATCATGCCATTGTGCTCTGGCCTGGGCAACAAGAGTGAAACTCTGTCTAAAAAAAAAAAAAAAAAAAAATTATGTTCCTGTTTCCCTACTCCCTTTTGGGTCATTCCCTGATAGTCCCCCATGAATCTAGGCTTTTACAATAGTAGCCTGGAGGGTGTCATCTCTTGGGCTAGCCTCCCAAAAGATGAGCCTCCCTTGGTTCCCATGTAGCATGGGTGCTGAGTTGGGAGACAGAGATTTTGCCATCAGATCAGCTATGGCCTGGCAAAGTGGCTATCAGCAGAAGCTGGAAGCAGGCCAGGAGGCCAGGTGGAGGATATGGCAAAGACACACAGGGAGGGTCAATGACAGCCTAAGTGAGCTACAGCTAGTCCTGACTCCACCTGGCTGTGAACAGGTCAACAAACAGCAAACAAATCATAATCTACAGACTCTGGCATCAGACTGGCAAACAGATGGCCAGGACAGAGAAGCCCCAGGGTAAGAAGACATTACAGGGACATCCCATACAGAGTTGGGGCTTCCTCCCCTTGAACCCCACACTATTAAGACCCAATAAGCTTCTTTATACATCCATAGTCATTTTGTAGAGAAGCAAGGAAAGTAGGTAGAACTCTGGGACACTAGCATTAGCCTTTTTACCTAAAGCCATTGAGCAAAATTGCAATGGACTGTTTAAATTATTGCATCAGCCTAGACTGTAGTTACTGGATTGGGGTTTTATGATGTAGTTTTTTTCCTGCTGCTCAATAAGTGAGACTTGGAAGAAGACCACATTACTTTCTGTAATAAAGAAACACTTCGGCAGGCACGGTGGCTCATGCCTGTAATCCCAACACTTTGGGAGGCCAAGGCGGGCAGATCACCTAAAGGCAGGAGTTCAAGACCAGCCTGGCCAACATGGTGAAACCCTGTCTCTACTAAAAATACAAAAATGAGTGGGGCGTGGTGGCGGGTGCCTGTAATCCCAGCTACTCGGGAGGCTGAGGCAGGAGAATTGCTTGAACCCGGGAGGCAGAGTTTGCAGTGAGCCGAGATCATGCCATTGCACGCCAGCCTGGGCAACAAGAGTAAAACTCCATCTCAAAAAAAAAAAAGGAAAGGAAACATTTCCTCCGTACATTTGAATTACAATGTGAGTTCTTTTGTGATTCGGCTTCCTTTGCATTTCACTAAAGAATAAGGTCTTTTAATGTATTTTTAATTATTTATATTTCCTTTCCTACCAATTTTCTGTTCATAATGTGTCTATTGGTGTGTATCTTTTCTTTATTTGTAGGACCTCTTTATAAATATTGAATGTAGCACCAATTTTACATACGGATGAGACCTGGCAGAGGAAGTTAAGTAACTTTTCCAAGGTGAGAGTACTGAATAGAGAGTCGTAGCTACAGAGACCAGTCCACTTGTGCTCCAGAATCACAACCTAGGCTATCTCTCACTGTTCAACTCACCTATTTTGAGAATAAAATTAGGAAATATGCTTATATAAATATTAGAGATTGTGATCATTTATTTTTATAACACTATATTTTTCAGCAAATATTTACTGAGTTTTTAATATGTTCAGAGGACTGGGATAGAGAATAAAGATAAAATGGTGAGAAAAACAGATATGATCCCCCATGAAGCTTATAGACTAGAAGGAAAAAAACATTACTCAGACCACTACACCCTTCCATGTAAAGACATATGGTAATGGTGGTGCTGCCCTTGTCTCAGGGTCGAGGAAGGCTTCTCTGAGAAGTAGCATTTGAGTTGAGATTCGAAGTATGAACAGGCATTACTTAGGTGAGAAAGGATGAGGAAGAGCATTCTTAGCCAAAGAAACTGCTTATGCAAAGGCCATGTGCAGAAGGGAGAATTACTCACTCAAGGAACAGAATAAGGCCCAGCACGGTAGAAAGTTAGAGTTCGGAGGCAGGTGGTTAGGGGATGAAGAGTGATCCAAGACAATGCTGAAGACAGGAAGGTAGGGGCTAGATCTTACAGGGCTTTGTGTATTCCAAAAGCACTTGCCATTATTTGTAGTGCAGCTGGATATCTGGGCAAGTCTTCCCAGACACAGAAGGTCTCTCGTCTCCCCACTTTTCAATGCCTTACCCCATCCTACTCTCTCCTTGTTTTCATGGAGAGAAGCACTGTCAAGAAAGGCTTTTGTAAATGGAATCCCTCACTCTTCCTTTCTAGAACCTGGAAATCCTAATGCATCCCACTCATCTACTGATCCCTTTAGCCACCAGGACGGAAAATACATTTAGTTCCTTTTAAGGACTTGGCAGCCTATACCACATCATTGGTCTGCAACAATATTGTGAAATTCTTGAGTCTAGCTTGGAGAACACCTACAATCCCATCCCGGGCTAATTCATTTCCTTCTCCCCCGCTTCTTTCACTGCTACTCAGAAAAAGAATTCTGTTTTCCTTGAGAACTAACTCTCAGGACAGGACCTGAAAATCTTTCTCAGTAAAGACTCGATATTTATATGATGTGAAACACCTGTAGAAAGGTACGGACTGTGATACTCCACCCGCAGGGAATGGCACCGTGGCTTCTGTAATCAACCTGGATTAGTCTATTTTCAGGAGGAGACAGAGGAATTCCACTTACGCCCCTGGAATAGAGTGTGAGAGTGTGTGTGTGTGTGTGTGTGTGTGTGTGTGTGTGTGTGTGTGTAAAAGAGAAAGAAAGAGAATGGGCAGGGAAAGAGAGAGAGATGGGTGGGGGAGGAAGATATTACCTGATTGATTTTGAGTTATAATCATTAGGTTTCATTAATCATGCTATAAGGCTTTTGTTAGTCACCAGTATCCACTTTCAGACACATGGGAAGATGTCCTCTCTCCCTCTCTTTGATGTCAGGTATGGCAGTGCAACTCGCTCTGGCCAATGGAATGTGCATGGAAACAACATATGATGGTTAACCGTGGTTAACTTCCTAGACTATTCTTTCCTTGTTGCTACAGTCTTGGATGCATCTGTTAACATGGAAGTGTCATAAGAGTGAAGCAGCCTGGATTGCTCGGAGGACAATCATGGAGGACAACTGTTTGCCCATATTCATGGAGGGCTATAGCAGAGAGAAAAAACTTCCGGTGAGCTACTGAGACTTTGGGGTTGTCAATTACTGCGGCATTGCTGAACCTATCGGACTGATATATATGCTTGTTTAGGAACTTAGAAACATCAACTTACACACATAAATTCTGTGTCTGTGTGTGTTGTGGGGTGTGTGTTTGCTGGGTATGTGTTAGAAAGAGAGAGAGAAAGAGAAAGAATTGATGTATAGTGAGAGTTTGATTTTAGAATAAGATACAAGTTCCTTAACTGCTTGATTTTAGCCAGTTTGGGACTTTTAGTTGTAAATTATGCAAATGGATATATAAGCATATATAAACAAATATATGGCTTACGTGTTTGTTTATGCACAATATGAAACATATTCTTATGTTTTTGTTTTGCACTGGCATACAAATGTACTATGGTCACTCAGAGTTGTCCTCTACAATCCACAAATAATATTTAAAAACTTAAGCTAACTAGTCAATTAAAAGCTCTAGGCAAACTTCATCTGTAAGATGCATTCCAGATTACTGTCTGAATCACGGACAATGTACACTGTACATTCATACCAACAGCATAAGAAAAAGCCAGAGCTAGGTTTAGTTTTATATTTCCTGAGTTTTCTTGATTGCCGTCTGATCCTTGATGTTATTCCAACATAGAGTGATTTTTAAAGGAGAATTTAATTTAATATAAGTCTGAATATCCTTTGGAATGCTAGAAACCAGCATTACTCCAGCAACCCTAATGAAAAACACAAGTTCCGTGTACCAATTTGTGGTCAGAGCCAGCATTCCAGCCCTGCTCTCTCGTGGCTGCTAGTACTCCATCGTGTTCCTTTTCCCAGCCCTTTGCTTTTCTAGCTCAAGATGTCAGAGGCTGTGGCCCACATGGTATGCTAAACAGCCCACTGCTTACAGAAGGCTCTTACAGCTCAAGTGCAAAGACTTTGAACTTATAAAACACACCACCATCACTACCACCACCACCACTAAATGGAAGTCTCCGAGGATTTCCTATTAATGTCCCGGCAGATAGGCGTACACTTATTTTAAAACATTCTACATGTGCACACAGATGCATTTCCATACAGATTCAAGACAAGAAGAAAACTCATACAATTAGGCTGAGACTGATTCACTCGCATGTTTTATCACCGGTGTGGAATGCCAGTAACAAGAGCAATCATTTGTTTGTGAATTCACGGAAGACTGGACTTTCACACTGGAAAGGGACTTCCCAATGAATAGCAATGGGGAGACTTGCTGTGTATTAGCATATTTTATCTGCCCTTGTTTTGAAATTAAACAGAGTTGTGGTTGAAAGGAGAAGGCACAGCTTGCCACTGGGCTGGCTTTTTAGAAAAGTGGCATTTGGAATGAGGTTTAGCAATGTGGGCAAATTCTAAAGTTAACTCTTAGGATTCTTGGGCTTGCAGAAGACATTTTCCCCTCCTCGTGTGATAACAGAATTTTCTAGTCACTACTATTCTTTCCAGAAGGCTACTCGTTCTTGGATGCAGTGCCTCTCTCTGTTTTGACTGGAGATACTTAAATATAAATCAGGAGAATTCTAAGCTGTAGTAAAGGCTAATTGGCAAAACTAAATTAAATTGTATTCCACATATATTTACTGAACATATATTGTGTGCCCAACGCTAATCTAAGCACCTTGGGGTCAGGGGAGTGGAGGAAGAAGATAGATGGATGGATAGCAAAATTGAGATTGAGATCAAGATCAAGATGGAAATAGAGCTAGAAGTAGATGCATAAGACAATAAGAGAAAATTTAAAGTACTGTGTCATTAAAACCAATTAATATTCTAGAAGTTCTAAGAAAAAATGATGAGCATAAGTTGGATATCAAGAGGAGAGGTGAGTCTACATCTAAATTTGACAGAAAAGGGGAGGATTTGAATAGATAAGGGGCAAGCGTTCTGGAACTGGGAGTCAGTTATTAAGCACAGTAATTAAGTGTGTAGGCTTTACATTGTCAAAGTATAATCTTCTAAACATCAAAAGCATGACTCTCATAAAAATACGAAGTGCATACCTTTCAAAGTTCTACTTAGCTCATTAATCAGGGAATCAGTATATTATAAAAATGACTCAACAGAATGTACGAGAAATCAAAGTATGTGTTGTTCATGAGAGTCAGAAGACTGAAATAAGATTGCTAAGTTAAAAACAAAGCTGGTTAATGTTCTATGGGACAACAATAACTGTAGCATTTGAGGTCCCCTTTCCTAGTGGACAAAAATATTTGCTCCTCTACTGTAAAAAAGATCCTTTGAATTTGACAATCTCTACTGAGTTAAAATAAGTCCACAGAGTCTAGAGTCTAAGCAATAATAATTGTTGTCAAACAAAAATACATCTCTCTGGTGAGCCAGGTACTCCTTATGGAGGCCTCTTTGATAGTGCTCTCATTTGACATTGAAACGACCCAATATGGACAGGATCTACAAGTTTGGAGTACTTTTTAAAACAGTATTCATGCAGAAGGGAGTTCTAACCTTGTTCCAGCATTTGCCCACTGTATGATGTGGCAATGTTCCTTCACTTCCTGGTTCTTCAATTCCTTTATCTATAAAATATAGGCAATAATAGTTCTTAGCACACAGACTTGTTATAGGGATCACATGAGATAATATACAATGTCAGAGTTTTGCATAATGCCTAACACATAATGCCTAGGGCTCAAGATACCTTACCTCAGATAAATAGGGAAGGATCACCAGCAAAATCCCACAGATGTAAGTGAGCACAGCGTTTGGAGGGCACTGGATGGAGCAGCCTGGCTGGAGAAGAGAACAGGGAAATAGAGAAAGATAAATTAATAGTTTTTAGTCAGATTTGTGTAGCTCTAAAATCATTTTTAGAAATAAGGAAAGGACAAAGAAGTGCACAGACATTTTGAGAAACCTGGGTTTTATTCTGAAGTCTGTTGAGAGCTACTACCACTATTGTGTGTGTGTGTGTGTGTGTGTGTGTGCGCGCGCGCGCGCGCGCGCTGCATAATGACACAGTGAATACAGAATTTGGGAAAAACTAACTCAGCTTTCTATAGGGCAATGTGGAACAGGGAGAGTCTGTGGTTAGAGAGGAGAGTTAGGAAGTGGTAAAGGATTAAGAAGCCAAAAGAGAGGAAGGAAATGTACATGAATACTACAGTGTGAAACTGAAAGGTTGTGGGAATGGTGTTCTCTTTGATATTAATAGGCAGCTTAGGAAAAGAAGACAGTGAAGATGAGGAATTCTGTTTGCATCTACTGGCTTTATTTGGGACTAAGAGGTATGGATGTTGAAATGCTCCATAGACTATGGGAGACCAGGATTTGGATGAGAAATTAATGGTGGAGATATAGCTTTAGAGGTCACCCATCTGAACATGATACATAAAGCCTTGAAAGTCAATGGACAAACCTAGCACTGAAGAGGAGAGAGCAGAGGGACAAGAATGATATGTGTGTTCTTTCTTTTTTTAAAAAAAGATAGTTGTTTTCCAAAGGATAAAAACATAGCAGGTCATTGGAGAGAGTGGACAGAAAGCTCCAACACTTTGGAATCGAAAGTAGAAGAGCGATGCAGGAAAAGAGTAGAAAGCCAACGCTGTTGAATAATCCCCAGAGCTGATGGAGGACGATGGAGGCAAAGCTCGCTGAGTTGAGTTGACCTCGCCATTAAATGGAAGAAACTCTGGAAATACATGGAATACATTGGCTTAAATCCACTCTAAGTTATAAATAACCAACAGGAGAGAGTGTTTGCTGGTGGAAGAGTTTGCTAGGAGAAAGGAAATTTTAAAGCATGGGGGAAATTGAAGGTGAGGAGATGGGAGCATGTGGTGCCTTAGGCTTGGTCTCCTTTCAAAGTCACTCTGGGACAAGAATGTGAATGCAAGCAGTTGATTTAGGATGTGATCCCAGGAAGGACCAGGAAAGAAACAGATATTGGGCCAGGGATGGGAAGAAAGTCAACGCAGGGTACATTAATCAGGAGGGTCACACTGTGGGTGGCCAGGACTCAGTCCTGCTAGGAGCCTGAGAAGGACTATGAAGAACAAGTTCAAGAGCCATCCCAGCTGAGCGGAGACTCTCCGGAGTACTCAGTCACCAAGTCTAGGCTGTTAGATGAGGGATGTTCCTGGATTTTAACGCTCTGGTACTTCTGGTCTATTTGTGCCTGCAACCAGAGAAAGCCCTGAGGAGAGAGCCTAGGGCTGGCAGTAAGTAGCCCCTGGTGTGTCCAAGAACAGCAAGCACTGAGGGGCGAAGGGTGGGGCACCCACCAGGTTTGGAGAGCAGAGGCTGCAGCCAGACTGCCTGAATGTGAATGTGGCTGGATTTTCTGCCGCTGAGTACACCTCGGGACAGGCCTGCTGGGGTCTTCTGATATAGGTACAGTTCGGCTTGCTTCTAGACCGGCCTCAGAAACCTAAGAGTCAAGTTATCTGTCGGGAGCCTGATATCATTATTACTCACCATGTTTTATTCACTCGCTGTGTGTCAGACATTGTATAAGGTGCTTTCTATGCGACAGAAACCCCTGCCTGTCCACACAATCTGCTCTCTCCGTCCTCAGTGGATGGGGGCTTTGTTACTTTGGCATTAAGTGGCACAGATGAGTTAGCATCACTCCTGAAGTTTCTTCTGTAAAGATGATTAATATTAGGAGATGCTATACTCTAAAAACTCCAGAGACCTAAAGATCTACAGATACTTTTTCAGGATCAATTTGGGAATCACGGTTGTCATGGTGTTGAGAGTGTTGCAATGTTCTTATCAGACAATCACAAACACACACTGAATCCAGAAGATGTTGGACCGTGGGGCATTTCTTTTCACACCATGCAGGTCCAAGAAGTCTTTATTCTCTACTCTTTCTCCCTCTTCTTTCCCTTCTTCCCCTATTAGTTTTCTGCTTCTCTGGCTTCGCTTCATAATTCTGACTCTGTCATGGAAGCATGTGGCAAAGCTGGCCCTGTTTACTCTAGAATATTCCAGGTCCACTTGGCTGGCCCTCTCCTTAGAACCACATTCCTGGGGTTCTGGGGAGACAACAGCTCCCTGTCATTACTAGCTGAAGGGAAGAGTAGCATCCTTCATTAGATCCTCTCACCCTTGCTCACATCTTTATAGATAGTGCCTTTATCAGCCTCACTTCAAATTACCCAATGAGGGTTTATCTTCTGTTCCTGCTGGACCCTAACTGACAATACAGCTCTCAAGTTGACTGTAGGCAATTCTGTGGCAGAAACCCAACCTTATGCTTCTCTCTGAGCCTGTCCTTGCAAAGATACAACCACAAATATTAGTAGAGATTAAAACTGAGGTTCGGTGTGGATTCCGTCAGAGAAGAGTGACTGTTCCTGGAGAAAAAGCATTTTCAGAAGGGGCACTGTAACTTCATTCTTTTATTCAACAAATACTGAAAGCCAGGCACTGTTCTAGGTGCCAGGAAAATAGTATGAGCAAGACAGAATTTCTGCCTCAGGGAGTTATATTCTAATGGAAGGAATGAGTCAGAACTAACACACACTCGTATAAATTAAAAAGACAATTCCAGATAATGCTAAGTAGATTTTTTAAAGTGCTAGAAACGGGAAGATACTATCTGGGGTTAGATGGCTAACTAAGGCTCTTAAAAGTTCATTTTCAAGGTGATTGTGCACCTTCCTTAGCACAACAGAGACACCCCATTTTGAGGACTTCTGAAATCATTGAGGGTAATTTTAACAATGCAATTCGATGTGGGAAGGAACAATGAATCACTGAAATTTGGGTATTAATGTCAAAGGGACTTATTTGGACCCCAAAACAGAACTGTACATCTCTCCACCCTTGTCACTGACGCTTCTAGTAGTTCAAGAAAAACTGTTTCATTGAAGAGTGGCTGCAATTTTTTCTTCTCTTACGGAGACCGTAACTCTGATCAAAGTGATATGAAGATGCTATTCTTCGGCTTCTGCAAATAGAATGAAAATGACTTTTGGCTGTGGGTGTGTGAGATTTTTCTCAAAATGGAATGTGAGGGCGAGCACTAATGTGCTAATAAACCTCTGTTGGCAGGAAAGAGGTTTTGTCAACGAACTGTGAGAGAAGCAGAATACAGTCCCAAGAAGCTGCAAGATGGGGTCTGCTTTATGGGAATTGGAATCAAATTCAAACATTTTATGGTTCAGCCGTTTAAACACTGACTTAAACATTTGGACATGTATCCATCTCTGGTCTAGCCTGGAGCCACTGTAACTTGCACATGAAATCCACTGCAAGCTACTAATTATTGTCTTCACAAAAACCACAGTGCAGGCAGTAGCTGAATTCTGAAAACGGGTTTTCTGCTCTCAAGGAATAATGCTAAAAGGAGGAAATTTGTAGATACCCAGGACCCCTACCCACAAGTATTTCCCCAAAACTTATTAATTTAATCCCAGGGCTCTCCTTCCCTTCTCCGGGTCCCATAGCTACCAACTTCTCTCATCCTCAGCTCTCCGGCTTCTTCCCTAACAGCACGTGCCTTACAGTTTCTAGAGCAAGCCCTGCTCAAGACTGTTAGAGGTAATCTCAGTTGACTGTGGCACCTTAAGGATGGAGGTGCCACATGGTGGCTTTTGTCAAAGTACTTAAACACTTACATGTGCCCAGCGTGTTTGACTTGTTTTCTAAGGAACTTACCATTTGCCTAACAGAATGACGAAAGCTTGGTAGCATAAGATCTGTTCACATCCCTGATACATGAAAGGCCACGGTTCTCCGACTTTTTAGTCCCAGCACTTCTTCACACTCCTTAAACCTATTAAGGCTCCCAAAAAGCTTTTGTTTTATATAGGTAGCATTTATTGATGTTTTCTATGTTTGAAATTAAAACTGATAATTTTTTAAATTTACTTAAGATAACAAAAAATATATTACATGTTGGCATAAATATAATACTTATATGAATAGTAAGTATATTTTCCAAAACCAAAAATATTTAATGAGTAGCACTGTCTTACTGTTTTTGCAAATCTCCTTACTTTAATATCTGGCTTATTAGCAGATAGCTGGATTCCCATTTCTGTTTCCATATTCAATCTGTTAAGGTACTGTTATCCTTTCCCAGTTGGTGGGAAAGCAGCACCATGGGGTAGGAGTGCAGGGGGTGGAGGAAAGAAAGAACTTTCTGCTAATCCCAAGAATGTGCCATGAGATTTGGAGAGTGAAAGAAAAATAGTCTAGAGGTGTTGCAGTTTCACAATTTTGCCCCTTGAATCTACAATGACACATTTCAAATATTAGAACTGGATGGGATAAAAAGGAATGAATTAACGGCATTCACCATGACCTGGATGAGATTAGAGACTATTATTCTAAATGAAGTAACTCAGGAATGGAAAACCAAACATCGTATGCTGTCACTGATATGTGGGAGCTAAGCCACGAGGACGCAAAGGCATAAGAATGATACAGTGGACTTTGGGGACTTGTGGGGAAGAGTGAGGGGAGGCGAGGGATAAAAGACTACACATAGGGTGCAGTGTGTACTGCTCCGGTGATGGGTGCACCAGGTTCTCACAAATCTCCACTAAAGAACTTACTCATGTAACCAAATACCACCTGCACTGCCAATAACTTATGGAAAAAATAAAATTAAAAAAATAAAAAGAACTGGATGGGAACTCAGAGGTCACATGACACACTCTTCAGTCTAAAAAGTAGATTAACTTGATGACAAGTTATTGGGGAGGTGAAGCCAACACCTAAAGGTGTAGCATAAGCACAGACTGATGAGTCCCAAGAAGCAAGAAGGGAATGGAGCATGTTGCCCCATTCCCCCTCCCCCAGGGACCTCCAGTTTTTTCTTTATCGCTGAATTGTTCTCTCCAGCAGCATTGGTCTCCATCCAGTGAATGTATGTTCAGCTAGCCACTTAACAAACTCAAGCTGTGGTTTTAGGGCTGATAAATAATTATGTTAATTAACAGGTTGGAGGAAAAAGATGATGTTATTCCTGTGGAATGCTCTGAAAAGCTGGAAACACTTAACTGCAAAAACTACATGTGGTGAAATAACCAATAATTTGCTTAAAAAACCCACATCTGGTTTGCTGGCTCAAAGCAGGGGTTAACAGTCTTTCGAGGGCAGCCAGTGTTGGAGAGGGGTCCCAGGATAAACAGCCAAGCCTTCACGGCAGGAAATATGCTTGTTCTTATAGCACAAGCATTTACGTTGGCTTCTAACCAGAATGAAACGTACAAAGAATTGTTTGGTTTGTCTTTTTCTTTTTTCTCTTCATAACACGCAGTTCAAAAATGCCTTCCTCATATTTGTATGCTTGAATGTGGGAGAGAGGGAATAGTCATATGAGAATAACAAAATAATTCATTGCTCCAGACTTCTAACAGAATGCAGAAAACACACCATGGTAATAGAGAATAGACAGGTTTAATTCACACATGCATAATTATTATCCTAACAGACACTGATCTGATACATAAGTACTGAGCATCTTCCTTGCACAAGACACTGATATGAAAGTTATAACTCATACACAGGTGAGCCATCTGTGGTCCCAGATCTCCAGGAAAAAGTAGCTCAGAAGAGAGAGTAACATAAAACTACAACATGTGGATAAGACAAATCCCAGTGTGATATGTGTCATTAAAGAGAGAAGTAAAGTACTATAAGTGGCTTGAAGGCAGGAAATTTCATGTAAGATTGGAAGCGTCCACAAGGTTTTTTTGTCAATAGTGGTATTTCAGCTGAGGCATAGAAAATGTCTACAATTCCAACAGATGAAAATAAAGGCAGAATGGCATCGGACTGGAGCACACCAGCACATCTGTAATAAAAGCAAGAAGCAGGGGACTGTGGCTAGAAGGCACAACAGATGTAAACAGTGTGGGGAGGGGCCAGGTGCAGTGGGTCACACTGTAATCCCAGCACTTTGGGAGGCCGAGACGCGTGGATTACCTGAAGTCAGGAGTTCGAGACCAACCTGGCCAACATGGTGAAATCTCATCTCTACTAAAAACACAAATATTAGCTGGGCATGGTGGCACACACCTGTAATCCCAGCTACTTGGGAGGCTGAGACAGGAGAATTGCTTGAACCTGGGAGATAGAAGTTGCAGTGAGCCAAGATCGTGCCATTGCACTCCAGCCTGGGCAACAGAGGGAGACTCTGTCTCAAAAAGAAAAAAAAAAAAGAAGAATGTAGGAAGGCTAATCAGAGAAAGGCAGTCACTGGAGATGCCCATTGGAATACTGATCTGGCAGCAATAGCACTGGGTATGATAAAGGGGAAACAAGCCTAAGGACCAGAAAGATATTCTCAAAACTGTGCAGGAAGTCCTTACAGTGGTGCTGTATGTTCACCAGTATCTGCCAGATACTTATGTAGCATGAGAACTGATTGGGCCAAGGTAGGGGAGGAACTGAAGATATTTTCATAGGCTCCATCTGCAGAGACTAAGAGGATGTGCTTAAATTTCTGGCCACCAGATAGATCGATCCAGCAGGTGGCTAAAAATTCAGTTATACGTAGGAATCAACAGAAGGAAGAGCACGAGGGAGAAATGAGAAGCAGTCTCCTGTGGCCACGGGGGCCCTCTTCCAATTCCCTCCACACTTCAGCCAGAAAGAGCATCAGGAGACGCACATCTGACCACAGCATCATCCGCTAAAGGCATGCCAATGGCTTCCCATTGCTCTTGAGATACATATCAAAGTTTATCATGGCCTGCAAGGTCCCACAAGTTCTGCCCATTCTGGTCCCCATCTACCTCTCAAGCACTGCCTTCTCCCTCCCCTCTGTTTGTGCTTCAGCCACTGTGGTCTTCTCTCCATCCCTTGGCCTGCTAGGTTCCCTCCTGTCACAGGGCCTTTGCCCTGCTTAAGAACCTTTGCTGTCATCAGTTGGCCTCGCTACCCTCTACATATAATTCTCAATTAAGTGGCCACTCTTTAAGGCAGTGCTTCATACTTCTTTCTGGTTGGGTGGATCAAATCTTTCCATTATATTTCCTTACAGTATCTTATGTTTTCTCTTTCCAGACATATCACAGTTGCAACTGTGTATCTTTTTGTACAATTATTTGATTTACAAAGGTTCCCACATGAAGTTGTAAGTTCCTGAGGACATGGTCACCGTGGATCCTTGATTTTCAGCACTTTACTCCTGGTATTTAGTAGGCTCTCAATGTATAGTTGTTGAGTGAATGCATACTAAAGAATGATATAAAAATGCTCTCACCTGCATTATTCCACTCAATCTTCAACAAACAGCTATAAGGTGGATATTACAAGTTTAGTTTTACAAACAGAGAGACTTTACAATGCTGCGACCCTCTCTTCCTCTCAGCACCGTATGGAAAGTCAGTGGCGATGTGGTTTTGACTCTGTCCACCACACAGACCCCGCCCTGGGAGCAGAATCCAGGTCTCAGATGCCAAAGGGGCATCAGCGTCTAGATGGCCACAAGTACCAAATGCTGTAGAGGAACCAAAGTAGGATGGGAACGGGGACACTCCATTGACTTAGGACATCATAGTAGCCTTCCAGAGAGTGGTGGCAGAAGAGTGACAGGTGCAGAAGTCAGACTGTGGTCTCTTTAAAGCAGTTTGCATGAAGGAAAGTTTTCAGAGTGGGGGAAGGAGTTGCAAGGTGATTAGAAAAAGTCATCCAGGTTGTTGAGAGGGAGGCTGAGAAAGAATATTTGAGGACTGAGAAGACCACAAGCAACTTAAGAGTAGAATCCTCTCCAGGATGAGTGAAAAGACAAAACAGAACCACACTTCTTAAACAAAGAAACCGAAACTCTATTCGGAGACATTTTATTAAAAAAGTGTAAATGGCAAACGTGTGGTTCTGTTTATTTATTAGTAATCAGAGATTGAAAAATTAGAATTAGAGGTGCCACTTTTACTTCTCAAGCTGGGATTATTTTTTAAAGGAAGGATGCTTGTAGTTGCATTACTATTTATCATCTGATGTGTTTAATAAACCTCATAGAGCATCAGGCTACTGTCCAGAGGTTGTGGTGGCCTTCACTGAGGTAGAGAGTAAGTGTGGTGGGTGTTCTAAGGGAGGAAGAAGCATCAGCTCTCTCCCTTGCCCAGCAGGTTCTTCTGAGGAAATGGGAAAAGCCATCTGCTGAACAAAATGCTGCTCCATAACATCGTATAAGAATAGATGATACGCTCTCTGGGTGGCAAAAGGCCTCCCTAATTTTAAAGCAAGAGAAACATATAAAGGTATGCTGTCTATACAAACAGTAGTGATGTATAACAAATATTGCCATTAAAATAAAATTAACCAGTGTAAGCTTTCAATTAAAAGAATGTTTTAAGAGTACGGTTATAAGTCACTGATGGAGGCTTCTGATACTCCAATCAAAATACCTATAAAGACATATCCAATGAAAGAGGAACATACATTGGAACTAATACAGGCAATCAACCTAATGTTGGTTGGAATTAGGGGGGATTTCCATTACTTGAAGAGCTACAGACCAGTGTGTGAACCGTATTTGCCCACCTGAAACCAACTACCCCATCCGTCCCACAAGGCTCCCTGTGTCCCCTACTCCTTGGCTCCTTGGCTGAAAGATGAGGGCCTCCACCAACTTGAAAACTCTCCCTCTGTTGTAGGAGTATCATTTTTGAGGATGACTTCTATCCCCTATATCCAGTTGGTATCTCTTTTTCATCAGTAAGAGAGTATAACACAAGGGGATTGTATACAGTAAATCCTAGGAGCTGTAGGCCTACCCAGTAAAATGCTATCAAAATAGGCCAAAAGTAGCAGGGCACGCAGAGGAAGGGGGCTTTGTTGTGTACTCAGGCACTGGCACTTGTCAGAGAACAGGCAGAGAGAGGGAAAGAAGACCCCTCCTAAGCCCAGCAGAACCTGACTGAGTGGAACCGGGGCTGGGCAAGGAGTTGTAGATGAGAGAAGGTTGTCTGATCTTGTGCATGGACAGGGAGCAGACAAGTGCAGGTTGGTGCCTTGGCGGACAGACCCTGGGTCCAGACAGCCTTCTCTTCATCCTAAACTAGAGAAATGAGCCGGAGAGACACAAGACACCACGAAGTAAGAGAACTGGAAATTCCTTCCAAAGTAATTCTGAAGAACAAACATAGATGTGTCCAAGTAATAAATAGAATAGAATACGCTACCATTTTTGCTTATCAAGTTGGCAAAAAATGTTAATGAAATATTTAAAAGTAATGAAGTTCTTAGAAGAGGCAATGAAAACAACATTCTTATACACTATCACATACATTATCAACGGAGACATACATTTCCAGAAACTCTCAGGAAAAGATTTAGGTGCACCTGTCTTCATCATTGCAGTCTTATTTAAACAACCTTATGGCCTAATATAGAAGAAGGACTACTTTTTATATACATGTTTGCATAATAGGCCATTGTAAAGATGTACTCTAATTTATTTAATGATGTGGAGAATGCCTATGATAAAACTTTAAATCAAAGAAGCAGGATACAAACTTCATTTCAAAACAATATGACATCAGTTTTAAAACCACCCAAAAGCACATATAGACGCAGAAAAAAAGATTAGAAAGAAAAGAAAAAAAATGGGAAGAAATATGTTTAAATGTCAACAGTGGTTACGGCTCAAAATATATAAGATTTAGGATTATCAATGAAGCAGAATTTGTTATATTTTATCATAACATACGTAAATAAATTTTTTAAACCATGAGGAGATGTTTTTAGAAATAGCCAGAAATGGAGGGAGAGGGGTGCACATCAGCACACGAGATCCCAGTGATGATATGTGCCAGAATTAACGCACGTCAGAGACGACGCTCTTTCTCCCCTAAACAGGCCCCTAGAATACCATTTGAAAATGTCGAGGGCCTGGTAGGCAAATTCATGCGTGATGGATACTTCACAAATCAGTCATGGAACAGTTTTGTTAACAGAAGTTTTATAGGAAAATGATCTCATTCCAAACGGTGCTCATGGACCCAAACTCTGAGGTAATGGGAGAACTATCATAATGGAAAGACCTTATGGAATGATAAATTAAACACTAGAAAAGCAGTTGAGAGTTTAAGTCTGACTCAGAGACCACAGCCCCTCAGCCTCACGTTGGAGGAAGTCCCTGGACAAGTCATTTTACCTTTCTGGGTTCAGGGTCCTCCTTTATGAAGTGGGGATTAGAAACTTTCCAGTTTCCCTTGCAGGATTCTTACAAATAACAAAGGCAAATGAGTCCTCTGCAAATAAGTCATCACCACATTATTCCATTAATGAGAGAAATGCAAAGAGTTTATGAGCCTGGGTACTAAGGTTGTAAAGTTTCATGGCATCACATTTCTCCTAACAATGGTACTACATATTGAGTGTTACTGGAAGATCATCCTTTTCCAGATGAGATAATGTTTTGCAAAGTTTGACTAATATGTGTTCTACTTATAATGCTGGTGTTTCTGTTGTTTTGTTTGGTTTGGTTTCTATTGTTTTGTTTTTTTAGAACACTCAAAAATATTTTTAGAACACTCAAAAACACATTTGGAATTGGTATTTGAAGCATATTTTCCAAAGAAGTACACTTCCCAAATATGGAAACGTACTTCCCAAATGTGGAAGTATCCATAAAATGTTAAAATTTGCATTTTAAGGGTATTTGGTCAGTGTTATGGGGAAGAACTTCAGTTTCCTGAAATGTTAATGCCTGTGCATGATGTATGTGTTTGTGTGTATGTATGTATGCATACATGGGTGTGTGCCCGCTGGTACACATGTATATTACAGTCAGGAGGAGGAAGACTAAGTCAAGAAGATATAAGAAGAAGCAGTAAGGATGATGCCCAGATTCACGCCTCTCCAGCTGACCCCTATGAGATCAGGCCAAGTTTTGCAGAAGTGGTCGATCCTAAGTGATTTGCATTTATTTATAAGGTGTCTTTTCCTTATAAATAAAAGGCAACACATAATTGGTTCCATTTGCACAAAATGTAGACTAATTATGGATAAGGAAACAATATGCACAAAATGTGTTTAGCAGCCATAGTTGTAACAGAAAAATAACAGATCTACCAAGAGGGAACTGGTTAAAGTTCATCCATAAAATAGAGAGTTCTATAGGGTCATTTCAAACTCTGATCAAGATCTACATTCAGATATCAGAAGACATGCATGAGCCACCACCGAGTGATTGAATCATAAAATATGTATTCTATGACCCAATTTTATAACTATAATCTACAGGTATATTTTGTATTAATGTATACATTGCACAGGGAAAAAAAAAAAACCCTGAAAGGATGTACCCTGTAATGTTAATCCTGGCTATCTCTAAGTGACCCAATTTGAGGTATTTTTAACTTTCTATTTTGGTTCAATTGTTCGAACTTTTAACAGTCCAAATATTATTTTTAACAGCATAAACAAGACGTTTTCATTTTGAGAAAAATAGCAAATTATATTGTCCACCAAAAAAATTCTTAGAATTGAATCTCAGAGATAAGAAGCAATGAACAATTAGCCTTATTCTTTCTCATCATGAGTTCAGGTAATGTGTTTGTATCCTTACCTCTAACCCTAACCTTTGACTTTGAAAACTTGCTGAGCTTAGGCAAGAAACAGCAAGTCAGCTCAATTGCACAAAAAGCCTCAAATCGCTGGTATAAAATTCCTAAATCTTAAACAGGAACCATAGATCAACAGATGCTCTTTTCTCCCTTTCTGGTATAAAATCTGTACCAGTGGCTTCGACAACACTTTTTTTAAAGCCACAAATAAAGGTAAAGCTTGAGTGGAAAGCCAAGTAATTATTTCTTCAGAATTAAAATAATTGTGGGTGAGGATGTTGAGCCAACTAAAGTTAAAACCGATTTAAAGGTGGTTTAACTGGGAACCTCTGATAGAAATAACTAGCTTGACACACCAATTATACCTAATACACTAGGTAAACAAAGATTTAATGTCAGAATAGTATTAACTATGATGTTTGGTTAGTAGAAAGAAACATTTTCCTTCCTCTAATCCTTCCTTTAAGATAGACAGCAACCACAGGGACCTATTATGGAATTTAAATTAAGTCATATTTTTCAGTTTTTGTATGTAGCCAACAATTCCTCTAAAATCCCCCCTAAAATGCAGTCAGGCATTGCTTTCTTTAAAAAAAAAAACAGCAAAATAAGGACGTGTTATGAATTGCAAGAGGCAGTCCTTTGGATACTGCAATTTCCCTTTGAGCCTGAGTTGTGCTGATTCTATTTTCAACCTCATTGCAGTGAAGCGTTATTGGAAAATACACGTTTGTGGGGTTAAAGCTAATGTTAGTTTGTAGCATGGAAACTGTGCCGCTAGAAGGATTTTTTTAAAGTATCTCTTTTTGCTCTCTGGACAAAATAGGGAGCGGAAAAATGAAAATCTGGCATTTAATGCTTCTTGGTGAAAAACCATGTTACTACTCCTATCAATCCAGCCAAAAAAATGTAGTGCTATTTAAGTCCTCATGGACTTTAAAGGAATCTGAATAAGTTTACTCTTCTAATCTGTTCAGTTTTGATAATTGTGTGTGTTTTAAAGGAAACATAATATTTGTAGACAGCCCTGGCTCTTAGCATTGTGATCTGAGAAAACTGAGGAAGATGTGGAGGGTTGTGGCTAGAGTCAGTTTTGCTTCATTTGCCTTTCATCACTGTCCAATAAAATGTCAGGGATTCTCAAGATTTAGGGAAGGTGACAGTGAGCTTTGGAAATGATTACATCGCTGTGCTTATTAGTGCCTCCTGGTAGCCCCAACCCTATTTCTTTTATAGTTCAGTTCTGTTCTTTTTTACCTTTTGGGAATACATGCTCCATGCTTACAGGATAGCCCAAATGGATGGAGACAGGAGAGCCTAACTATTGTGAAATGTCAATGCTTTTCACAACGAACATGTTTCTCTCTGAGGGCCTCTATATTTAGACTCCACGTTTAGGAGATCCCGGACCTATGAACCTATACCTTACACCTCACACCTCCCTTGGGAGGTGACATCTGGACTTAACAAGATGCCTGGGATGGTGGCTGCCTCTTCCCAGAGCCTGTGCTCCTTCTGGCCAGCCCAAAGCCCACACTACTGGACTAGAGTGGGTTGAATAGTTTCCCCTCAAATTCATGTTCGCTTGGATCATTAGAATGTTACCTTATTTAGAAATAGAAACTTCACAATTATAATCAATTAAGATGAGGTTGTACTGGATTAGGGTGGGACCTCCTTAACAGAGGAATGCCATGTGAAGACAAAGGCACAGCTTGGAGTGATGAGCCCACAAGCCAAGGGATGCCAGCTCCTAGATTTCAAATTTCTAGACTCCAAAACTGAGAGACTAAATATCTGCTGCTCAAGCCACCCGGTTTGTGATACTAGGAAATGACTACATAGCAGATTGAAGAGGAAGTTCTTAAAAAAATCAAGGAATTTACATTTCTTCAAAGTTAGACACCTGAAGCTTTAAAATCAGGCTTGAAGAAGATCTTTTTAAGCCTCACTTAAAGATCACATGAAAGATAGTTTTTACTTGTAGGTGACAATCTGGAGAAATAAAGAGATTCTTCTTGGTTCTTGCCAAAGTCAGATAATTTTATGTTCTTCCTAAAATGGAAAATTTGAGATCAAAGAAACTGTCAGGACATAACTGCTCTGTTCCCTGGTTTAGATACGACTGGTCACAGCATGCTGTATCATCGAGATCTTTGAAAAAGGACATTTCTTCAGGTCACACAATCCTTAAAATGCAAAGTTGTTTGTGCATTTCAATGCACACAATTTTATTAAAAAATTCATTAAAAGATGCAAAGCATTCCACAAACTCCGAAAAGTATTATGATATTATGTCCTACAAATGTGCTATGTCATAGAGTACACCACAACTTAAGAAATTCAAGTAAGCCATGGACCCCACAGAAGTATTCAATGTAAACTTTAAAACCTATTTCTTAAAATTAAAATACAGTTTATCCCTATAAAGAACAATGTTACTTAAATTCAGGGACTTATGCTGGACTTAGTAATAAGTTAGTTTGCATTTTTAGCAAAGCAACTGACAATTCACATATAAAAGCACATATGCATACTCACAAATGTGAACACTCATGATGTCTCCAAAGCAAGATAACCACTGACTACTTATGCTCATCTGGGTTCTAAAGCATATTGAAAATCCTGAAAAACATAATGCTGTAAAACATCCAGAAAGGCTAAATAAAATAGAACAAACATACTTTCATACATTTAAAACTGCATACGTGATTATAAGCCCAAATAAAAGACCAAAAGTGAAGAGTAAGAGGAAAACAAAAGTAAACAAGTAGAAGTTGGTACTTTGTCTATCCTGAGGTCACAGCGAGGTCTTAGGTTTAATATCTCCCAAGACCAGGAATCCAAGACTTGGACCTGCATGAGTTAAAGAGTTGGAACTGAGACACTGGCATACAGGTGGGACTCCCCAAAAACCAGGCTTCAGGTACATAAGACGAACAGTCTAGTTGGAGCACAGGATAAATGCAGGAATTTGGTAGGAGACAGTTATGAAGGCATAGTCAAGCTAGGTTATAATGGACATTCAAGGCCCTCTAAAGATTTAGACTTATTGATCCATCATAATTAAAAATATTCCCCAGTTGGTTCATAACGGATCCCTTTTTTAATCAAGTGGATGTCTATTTCATGTGACACTGAAACTGAAAACACAGCTTTCTAAAAGCTATGGTGCATTTTCCATTGGAACTCTTCAGAGTCCCGATGTTAAACCTAAATCTGGAAAAAGCGGAAAGCTCTAGATAACTGCTGGGACATATCTCTGCTCATCAGGTAGACTATGGGGACTGCCTCCACCTTCCTTGTATATTTTCTTTAAACTCTTATTAATTTAACAGGCCTGGGAAAAAGGTGAGTCATAAAGGTGGAAAAATATTTTGGCTGCAGCTTTGGTAAAAGGTGAAATGCATTAACCTTGCAATGAGTCATCATCACCTTAGGCAGTTTAAAAAATAAAAAACAAAAAAAGTCTTATCTCCAATCTCTGGGAGTGCGTCTGCCAGTGTGTTGGGATTTGGTAACTTCTTGTCTGGTGTGAATGCAGCTTAATGCAAGGTTCGTTTCTCCAGAAGGCGGCCTGAAATACCTCATTTCCAACAGGCAGCTTGGAAGCCTGGCTCCCCCACCTCCCAAACCTCAGCGGGAGACACAGCTGCAACCCACCTGGCTCAGGGTAGCCAGTTTTGCTTGGTTGTAAAGGAAGGACCAGCTGCTAGTACCAGCAGAGCCCCCCAAATAGACATATTTTTAAAAATCATGCAGAGCCAATTAAATTCTAAAAAAATTACATTGGTAATAAAATAATGTGGAATGTACTTCTCTCTGAACTGTGACTCCCAGATCAAGTAAACGCCAACAACTCATTAGTCAGTTTAAATATGAACAATATTAGCCATTTCACCATTATATAGTTTTAGAAAAATAATCCCAAATCCTTTACCTGAAAGAGAGAGAGAAGAAAGAAAGAAAGAAAGAAAGAAAGAAAGAAAGAAAGAAAGAAAGAAAGAAAGAAAGAAAAGAAAGAGAGAAAGAAAGAGAGAAAGAAAGAAAAGAAAGAGAAAAACTGCCTGAATATTATGTTCAGGCCTCTATTGTTGTCAATGTTTATGAAAAACGAATGGCTTTCAATTAACCATTTGATGTTGGAAAGGGCTGTAAGGCCTCTCAAGTTATATCAGTGAGTAAATTTCTGTTTACATACCATGATTATTTGAGAATAGTTGCAAGCCTCCTAAAAGAATGGCATTGTTCAGGGCAGGGGAGGCAGCTTTAGGTACTGTACAGACCTGAATTTGAATCTGAAAGTAGTCACTTAGCAGCATGTGACCATGGTCAAATTACTTAGCCTTACTGAGCCTCAGCCTTCTCCTAAGTAAAATGAGGCAATAACACCTCTTTCAGGGTGAGTATGAGGATAAAATGCAGTAACAACATACCATCCTTCAGCACCCAATAATGCCAGCTCACTTCCCTTTCTCCCTTCCTAAAGCCTTACCCCTTAAGGCCCAGCAGCAGGACTGGTTTCAGCCAGTTCATGAAAGGAGGCCTTCAGTGAACCGCAACTGGAAGGGCAAGAGGGGATGAGAGGGTTATTTTGACAGCAGGAAAAGCTATCGTGAGGGACGATGGGCAGACAGTGGGGCAGGCATATGGTAGATAGTGCTAGTACTATCCAGCCACCAAGAGTAAGTCAGGTGTGGCTGGAGGAAGGAAGTTCTTGGGCATCGTACTAAGGCATTCAGACTTTATACCCTAAAGAATGATGCATCTATGAAGGTTTGGGAGCTGGGAAAAATCTGTCTGACATTGATGACTTCATTCTGATCACCTCATGCTCTTTTGCTGTGAGTCAGCGGAGCCTCTTCTGCAGTGACGAGGAAGCTTCAGTGCTTCCTAGAACTGCCCCATTGCTTCCCAGTGCCTGATCCTGATAGAGACCCTGGCACATCACAACTTTATTTCACAGATGAAAAAAGTAAGACCCAAGGAGGTGAAGTGACTTGCCGTAGGTCGGCACCAAGAACTTGAAGTTCATGTTTTCTCACCCTAAATCATGTGCTTTTCTCTCTACTTCTCACCAATGTTATAAATATTCTATAAAAAGGCATCAGAATAATCAAATTGAAGAAAGGGAAAACCTGGGAAGCACATGCAGTCTGCAATATACACACACCACAGAAAGAAATGAAGTTTTAGGGCTGGACGCAGTGGCTCACGCCTGTAATCCCAGAACTTTGGAAGGCCGAGGCAGGTGGATCACGAGGTCAGGAATTTGAGACCAGCCTGGCCAACATGCTGAAAGCCTTTCTCTACTGGAAATACAAAAATTAGCCAGGTATGGTGGCGCATTCCTGTAATCTCAGTTGCTCTGGAGGCTGAGACAGGAGAATCACTTGAACCCTGGAGGCAGAGGTTGCAGTGAGCCAAGATTACACCACTGCACTCCAGCCTGGGCCACAGAGCAAGACTCCATCTCAGAAAAAAAAAAAAAAAAAAGAAAAGAAAAGAAAGAAGACAGACAAGAAATGAAGTTCTAGGATTCACTATGCCCCTATCACTCAAATAAATACCTTAGAGCTTAACGATGAGATGGAAAAGGACTCTTCTTAGGAGCCTGCTGGCCTCCCTTACCTCCCCAACCACGCAGATAAAGAAAACAATGTAAATCTCTTCAAGGACAATTCGAGGCACCTAGCTAGCCCTACAACCAGCAATTAGAAAAGTAAATAAATAACCCACTAAACAAGAATGTAATCATAACTTAAACAATAGGTACCCAAGTGAGCCAAAGTCACAAGGTATTTGGTTCCCCATAAAAGCCCCATATAACATCTTGAAATATGTCGTTGAGTTGTTTTTCAGAACCCAGTACTTCCACCAAATAAAAAATGCCAACCACTGTTACACAAACCTCAGATGAAGGAAAACTGGGGACTAAGCTCTGACCACTGCTCTTGCTCTAAATTTCTTCCTGAGGGACCTGGAGAGACTCACGCCCAGAGGCCAAACCTTAACATTCCTTTCTTCTGACCCCAAGTTTTTAGACAAAGCTTTACTTCCTTAACCAATTGCAAATCAAAAAATCTCTGAATCCACCGATGACCTGTAAGTTCCCGTTTCAAGATACCCTGCCTTTAGAGGCCAAATCAGCGTATAACTTCCATATATTGATTTACAATTTTACCTATAACTTCTGCTTTCCTGAAATGTACCCCTGCCTTGAAGCCATCAAGGAGTTCAAGTCCTGAGTGTCAACTGTCCAATTCTGCTTGCTTGGTGTCCTACAGTAAATGGCTCACTTTATCTCACTAGAAATCCCAGTGTCAGGTTTGGCTTTTGTGTGCACTGGGTGAGTGAACCCAAGTTTGATTCAGTAACAATGATGTCCCCTAAACTATTAATGTTTTAGGATATAATTCTTGGAGATGGCTAATGTATCTCTAAAGAGGTGTCAGGAGCTTTGATTGAATAAAAGCACACCTGAGTTGGCATAAATGCAGCATTTTAGCAAAAGAATTTTTCCCCTCAGAAAACTAGCCATGACTATTAGGGTGTGAGGACATGCCTGAGAAAAACATCATGGTGCTAAAAGCCCATAACGAAATTCATAGCCCAGCATGGAAACCTTGATATCTGTCTGATGGGGAGATGGTTTGTATACTTGGCTAGAGCTCAAATGCCCAAATGATAAATAGCCATTGTGCCCAAAGTAGCCGTCCCCAAAGTATGGCGCTGGACCAAGGCACACTGCAAAAGGAAGAACAGCCTGCCAAGGGTAATTAAAAGCCTTTCCATAGAGAGCAGGGACTTGGGGCTTCCCTGATTACCTCACTGTTGACCCACAGAGAGCCCTAAGAGTTAACGTATCCCTTGAATCATTCTTTGTCTACCATCAAAAGAACCTTCAGATCCAATTTATTTCTACCCTCGCCCACCCAGCAGGCCACGGTGCTTCTCTACTTAGGTTGCACATGACAAAACCAAGAAATGGAAGTCCCTCCACTCCTGAATAACTTGGCACTGAATTCACGTCTCATTCCAAAAAGTTTAGGATTAGCTAGAGGTTGCCAAATGAAAGACCAGCTTTGTTACATAGATGTGCCATTGATGAGAAGTGGCAAAGACCTCCCTAGACTAGAAAGAGTTCCTTCCATTCTTGAGAGTTATTTACAAATGCTCAAAAAAGTAGACGCCTTACAGCACATAGTACATCCAAATCAGCATTTGAGGTGATTGCCATAGATTACCAGAGTGCCCTGAAAAGATCACGTTATTTGTTTTTTCATTTTTCTCCCATTTACTGCCTAACTGTAGGAAAAATGGTCTTGAGTCAATATGCTCAGTAGGAAGAAGTAGGGAAAAGAGATAAAACTTCTCAAGAGAAAATGGAGTAGATGTGACTATGATGTGAAACTGCCTAAACACATTTTGAAACAAGGCAGATTTTTTAAAACTAAAGTGAAAACTAAAAGCCCTATGAATGGTCTTCACACAAGTGTTGCCTCGCACCGTGCTTTTCCAATTCGGGATGATTTTCAAGTCTCTGTTGTGAAACGGACGAGACAGCGCTTCTGCGTGTGAATCTGCAGTGATCCCATTCTGTGCTTGATGCATGGCCTGAGGAAGGCCTCTCAGAAAGGGAACATTCTCCATAAAAACACCCGAGCAAAGGGTGTGTGCTGTTCTTCTCATTTGCCAGCCCTTCCTCTTGATCTATTCTAAGCCTTTCTCTCTTGTAGCTCAACACCTGGGCTCCCCCACCAGTGGCTTGCTCCTGGCTGGTTTCTATTCAGACTTAGCCAACAGCAAGCACTGTTGGGAGCATGGAGGACAGGAGAGGAGAAGGTCAGAGTCTTTCTTCCCTGGTTTGGTGCCGTGCCTCTGGCAATATTAGCTTCTCTCCGTGACTGTTGTTCCTGCTAGATTAGCCTCCCCTTTCACAGTACAGCTCTCAGTGGGCTCCAGTAGCACCACTTCCTCCCATGTCCTTCCTGGCCTGAGGGAGGTGGTAATGGCTTCCTGCTGTGATGAGCCTCTGTGTCTCTCAGCATCCCTTGCTTGTGCCCTTAGTCTTACATGCTCCTCTGAAAGTAATACCTTCCTTCAAGTCTCTTTACTTGAACCACCTAGGTAAACTCCTGCTGGGACCATGGCTGTTGTGAAGTTTGAATTGCCCTACCTGTGGGGCTATGCTGGGGCTGCCAGTGGATGTGTCCAAGATTGTAGCACTGTCCCTACCATTTCTCTTCACATAGTAGCACCTTTGGATGAGCTTAGTTTTGTTATCTTTATTTTATGCTCTCATTCAGAAAACAGCAGAAGGCTGCAGAACTTTTGTAGTTAAGGAGAACATTATTAGCAGTTTCTTAATTAATAATGTCCATGGGGATCAACGTAATTTAAGTATTTATTGAATCACTGGCCCTGTTTTAGGAACCTCACAGTGTTTTGTGTAATTTTCTCAATCTATGGCAAACAGATTTTAGTCCTCATTTTATTAGCCAAGAGCAGTAAAGTGAAATGCCCAGGCTCACACATCGCAGGCCAGTGGCTAAGCAATGTCTGTCTGTCCTCTGAGACATTATAATCAGCTGTGGCTTAACCTAGTGCCTTCAAGAATCCACACATGCAAGCAGCTATTGAAAGAGACCAGAGGACACACCAAGCACTTGGGCCCCCAATTATGAGCCAGCATGCTGCCCTGGTGAATAGCGGGCACCTCAGAACCGGATGAAGCCTCACTAGAATGTTGTATGATTTGGTACCAGCTGACCCAGGTGAAGTCGAATTAGGGGACACTGCATGTAATAAACATCCCTCCTGAGCCTCTCTGGACGCCAACATTAGTGAGAAGGACAGAGGAAATTGTCCCAGTGTAAGATTTCTCCTGCAGCCCTCTGAAATATTTGAGCTTAGTCTGTCTGCAGTGAAGGCTGACAAGCTACATTTTGATAACCATTCTGGTGATTCCGAGGCACACAATCAAGAACCACACACTGAAAACTGGTGCTCGAAACTGCCTACCCCACGAGAACAGAGGAAACATCTGTCTCTATCGCCGTCACACTCAAGTGCACAACCAGAGTGTCAGTCAGTGTTTCTGAATGAATGAAGAAGATGCAAAAGCACATCAGCATCTGAGCTCCCTTTTCCAGGAGGCCTTAATCATATGAATTGGAATACTGTGCTCCTTACCTGTGGCAGCGCTCTCAATGATTTAAAACATCGCCCGCATTCTGCCCTCGGGCATGCTGGGCTGGTCTGTGGCCATTCCACCAGGCACAGGGCTGATTCTGAGTGGCACAAGTCAATATTTTGAAAAGCATCATTCCTTCTTTCCAGAGTGGTAAATCCCTTCATGCAATGCTTTCAAATCAAAATACTTCACGCCCTGTGCTTCATTCATTTTTCTCCAGTATTTATTAAGTGTATTTAGTAGTGGCCTATCACAGGCCAGGTGCTTCAGTAAGTGTCAGGTGAATAGAATTAAACAAAGCCCCAGATAAATTTCATGTGATTCCATTTTTATGCGGCACCTAGAGCAGTGAAATTCACAGAGACAGAAAGGAGAACGGTGGTTGCCAGGGACTGGGGTGAGGGGAGAATGGGAAGTTCACGTTGAATGGAATCGGAGTTTCAGTTTGAGATGATGGGAAAGTTCTGGAGCAGGATCACGGTGAATGTGAATGTAGTAAATGTCACTGAAGTGTATATCTAAAAGGGTGGAAATGGGAAATTTTATATAGTATATATTTTATCAAAAAAAACACACAACAAAAACTGCATGGGCTTTTGAGATGATTACCTTACCATATGAGGTCAGGTTTATCATCTAAAATGAATTTTCATGGGAAAAAACACAATATTAATAATAAGTGATTTGATTCTTTGATTCTTCAAAAAAAATTAAAAAGCTCCTGTGCTTCTGGAGCTTACAGACCATGGAAGCAGACAGACAGCCACAATATCCTTTCACAAATAAGTGTGGCATCGCCACTGCAGTGAGCAAAGGGAAGACAATAGTGTCCAGAGAAGGCACTGGAGGGTGGAGGTGGTTTGACCCAGTGAGGGGAAGGCCCAGGAAAGGCTCCTCTGCAACAGAAACAAAGTTGCTGAAGGGATAAAGGATGAGAAGGTGAGACAGGGCAAAAGGCAGAAGGGCACTTCAGGCCCTGGGACCAGTGACTCAGGGCTCCTATCGAAGCTAGCCGTCATGACGAAGGCGGCACACGCAGGTTTATTAGGAAAAGACACTTCACACAGAAAACTGTCACAGATGCAGTGCGGTACATTTGACCCTGTCAACCTCCCAGGGAACTTCCATGGTGTCATGCGATGACAGAACTGATCATTCTTTTCAGACAGCTAAGCTGGACAAAATAGTTAATGCCCCTTCAAAGCAGGATGTGAGGATTTTGCTGAATTGCCAAAATTGCTTTACCCTTCCAAACAATTTTTAAATGACAAATAGGTGAGACAAGCAGGCATAAGAAAAACACTAAGAATTTGTTAGTATTCTAACTGTGTTGTTAAAAGATGCCAAAAAAAAAAAAAAAAAAAAATACACCTGATGTAAATGATGAGTTGATGGGTGCTAACAAGTTGATGGGTGCAGCACACTAACATGGCACAAGTATACATATGTAACAAACCTGCACGTTATGCACATGTACCCTAGAACTTAAAGTATAATAATAATAATAATAATAACAATAAACACTAAGTAAATTTAAGGGGACAGGAATATTTATATTTTTAATGGTTTTTAAATCCATCAAGGAAACTGACATAAAAATCGTCAATTTTACAGTACTATGTCCATACAATTGTAAATAATGGTGGCTCTATTATGTTGGATACGGAGGATAATTGTACAGTTCTGTAGCAAAATATGTATCTTTGTACTGTTCATACACAAATATATTGTGTTTTTAATGAAGACCAAAAATACTATAGGCCTCTGTTAGCTCAAACTATTTTAAAAAGTAGAAAATTAACAGTATTTTTTTATATTGACAAATTTCCATTTAGAACGTACGTATTTTTACTTTTATTTTAGGCTCAGGGACACATGTGCAGATTCGTTATATAGATCAATGTGTGTTGCGGGGCTTCAGTGCACAGCTTATATCATCACCCAGGTAATAAGCAGAGTACCTAATAGGTAGTTTTCCAATCCTCACCCTCTACCCTCAAGTAGGCTCCAGTGTCTCTTGTTCCCTTCTTTGTGTCCATATGCAGAGTATACATTTTTTAAAGCATACAGAAGCATTCCTATAGATAATTTCAAGGTAAAATACTTCAAAATTCCCAGCTTCCACAAACCTTACTTTGAAAACAATCCACCATTCCTGCAAGTATGTAAAGCACTAAATTGAATAGAATCGTGTTAGCAGCATTTGTCTTATTTCTTGTCCAAGCCAAATGTCTTTCGCTAAATCCTAGATTCAAAGAGCAACTCTCATTAAACATTACAGACTGTCACATGTGGCACAGGGGAGTAAAAGGACCCTTTTAATTACCTTTCCAGTTTGCAAATTATTTTTAAATGCATTACTCGATGAAACTGGTTATGAAAAGGTCTGGTTTTTCTGTCAGTGCCCCATGATTTTGAACGGTTCATTTTATTTGCGTGGGTAATATGTCATGCACTACATTTCAAGCTGTATTTGAGAACCCATTCCATCATGCATGCATATGTAAGGTGCAGAGAAAGATCTGGAATGCAATGGAGATCACACTTCTCCCAGCCACACTGGCTATACATGAAGCCAGTTAAAACTCTGTCATACTCCTGGGTACAGTTTGGCTTATTCATTATTTTTCATTTATAAAGCAAACCTGCCTCTTGAAAAAAGTCTCAAGGTTAATTACAACTTTTCTCCTTTGACACAAACAACTCAATTGCAAATCTGATTAGATGGGTATGTCATTTGTTGTAAGATGGGACTCAGGGGAAAGACAGAGTTTGTATGCAAGTGTACCTTCCAGTTCTAGTCAGAGTGACATCTCCAGGAGGGGCTCTACCCAGGTCACCCAATCACAGTAGCTCCAGACCCTTGCTGCTCCTCAGTCAGATAGTTTCTTATCTGTTTGTTACCTAAAGCACTGAAACACAGAAGGGTACTGTATTCTTTTGCCGAAGCTGCCATGACAAAGCTCTAGATAAACTGGGGGACTTAAACAATAGAAATGCATTCATTGCCTTTCAGTGCTGGAGGCTCAAAGTCTAAGATTAAGATATTGGCAGGGTTGGTTTCTTTTGAGCGTGGTGGGGGAAGGATCCGTCTCCTGCCTCTCTCATAGATTCTAGTGGTTTGCTGGCAAGTTGTGGTGTTCCTTGGCTTTAAAGAATCACCCCGGTGGGGCGTAGTGGCTCATGCCTGTAATACCAGCACTTTGGGAGGCTGAGGCAGGAGGATCACTTGAGCTCAGGAGTTCAAGTCCAGCCTGGGCAACATAGGAAGGCCTTATCCCTGAAAAAAAAAATAGCCAGGCATGGTGGCATGCACCTGTAGACTCAGTTACTCGGGATGCTGAGGCAGGAGGATCAATTCAGCCTAGGAGATCAAGGTCGCAGTTAGCAGTGATTGTGCCACCGCACTCCAGCCTGGGTGACAGAGAGAGACCCCATACCTGTATGTGTGTCTCTTCATCCGAATTTTCCCAGATAAGGACAGCAGTCATATTGGATTAGAGGCCCGCTGTACTCCAGCAGGACTGCATCTTAGCCTAATCAATTACATTTTCAAAGGTGCTATCTCAAGGCAGTAAAGGGGATTTTATAAAATATTTCTTATGAAAAGAGAGAATTTATTCTCATAGTGCTGACCACTAACAGGTGTCTCTGATCGTCCAAGGAAGAAATGCAGAAGATCTAAGCTAAAGCTTTGGCAACAGAGGAATGTGACCAAATAAGGTCACATTCTGAAGTACTAGAGGCTAAGACTTCAACATACGAGTTTGGGGGAGGGAACGCAATTCAACTTATACCAGATACCATATATTTTCTATGGATACACAAACTGTAGGTGAATATATAAAAGCTCTGGAATGAGATATACTCAATTGTTGACATTGCTTGCCACTTAGAATGAGTGTGCATTAGACTAGGGTGGGGGTGGAAGTCAAAGGGAATTTAACTGCACCTGTAAAAATCTTCATTTTTTACAAGGAGGAGACAATCGTGCATTGCTTGTGTAAGTAAAACTTTATATAAGTAAATTGAGGTTTTGTCGTGGTTCCCAATAGAAACACTACCCATTGCCAAGATACGTGTTCTAAACTTGTGGGAGGGTTTGTTGGTAGAGGCAACGCTTTGGAGCACGGCTGTCAGTGAATGGGTGGTAAATGGGGTGTTAGATGTCCTGAAAATGCAGGGACACTTGCCCACATGGGAGAATCATTCTGTGTCCTGCTACACATTTACATATAAAAACAAATGGGCTGGGTTGGCATGATTTTAATACATATTGGATTTTTCAGGAATGCAACCTTTGCACCTATAAATTATGAGAAGATTGTACTTTATTTGGGTCAGCAATTTCCTGTGAGTTTTCACCTTGCTGGAAAATTGCATCACCAACAGCAGCATCCCTCTGCGTATTTGAGCCACCCATAGAACATGCTAATGGCCTTTGGTGGGTTGCATTTACAGCTCTCACATTTCTGACAATTTTCCATAGAGGTGCAGCGACCAATCACTTAATTCTGTCATGCTGAGTCTTCATGTCTTGAAACATGTATTATTATATTATAAACTTCTTTTCTAATTGTATTTTTCTTTTACATCAAATTTGGGGCTCTAGATGAATTTTAACATACATGTGCAAGTAGATTACATCCCTTACAAATTTCATTTCAGGGCAGTAAAGGGGATTGTATAAAATATTTCTTATGAAAAGGGAGAATTTATTCTCATAGTGCTGACCACTAACAGGTGCCTCTGATCGTGCAAGGAAGAAGTGCAGAAGATCTAAGCTAAAGCTTTGGCAACAGAGGAAAGAAAATGTATTCAAGAGATACTTTAGACGTAAAAATCAAAAGGTTGTGATTAAGAAGGGATTGTCGAAATACCCCGGAGATTTTTAACTTGTGCGACGAGGAGGACCATGGACCCTTTAACTGGAAGATGCAAATATGAGGAAGATGATGCCAGAGTCAGCAAGGGACTGCTCAGTCAGGCACCTGTGGGGCAAGAGGGCAGTGTCCACAAGATAGTAAATGACAGATACATGGGTTTAGTGATCAAGAGATCTCGGGTCGAATGGAACTGCCAATCACTGTGGGAGCCTAGGAAATGGGGAGTGTGTAGAAGAAGATGGGGAAAGCCAAGAACAAAACCTGAGGAACACTCCAAAGGGCACACATCAATGAGGAAGAGCACGGAGCAGACCTCTCAGTTTTCCATTTTCTCTCCCTGTGGGGTTGGAAGCATCTCAAAATAAAAAGCAAAAAACAAATAAACAACAACATCCAAATGTTGTGACTTCAATTGCCTTGGTATTCCCCACATTGCCCAGCAGGACCCTGGGTTCCCTGTCAGCCTCTAACAACACTGGTCAGCTGGTATCCCACAGCCCTTTTCCTTTCTGGAACCTTCAGGAAGGGGAAAGAACGTTCCTGCTGTCATTGCGCTTTGCCAAGCAGAGGTGTCTCCTAGTCTGTGGGAAGATTTCTCCTGAAACTCAGGGAGTGTTCAAGGCTCAGAGTTCACTCGCAGGCAGAGAGGAGATCATCTTCACCTGACCAGAGTTAGGGCTGTGCTAAGCAATGGCTATCACACTCAGAAAATGCATTTGCAAAGTAGAGAATGGGTGACGTGTCACTTGTGAGATAGACCATCTTCCTCTGTATTGGATAAACCATAGCTAAATTTAACAGCAGAGGAACTGTCATTTCCAAAGACCTCATTCAGCCTGAACCCAGGAGAAACGCCACGCACATTCTCCCAAAGCCCAGACTCTGCACCCCAGGGACCCTCCCTCTTCTGAGTGTGACGTCACAACCTCAGGGACACTCCCTCTGGCTTCCTCCCACATCCCACTGCCTGACAGAACGTACAACATGGAATAGATCTGTCACCAAGGGCACATACCTGTGGTCACATAAACACATAAACACATTCACTAGCAGCCACGTTCTCAGGCGCTGGCTCTGAGGGGCAGCCACCAGGCAGCCAGGGCAGACACCACTGAAAATCCACTGTGGCACTGCCTCCACTGTCCAATCCGCAGGAAAGAGGTTCCAGATGTGTCCTCTGCTGAACCGGTAGCAAAGTCAGACTGTCATAATCGGATCCCAAGCACAGGTTCCCCGCCTTCACAATCTCTCTGGACATTATAAGGCAGCTCTGCATGGCTATGTACAGTTTCAACACAAAGCTGACAATTTATTTTGAGTTTACAGGTCCTGTTTTTGTTTTGTTGCTTGGAAATAATGTTGCCTGTGTGTGTGTCTGTGTGTGTGTCTCAAAAAAAAAGAAGAAAGAAAGAAAGAAAGAAGAAAGAGAGAAAGAAGGAAGGAAGGAAGGAAAGAAGGAAGGAAGGAAGGAAGGAAGGAAGGAAGGAAGGAAGGAAGGAAGGAAGGAAGGAAGGAAGGAGGGAGAAAAGAAAAGAAAAGAAAAGAAAGAAAAGAAAGAAAGAAATGTGAGAACAGGGCACATTACTCAATATTGTTTTAGATTTATATTAATAAGTATTCAACTGGAATAGCTTTAATTCTAAATTTCTATGCTTTATGGGTTTTTAACCTTTGAAATAGCTATACTTTGATAGCTTTATCTCTCCTTTGTTCATTGGGATAATGGTTTAAAAATCTCACTTGAAATTAGAATTTAAATGGTAAAATATCATGACAACCTGAGAAAGGGAAACAAATAATGTCTGGAAATCTCTGTAAATATGCAGCTTTAGCTGGGAGTTCTGAACCTAAACATCTCTGTTCAGAATTGATCATTCTCCAGAATTAATGCAAGGTAAGCCGAAACCTTTAAATCAGACCCTCCACCAAGCAGCAGTTGAGGAGCCCCTAGATCCTGAGAGAGGCTACACTGGTCATTTACAATCTATTCAGAGCCACCGTGTACCTGAGAATATAAGAAGAGTCGTTGTCGGCTGAGTGATCTTGAGGATACTTAATCCCTCAGGTCCTCAGTTACTTCCTTTGTAAAGTGAAAGATTAGACCAGTCCCTTGCAGCTCAGATTTTCAGTTTAATTTTTAAAAACCTAAGCCAGATTAAAATTCATCACTCAGTTTGTAGGCTTTGAGGTCTCTACACTAGCTTATAATCCTAAAGACATTGACACCTTCTGTAGGATGAGACCATTTGCCCTGTGCCACCAGGCTTGTAAAACCTACCCCAGTGCCTCAAAGGGGATACCTCAAAAGAAAAAGATCCTTACATTCTGGGAGAGTGAGATGCACCAACTAAAACAGGGAGTATGAGCTGTTCCAGACGTTTCCACTCACCTTCTGCCTCCCAGTGCTGTCTGCCAAGAATTCCCCATAATTCAACTAAAAAGGGCATTGTCTTAGTCCAATTTGCATTGCTATATAGGAATATCTGAGACTGGGTAATTTATAAAGAAAAGAGACTTATTTGGATCACAGTTCTGCAGGCCGTACAAGAAGCATGGCACCAGCATCTACTTCTGATGAAGCCTCAGGAAGCTTACAGTCATGGTGGAAGATGAAAAGGCAGCAGGCTTACGTGGCAAATGAGGGATAAGAGAGAGAGAGAGAATGAGGTGCCAGGCTCCTTCAAACAACCAGTTCTCACATGAACTAATAGAGCGAGAACTTACTCATTACCACGAGGATAGCACCAAGATATTCATTAGCGATCTACCCCCATGATCCAAACACCTCCTGCTAGACCCACCTCCAATGGTAGAGGTCATATTTCAACATGAGATTTGGACGGAGCAAAACATCCAAACCATATCAAGCATCAATGTTCCCTTTGGTCAAAGAAGAGAGATTTGCTCACAGTTGTCAATTGTATATTTTACGCTAGACATAAAGTTTCTCCCTAAAGACTGAACTTAAATTTAAGTTTGCTTGGTCCACCAGTAGATTTTCCTATGTGATAGCTTCCTTTAAGCTTAAAGAAGAATTTCATCATTGCATTAAACATTGTGATCCAATTAATCTAAGCGGTGAACATAAAATCATACTAAAAATTTACCCATTAGTCAAACACATGATAATTTCTTTTTAAAAACAATTGCTTTAATTACACAGTTAACTATGAGCTCATTTCTGATTGTAAGAAATTGAAGTAATGTAGATACAAGTCAAATCACTCTAAAAATATTCCCTCTGGCCCTGTTCTTTTACTAGGTATAATACCTGTAATGAATTTAGTGTGTATCCACTCAACCCTTTTTCTATGCATGATGAAAATACATAAATAAAAACTTTTGTGTCAGCTCTGTATTTTTACATAAATAGAATAATCATTTATTTTGTGAATATTTTTAATTAGCAAGAAGTCTTTAGCTATTTCCTTCAGTGTAGATATAGATTTCTTGCATTAAAATATTGTTGCATAATATTCCATAATACAGATTGTGAAAGTTTTAATTATTGCCCTACTAGTGGAAATTCAGGGATTTTTGAAAAAAAATTATTCTATAAAATACCACAGGGAGCAGTTTTATACATGCCTTCTTGCACACATGTGGCTGTGTTTCTTTTGGGTAGACACCAAGAAGTGAGATTGTTGGCTCGAAAGATATGTGCAATTTTTAAAGGTTTGGCAAAATGCCCTGCAAAAAAGGCAAGACAGAGTTAAATCCCGACCAGAAATTTAATTTAGAGAAGAGAGTTACTTTTCTTCTATGCCCTTATCAATATGTAATATTATTTAATTTTGGAGTATTTCCCAATCTAAGAGATGAAAAATCAAAGCTCATCTTAATTTGCATTTCCTTGATTACTAGTGAAGTTGTACATTTTTAAATATATTTATTTGTTATTTCCAGTTCATCTTATGTGCATTATCTATTCATATCTTTTTCCTGATAGACTTTTTCTTATCAAACTATAGACATTCTTCATATGTTGTTATATTCATCCTTTTTCTACTACATATGTTGAAACTCCTTTCTCCCAGTTTGATGACAGTTATTTGACTTTTTCTATGGGATCTAAAGAAGATTTTTCTTCTTGTCTTTAAATTTTCTGTATGTGAAGTTCCAGATGTGTGGATACATTTGCATAAATCTTAGCTTATAGGTCCACTGGCGCTCCCTTATCTGTAGTTTCCCGTTCCAAGGTTTCACTTACTCTTGGTCAACCACGATCCAAAAATACGAAAATAGTTTCAGAGAGAGAGAGAGACCACATTCACATAACTTTTATTACAGTCTCTTGTTCTATTTTATTATTAGTTATTGTTGCTAATCTTTTACTGTGCCTAAATGATAAACTTTTTCCTAGGTGTGTATGTATAGGAAAAAACAGAGTACTGTATTTATAAGGTTCCATTCCATTGGAGGTTTCAGGGATCCATTGGGGGTCTTGGAAGGTATCTCTCACAAATAAGAAGGAACTATTTTACTTTGTGAAGTTCAGCCTTTTTTAGTTTGTCCTTTCTTTCATTTGTCTCAGTTCTTTCTCTTTTGCTGATCTTGGCTCACATTCATCTCCTGCCCTCCCTACCTCCACTCCAGCTATATGGAAAGTAAAAGGAAAACCATAGAAAGACTGAAAAAGTAAAAATGGAAAAACAAATACCAGGTAAATACTACCAACTCAAAGAAAGTTGTTACAGATATGTTACCATCAGAAAACATCAAATTTAAATGTAAAGTATTATTAGGAATAATGAAGGTCACCACACAATGATAACTGATTCAATTCACCAAAAAGGCATTCTAAACTTTATGCACCCACTAACGAAGCCTTAAAATACACAGAGCAAACTCTTACCAGACTTATGGTTTGAATCTGTGTCTCACACCAACCCTCATGTTGAATAGTAGTCCCCAGTGTTGAAGGTGGCGCCTGGTGGGAGGCTGAGTTCTCACAAGTAGGTTAACAGTATCCCCTTGGTGCTATTCTCATGATAGTGAATGCATGAATTCTCATGAGATCTGGTTGTTTAAAAGTGTGTAGCACCTCCCCTCTCTCTTGCTCCTGCCCCTGCCCTGTAAGATGCCTGCTTCCACCTTGCCTTCCCTCCATGAGTAAAAGCTCCCTGAGGCCTCCCCAGAAGCAGATGCTACCATGCTTCCTGTACAGCCTGTGAATTGTGAACCAATTAAAGATCTTTTCTTTATAAATTATCCAGTCTCAGGTATTTCTTTATAGCAAATGTGAGAACAAACTAATACAACAGATTAAAAAGAAAAACTGCTTACTCAGAATTGTCTTTTCTGCTGTTTTCCTCACTACCAAGTTGATTTTCATAACACTGATGAAATAGAGTGAGAATGAGGTTTAAGATATGTGAGAAGAAGAACAGACACCTTAAAATACATTTTACTAATAAGATAAATTATATTCGTTTTTCTTGAAAAACAATGTCAACCAAGAGGATCGAAAAAGATCATTTTGTCTATGAAGGAATAAGAGAAATAAAAGTAGATTTAAAGGGAAGATGCTTGAAAGAAGTGAGAAACCAAACTTTCAAGGAAAATTCCTGAAGATTTTTTTTGCTGGGTTTGGCAGTTTGTGTGTGTTTTGCATTTTAATTACAAAGTAAAGTGTTTTCAACACTTGGTTAGGGAATCATTCATAATTGGGACCTTCCTGACCACAGTCAGCAAACCTTCATTCACCTCCAGGAGGTCTGGCAAATCAGAACAGGGCCTATCTGCCAGGGCGCTGTGGTCCTCGTCAAATACAGCAGCCTCACTATTGGCACAGTGGCACACTTTTGCTTAAGAGGTGGCCTCAGCTACCAGAGGCTGAGACTAAAATATCTCTCAGGCTGGTGAGAAAGTGGGTAAATTCATAGCACAGACACCGGCCTGTGTGGAAGCTGTTCACTTGGAGCAAGTCTGCATGAGGCTTGTGGAAAGAAGAGAAGTTTATGTGATCCCACATCACAAGCAGAAAAACTGCTGTGGAACATTCAGCTAGTGGCTCTCATACTTTTCCCACTCTGAAATGTGGGGGCAAAAGTATATATGCCTCTAAAGATTACTCTGCACAAAGATTTATCCAAAAGAGAACAGAATACATGTATTTAAAATAAAAAGAACCAAGAGCTTGTTTGCAAATGCTTTTACCAATAAGTGTTAGTCATGTACAAAATATAATACTTTTATATTTTTCAAAATAAAATACTTTTACCATTAACACCTCTATCCCACAAAATGTGGGTTCTAATAATTCCTTATTATATTGTTTCTCACTCTACTGTTATCGATGACTAAAGTTTCACAAACCAGAAATATAGAAAAAGAAAACCCAGTAAAATTGGAGAAAGGAGAGGAATATGTAAGTACGTGAAGATCACCAGGCTGCAAGTTGGAGACTTTCATCCTCAAGAGCTTTTAGGTGACACATAACGCATCTTTAGAAGGCCATGGTCACATAAATTGTTAGGCATCATCATACAGATCTTTAGTAAGGATCACCTTTCCAGAACCTTCTGGAGAGCTTCTAATCTTCTTTAATGCTTTGAGTTCACTTGCTGATTCTCATTAAGACATCTCAGGATCTTTGCTGGTGAGAGTTTCAGCATATAATATCGTGAAGAACCAAGAAACAGACTTCGAAAAGAAAAACCTGCACTCTGGAAAACCATTATTTGGTATAAGGAAGAGTGTGGTGAAATGAGGGCCAGGCCACTTGGCTGTTAACCCCAGCCGCCTCCAGGGCTGGGACTTCTGGTACTTCCTGGGCCTTGGTGGGTCTCTGCTGCACTCTCAGAATAATGAGGTTTCTGTTCCAAATTTGAAACACTATGAGTCTCATCAACCTCATCCTTGCCTCCTGCCATCTTCTCTTGAAGGTTGGGGTCAATGACTTCAGAGAAGATGGTCCTTGTCTCTAGGCAAAGGCAATTTAAATATTCCCAAACTTAGGTTGCCCTCGCTGCTATGTACTTCCGGTTTTTGAATCCAGCTCTGGAAATCACTTCTTTGTTTTGTTCCTGAGACTTAGCTTCTCCCTCGAGCCTTGTTCTGGAAACTGAATCCCTACCTCCTTCTAAGCTGAATTGCATTTCCCTCAACATGCCCCCATAACGTTCTGTGCTTATCCTCATCACGGGGCTCATAAACAAACACATGCATAAATAAAGGGAAATTTTTTTAAAAAATAAAATAAAATAAAGGGAAATTTTAATGACGTATTGCAAATGATGTAGTAAATGCACAAATAATCAACACTAGGAACCCCACAGAGATATCGTGATGATGTGCTTTACAGGGCTTATTTCAAAAATGGTCAGTTTGTTACAAAATAGGTATAGAGTTAAGGAAAAGAACATGGTGTAACAAAAGGGCCCCATCAAAGGATGGAGCAGGTCATGATGTGGCCACTCAGAAATGATTAAAAGAGAGAAATGTTCCTGATTCTGATGGATCCATCCCTGAGTTCTTAAAATTCTTGAGCATTCTGTATTTGTTGTTTCTTCCCTGTTCCCTATGGCACTTCCTATATCCCTGTATTTGCATACATTACAATGGTTTGTTGGGAAAAGATAAATATATACTCAAATATATACACAATTAATTAAACAAAAATGCCTGCAATGTGATTTCACAAATCATAGAAGGTATCTGAAGTCAGGGTTACTCACATTTCTAAACCCTGGAATCAAGCTTTTTGAGAAAACATTACTAGAAAAGAGACTACAACTGGTAGAGAATACATGGTGTGAAGCACACCAGAGGGCAGAAAACATGGGAACATTTGGATGAAAGTATCTATTTTCCCCCTCTGTTTTGTCATGTCTCGTGATTTATTTATGATGTTTGGCTTAAGCAAGAGCTCTTGATGACAAAAACCGTGATTTCTCTCTTAGACCAGTGTGTATGAATATTTTTTTCATTATCTCCCTCTAAAAGCATTATTAGACATATTTTCTCTAATCATCCCCCAGTGAAATTATAATACCACAGATAGGCTGCATATCAGTTTCTGTACTAGATGTAAATATTTATACATAAAACAACAGTATTTTTTCACTCCCACTGGGGAACTAATTATTGCCTCCTTGCAGATGACACTGCTCCTGATATAGTTTGAATATTTGTCCCTGCCCAAATCTCGTATTGAAAGGTAATCCCTAGTGTTGACCTTGGGGCCTGATGGGAGGTGTTTGGATCATGGGGGCGGATCCCTCATGAATGTCTTGGGCCACCCCCTTGGTGATAAGTGAGCTCTTGCTCTGAGTTCACACAAGATCTGGTCATTTAAGGGTGTGGCACCCTCCTCACTCTCTCACTCACTCTTACTTTCCATGTGATGTGACTGTTCCCTCTTCACCTTCCGCCATGATTGTAAGCTTCCTGAGGACTCCCTAGAAGCTGAGCAGATGCCAGCAGCATGCTTCCTGTACAACCTGCAGAACTGTGAGCCAATTAAACCTCTCTCCTGTATAAATTACCCACTCTCAGGTATTTCTTTATGGCAATGCAAGAACAGACTAATACAGCCTCTTGAGAATGCATGTTTTATATCATGGAAAACAAAATGCCATATAAGCTGCTGAAGCATGAGCGATCATAGACACCAATGGGACCCACCCTTAATGGACAGTTACAGACCAGAAAAAAAATATGGGAAGACAGAGGCCTGGCTTCTTGTATGTTCCCCTACTATATGTATTTATTAAGGTTAAAATAAAGTAAATCACAAAATCTGAAGCATATCAGTCAAAGAAAATATCAAGTCAACAAAAAAAGTACAACAGAAAGAAAATAGAATTGATAATAGAGGATAGTCTCCTGAAAATTCTTGGAATCTTTTCTTGAGAGGGAGAAGATGGGGATAGGAAATGTAAAAGGAAAAATAGAGAAGTTGGAAAATGAAGTAAACATAATGCCTTTGAAAGTTTTATTTACACCAGGATTTTCAGAAGTGGACTTTTATATATGGAAGTTGTTCCTTGCTTCCAGTCAAAGAAGATCCAGCCCCAGCGATGGAGTCCATTCTGTGACCTGGGATCTGTGGGAACGGCATGGAGAGAAAGGAGCACTCCACAAGGAAGGAGCTGAGATAAAACGAGGAGCAGGAACCGTGCGTGCCCTCAACACAGCTGACTTAAAAGTGGCACTGTCTTTGTATGTTTCATCTTTTAGAATACAGACGACCAGAAGACAACAACGGCTCAAGGAAAAGTTAAATTTTACTTGATCCTATTCAATAATAGCATAAGACCAATAAAATTTATGAAACAGAAATGTATACGTATGTATACATATCTATACACATTTTTTTGTTAGATGGAGTCTCGCTCTTGTCGCCCAGGCTAGAGTGCAAAGGCACGATCTTGGCTCACCACAACCCCTACCTCCTAGTTCAAACAATTCGCCTGCCTTACCCTCCCGAGTAGCTTGGATTACAGGCATGCTCCACCATCCCCGGCTAATTTTTTTTTTTTTTTTTTTTTTTGTATTTTTTAGTAGAGATGGGGTTTCTCCACGTTGGTCAGGCTGGTCTGGAACTCCCGACCTCAGGTGATCCTCCCGCCTCGGCCTCCCAAAGTTCTGGGATTACAGGCGTGTGCCACCGCGCCCAGCCTATACACGAGTCGACAATCTAAAGCCCAGGAGAAATTCAAGGTAGAATTATTGACAATGGTCCTGGGATTGGACACTGTCTTCTACTAGTTCCTGCTTCTACTTAATGACCTTTCCTTTTTCATCACTTTGCTGGCATACATAGCTCTACCCTCTGCCCCCTAAATGAGGCAGGTGGCAAGGCCAATTTCTGTCTTCCTTTTGGCTCTGTGCGCTCTTGCTTGGCAAGCCCCAGAGTTCTTGGTTCTTCAGCTATCTTCTCTAGACAGACTTCTCCCTAAACCATCCTTCTGGCCTGACATGTCTCCTGATCTCCAAACTTAATTTCCAAATGCCTGCTGGATATGTTTAGATGGATTTCCTTTCCACACCTTCAAACCAAGATAAACAAAACAAAGCTCACCATCATAAAACCTTCTAGGTTCCTTATTCCTGTTACATAAACTCACAAAAGTTTATGACATGCATGCCTCTCTGTTGTCACCCATGTGCCCAGTTAGTGAACGTGCTGTTCCATTCTGCCTCTGATGTCACTCACAGCTGTTTTCGTCACTGTCCTTCAGCTCTGAACCTCTCATCTGGACTATGGTATGGCAATCGCATTATCGTTGGTTTTCGCCAATCCCTCTCTCTTGGAATCATTCTATGTGCATTTTTTCAGAATAATCCTCTTAAGACTTACATTTTATCAGGCCACCCAACGAAAAAACTTAAATAGTTTTCAGTTTGTAATCATTCTGAGTCAACATTGTAGTTCCCTTTACTCTTCTTCCAAACTATCACCCCACTATGTTTCTACAATCCCTTATAATCTTTCCCAGAGTGAATAATAATCACTCTCTTTCATACACACACTGACGTGTCATCAATCCTATCAATCCTCCAATGCAGGATGAGTTTCAATTTTATCAACTTCAGAGAAATTTGAGGAAGTTATTTTCACTGAATCTCCAGGGTGACTGATTTTGCTTCAGCTAGCCATAACAGCTGCATTCCGATGGAAAGCTGGATCCTGTTTGAGGTGGACTCAGGGTAGAAATGCTGTGTTTGTATTGATAGTTTGTCCGGGTGTTTCCCCAAGAGAGCAGGTGGGGGGATCAGGGAATGTGCACGTGGAAGCACATGTAGAAACATCTGCTCGTAGATGCCATCTGTTTACTCGGTGTGCCTGCAAGTTTACGCTTCCCAAGCCTTAAGTACTTGTGCAGTGACTGCTGTTTCACGTGCTGTTTCTTGTCACCACGAAGTAACAACAGCAACAAACGACATTGATGGTAATGATAGTGGTGATGCTGCTTTGATAATGGTGAAGGCCCAGCACATCTGCATAATCCTCTACAATTCATAAATACAAGGAATGACGGGCAGAGAGAAAAAATTAAATATGGGCAAAAGGAGGGCAGGAACACTCTAAAATTAAAAATGCTAAAACTAGGCCGGGTGTGGTGGTTCACAACTGTAATCCAGCTACTCAGGAAGGGGGACTGAGGCAGGAGAAATGCTTGAACCGGGGAGGTGGAGGTTGCAGTGAGCCAAGATCGCACCACTGCACTCCAGCTTGGGCGATAAAGCGAGATTCCATCTCAAAATAAATAAATAAAAATAAAATTTAAAAACACAAAACTGACGGGAAGAAGATCCTAATCCCCATTGCAAGATTGGGGCCAGGAGCTACACCCCACTACTCTAGGACCTAATTCCAAGTTAATGATGAGGCACAAGAGGGAATCTAGGTGGAGTCCACATCCATTTCTGTGGGAGAGTCTAGATTCTGTGGTAGAAGTTCTAAGATGTCAAGTTTCTAGTCTCAATTGCAGGCCTTTTAAAACATTATTTCTCCATCCCTGCGATGCCTTCAGGGAATAGGATAGTTGGCCTACCCCTAAAATCCCTTAGCTCACTCAGTCCCTTGCAGCAATGAACTCCAGCTTTGCATGAGTGTGTGTGTGTGTGTCTGTGTGTGTTATTTTGCTGGACTGTTTCTTTAGGGAAGGAAGCCAGGTTTTCAAGTTGATGACAGAACAATTCAATGCAGTGTCTTGCAGTCTCTCGGGGTACTAGTCATGGAGTAGACCAGAGGACGCCAGGGGTACCCCGGCATCTGCTTGTCAGCTTCACCTGTGTGAATTTTATCAAGTCAGAGATCATGATCAGGTCCCAGTGGTTGGGACTGGAGTTGTACTGAACATAGATGCCTTTATTATTCTCACTGACTTGCAACTTCACGTGTTTGTCTACTACAGCTTCTGATCTGCAGCCCAGAAACCTGATCTCATGAGATGCTGACTAATACCTTTCCATCCCTGAAAATCACACAATTCCTTGAACACTGAGGAAAATGCTGTAGAGTGCTTTTTACCGAATCTTTTTTTATCCTAAATCAGGGTGTCCCAAGTAAACAAATAAACAAAAACGAGATTTGGTAAAATAGCTTTTATTACAGCATCTGAAAACCTGGAACATCTAGACAAGAGAACTGTCTGCACAATTTTAGAAATAGCTCATGTTGAAAATCACACCAGCATGACTCCAGTATGATTGCATGTGACACATGATGTTAGTATCATAGGCTTGACTGCAAATTGACCACTGGGTGATGCCTTGACAGCCTAAGCAACTTAGTTAGAAGGTGTGATGTGGATAAAGCAATCAAACAGCCACAGAACGGACTCTGCAAAGAGCTGGGCATGACGTGAAAACCTCATCACTTTCATAGACCACATGTATGACTGAGTCAGAGACACGAGAATTCGAAAGAGAGTTCCAAAAAAGTAAGAAAAGGCAAGCACAAGTGGATAACGCCGCAGGCTCCCCTTCAGAGTACCCTTGAATCAACCTCCCTTTCCGTTCTGCGGAAACTGTAGCAACAAATGCTTGCAGGAGATTTTTGTTCTACCTCTACCTGCAGCTTAACGAGGAGCTCCTAAAGAGTACACATTACACAGACATATGTAGAAAGATGTCTTGTAATTCTCTACAAAAGAATTACAATTCTTTGGTTTTTTGTTTTTTTTCTTTTTGAGATGGAGTCTCACTCTGTCACCCAGGCTGGAGTGCAGTGGCAGGATCTCAGCTCGCTGCAACCTCCACATCCCAGGTTCAAGCGATTCGCCTGCCTCAACCTCCTGAGTAGCTGGGACTACAGGCGCGTGCCACCACACCCAGCTAATTTTTTATTTTTAGCAGAGATGAGATTTCACCATGTTGGCCAGGCTGGTCTCAAACTCCCGGCCTCAGGCGATCCACCTGCCTCAGCCTCCCAAAGTGCTGGGATTACAGGTGTGAACCACCGCGCCTGACCTTTGGTAAGTTTTAAGGAAAAGAGTGTGCATTGCAAATTCATTTTCAAACTATCTGAACTGATAAGAAAAATTAACCCACTCAGCTTTTTAACTGAAAGTATTTTTTCCATTTTCTGATAAACTTGATGCTTTAAATTACTAAAAAAAACCACACTTTATATCTGCAGTATACATTTATATTAAATACAGTATTTTCTGAGACTGATACTCTCTTGAAACCAAGGCATTCCCTTACGTCTCACATGTGGTACCAGAAGACATTATTACAAAACATGTGTCTTTTGAGTCACTCTGCTGTTCTTGGAGTAAACATATTCAGAGACTTAGATACCTGGGTCAGGTCCCAGATATTGCATTATTTTTTATTGTAGAAACATTAATTCCTCCACTCTGCTGCTTGTCGGAATAACGTTGCTAATGTGTTTGTGCCCACAAACTCCCACATTTGAAAAAGAACTTGTAATTCTAAGAAATGTAGATCCCAGCCAGGCGCAGTGGCTCATGCCTGTAATCCCAGCACTTTGGGAGGCAGATGCAGGTGAATCATTTGAGGTCAGGAGTTCGAGACCAGCTTGGCCAACATGATGAGACCTGGTGTCTACTAAAAATACAAAAATTAGCCAAGAGTGGTGGCCAGCGCCTGTAATCCCAGCTACTTGGAAGACTGAGGCAGGAGAATCGCTTGAATCCAGGAGGCTGAGGTTGCACTGAGCTGAGACCATGCTACTGCACTCCAGCCTGGGCAACAGAGTCAGACTCCGTCTCAAAAAAATAAATAAATAAAAGAAAGAAAGAAATGTAGATACCAGAAAACAAGAGACTCCCTGAGGGTTGTGTATCCTCTTCTACACTACATGGGTCTCCATCATTGCCTCTCTCCAGGTCTTTGCTGCATCATTCAGAAATTAGGGCAGTGACAACCTCCCAGATTGTGGCAGGTATAACAGACACTCAACCAACTTTTTGTTTTATTAATTTTTTTATATAATATACTTTCTGGACAAGGAAAATTCTCAGGCTGGGCACTTGTCAATGCAGATTCAGCTGTGAGAGACTTGTCACTATGTATTAGTGGCTTCCCTTCTTCATTCCTGGAAGTAAATGTAAGGTATTTGCTTATTTTCTGTGTAACTTCTTATGCCAAGGGAAAAGTCCCAGAAAAAATAAGCATGATGGACCTCGAAAACATTCTGCTAAGTGAAAGAGGCCAGAGGAGAAAAACCACATATTGCAAGATCCCGCTTGTATAAAACGTCTGGAACAAGCAGATTATGTATAAAGACAGAAAGTGTATTTGCCTGGATCTGGGGAGGGAACAGGGATTTACTGCAAGTGGGCCCAAGGGATTCCTCTGGGGTGATGGAAACATTTTAAAACTGGATTGTGGTGGTGGTTGAACAACTCTATAAATTTAGTAAAAAGTAGTTGAATTATACACTTAAAACAGATGAATTTTACAGTATGTAAAAAATAGAATAGGTATCTAACAACGTAATTATCACCTTCTAACATATGGAATATACTATGTTCAAAAGAAGGCAATAAGTCACCCTGTAATTGCACACCTGCACACAAAGAAAATTCAAAGAATTTGCTTCATTTTATATTTCAGTAAAAGCTCATGTCATGCTTCAACTATATAATAATTTCTCCTTCAGCCTACAGTGTACTCAATTATATTTTTAATCTATGATTACAATCTAAGCCTGCATTCTAAAGTTTATTGGGATTCCTAGGGAAATTCCAAGCAAATTTATTGGAATTACCCATTTTAAGCATTACCCAAGAATTACATGCTTTTAATATTTTTATGCCATCATTCACGTTTTATCCTGATATAATTTCAAACTTATTGAAAGGTTTCAAGAATAGTTCAAAGAATTCCATATACCATAGCCAGAATTGCCAGTTGCTACACTTGCCACATATTCTTCGCCATTCTTTCTCTACAGATATTCTTAAATCTTTTTTATTTTGCACATACAAACAGATTGCATGTGCACGAGAAAAATAACACAATTCAGATACATGTAATAGCCCCCACACTCTTACTCCCTAGAGAAAGTCATTATGAAAAATTTCTGGAATATTCTTCATAGTTTTTGAGGGAAGCAAATGAAATAATCTGTTTAAAGTGCTTTGCAGATTGTAGGGTACATGTAATATGAGTTACTACCAAAGTCAATACAGTCAATTCTAGTTTCCTCTTGCAGCTGAATCGGCAATGACCTGGCACACTGTATCCCATTTCGTGTATGGAGTGACCTCTTGGAAGACAATGTGGAACTCGGGGTGGCCAACAGATGAATTAACTGATTATTGGACTGAATGAAATTGCTAAACTGAAAGTCCTAGCAAAAACAGAAGAAATGACTAACAAAGCAATGATCACACGCTCCTAGTATACACATCATATGACATTCAGAGAAAGACAGAGCCACTTGTACTTCACAGATCCATACAAGGGAAATGGAACAACATTGCTTAGTGTGCTCTGTAATTATTTTTCCTGGCCATCCATTTCTAAGGCTTTAGCCTCCCATCAATGATCATTGTGTACTTGGAATCACAACAGACAGCATGGCTGATGCCAGCGCTAATCTGAGTCAGTTCATAGAAAGGACCCTGACCGTAGCCCTGCCGACAGTGGAAAGAGAGACGTGAAAAATAACAGTGAATGAAAACGAGCTACATTAACAAAGGACATGTTAAAACAACAGCCACCTGAAGAAGTGCCCCCACTTCCATGTTTACAGTGTGCTTCCCTCATGCAGCCACCCAGCTTAAAGTTTCTCACAGCGAACTCCCCTAGCTTTATGGAACCTCACAGATCCTGTGCAGACACTCGGTAGGTGTGTAGACTACAATGCAGTGGCTATAAACACAAACAGATTCTTTACTTCCTGGGAAGTGGCTTGCGACAACTCTTACCAAAGGACAGAGGCTTCCAAAGTCTTAGGGAAACCTTGTTCACAGAAGGAGTAGGGTCATTTAAGTGAGTAAATGTGTGTACACCTTTGTGTACACCCCATGCATTTGCAGGTGTGTGATTCAATGAGTGTCTAAACCATGGCTATCAGGGAAATTATTTACACCATCTCATCATTGGCCTGAGTCCCCGAGTCATGCCCAGCAGGCATCCGAATGGTTGAAGGAACTGAGCAGACAACATCCTAGGCCAGATCAACATTTGGTACAGTCAAGGAAAGATAATAGATAATCTGATATTCCTAGACACAACCAGACTCAAAAACAAACCTCCTCTCGAGTCTGCTTCAGTCCTTGTTTCAGTGTATTAAAGAAGCTGCCGGCTGACCATGGCAGTACCTCAGCGCTAACTCGGCCATGCAGGCTGAACCAGCACTGGGCCTCGGTCATCCTCTCACCTGACCTCTGTGGTTACACCAGAGCAGCATTTTATGTCCATTGGGTCTTTGTTGAGTTTGAGAATGGTTTCCAATAAGTGCATTCAAACAGTTGTCCTATTATTTCCCCCAATTCTAGTCAATCTAGTGTGATGGTTAAGAGCAGAGTCTGTAGAGACAAAATGCCCAGAGTGACTTCCAAGCAATGCACTTCCTCTTGTAAAACAAGGGTTCCAATACCATCCACCTCATGAGACAGAAGGTTAAAAGGACTAATATATGTAAAGTGTTTAGAACTACTTCTGGTATGTGTTAAGTGTTCTTTAAATATTAACTAGCATTGTTATTATTATTAATACCATATTATGTTATTTATACGTAACTATACATATATATTTAAACCTCCTTTACTTTTCTAGATAACATGAAATTAGGAAAATACATCTAATGGAATGGAAAAGAGAGCACGTGGAAATAGAACAGCAATGGAGAAAGGGGTACATGTTCTCCCCACGTCCACCCATGCCTTCTCTGCTCCCCAGATGTCACCTAAAGTGCTGTTTAAAAATTGTCAATCTGATCATCTCTTTCCTCTGATTTAGAAACAAAAGGTTTCAGCTGGGCGCGGTGGCTCACACCTGTAATCCCAGCATTTTGGGAGGCCGAGGCGGGTGGATCACCTGAGGTCAGGAGTTCGAGACCAGCCTGACCAACATGGAGAAACCCTGTCTTTACTAAAAATACAAAACTGGCCAGGCGTGGTGGCTCATGCCTTTAACCCCAGCTACTAAGGAGGCTGAGGCAGGTGAATCGCTTGAACCTGGGAGGCGAAGATTGCGGTAAGCCGAGATCGTGCTATTGCACTCCAGCCTGGCCAACAAGAGTGAAACTCTGTCTCAAAAAAAAAAAGGAAAGAAATAAAAGGTTGCCTATCACTCTTGGGTAAGGTTCAAAATAAACATGGAGCCCAGGTGCAGCGGCTCATGCCTGTAATCCCAGCACTTTGGGAAGCCGAGGCGGGTGGATCACCTGAGGTCAGAAAGTCAAAACCAGCCTGGCCTACATGAAGAAACTTCTTCTCTACTAAAAATACAAAAATTAGCCTGGTAGGGTGGTGAGTGCCTATAATCTCAGCTACTTGGGAGGCTGAGGTAGGCAAACCGTGTGAGTTCGCAGTGAGACGAGATTGCACCACTGCACTCCAGCCTGGGTAACAGAGCAAGACTCCTTCTCAAAAATAAAAATAAAAACAAAAAATGAAAATAAACATGGACCACAAGACCTTGCCTGATACGGCCTCACCACTGTTTCTGTTTATCTTGTGCCTCTCCTCCCTTTATCTCTCCCACTTCAACCTTACATTGTGCACGTACATGTGGCCATGCCCTAGGTTCTCAGAGCATTTAAGTTCATTCTCCTCTCAGCCAAGTGCCCTCTATTCTTCCCACCTCTGCTCCCCTTGCTTCCTCAGATTCATCGTGTTATGTCACACAGAGACCTTTCCTGCTGCTCGAGGCAAGTTCAGGCCCTTGCAGTCCTTCATAATACTGCAAAAATTGAAATTATTTGCCAAATATATCTTTTCTCCACTACACTGTCTGTATTCTTCACTGTTGAATATCATAAGTCTAGACTTTATAAGGTTGTGGAAAGAAAGAAATGGAAAGAAATAATATATCTGACATTTAATCTTACAAATTATAATATAGCAAAATTTATTAATCTTTCTATGTGCTCTCTATAGCTCATTGAAGAAGTTCTTTCCTCCTCCTAAGGTAATAAAGATATTCTCCTCTACTTCCTCTAATAATTTTAATGATGTGTATTTCACTTTAAACCTTAGATTTATGTGGAATTGATTTTTGATATAAAATGAGATAGGGATACATGTTCAATTGTTTTTCTATATGCATATATTTTTCTAGGACCATTTATTAGATAGTTTAACTTTTTTTTGAGATGGAGTCTTGCTTTGTTGCTCAGGGTGGAGTGCAATGGTACAATCTCAGCCCACTGCAACGTCCTCCTCCCAGGTTCAAGCAATTCTTGTGCCTCAGCCTCCCCTGTAGCTGGGATCACAGCCCCGTCCCACCACACTCTGCTAATTTTTGTATTTTTAGTAGAGATGAGGTTTCAACATGTTGGCCAGGCTGGTCTCCAACTCCTAGCCTCGAGTAATCCAACCACCTCGACCTCCCAAAGTGCTGGGATTACAAACATGAGCCACCATGCCGGCCTAAATAGTTTAATTTTTCCCCATTGGTTTTCAATGCCACCTCGGTCAAAAATAAGGTTTTTATATTTGTGTGGGTCAGTTTCTGGGCTCCCTATTCTATCTCATTCATCTAATTGTGCCCTGGTATCTCATTTTCTTAACCTCTGTCACTTCATAATATGTCTTGACTTCTGGTAAAGCAAGCCCTACCATGTTCTTCATAAGGATTATCTTGGCTATTCTTGGCTATTTGTGCTTTCATATGAACTCTAAAATCAACTTTGTTTGAATATATTTGGGAATTACACTGTAAAAATTGGACAACAATTCATATATTTGTGATAGATACCCATAGCCATAAACGTAATACTTATCCATCAGCATTGTATGGTTCTTGTTCCGGGTTGAATTGTGTCCCCCTCCAAAAGGGGGTATGTGGAAGGGTTCAGCATCTCAGAATGTGACCTTCTTTGGAAATCAAGTCATTGTAGATATAACTGTTGAGATGAGATCACACTGGAGCAGGGTGAGCCCTAAATCCAATATGACCCATGTCCATATAAGAAGAGAATACGAAGATACAAGACAAGAAGGCAACGTGAACGTGGAGGCTGAGACTGGAGCTGTGCAGCTACCAGCCAAAGAACTCCAAGGATTGCTGGCCACCACTGGACACTACGAAAAGGAAGAATTCCACGCAAAGTCTCAGAGCAAGCATGGCCCTGCCAACATCTCGATTTGGGGACTTCTAGCCCCCAGAACCATGAGAGAATACATTACTGTTCTTTGAAGCCACTCATTTGTGAGACTTTGTTATGGTATCCTTAGGAAATGACAACAATGCTCCATTTAACAAAACATTCTCTAATAAATTCTAAAAATGTCGTACAGTTTTCTCTATCAAGATTTTGCACATTCTGTGTTACATTTATTTCTACATGACTTTTACTTATTGCTGCTGTATAGAAAAAAAGTTGGCTTTTGCCTATTGATCATCTATCAAGAAAATTTACTTAACCCTCTTTACATTTTTTTTATTATTATTATTTGAGACTGGATCTCGCTCTGTCATCCAGGCTGGAGTGCAGTGGTGTGATCATAGCTCACTTCAGCCTCCGGAGTAGCTGAGACTACATGCCTGTGACACCACACCCAGCTAATGTTTTTATTTTTAGTAGCAATGGGATCTCACTGTGTTGCCCTTGAACTCCTGGCCTCAAGTGATCTCCTGCCTTGGACTCCCAAAGTGCTGGAATTACAGGCATGAACCACTGTGCTTGGCAACTATCTTATTAATTCTAATAATTTGTTCATTGTTCAGAAAGGGTTTCTATGAAGACAATAATATCTCTAAATATCACAGAATATATAGGTTTGTTTCTTCTTTTGCGAATATTAAACCATTTTTTTTTTAATTATTTGAGATGAGGTCTCATTCTGTCACCCAGGCTGAAGTGCAGTGATGCGATCTTGGCTCACTGCAGCCTCCACCTCCCAGGCTTATGATCCTCCTGCTTCAGCCTCCTGAGTAGCTGGGACCACAGGCATGTGCTACCATGCCTGGCTAATTTTTTGTATTTTTTGGTAGAGACAAGGTTTTGCCGTGTTGGTCAGGCTGGTCTCAAACTCCTGAACTCAGACAATTCACCCACCTTGACCTCCCAAAGTGCTCAGATTACAAGAGTGAGCCACCGCATCCAGCCCTAAACCATTTCTTTCTTGTTCTTCTCATATTGTACAGGCTAAAACTTCCAGTGCCACACTGAATGGAAATATCAATAACTGTATCTTTGTCCTCTATATGGTTGCAAAAGACATTTTTCTTGTGATGTGACATTATTATTATGTTTGCTGCTTTTTTTGTAGATACTTTTTCTTCTAACTTTGCTAACAGTTTTTATTATAGACACTAAACTTTATCAAATACTTTTACTTCAAATATAAAAATGACCAGTTCTCCTTTAATCTGTCCATGGGAACATTGACATTAATAGATTTTCTAGCACTAATTAAAATTGCATTCTGGAATATACTCAGCTTGATTATTGGAAGATTGGTTTGCTAATACTTTGTTTAGGATTTTGATATCTATTTTCATGAGTGAATTTGACTTGCAATATTCCAGTGTCATAAAATTAATTGATAAATGCACCCTCTTTATTGACTAACATATTTTAGAATAAGCTATTCATTTCTTGAAATTTAGTAGGTCTTACCTCATGTTTTCATGAGGTCAAGATTTTTTTTTTTTTTTTTTTACCATTTATTCTATTATTTAAATGGTTGTAGAGCAACTCAGATTTTCTGTTTTTCAAAGAGTCATTTTTATAAATAATCTCATGAGTTTATATAGGCATTAGATTCATTATCTTTCACATCTAAGAATGTCCTGATTTCCATTATGATTGCTTCTTTGGCCTATGAGGGCTTTTTGGCCTGTGAGGGCTTTAACCTTCTTCATAATTTCCAAAGTAAGGAGCTGTTCCTGTTATCTTTTTATTATTTATCTCTAAACTGTTGCAGTGTGTTCCAAACAATAACCATCACTCATATGTAATTAAGACTTTTTATGGTCTAGTATATGATCAATTTTTTGTAAATGTCCTATGTGCAATTGAGAAGGTAATTTCAGTATTATATATGTCCATTCGTGTTTTATGTATGTATATGTGTATCCTCTCATTATCGCAACATATTGAGATGTTTAAATCTGCTGTCTTGACTTGTTTTGTTTCATTTGTATGTTGATTTGCTAATCAACACTATGTTTATTACATAATTTGCACTAAGGTGGTAAATTTACAAATTTCTGTTTGTAATTATATCAATTTTAGCAATAAGTATTTTAATGTACATAATTAAGACCATACAATTTAAAATTTAATCTTTGTCAAAACACAGTGACTCTTTGCTAATATTTCTTGCCCTAAAATCTGTTTAGACTCATGTTAATATGGCCATTCCAGATTTTTTTTGTTTTGTTCTGTTTTATTTGGTTTTTTGGTTGCTATTCATCTGTAACCAATTTTTTTCTTCATCTTATGACTCTTTTTCTGTATGCTTTTGTTACAAGTGGAACTTTTATAAAACACACAAAGGTTACTTTTAAAAAGTACTTCTAGTGATCTTTCTGCTTTAAATGGAGAGTTTAATACATTTACATTCAATATGATTTCTGATGTGTTTGGCTTTATTGTGTGGTAGATTGGATTCACCAAAAATTCTGTTTTCTATCCTTGAAGGAAGATTCTCTGAAGGAGAGAATACCTCCCCACTCACCTGAAGGAGTGCCATGTGACTTGTCAGTGGAAAGTGGGAAAAGTGAGGTGTGGGAGGTGCAATGCTTTGCCTCATTTCCTTTTTCTCTGTCACAAAAACTGACAATGATCAAGACAGAGGCTGCTCTGGGAGCCTGGGACCAAACTGAACCCACAGTATGGACATGAAGAGTGAGAAAGAAATAAACATTTGTTTATTTCTGGTCCCAGTGAGGTGGCTTATGGCCCCAGCAGAACCTAGCCCCTGACTAAGACACATTTCTGTAATCATATTTTGAAGAGTATTATTTCTATAACATTTATTTTATTTTTCCTTTTTAAAGTGATTTTTATAGCTGTTTTGTTTCTATTATTATCACTGCCTGCCTTGCCTTCCTTGAGGTTTTTTTAGATTGTCTTCCTCCTTATCTCCTTGTTCTCTTGCACTAATAGAGAAATTATATACTTTGCTGTTATACTTTCAGTGACTGCTCTAGAATTTTTTTCATGAATATTTGACTTCATAAAATCTAAGTTTATTAACATCTGAGTCATACAAGAAATTTAGTGTGCTCTCATTACAATCCCTCTGCTCCTAATTTATATAGAATTATTGTTCTACATTTTAGTGCCATCTTGAATTGTTAATTCACCAATTAGACATTATTATCACTGTTTTAGCCAGTGATTATTTCGTTTTATCCAGACATTGAACATTTTGCTTTTTGCTCAGCATTTCTTCTTGCATTTCCTACCTCTTTTCTGTTCCTAGTATACTGAGAGATTTAAATCATAAATGGATATTGAAGTTTGTTAAATGTTTTTATCTTCATTAATTAATATAATCATTGAGTTTTGTCCTTTATACTGTTACTATGGTAGATTTTATTAATTTTCAAGTATTGAACTAGCCTTGCATTTCTGGAATAAACCCCACTTGGTTGTAATGCTTTATTCTTCTTATATATTGCTAAATTTGATTCACTAATAGTTTGTTAAGTGGCCAAGTGGTTTTGCATTCATATTTCATAAAGCTATTGGCCTGTGGTTTTCTTTCTCAGTACTGTCTTTGTCTACTTTTGGCACTAAAGTAAGCCTGGCACCATAAAATGAATTGGAATGTATTCCCTCCTCTTCTATTTTCTGGAAGAAATTATAAAATTTGTGTCACTTCTTTAACGTTTGGAAGAAACCAACAGTGAATGCATCTGGTCCTGAAGATTTATGTTTTAGAAGGTTTTGAGCTATGAATTCACTTTATTTAATAGTTATAGATTATCTATTTTATCTAAAGTGAGTTTTAGTATTTTGCAGTTTTCGAAGAATTGGTTCATTTCACCTATATTAGTTGTAACTGTAGTGTGCTTTTTGTATTCCCTTATCATCCTTTTGATTTTCCATGGATTCTCAGAAATTTTAAAATATAATTATTTTCCTTTTTACCTACTCTATCCTGCCCGAGCCAAGACCAAAACAGGAAGTTTCCCTAACATCTCCCTCTTCTGTGCCAGGATTCTTTTTTTTCTAGTTATCACAAAAAGGGGTGACCTTTTAGTGTTTTCTGACTGAAGAAGAGTCTCACCTTTTCTTTTTTGCCTGGTTTCTGAGCATATGACCCATTAAAACCCAAGCCAGAGGCTACCTATGACTGAGAAATACACACAGAGAAAATACAAGCTAACCTATCCCAAGGTTCATATTTTCCTTTGGTTTCTAGTCTCCAAAGAATTTTCTGATTTTCTTGGCAGTTGAGTCATCCATTAAAAAAGAGATTTTTGGTTTTGTTTGTTATAATATTTTATCCAACACTCAAAAGTATGTTGTTCTAGAATTTCTTCAAAATATTAGTCTACCGTATCTCTAGGAGCAATGATGAGACAGCAATTTATTGACTGAATTGGGAAAAAAACGTTTTAAATGTGATTGAGGAAAACCTAGACAATAACGTGGTGAGGACTGCAGCTTGGTTGTGTGTCTTGAAATGTTTAAAACCACATGTCCTATGACGCAGCAACTCCAGTTCCCAGTATCTGTCCCAGGATAACTCCTGCAGACGTGAACAAGAATGCTTATGACAGCCAAGTGTGTAATAATGAAATTTAGAAAACACTAAAATGTTTATCATTGTGTATAATATTGAAATTTAGAAAACATTAAAATGTTTAACAGTGGGAAGGATTGAATAAATTAAGGGACATATTTATTCTGGAATATTCCAAGCATACCGACATGGATAGCTCTTAAGAGTTCTTGTATTAACAGAGTCAGTGCAAGTAAGTGCTTAGCAAAGACTATGTGTTCAATAAATGTAGCAACTGTTACTTTTTTAGGTGTTCCCTGTATTCCCTATCTTTCTGCCTTACAGAAGTGGAATTGGGTTTATGTCAAATGGCATCCACTGAGGCAGCCTCTCTATCTCATTCACTCAAAAAAACCATCTGTCAAGGAAGTATGGAATACAAAATGTAACAAACACATTTCATGCTCTATTTTGCTTGTTCTCTTCATTCACTAATCAATTAGAAAACCACTGTGATCTTTGACTTTGGAATAAAATTAAAATAGATAAATAAATGTAGATAAATATATTTCCAAATAATACACCAATTGAGTCACATGTCTGGGCTGCATCTAGCACCTTTCTGTTTAAAATGTCTACCTTTTGGCATTTGGCTAAGCAACAAAACTCCCACCAACTTGATCGGATTAATTGACAACTCCCGGTAAATAAGTAATTAAGGCATTTTCTTTCGTTTCTACAGAACCCATCTTTGGAACTCATATAAGCTTACTTTGATCAAAGCAAGGGCTGTAAAGGATTAGAGAGGAAGAAGCGTTGGACTTTAGTTCACACATGAGTGCAAAGGCAAGATCTCCTGATTAAAACTCCTCTCAGGGGAAATCATTAATTCCCTGAACTCCAAGTGTCTTCATTTTGTTGGAACTTGGAATTGCAACAGATTGAAGTAGGGCTAATATAGGTCTTACTTTAAGTAGAGTATTTGTGTTAACATTTCAGGTCCCAGTAAACACTATTGCATAGGGCTACTTTATCATCTTATAGGAAACGAATATTTAATATGTTCATGATTCCTATAATACCTTCTAATTGGTAGTATCTGTAATTGTACATTCCAAATGAATACTACATTATTCTTCATGCATTATCTCTATCAAATATATTAGATGGAATCCTCATCTTCCAGAATAACTGGGAGAAATTTTACCTGGTAACAATCATGACCAAAAAAAGGGATAGAAGTGTTTATGTTGCTTAAACTCAAAGACTAACTTGCTCATAATGATGTCCACTCTTAGAAGAAGTTACCTGGAGGAGATAAGTTTTCCCTGGTCCTCCCAAATCCTCAAACAGAGAAAATCAAGTCTGTCAAGTTTCTAACATTCTTCCAGTATCAGAAAAGATAATCCACCAGAATCAATCAGCCCAATCAAAACAGCCTGATCCAGCACTGTCTGAGGTATAGGGAAGTAGACCACATCACTTCTGCAATCATGTGTCTTATAATAAAATAGAAATGTAAACCCTAAAGGGCTAGGACACAGACATGTTCAAAGGGCATGGCTCAGACAGTAAACAGAATTCAGAGACAGTAGGAGCAGTGCAAGCTGAAGTGATGTGACTTGACAAGATCTTATTGAGAAAGTTGGTTATCACTAGGCTTTGAAAGATAAACAGGAGGTAGACAAGCCTGGGAGGGAGACACCCACAACCTTTTAAATGGTTCCCTTCTCTCTAGCCTTGCTCCCTAACCTATACTGCATATCACAGCCTCACTAGCTGTAGCAGACACTGGGTGTGACTCTGCAATGTCCACCACTTCCATTCCCTACCGAGGAAATTTCTCTGAGCTCAAGAGTAGCACTGACTGAGACCCAGTTCTTTAAAACAAACCCCAAGAAGGTCTTCCTTAGTCTTAAAAGAAAATCAAGAAGCGAAGATTTCTCTCCTGTTGGGCAAATAAGTAGGTATAGAGCATGTTAAAAAAAATGAAGGAAACTAGCCTTAGGATCATGCCAAAACAATAATTGCTTCAAATCATTGACAGTTTCGTGCTTATTTGTTATAGCAGCTAGTAGTATCTTAACTGAGGTAGGGACTGTTGAACTGGCCATTGTATATGCTCCTAGAAACCTTGTCTTGAAACATTCAAAAGTATTTTCCAAACAATTAATATGTTTGTCTAAAAGTAGGCTGTGCTTTTTATTTCCAATGTGTCTATGCATTCTCACATCCCTGTCCTCTCCTAAGACTTTAGAGAATAATCAAATAGTTAGTTGGAAAGACACCTTGGGCTGGGCCCAGTGGCTCACGCCTGTAATCCCAGCACTTTGGGAGGCCAAGGCGGGTGGATCACCTGAGGTCAGGAGTTCGAGACCAGCCTGGCCAACATGGAGAAACCTTGTCTCTACTAAAAGTACAAAATTAGCCAGGCGTGGTGGCACATGCCTGCAATCCCAGCTACTTGGGAGGCTGAGGCAGGAGAATCGCTTGAACCCAGGAGGTGGAGGTTAAGGTGAGCTGAGATTGTACCAGTGCACTCCAGCCTGGGCAACAAGAGCAAAACTCCATCTCAAAAAAAAAAAAAAAAAAAAACACCAACTTGGGCATATCTCATTTAACCAACAGTATTTGAATATCTGCCACATCTGGGGCCTGTGCTGAGCCTTGGGATACAGATGTGGTCCCTGTTCTCTGCTTGCAACACAGGCAACCCAGATGGTCCTGAGGCCTAGCAGATCTCCTCCAAAGCAAAAACAAAACTAAAACATCCACCAAATTTAGGATGACAGAAGGAATCTGAGCTCCTAAGAACATTTCTGAGTCACTGAATCAAACAACTCTGAACCACACATGCCTATGAACTCTGGTTGTCTGAGCAAGTCTATTCTGTTCTGTTCCATACTTTTTGGTGAAAAAAAAAAATCTCATTGAAACTTACTAAACCTATTTCATAAATTCACAAACGGATCGTGACCTGCAGTTTGAAGAACACAGCTGTAGCTTTCAAGTATCCAAAGACATAAAGGAATGGATAAATAACTGGCATAGGGCTTGAATCAGCCCTCCTCAAAAATAAAGTCTCTCTAAATTCTCTCACTTCACATTAAATATTAGTGTGAACATTACAAGACACTGTTTTATGCAATTTCATATAATATTAAAGGAAAGTTCTTTGCCTACATTTCCAAGTAAAAACTGATGCTCTGAGACATGTGCTGTTGACCCTATTGATTCTCTTACCCAGGACTCTGCTTCTACCCCCAGAACACTGCCTTCCTCAGTAGGAAGTGCAGGCTGGGGGGACAAAATCCAAGCTCTGTGGCAGGCTTGGCACAGTCTTTGGGACGAAGCCCCTCCTTACAATGCCCAGGGGACCACTGGAAAATGAGAACAGAATCCAGACTTAAAGCTGTAGAGGCTTAAAAAGGCCACTGCAAGGTTTTATATATGCGAGTTACGTGTTAAAATCAGCACCTGGGTAAGCCATTGATAGGAGTTAAGACTATGAAATTTAGGCTTTTGGAAATTTAATTTGTTAGGGAAAGATGAGTCAATAATTGGAGGTAAAAAAAGGGATTGGGAACAAACATTAAAAAAAAATAAAAGAGCTGGTAGTGGCCCAGGACTGAGAGGTAAGGTGTAGGCTATGGCAGAGGAAACATGGTGGGAGAGACTGTCCCCTGGCCTTCTGAGACACTAGTGTATAAAAGTAATTGATTCAACTAAAAGAGTAGGCAGGAATTTTCTGACCATTCCTGCAGGAGGTGGGGAAGGCCCTCAAAGCCAAGGTCAATTGGGAATGAGGGGAAGATCTCCACATGTTTACCCTGAAGAAGAGAAATCTTAATGGGAAGAAAAATGTTTCAAACTTTTAGATGTCTCTTAGGAGTGGGTATGATTAGCAGATATTTCAGCTGGATTACTATCAGGAAGATATTCTTATTATAGTTAGTTCACAATCAAATGGGTAACTACTGAAGGAATAGGGTCCTCTATCATTTAAGGTGTTCAAAGTTGACACTTATCTGGGTATATGCCACAGGAAAATGTTAGTCTGGAGTCCCGTGAAAGCAGGCAGAGAACAAGGACCACATCATATCCCACAGTTCAGCACGGGTCTCATATGTGCCAGGTATTTAAATGCTGTTGGTTAAACGAGATATGTGAAGTTGCTTCCCAACCAATTGTTTGATTCCGTTAAGTCTTGGGAGGGGACAGGAATGTGAGAGGGCAAAGACACACTTGGAAAAAAAGTGCAGCCTACTTTTAGACAACATATAATTGATATGTGTGTTTGGAAAATATTTTCAAACTGTTTCAAGACAAAATTTCTGTGAGGCACATTCAATGGCCAGTTCAACAGTTTCCATCTTATTTTGGGCATTACTAGCTGCTGTAACAAATAAGCACTAAATTGTCAATGACTTTACGCAACAATACTTGGTTCTTACAGACGTAACAGGAAACACGGTTGGTCCTGGTGCACAGCTCTCCTCCACCTGAGCATTTAGGAACTCAAGCTCCTTCCACATTACAGTCCTGGTTTCTCTTAAGGCCTCAGAGTCATCTGCATCCAGCCAGCAGGCATGAAAAGTGGTTTGAAGAGGCATAAGTGTGAAGATTTTACGGATCAAGTTTAAATATGGTGCATATTTGTTCTGTTCCTATTCCAAAGAGAGCTCTGAGTCACATGGCCACATCTCACTGCAGGGAGGATGGGAACTATGGTCTTACCGGTGTAAAGATGGGCAGAATAAGTGTGGTGGACAGCTAGTGGTCTCTTCCACAATACCCATATGCATCCTTCTTCTCATATATATATATATATATATATATATATATACACACACACACACACACACACACACACAATCCTTTCTGGAGAGCTATACCTCAAAGCTCTATCACAAGTAACCATTGCAAAAATTAAATTTAAGAAAATTCATAGCTAGGTCAAATGGCTGATGATATGCTAATAAATTTTGCAGTGAGCCAACGCAACATTGAAAAAACTGCCGAAGTCACATTCTGGGAGTGTATTATTTTCCAAGCAAGGGAGCTTATGACCTTGGCAGCTGGCATTCTGAAGCCACTGACTTCACTCAGTGTTTTCAGTTCTTCCTTTGAACATTGAAAGTGATGGTATCTCAACCAGCAACTTAGATGATACCTTCTAGTTTTTCAACAATTCATTTAAAAGGTTTTTTAATACCTAGTCAATGTTTCCCTCTTCTTGGCATCAAGCCAGAACATTTTGCTCATGTCTGTCAGTGGGCATAGCCTGCCATACCAGTAAAAAGAACAGCAAGATCAAACATGAAAAAGGAGCAATGCCTGTCTTTGCACACTTGTCTCCTGTCTTTTCTAGCGTGGAGTGATTGATACATTCTTGCTCTGAGATAACCACCATGACATCTGAGTTAACACTACAATATCCTTCCCTGTTCTCAGGAAGTCTGCTGCACACACTATCACTTACCTGACACGCCAAGAGTTGAGTACTGCATCAACTAATTCAAGTCCAGTAAGGCATCGTTTTCTTTACATTACTGATCAATGACTTTTTTTGAGACAGGATCTTGTTCTGTCCCCAAGGCTAGAGTACAGTGGCACAATTATAGCTCACTGCAGCCTCAAACTCCTATACCCAAAGGATTCTCCCATATCAGCCTCCCAAGTAGCTGGGACTACAGACACACACCACCATGTCCATCTAATGTTTTTTCAATTTTGTAGTGATAGGGTCTTGCTATGTTGCCCAGTGGTCTCGAACTCCTAGCCTCAAGCCATTCTCCTGCCTTAGTTTCCCAAAGTGATGGGATTACATGTGTCAGCCACCACACCTGGCCTCCATGACATTTTTATTACTAATTTAATTTTACTTCTTTATGTCCCCTTGCTCTTTGTTTTGAAGTCTTTCTATTTCATCCTGAAGGCCAATACATTTTTTTTTCTTAACAGCATTGTTCTTCTTTCACTAATCTACTGAATATTTACTTTTAAAAATGAGTTTTCTTACTCCATAGTGTCTCATTTTGTGTTACTTTTATTGATCAAGTTGTGATTTATTTGACTCCTCCAGTCACCTATACTTGGACTTCACCTTGTTCTTCCTCACTGATTTTCTTTGCTGCCTCTGTTTCCCTTCGTTCTCAGGGCTCAGATCAGATGGACAGGGAATCTTAAGCAGTAGCAACCTCATGAGTAGTTGGAGGTGCAAGGTCCTGCTGGCGGAGTGTCAGTCTCTGTGTAGCACCACAAGAAAGCTTCTCTTTCCCCAGGAACGCTCAGCAGAAAGATTCGCCTTCACTCAGCCTCAGGGGAAGGTAGGAACTTAGCACACTAGACAGCTTCCCCGCTAGTTCCAACACCTGCAGGGCTACCTAGAGGTCCTCTTAGGACTATGCACAAGGGAGGCGCAACATACTGTCTGTGGGCCACAGATCTCTGGGAATGCGGAGGTATACTGCCCTCACCTGGATGTCTAGACTCCCACCCAGTGGTGCAAATTTCTCCACCTGCTTGGCCTCCTCAGGCTCCTGGCAGAGTCAAAAGATCACACCCTTCAAGTCCTGCCCACATGCAAGCCTAGGACAGATGGTAAGTGATGGGAAGAGGTAAGACAAGGAGGCCATCTGAGGTGTTTACCCACTGCCATCTTCCCAGAATCCCCTCTGCTAGATGCAACTTAAGACTCTTAAACCTGATATAATTTTGTTTTTCATTTGTATCTTTAAAAGAGTGGCATTTGGCCATAATTCAAATATTTTACCCAGGACTCTTGAGAACCAAGGGATAATTCCTCAGCTGGCTTGAGGATTTAGAAAGAAAAGACCTGTTATTCTGATAACTTGACTTTGTTTTGAAAATCCACAGGGCTCTCAGCTAGCACTGATGTTTCTGCATCTACACATCTCTGTCCTCACGGAGCTGGTTTGCAACGTTCTAAGTCCGGGTGTGGTGACTCATGCCATTTTATGAAACCATTTCATAAAACGGGCCAGGCATGGTGGCCGACGCTTGTAATTCCAGCCCTGGAGGATGAGGCTGGTGGATCACATGAGGCCAGGAGTTTGAGACCAGCCTGGCCAACATGGCAAAACCCCATTGCTACTAAAAATTCAGAAAAAAAAAAAATTTAGCCTGGTATAGGGGCACAAGTCTGTACTCCCAACTACCCAGGAGCCTGAGGATCAAGAACTGCTTGAACCCTGGAGGTGGAAGCTGCAGTGAGCCAAGATTGCACCACCACACTCCAATATGGGTGACAGAGTGAGACTCTGTCTCAAAAAATAGTTTCATAAAATGAAATATGAGTCCCAAAAAAGTAGGAAGGACAAAATCTTATAACTTTTAAGCAAATAAATATAAACTTTATGGAAATTTCACCAAAACATGAAAAATCCACCACCAGTTGGCACCACATCACAAAGAATCATTTGTTAACCCATTGCAGGGCATCTGCCACCAGAGGTGTTTCCCTCCCAAGAGGGCAAGAGTTGCTGGGAGCAGGTTCACAGCTAGAGCCCAGCCCATGGGGCATGCTCATGTCCCTTCTGGTTCAAAGGAATTCAGTCTATCAGGCACCATCTCTCTCCCTCAGGTCTGAACAAGGAATCAGCAGAAACAGCCACAGGGCTATAATGGTGACACAATGATCCCATGGAAGAGTAAACTATAAAAAATCTGATCTTTCAATAGAGGCTTTACATGCTTCACCTCTGGAGCCAGGCTGCCTGAGTCTGAATTCTAGTTCCATACTTGACTAGTAACTATAAATTGTGAAGTTAGAACTAGACTAGAATTAGATTAGCTAATGCTAATTAGCTAGAATTAGATTAACATTCCCAAGCTTCAATTTGCTCTGTGAAATGAGGATAATAATACCTCTAAGAGTAATGAGGATTAAATGAGATGATGCACGTAAAATGCTTAGAAAAAAAAGAAGCTTATTCAATGCTAGATCTTACTGCTGTTGAGTAACTATTACGTTCCAGGGGTGTGCTAACTTAGAAATAACTAAGATGTTAACAAAGGTGGCTGCAGTAATCCACCCCTCCTTCAACCTTTTCTGCGGTGAGACTTTGTCATTCCTGCAATCAAAAGGTGGAGTCTATGTCACCTCTCCTTGAATCTAGGTGGCCTTTTGTCTGCTTTCACTGAGGTTTCACTATGTGACTTTTGGGTTAGGCCTTAAGAGACCTTGCACTTTCCATTTTCACCTCTTTAGGAACCAGCTGCCATATAACAAGGCTCTAGGTAGACTGTTGAATGATGACACTGCTGGAGACAGAGGCTGTATATTAGTCCGTGTACACACTGCTGGTAAAGACATATGAGAGACTGGGAAGAAAAAGAGGTTTCATTAGACATACAGTTCCACACGGCTGCGGAAGTCTCAGAATCATGGTGGGAGGCAAAAGGCATTTCTTACATGGCAGCGGCAAGAGAAATGAGGAAGATACAAAAGCGGAAACCCCAGATAAAACCATCAGATCTCGTGAGACTTGTTCACTACCATGAGAACAGTATGTTCTTCCCCACATGGCTGGGGAAGTCTCAGAATCACGCGGGAGACCACCCGCGTGATTCAAATTATCTCCCATAACATGTGGGAATTATGGGAGTACAATTCAAGATGAGATTTGGGTGGGAACACAGAGCCCAACCATATCAGGCTGCATGGAGGAGAACTAAGATGCCTTGGCCAACAGCCAGGACCAAGACATGTGAATGAAGCCATGTTGGCACCTCCAGCCCCAGCTGAGCCACCTCAGGCGACACCAAGTGGAGCAGAGGTGAGCTGTACCACTGGCTTCACCTGAATTCTTGACCTCCAGAATTATGAGCAACTACATGGTTGTGGTTTTAAACCATTAACTTCTGGAGTGCTTTGTAATGCAGCAAGAGATAACCAAAACATAAGACACAGCCCATCCATAGTGAAATCTAGCAGAGACCCCTCATTCCCTCTCAGCTCATGCAGAAAATGCTATGAGAGAGATGCCAGGTCAATGCAACCTACTGTGGGCACAAGAGGAGACAATGATGGATCATGCTGGGGCCAGAGGATAGACAAATGGCAGCCCTGAGAGGTGAGAGTGGACCCTGAAAGCCGCCTGAGTAGGCTGGAGGACATTCTTGCTCTGCAACAAGGACGTTCCACACCCCAGGCAGGGGGACTTGGCAGTTCTAGACACCTCAGAGGGAACGCAAATTCCTATGCTACCTAGGTCACAAATTTGGGCCATTCTAAGGAAAGGAACAGATATAAATTTCATTTATTTAAGTCAGGGATGGCCTGCCATGGTCTGTTTATACGTATGTACTTTGTCTTCCCAACAAAATATTTTAAGTTTCTTGAGAGCAGGCATTCTCTTTACTTTCTCTTATTTTCTACCCCCAAGTTCCACTCTGCCTACCCCCATACCTTACCCCATATCCTATGGGTCTTGGCCTTAGTAAATGTTCAGTAAACAGGGAGACATTGGTAGATTCATGGAATCTCATCCTTGAATGGAAACTTCTACTTCATCTACTTTCAACTTTCTCCCACACTCTTTCGCAGCCAGACACCCCCAGATTTGGCCACTGCTGACTGACCAATGCATAAATGCCACAATCCTGCATTACTTACAGAAAGAACACAGCAAGGCTGGGCGCGGTGGCTCAAGCCTGTAATCCCAGCACTTTGGGAGGCCGAGACGGGCAAATCACGAGGTCAGGAGATCGAGACCATCCTGGCTAACATGGTGAAACCCCGTCTCTACTAAAAAATACAAAAAACTAGCCAGGCGAGGTGGCGGGCGCCTGTAGTCCCAGCTACTCGGGAGGCTGAGGCAGAAGAATGGCGTAAATCCGGGAGGCGGAGCTTGCAGTGAGCTGAGATCTGGCCACTGCACTCCAGCCTGGATGACAGAGCCAGACTCCTTCTCAAAAAAAAAAAAAAAAAAAAAAAAGGAACACAGCAAAAGTTCAGCTCCCCTGAGCCTCCCCGGCCCCAGGCTGAAGCAGGTCTGAAGATCTTAGCACTGTCCTGACCCTTTTCCCAACTCCTTTATAGAAATTACCCAAGTATTTATCTTTTTTTAAATGGTGTAATTGTTTTCTTGTTATCTATCCTCCCCTTTGGACTGTCAACCCTGAGTGCAGAGAAGCATCTATTTTGCTCTTTCTCAGGCCTTCAAAGCCTAACAGTAGCTGGCACACAGCATTAGGTGTTGTGTGAATGTATGGGTGAATGAATGGAGGAATTTAATGAGAAAGTATGCTCTCAGATGCTTGGCATTCATTCATTTTTAATATATATAGGTAGTTATATCACAGCCAAATAAATAGCCAAATTCACATCAGAAAAGAGGCCCAAGCACTGTACTCTATGTATAGTCTATATAACTTCTATAATAACAATAAACGTAAATTGAATGCTTACTCTGTGCCAGGGACTGCTCTAAGTACTTTATATATGTTTGTCTCATTTTGTACACAGAGATTTCTGTAAGGTCCTTCCTATTATTATCCTGATTTATAGATGAGGAAATCTGAGGCATGGACAGTTTCAGGGACTTTCCCAAGGAACTTGCTGTTAAAGGGCTGAACCTAGATTTGGACCCAAGCAGTGGAACTCCCGGGATACTTCCCTTTACCACAGCACAGTGATGCTTCTCTTCGTGAGATTCAATTAAAGTTAAATAAATAGGAACATAGCAACAGAAGACTCAGGGAATTGGTGACAAGACAGGACCATTTTCCCCATGGGAGTTTTTGCTCAATTCTAGCTCAGTCTGTGGTGACTACTTGTGTGTCCACAGCAGCCTACAAGACGGAAATCAGGGCCGGAGAGTGCTTCCGAGTGGAAAGGAGCCTGGGCGAAACAGTGCCCATCAAGAGTTCAGCACAGCACAGAGGGGATCACTTAGTCAAAGCTGTCTGGGGATCTCAGTAATCAGGCAGGGGCTCCCATCTTTCCTCTTGACAGGATGGAGCCTGACAGTCAAGGTCAAGCATCACCCCCAAGGTGAGAGGAGGCACAGGTTAGACACAGCATCGACCTAGGTCCAGCTCTGTCATCAACTAAGCACTGGGACATTTAGGGTCACACCCATCTGTAACAAGAGCTCCGAGCTCCTTCCCAGTCGTGAAATGCTACAGATTATTTTGGAATTCACATGGAGACCTAACAGTTCCAGGAACAGCAGCTCTAACAGTGCACATGGCAACTTTTCAGGCTGCTTCCAAGCAATGGCCAGATCTACGTGGCAGGAACTAGCGGTCTTCAAACACAGTGAAACCAAGCCAAGTCTCGATTGTCATCAGTTGTTGTGTTAGCAACCATACAGCTATGAGAACTAAAAACACTGACGATTTGCCTCCAGAGGAGAACTCTCTTATCCTTCTTGTTTCTAATAAACAGAGGAAGAGATGTCCTTATCACTGCTGCTTTCAGTGTGGATTTCCTCTTGACAGTCTTCTGGCAGACATCAGCATCTCTCTGCTTCCCTTAGCATAACTACAGAAACAGCAGGAAGCAGCGATTGCCATTGCATAGGTTTCTGTTTGTATATTGGCAGATGTCAAAACATTCTCATAAAAAGGACTTTCCAAAGCCTCAGCTTAATTCCACAATCCTCTTTGCCCACATCAGCATAGGACATGATAAAACCCCAGTGACCAAACTTGCCATCTTGCTTTTGTTCATGAAAACAAATCTAAGCAATAAGGATCTGTGTGGGGATTTCCACAGTCTCCACCCAAGGGTGAAGGAAGCTACAGAAGGCAGGAGGCAGGGAGAGCTCTTCGGGGTTAGAGGAAAACATGTTTTTCACTTCTCTTCTCCCTGCATCCCCCTCTCTCAAGGCCCTCCTGCTTGATGTCTACCTGGCTTTGATCCGCTTGGAAGCCAACAGCGAGAGTTTAAAATACAACGACAAAAAAGAGGGAACACAAAAGCCCTCATTGGAAGCTGCCCGATTCCGTTAAATATAAACAATTTGTCTGGTAGATGATGTTAGGTAAGCTGTGAGCTTTGTCTTTCTGCTCCTATTCCCTGCTTACCCGCCCAGCCCCTCCAGCACTAAGGCTCCAGTTCTAAAAGGGGACTGGCTTCTAAGAGGACCCTGGCTCCATCAGTTAATATCTGTGTGATTGCAGGAGGCTAGTTAACCTCTCATTGCCTACATTCCCTACTCTGTGAAATGAGGATAATGAATGGTAACAAGTTATAGATTTGTTGTGGGGATTAAATGGGATGGTGGATACAAAGGAAATTAGCATGGGAGCATCTAGGAGGCTCCAATGTTAACTATTAGTAATGCTGTGCTTTTTAGTAACCACCCTATCTCTCCATCCAATCAGAAAGGATCTATTAACCAGTACTTACAGCAGGGCAGAAGCTCATTAAACTAGAGTAAAAAACAGTGATATTTCATGTTCAACCTTTCATCTCTAATTGTAAAGTGAAAGGCTGTTTCCCCAGGTTCTATTTATTCAACAAACATTGATTGAAAATATACAGTTTGTTGGGTACTATAAGGTGTTCCCAGTACATAGAAGGTGCTCAGGAAATGTTTGCCAGATGAAAGAATGAAAGAAAGAAAGAAAGAATGAATGAATGAATGAATGAATGAATGAATCATGACCCTCCCACAGATGCCCCTCCTGGATACAACAGGACATGGGGGATAGAGGCTTGTTCATCCCTACGCCCTCACCTCCCTCCAACCCTGGGTCCTCTCCACTCCAGCCCAGGGCTGCCTGCCTGCGGAGCCACTGGCCTTAGACCTTCTCCTATTTCCTTGCTTGGCTTCTGACCAAGAAGTTCTGACAAAGAAGTAGTCATTAGAACACATCCTCTTTGTATTACTATAGTCAGAGGTTATAAAGGATGTTCAAAAAGAAGGCATCTCACATGCATACGGAAAGTAAAGTACCTTTATTCCAATCAAGGGCTTCCTCTTATTTTATCCTGTGTAACAGAGCCATCTCTCAAACTTTAAGTACTGAGTGAGAAAAGAATATTTTGTACAAGGCTGGCCTGGACCGGGATCAGGATGTGGAATGTGAACTCTGACGGACTCTGAGAATAACCTAGCTCTGCCCACACCTCTGTCTTACAGAGTGGACATACATTGTTTTTTCCATCAATGTCTGTTATACCTTGTTTTGGTGTCTTGGTCATGCCTCCTCCTCTGAAGTAGAACTTGGGTGGGGCCCCACCTCCAGTCTCATAAATGCAGCGGGTGTCACACCATCAAGGCATTCAACCTACAAAACCACAGGGATGGTGGAGTGAGTGAGGGAAGGGACCTGCTCAGAATGAGTCCCAGGACTAGAGCAACTGATTCTAGGAGAAAACATTCTCCTGTTTTACTTAAAAAAAAACAAAACAAAACAAAACACGGCTTCGCTCTGTCACCAAGGCTGGAGTGCAGTGATGCTATCTCGGCTCACTGCAACCTCCACCTCCTGGGTTCAAGCTATTCTCATGACTGGGCCTCCCGAGTAGCTGGTATTACAGGTCTATGCCACCATGCCCAGCTAATTTTTGTATTTTTAATACAGACAGGGTTTTGCCATGTTGGCCAGTCTGGTCTCGAACTCCTGGTCTCAAGTGATCTGCCTGCCTCAGTCTCCCAAAGTGCTGGGATTACAGGTTCTTGTTTTAATATGAGCTGGGGAAGAATGACCTTGGAGCTACTGAAAGGCCACAAGATACTGTCTGGGAACAAAGCAAATATAGGAAAGAGAAATTTGAGCCACTGGAAAAGATAGCCTTGATTTCATTGAGCCCCTGAATCAACCTATGCTTGAAGCCAGTTTCCTCTGATTTTTCAGTTCTGTGAGCACATAAATTCCTTTGCCTTCTGCTTAAGCCATCAAGGTTGGGTTTTTATTTACAACCGAAAGGTCCTATGATACCAACAGAAATTGTCACAGTGCCTAAAGTTTCATATTATTTATTCCTTTGCATTAATGCAGAAAAATCAAGCTACAAGATTGCAAATGTATTACCAGCCATCAGTCCAGGAGTTCTTGGTAATTTGATAACTATCACTGTAATTTACCTGATAGTATCACAGTCAGGCTCTAAGCACCCCTAGGATAGAACTCAAAACTGCGTTGAACAATGCAGCCAAGTCCACCATGAAGTTCCATAATCCATGCCTTTAAGTGATCCCCTCGTAGTTCTGTGGGGAGCAATAACTCAGACACTGGAAACTTCTTCAATGTATAGGGCTTGCTCTAGGCTATGAATGAGTAGGATTGTAGAGGCAGAAGAAAGAGGAAAAATATTTATTTTGTTTGGCAAGCTTTTTGTTTCCAGTGACGTCCAGAGACAGTGTGGACCCTAGAAGAATCCAGGATTCTCTTCCTTGGATTCAGTGACCTTTGCTGGATTGTGTGTGGGTCACTTTTTCAATGTCTTCATCCAAAGTTGGCAATTAGGTAGAGTTTTACCAGCCCATGAGCTTGAAATTTTTTTATTCAACCAATCAGTGATATTTATTGAGCACCTATCATGTACTAGATGCTGTCCAAGTTACTGGTCACTAGAGTCTCAAAGATGAATGAGCACATTTCCTTCACCCAAGAGGATTAGAGTCCAGTGGGTCATGCAGACAACACCCAACGTAACTACATTAGGTACAATTAAGGCCTTGACAGAGATGAGCACACTGTGATGCCAAGCAATGGCAAGGAAACCTGCCCCAGGCTGCTACATGGAAGCTGTGACTCAAGACAAGTGGAAGGGAGTTTTTGAGCAGAAAAATGGGGGGAAGGGGTTGCAAGAACAGGAAATGGCACCAGCAAAGGAGCAGTGGTATAAGAAAAGTAAGGGCATTTATTGAACTGAATTCATTTGGTAAACTGGACCCAGGTGTGAGGTTGGGAAAGAGTGTGATAAAAATTAAAGACATCATCATAAAGGGCTCCTTCTGCCAAGGTAAGGACAGCGTTTGACTGGGGAAGTCTTCAGTGGCTCCATATTTGAGACAGAATAAAATCTAGAACTCTGGTATCCTTGAAAGGACCAGCAGGACATTAATTTTACATCGTCACATCCTAGTAGCAAAGAGAACAAAATGTGTGATGAATGCAGAATCTGAAGATGGTATTTTTGTTCAAATAAGCTTTATCTTGTCCCTTATGTCCATTGTCCTAGTACCCTGGGTCCGGGAGACACGAGGAGCCACAAATATCCCATAGGAGTCCCGCACTGCACTCCACCTCCCAGCAGCCATAGGCAGACGAGAATCATTTTTCATCTGCTATACAGTCATTTTGAAAGTGCCTGCTTTTCACTGGGAAGGTAACATGATAGTCCCTCTGGGGGATGCACATGAAGCCGAAGTGAAACAGTCTTCCTTCCGACTGCGACTGCAGCATTTTCTTTGCCTGGCTCTCCTTCTTAGCATAAGCATGGCTGAGTCTTTTGTCTTTTGTTCCAGAAACTACACCTCAATCTTAGACTCCGTAGTGTTCTGTTGTTGCTTTGTTTGTTTGTTTTGATTTGCATCTTTTCATAAAATGGGTCAGGTTCAAAAGGCACTGGCTCTTTTCCCACATTAGTGTCTGTCCTGGGTCAAATGTGCCCCAGGTGTGGCTTCGTCAACATTCCGTTTACACATGATTCTCATTACGGGATCCCCAAGGGCTGTGAAAACATTTTCTTGAGCCGCCCCCAAACAGCCACAACTAGGAATTGGCAAACACCAATTGAAATGCACTATTTTAAATGCATTATGGGCAGTCAGTCCCCCACCCTGATGTGTATTCAACTCCACACAACCTCACTGCCTGCCTATCCGGGACCCCACATCACCTCTTAGCTCATCATGTTCCTCGAGCCCCCAGGATCCCCTTGACCAGGCCCCGGACATTCGGATTGCAGGCACAGGAGCGCCAGCAGCAGAAGGGACCGTGCCAGCGAAAGGACCCATCAGGCCTCCAAGGCCACATCACCATTCCATTTGCTGGCTCATGCGTCAACTTGCATGACTTCTACGTGATTATTTAGCCTTTTAAAAATACTTTTCACCCTTTCCTGTGCCCTTTTAAGGTAGACACAGTTTTTTAAGCGGCTAGCACAGAAGGGTAAAGTAAGTCTCCATAAAACCCGGAGAACAGACAGAAGAGATTGTGAAACTCCTCTTTGGATGCCATCTGGAGCCATAGCAAAATAATAATAATAATAATAATAATTTTACTTGCTAATCCTTTAGCTAAAAGCGGTTCATAGAAGGGAACTGACAAGCTCACTAAGGTAGAGAGAAGTAGCTTGTGCAAAGACTGTGCCTCAGTTTCCCCATTTGTAAAACTAAGGATTCGATGTGATAACCCCTCAGCTACCTCCATCAATGAACTATGATGATTCTGTTTTACTGCATGCGGGCCATTTTTTAAATGAAGCAAAATTGTGAATTTAAATTTTTAGTAATAACATCTGTCTTTTTATGAAGTAGATAATGAGAAACCAAAACATCTCATTTGTCATCAACAAAAATAAATCACCTTTAGAGTGGGGATGAATGGCAAAAACTTTAGTCATGTATAGTACATGGAATAGGGATCAAGGTGATGTATATTTGGGGGGACCTTTTTAAAGAATTGAGCATGAAAAGAATTCTTATAAAAAGCAAATGTGAGCTACCTGATATAGTCACCTCCTTTTCTGATTCCGGAGGTCTGAAAGCAGCCTCAGCAGCAAGCCACAGCAGACACGAAATGGGGAAAAGCAATGGCATCACTGGTGATCAAAGGCCTGGACAAGCTACCCCAGGCTCCACACCATCTCTGGAGATGCCTGGCTTGGGGAAGGTCCCTGGTAAGAGAAGCAGCTCTCAGCCTCTTTTTCTGGTCAAGCCCCTCTGCAGAAACAGAAAGGAGAATAAAACAGGGGCTCAATACAGATCACAGTTACATGAGGTTATATCCCAGCTGGGTTTTTTAACTGACAAATGAAAATGTATATAAATGTATGGTGTAAAACCAATATGTGGCTGGTCATGGTGGCTCACACCTGTAATCCCAGCACTTTGGGAGGCCAAGCAGGCAGATCAGTTGAGCCCAGGAGTTGGAGAAACACGGGCTGGGCAACATGGCAAAACCCTGCCTCAAAAAAAAAAAAAAATTACCCAGGCGTGGTGGTGCACACTTGTAGTCCCTGCTACTGGGGAGGCTGAGGTGGGAGGACCTCCTGAGCCCAGGAGGTAAAGGCTGCAATGAGCTGTGATCATACCACTGCACTCTAGCCTAGGCAACAGAGTAAGACCCTGTCTCAAAAAGCAAAAACAAAAAAATGATTTTTTCACAAATGTATACATCCTGGAATGATTAAGTCAGGCTAATCAGTATATCTATCACCTCAAATACTTATCTATAATTTTTTTTAGTGGCAAGAACATTTGTCTAGCAATTTTCAGGTATACAATGCATTATTATTAACTATAGTCACCATGTTGTATAATAGATCTCCAGAGCTTATTCCTGTTAGCTGAAACTTTGTACCCTGTAACCAACATCTCCCCGTTCCCCACACACAACTATCAGCCCTGAGTAACCACAATTCTTCTCTCTGCTTCTATGTATTTAATTTGTTTAGATTTCACACAAGTAAGATCACATGGTATTTTTCTTTCTGGGCCTTCACTTAGCACAATGTCCTCCAGGTTCATCCACGTTGTTGCAAATGACAGGATTTCCTTCTTTTTGTGGCTGAATCATATTTGATTGTGTATATTTATCATTTTTTTTATCCAATCATCCACTGAAGTATGCTTAGGTTGGTTCCATATTCTACCTATAGTGAATAACACTGCAATGAACATAAGAGTGCAGGTATCTCTTTTAAATCCTGATTTCATCAAAACCACAATGAGAGACCATCTCACACCAGTCAGAATGGCGATTATTAAAAAAGTTAAGAAACAAGAGATGCTGGCGAGGCTGTGGAGAAATAGGAATACTTTTACACTGTTCGTAGGAATGTAAATTAGTTCAACCATTGTGGAAGACCGTGTGGTGATTCCTCAAAGACCTAGAACCAGAAACACCATTTGACCCAGCAATCCCATTACTGGGTATTTACCCAAAGGAATATAAATCATTCTGTTATAAAGATACTATGCACACGTATGTTCATTGCAACTGTATTCACAATAGCAAAGACATGGAGTCAACCCAAATGCCCATCAACGATAGACTGGATAAAGAAAATGTGGTACATATATGCCATGGAATACTGTGCAGCCATAAAACAGAATGAGATCATGTCCTTTGCAGGGACATGGATGGAGCTGGAAGTCATTATCCTCAGCAAACTAACACAGAGACAGAAAACCAAACACTGCATGTTTTCGCTTATAAGTGAGAGCTGAACAATGAGAATACATGTTCAGGGAGGGGAACAACACACATTGGGGCCTGTTGGGGAGTGGGTTCTGGGGAAGGACAGCATTAGGAAAAATAGCTTATGGATATCGGGCTTAAAACATAGGTGATGGGTTGATAGGTGCAGCAAACCACCATGGCACACATTTACCTATGTAACAAACCTGCACATCCTGCACATGTATCCCCGGAACTTAAAATAAATAAAATAACATAACATAAATAAAATGCATTCAATTAAATTAAATTACACTTTGTCCTAGAAAAAATAAATAAATACTTTAAATAAACGATTTTCTATTTCATATGAAAAAAAAATCCTGATTTCATTTCCTTTGGAGTAAACAAGTTTAATCTTGGCCTTTGAGGAGGGCTGATTTTGCAGAGGAAATGGGAGAAGATGATTCAGAGATAACAGAAGTCAGATTGGTTGGCAGCAATAAGGTTCTGAAAAAGCAACTATGAGGCCCAGGATGCCACTCGGGGGCTGAGGGGATGGGGAACTGGGTCTAGAATTCAAGGAATCTAGGCATGGTTTTAGGGTCCTCGTCCCAGCAAGAAACTGGATTGCCAGCTGTGAAACCCAGCCTCCTCTCCACAGGCAGGTGGGCAGGGCCTGCTGAATGGAACCTTCTGGTGCCGCATGGGCTCCAGAACCAGGTGGTGGTATTAGCCTTTCAGGCTGAGAGGAGCTGAGGAAGAAAAGTCTGCCCCCTTGCGGTCCCTGCCTGTTCCTACTTCATTCCTTTTGGGACCCTTGGCTATCTTGCCAGTCAACTGTCTTGCTCCCACCTGGGAACCTGGGATCTCACTTAGCCTGAGCTTGCCCTCTCCTGTCCTGGCCATGGCACATTATATAGCCGTAGGAAGGCTGCTGCATCCTTGTTGACCCCTGGGATCCAGCCCTGCCTCCAGTGTCCAGCCACCATCTTACAAAAACTAGGCGATCCGTACAGCATGGCGACCTGCTGACAAAATACCAACTTCAGATGCACTATCTTCTTTTAGTCATTTTTGAACATGTTTGACATCACCAATAGAGACTTTAAAGATGGTTTTCATGAGGCATGTCCAAGTGAGTGCAGCAACAAGCCATCCAGTGTCTGGCACTTTGGAAAGTCTTTGACCATTGATTGGGTAGAAGGCAGTCTTTCGTGATCCACATCCAAGCTCAATCCTGACAAATAGATTTTCAAGTCCTTAGAACGCTGACTCCAAATTGTAACATCACACTAGCTCTGCCTGCTCCTGGGCTTCATGTCCTTTAGAGAATCCAGGTCTCTTCTCTCTAGTCAGCTCAGATAGGAAAGCATTAAAGGCCAAGAATTTTCCAGGCCACATCCATATCCTGAGGTTCTGCACTCACACACACACACAAAGGGAATACTAAAATGGGGTTTAAATTGAGGTTAAAATACTTGCATCAAACAGGTTAAAAAAATTTTTTTTGAGATGGAGTCTTGCTGTGTTGCCCAGGCTGGAGTGCAGTGGCACAATCTTGGCTCACTGCAACTTCTGCCTCCCAGGTTCAAGTGATTCTCCTGCCTCAGCCTCCCTAGTAGCTGGGATTACAGGCGCCCACCACCACACCCAGCTAATTTTTGTATTTTTAGTAGAGACGGGGTTTCACCATGCTAGTCAGGCTGGTCTTGAACTCCTGACCTCAGGTGATCTGCCCGCCTCAGCCTCCCAAAGTGCTGGGATTACAGGTGTGAGCCACCGCACCCAGCCAAAAGTTAATTTTTTTTTTTTTTTTTTTTTTTTTTTGAGACAGGATATCACTCTGTTGCCCAGGCTGGAGTACAATGGCACGATCTCACCTCACTGCAACCTCCACCTCTCAGGTTCAAGTGATTCTCCTGCCTCACCCTCCCAAGTAGCTGGGACTACAGGTGCCACCATGCCTGGCTAATTTTTGTATTTTTAGTAGAGATGGGGTTTCATCATATTGGTCAGGCTGGTCTTGAACTCCTGACCTTGTGATTCACCCACCTCGACCTCCCAAAGTGCTGGGATTACAAGCATGAGCCACTGCACCTGGCCACAAGTTAATATTTTTAATGCAAAAAGGTATGACCCAATATATTGTGTCACTCACCACATGGAAGATTAGTTTAAAACATGAATTTGCAGGTGTATGATCTGGTTTTTAATTGTGTAATAGATATTATTATCTTTCAATCATTTAGACTAATAATTTCATTTGGATATGAACCCAAGGGCTCCAGTTGAAGGCCATTTGTGAAGGCCTTAGTTGGAGTGACCCCCGATCCCTATCAAGGCTGGATTTTGCATCATATGAGCTTATCTCTTCAAAAGCAAACTCCACCTCAGCTTTTCAAATTACCCCTGTGAGGTTGAAGATGCTTAGACATAATCCAGTCCCAATGATTGACACCAGCAGAAGCACCTACGGGGAATGACAACACAAGATGTATTCAGTTGGATTCCTGTATGCATCCCTGTCCCTCTCTCACATTGGCCATGACTAGATTTCTAACTTAATATTTCCAGAATAATGGTGGGCTTAGTGGGGATAGAACAATGATGAGGAGGAGAAAAGGAAAAGTCCAGGTAACAAAGGTCATTCTGGCCCCTAAGTGGCGAGCAGGAAGGAAGTTATCCCATCTTCTTCTGATCCTTCCAGGCTGCCTGCTGAAGGCGTCCTGTAGGAAAATGTCACTTAAGAAGTTGAAGCACAAGCAATGCCAACGTTTGCCAGACTTCCTACCCAGCTTCCAACTGCAAGCAATTGACCATTCGCGTGAATAACGACAGGGCTTCCTAGGCTTCCCAGGCCTCCCAGCGTGGCCTCCTATGTTGATGAGATTCCTCCGCTCGTAAGTCTCTAGGGAAGCAGGGCCTCTTCCTCCTACCAAGATGAAAAAGTCTTGCTATTCATTACCCTCCCAGCAGCTAGCACATGGCCACATGCCTTAAATGTGGTCAACAAGCAGCACCCACCCAAGCAGTTTGATTCTTGAGGGAGTAACATCCAGGCTAAGGTTCAATTAAAGTTACTCACAGTGGCTTCAGAGATCCAGGCAGTGCTGTGGAGAAGGGCCACTGCTGGCAATGCCAGAGGGCAAGCTCACAGAGGCTGTCCCTGCAGTGGGACTGTGGCTCTGTGTCCTTGCACCCCACAGAGCCCCCTTCTTCAGCTTCCTCTCAAGTGCATGATTCCCTGATAACCTTCACATAAATAATCTTCCTTGTCTTTAAATTAAACACAGTACAATTCTGTTGTTTGCAACCAAGAATGCAGACACAGATACAAATAAAATACAAATTATGTTGGAATCAGCTGATTTCCTGCCCCTTTTCTGTTGACATCAAGAGGGGCCACATGTCACATGTCTTGCCTTAGTGCAAGAAATGGGAGTAGAAACGAGCATGTGTCACTTCTGGGCAGAAGTTCTGAGAACCAGCCTACAGTTTGCTCTGTCTCGCTTCCTTCTGCCACAGATCACTGTGTTTCAGATAGACCAGGGATCAGCCAATTTGCTCTGTAAAGTGTCAGAAAGTAAAGATTATCCTCACTGTAGGCCATACTGCCTCTATTACAATGACTTTATCCTGTTGTGGAGGTGTGAAAATGGTACATAAACAAATAACTATGTCTATCTTTCAATAAAACTTGATTTACAAAAACAATAGCAGGCCAGATTCGGCCACAGCTCACAATTTCCCAACCTTGAAATTGAGAGAGCTTTGTCCACCTCAGTCCTGGAGTAACAAGATAAGGAGAAACTCAGCAACTTCCAACACGCATATAGCAGGAGTGAAAAAATCCAACTTTGTGTTTGAAAGTCACTAAGCTTTGGGGGTCTTTTGTTACCACAATGTAACTCAGCCTATGCTGACTGATACATGAGTATGAAAAGATAATCTCCATGCAAGTAAACAAAAGTTGATTTTGTATGATTTGATGAGGTTAGATCTACAAGAGGTGGGAAAAACTTCTTTACCTCTCAAGGTCAAAAAGCAAAAACAAATTCCTTTTCTTTCTGTGATACCGTTTCAGATCAACCGCTGGTACCTGTAACACTATGACCCTTATCATCACTGAGCAGTACTTTCATTCTGTCTCATGAACACCGGAACAGAAGCCGAGAGGACTGGACTCTAGTTCTCATCTCACCTCGAATTAGTTGTTTAACTCTGAACTGCTCACCTCCCACCCCCAGTCTCAATTTCCCCATGTACAAAACAAAAATCTGTGCCAGCCCAGAGGCATCGTCTTCAACCTTTCCTACTTAGGGCTTTTCTAAGAGCACTGTTTACTGATGACTGACAGCAGCAAGAGGTTCAAAAACGACAATGAGTAATCAAAAGCCTCTTTTGAAATGGATCCCACCCGCTGGGACGTGGATGTTGAGCAAAGATACGGCTCTTTGGAAAGTGGGGAACATTTTCCAGGCCCACAGGAAGCAGTGTGGTAGAGCCAGTGGAACAAAGCCGTGGGGATGAAACTGAGTTTTGTGCCCATGTTTCTCCGTATCCCTGCTGAAAATTTAACACTCAGCAATTTTGTCACTCTTGGCCTTGGGAAGAAATTCTTTCATGCTCCTTGGTTGTTCCCAATGAATGTTCTCATCTCAGATCAAGGCTAAATGCAAAAAAGGAGGACCACTCACTTCTTTCTTTACTTTGAAACCCACAAGGGGTTGAGGAGCTTCTCAGAGCCAACAGTGCAGGTGCCAGACCCAGCCCAGCGTCTGGTGCCCATGGGATCAGCGCATATGAGATCCCAGTTTAATCCCCACGCCAGAGGCTTAATCCCTGAACTCTGAATCAGTCCTTGGCAGAGAGAAGGCTCTCGGCCAACTTGTAAATTTCCACCCTCCAAGCCACCTCAGGCCACTCAACAGCTCAACAACCTCCCGCGTTCCTCGGGGAGGCGCTCCACAGCCCCACCTGCACCTCCAGCTTGAGACAGTCATGGAAGGGCGGAAGAGAGGGAGCGTCAAAACCCTCATCTGCTCCAAAACTCTGTTCTAGTCACCTGACACAAAGTCTAGGATTGTCACCATGCTGTCATTCTTTTGTCTGTGGCAGAGGTCGGCAAACTGTAGGCCCAAACGACAGACCAAACCAAGTTCATCATCCATTTTTGCAAGTCAAGTTTTATTGGAACGCAGCCACGCCCGCTCATCAATGTGTTGTCCATGACTGTTTCATGTTATAGCGGCAGAGGTGAGTGGTTGCAACACAGACTGTGGCCCACAGGGCTTAAAACGTTAACTAACTGGCCCCTGACTGAAAAAACTGGACCAACCTCTAGTCTGCACTATTCTGTACCACAGGCAGTCTTAGGTTACATCTACGCATTGGCCGCTCTGAAAATATTGTCAGGCTACTCTTCAGGCTAACTAACAGGGAGTAAGACACTAAAGATTATGGGACAAGTTGAATGAGTGTGTGCATGTGTCTGCACATGGCAGATTACGTGCATGAATTAGGGATGGAGCCAGTGACGAGAAAGCCGAAAAAACCTGAAGATGTAACAGGTTTGAGCAAAGCATTTTAAGGGAGGATCTGGAAAGGCAGTAGGCAGATAGTAGGGGAATACTGAGCCTCGGGGAAAAAAATAAAACAAAAACCTCTCTGATCACTGATATTATTATTTGAGTAGGCAAAGTGTTTTCACATACATATTCTCTTATTTAACTTCCCCTCGGAAACCACAAGACGTATATGAAAATGTAAACTTTCTATTAGAGGAACCCATGCTCTGAAGTGGCTCACCCAATGGGACCAGGGCCCATTTCTTCTATTTCTTTTTTTCTTTTCTTTCTTTTTTTTTTTTTTTTTTTTTTTTTGTGAGACAGTCTTGCTGTCACCCAGGCTGGAGTGCAGAGGCACAATCTCGGCTCACTCTAACCTCCACCTCCCGATTTCAAGCGATTCTCCTGCCTCAGGTGCATGAGTAGCTGGGACTACAGGCATGTGCCACCACGCCTGGCTAATTTTAGTATTTTTTGTAGAGACAAGATTTCACCATGTTGGCCAGGCTGGTCTCGAACTCCTGACTTCAGGTGATCCACCCACCTCGGCCTCCCAAAGTGCTAGAATTATAGGTGTGAGCCACCACGCTCAGCCCCATTTCTTCCACTGCTGAGTCCAGTGCTCTTTTTCCTGGGACACTGAGACTTAGTTCAAGATTTGCCTGGGGCTAAACACGCACCAGAGGTGGACGTGCCCTATGACAAAGGAACACATAGCCTATTAGTGACTAATTGGGAACCCAGCTGCCAGCCGCCACAGTGCCAACATGGGGCAAGGGGAGGGCAGGCTGGAGCCAGGCATCTGCTCATCCCTAGCACTCCTGCCACACTTGGCACCACACCAAGCCCCGACAGGCTCAAACGCAGTGCCCTGGGGCCTTGACTTCATTTATTTCTTACTTTGTATCAACAGTCAAGATTTAAAATTATAATAATAATAACCAAAATCATTGAGTTCCTCTGATGGCAGGACATCTGATGTACACTGGGCATTTTACATGAGATATCTGAAATAATTCTAACCACCCCGTGGGGCTGTTACTGCATCCTCTTTCTGTAAGAACATTGAGGCTCAGAGAGGTTAAGTGGTTTGCCTAAGGTCACCCTGGGGACCTGCTGAGGATGCAGGTCAGATCTGAGCAGTGCTCTTCACAGCAGCACCACCACACCCCCGGTCAACTGAGACACGAACATCAGTGTCCACAGGGGCCACGGAGGGAGGGAAAGTTGTTACCAGAAAAAAGAGAGAGCACAACCCCCACATCACTGCATAGACAGGGCTGCGGCCCGGCCACAGTAACCTGGAAAACCCTGCAGCTGTGGGATAATGATGAGGAAGTTAGGCTTTCCTGCCTGAACTCCAAACCTTTCCTTGCCTCCTTTTCTCTCTTTACAAAATCTGTCTTTGATTACTAATCAACAGCGTTTTCATTAACATAACTCTCTAGTACACGTGAGCCATGCTATAATTAAACAGAATTTATGTTCAGTAGATTTATAAAAGTCAAAGAATAATGGAAGAGAGATTTGAGTGTGAAACCTAAACAATAGGAGAGAAAGTTTTAAAACAAAACATATGACATTCTTTCTGCACTTTTCTCCTGATTCCCAAGTCTTAAACCAACATTATATGCATGAAAAAAATCATGATTGATTCCGGAAAATATGTTTTAGGGTTCATTATTCTCCATTGAATCTCTTATAGGTACGTTTAAAAATTTAGAATAAAAACCTAAATCTTTTGAATTTTCCATATAGCTTTTATTTTTTACCTCCAGTCCTAATCAATTAGAACACATTATGTTTCCCCTACAGAATAAGATCTCTCTCATTCTTAAGCAGATTTGAAAGAAATTGCAAAACAGTCTCAACACTGCCTATACGTCTGGCAAGGCGATCGGGGTCAACGCAGACCACAGAAGCCCAGGCCGGCGCTGGATGTGAGCTGCAAGGACGAGCATGAGGACAAGAAGGGGAGGAATTTCGCGTGCTTTTCTGTGCACTCGCCCAGAGTGAACGCCCATCTCCTCCACTCTACTCTGAGCCCGAAGGGAGATCTCAGACACACACACGAGAATTCCACACTAGGAAAGTTTCTGTGTATTTCTTACCAGTATTTTTCTAAGCGTATGTTATGATGTACGTCCTGGGTAGTGACTGTCTTCCCACGCGTGTGTGCGTGTGTGTGCCCACACGTGCATCCTGACCACAGACTCTCCCCTGCTTTCGCTACATGGACCTGCTGTGCCCCATTATCTCTGGCCTTTGTGGCTTAGAAGGTCAGAGACACTGTTCCCTGGATAAGATCCAGAAAAGGAAGGAAGCGGAAACAAAAATGTTTTTGCAGTGAAGTGACCTGATTACACACAAAGTGACTGTTTCTAAGCCATCCTATAACTACCCTCATTCAGCACTGGAACCAAGCCACAAAGCAGCAGACGTCTCCCCCCAGCGCCGTGACTGGCTCGGTGAAAACTGCAACTGCAAATGACAAAGCTGGTCTTTATTCCTGAGCGATTGTGAGTGCTGGTGGGGATGAAGAGTTTGGAGGGATGGGAATAGCTTTGCAGTGGCCAACGGGCTTCCCCTCAGGTGAGTGCAGTTAAGGACAACTGTGGGTTCTGCACCAAACTATCAGGGTTTAAATCTTGATTTCACCAGCTGCAAGCTGCATGACGTTACATATGATTCATTAAAGCCTGTATGTCTCAGTATTCTTTTTTTTTTTTTTTTTTTTTGAGGAGTCTCGCTCTGTCGCCCAGGCTGGAGTGCAGTGGCCGGATCTCAGCTCACTGCAAGCTCCGCCTCCTGGGTTTACGCCATTCTCCTGCCTCAGCCTCCCGAGTAGCTGGGACTATAGGTGCTCGCCACCTCGCCCGGCTAGTTTTTTGTATTTTTTTAGTAGAGACGGGGTTTCACCGTGTTAGCCAGGATGGTCTCGATCTCCTGACCTCGTGATCCGCCCGTCTCAGCCTCCCAAAGTGCTGGGATTACAGGCTTGAGCCACCGCGCCCGGCCATGTCTCAGTATTCTTATCTGTAAAATGGGTGACTATGAATTGGATGTAATGAAATAAGTAAAGCGCCAGAAGGTAACAGTAGCTGTTGTTATTGTATGGGGTCCTTACTAAGACCCGCAATGCCCTTACCTCTCCCTCCCTCCAGAACCTACCATTTTGCTCACAGGGGTCATCCTGGTCACCGATCTATATCTCAAACATTCTATTTCTCACCAGGTCTCCATCCTCCTTATCCCTCTCCCCTGGAGCGTATCCGTGGTCTCCTCAGAGGTCTTGTTAGCTCACCAGCACCACCCCCAGCCCCAAAATGCTCAGCATTACATTATCCTGAGGGTTTCCCACAGAACACTGGGCATTGTCTGAAATTGTTCACTTCAAAAAAAAAAAAAAATACTCATTTATGCTCAGCATCTCCCACTTAGAGGGAACAACTTATCCCAGTTTTCCTGGGGCTCTCCCAGTTTGGGCAGGACGCTCCTCGGTCCAGAGCAATCCAGGACAGAGGCTCACCCCAGAGCCCAGGAGAAGGCCGGGGCAGAGGCCACCTTCTTCACTCTGTGTCTTCAGCATTAGAGAAGGCCGACTCACAGCAGGAGCCCCAAACACAGGGAATGGAGGAACAAAGGCATTAATATTTTTCTAAGAATTGTAGTTAAATCAGTCTATCCAATCATGAGAGACTCACACCTCCTCTCATTTCTAATCTACAAATCAGAGAGAATAAAAGTGGAAGTTACCAGAGTTGTAGATTTTTTTAGCTAGACAGAGCTTTGCTGGAAGGATGAGCCCAGACCATGCCTCTTACCCTACCAAGGTGGGGGAAATTAAGGACCACGAGCCTGATGGTCATTGCTAAGGTCATCAGCTGGTATGTAGCAGAAACACGATCTCTCAGGGTACAACTTACTGGGAAGTATTGTATGAACTGTAAAGCAATACTTTGACATTAAGATATTTACATTATTCTTTACTTGTATATTTATGATCATTTTATCTCAGCAGGAATCCAGAACAAACTAGGCTTCATCTAAAGAACTATGATTTATGTAGAACTCTTGAATTGTTTTAAACTGAAGCATTACCCCCATCCAAGTTCCTAATCAATTCAAATTGCTTAAATCTATTACATATTTTCAATTCCTTTTTTATAAATTCAGCTTAACCACTTCCTAAGACATTGCCACTTTTTGTCACATGTGGTTCTTTGAAACCAAAGAAAAAGTAGCAACTAAGGATAAAATTGTCAATGGACAAAAATCATGGATACCCACAGTCGGCAAGGTCTCAATGCAAATTTGTTGACTGCTTAAAAGGACCAGAAAGACTAGACAAAAGCATGCACTCCCAATATGAGTTTTAAGGTTTTGTTATCTGATATTGTATATGGTCAGCCAGATCGACAGTGGTCCTTGTTCACATAGAGTATCTCAAATGACAGATGGAAATAAATTCATCCCCATTCATGCTAAGATCTAAATTCTATACATGCAGATAAAAGAAAGATATCTCGGAAGAAATTTTAACCTGATGTGAAATATAACACTTATTAACCATCATTCTAATCATCTCTAGTAGATATTTAGACAGCAATCAGCGATTTGCAATAGGAGTTAGAAATGATCTTGTTTGAACTCAAATGCAACTCAACTGGAGCAAAATGATGAGAACTTACGAACGCAAAGAAGGAAACAACAGACCCTGTAATTAGTCAACTGGTTGATTAATTACAGAAGTTTTCATCACTAGGAAATACCTAAGTCATCGGAGATTATTTTCATTTCTAATCAACCTTCAAGTGACACTGAAGTTCCTAACACATTATTTATTTATTTATTTTTAATTGAGACAGAGTCTCGGTTTGTCACCAGGGCCAGAGTGCAACATCCAATGACGCTCCTTGAAGGTGGAGGGTGGGAGAAGGGAGAGGAGCAGGAAAGATAAGTATCGGGTACTAGGCTTAATTCTTGGGTGGTGAAATAATCTGTGCATCAGACCCTCATTATATGAGTTTACCTGTGTAACAAACCTTCATATGTACCCCAAAACCTAAAATACAAGTTAAAAACCAACAAACAAAAAAGAAATGGTACAACCATTGTGGAAAACAGTAGGGTGGTTTCTCAAACGATTAAAACTTGAGTTGCCATATGATATGGAAATGTTACTTCTGGGTATATCCCCAAAGGAATTGAAAGCAGGGTCCCAAAGAGATAGCTTACACCCACGTTCATGACAGCATTATTCACAATAGCCAAAACATGGAAGCAACCTGAGCGTGCACTGCCAGATGAATAGATAAGCAGAATGCAGTGTAGATACACCACAATGGAATACTGTATTAATCAGTCTTAAAAAGGAAGGAAATTCTGACTCAGGTTATAGCAAAGATGAACCTAAATGAAAAGAACCAGTCACAGAAAGCAAATCCTGTATGCTTCCATTTATACCTGGTACCTAGAAGAGTTAAAATCAGAGAGGCAGAAAGGAGAATGGTGGTTGCTAGGGGCTTGAAGCAGGGACAAATCGGGAGTTATGATTTCATGAGTGTGGAGTTTCCATTTTACACAATTAAAAGCGTCCTGAAGATGGATGGAGGTAAAGGATGCACAACTTGATGGATGTGTTTAATACCACTGGATTCTACACTTAGAAATGGTTAGGAGGGTCCATTTTATGTTGCATGTATTCTTCCACGATAAAAAAATAACAAAGAAAAAGCAGAGGGGCAGAGTTGACTAATTACGGAAGTTTTCATAGCTGGGAAGTACCTAAGTCATCAGAAATGATTTTCATTTCTAATCAACCTTCAAGTGACACTGAAGTTCCTAATACTTTATTTATTTATTTATTTGTTTGTTTGTTTATTTTTTAATTGCGATGGAGTCTCACTCTGTCACCCAGGCTGGAGTGCAACATCCACTGCCCGGGTTCAAGCAATTCTCTTGCCTCAGCATCGCGAGTAGCTGGGACCACAGGCATGCGCCACCATGCCCGGCTACTTTTTTTGTATTTTTAGTAGAGATGGGGTTTTGCCATGTTGGCCAGGCTGGTCTCAAAATCCTGACCTCAGGTGAGCTGCCCCCCTTGGCCTCCCAAAGTGCTGGGATTATAGGCATGAGCCACCGCTCCTGGCCTGAAGTTCCTAATACTTTAAATTACTCTTCCTCTACTGATGATCTGTAAATAATATATTTTAAAAGAACAAAATGTAGAAATTCACTATGTGAAAATAAAATTAAGGAAATAAGCTGACTTCCCCAAGTTTACCCAGCTACGACGGTGGGGAGTGGAATCTGAAGTCAAGCGTGTGTGTAGTACACATCCATGCCTTTTATTTTCCAATTTTCTATTATCAGCACTGCTTCGGGAAGACGATAGAGGAAAGAGAAGAAAAGACCCTCAGACCGATGTATACTTCTTTCACAAAACGCACACCCAATGCAAATTACACAGTATAGTTAGCTGAGGGGCATAATTTGTCACACAAATAAACAAACACTATTTGGTTCCGTCTGTGGCTACTGCAGTTATAATGAAAATCTAAAAACAACTGTAATGCTGCTAACCATAAAATTATAAGGCAAGAAAGTGGATTTAGATAACTGTAAGAGCCTTAATTGTATGTTTGTAAACTCAGACAAAGCTTTTACTCAAATTTAGCTCCAGCTCAAATAGCACACCCGAAGCACACTTTCTATTTTGCCCTTCTCCTGCTGTACGGATCAAAGACCCCGGGCATTAGAAAACTCTATCTTTACAAAAGCGTGTGTGTTGGGCGTGGAGAGGAGGAAGGACAAATAAGCAGCTTAATGTGGCAAAGGTAGCTGGAGAGATGGGATCCATGAAAGAAAGTGCCCCGGGACACCTTAACTGCATTTGTTCAATTACACCTGATCAAAGAATTCCATCAGAACTCCAGTGTCAGAACTACAAGGAGCCAGAGATCCAATGTCCTCATGTCAAAGACATTCAGAGATGGCAAATAACTTCTTGGGCTCACACAGAAATGTGTATGGCTCAAGTTCCCAGAGGCCCGTGCTGAGCTTCCTCACACTTCACCTCAGCCAATGCTTGGTGACCGTGGCAGCATCTGTTCCCGGCCTACCCAGTAGCAAGTTGTAGGGAGCCAGCCCTGCCTGTTTAGGGCTCCAGTCTCTTTCCCTCCTCCAACAGGCTGGGTGCAGAGAGGACAGCCAGTCCCCTCCATTCCTCCTCCCAGCCCCTAATGCTAGTCTGGCACCAGCCCAGAAACTGGGGGCAGCAGCAAACATCCTGACAAACGTCCTACCCTGGAGTTGCTGAGGACCACAGGCAGGAGACAAACAAGAACATAGCAGAGTGGGATGCACTGTCCAGACACTAGAGCAGGAGGGAGGCAGAAGAATGGGTGGAGTGGTGATTTTGGTAAGGGAAGAGCACTAAGGGCCTTGGATGTGACATTTGAGCAAAGACTCAAATGATGCAATGGGAGAGAGTCGATGACTGGGGTAAGAACATTCCAGAGAGAGGAAATGGCAGGATAGAAAGGCGAGCAAATTCCTGAATGATGGTTGAACAGCTCTGTGAATGAATATGCTAAAACCATCTAATTGCATACTTTCAGTGAGTAAATTGTAGAGTATGGGAATTACATCTCAATAAAGTTGTTACCAAAAAAACTGAAAGTAAATTTTAAACAACAGATAAAGGCACTCATGGTTTTTCAGGTGCATATTTTTACAAACCCTGTCTACACTCTTTTTGGACAACACAAGGGAAAATTACACAAGGAGTGACCTAGGTTCTTCTCACTATCCCTTCCCTCTTCCTTGTATTATCCTGCACCCCAGAGTCTTCCTAAGAGTCTGAGGTTAACCTGTGGGTAGATTCCCGGGCTGCTGCTGGCATCATGCATGTTGGTCTCTACTGCCCCATAACTTGATTAGCAGCTTGATAGAGGTCTGTTATGCCTTAATCAGTTGTCACTATCCTTGGCCAAAGGGCCTGAATCTGAAGAAGAGGAAAACACACTTAAAAGTTGGAACTGTAGGTTGGGCGCAGTGGCTCACGCCTGTAATCCCAGCACTTTGGGAGGCCAAGGCAGGCAGATCACCTGAGGTCAGAAGTTCAAGACCAACCTGGCCAACATAGGGAAATCCTGTCTCTACTAAAAATACAAAAATGAGCCAGGCATGGTGGCAGGCACCTGTAGTCCCAGCTACTTGGGAGGCTGAGGCAGGAGAATCTCTTGAACCTGTGAGGTGGAAGTTGCAGTGAGCCAAGATCGTGCCACTGCATTTCAGCCTGGGTGACAGAGCACACCTCCATCTCAAAAAAAAAAAAAAAAAAAAAAAAAAAGGCTGAAACTGTAAAATCACCTTCTGTGGGTTGTTTAATTGCAACTCCTAGAAACCCACAGGCCACAATTAAGAGAGTGTGGTCTAAAGACTGGGATTTTTAAGTGCCCCAGCAGGCCAATAGGACAGAAATGTTTAATTCAGGGCAACTTTCCTGTTACCCTGAACCAAACCGAGATAACTGAGGGCTTTCTCTTTTCAGGCATTCATTTACCAGAAGAACAGGGAATGAGCAAAAGAAATTCTGAATTTTTCTTTTGATATTTACCCACACTTCCTGTGCTCTGAGTCAGACCACAGAAACTGACAAATATGTGCAGAACATCTTAGAGGAAAAATGAAGACAGATGTCAAAACTATGTAGAAATACAGCCGGCCATCTTCTTAAAGACTCACTTTAACATGAATAACATTTAACTCCATCGTCAACAAGACCGAACTTCCTAGAAAATCATTCAGCATGGATTTCTCTGAGCCATGTTGACTGAAGACAGATAACCTAGCAGATGGATGTGTTGAATCCAACGAAACAAGGCAAATGTTCTCAGGTTTTGGGTATTGGATCTCTCTGATGTGATAACCATAGAGTGAGTTTCTCTGCTCTTGGTGTGAAGCAGTTTCAAATTGTTGAACCCCAGGGTTGCTGAAAGAGAAAAGCAAGTTATTTCAATGCAAGAAGAAACAAATGGCAGTCTCGAGCAGGCACAGCTCAACTCCCATAAACGATGAAGGTAGCCAAGGTTAGTGAGCCCCATGGGGAGTGCTGAGGGGTGAGCTGATCACAAAAAAATGCAGGCCCCAGCTTGAAATGTCTATAAAACTAATTGAAACAAAAAAAGTACAGGTTTTTCTGAACACACCAGGAAGAGTCTCAATCAGACAACCGTTGGCCACTGGAGACTCTCACAAGCTGTGGTGGTCTCTGGACAGCTGCTGCGGAAGGGTGGTCCCTTATTTCTGTGCTTACGAGTTAAATGAGGGAGGGCAGGGAATAATATGTTGAGATTCAGAAGGAGGTTTTAGCAAGAGAAAAATATACTGGCAATGCTCATTGAAGGAAATTTGCTGCACACATTTATCTTGTTTTGGTGCTGCTGTTGTTGTTTTGGTTGTTAAAATCAGCTTCTCACACGAGAACTGAAAAAATAATGACTAATTGCAACTTGTGTTACAATATATTGTTCCCCCAGGTCAGTGCATGTTGAGCAAAGGTATGTGGCCAAGTTTTCTTTGGGCTAGAAGAATCCAAGCCCTCCACATAACCAAGAGAGAAGCCACTGTGTGACCCAACTGAATGTAGGAGCAACAAAGTTACGAGGCTTCACCATCAACTATTTCTCTCTGTCTTTGCAGAAGAAGGAAGCCAGAATGAAGTTAGAATCAACCTGTCTACCTTGTACAATATAAAGACAATGGTAATTAAGAAAGTTATTAAAGAGGAGATATCCAAAGTGTCGGGGGGAAAAAAAGCACCTAATAGATTTTTTGAGCATCTCTATTCCTACCTTATATTTGCTATGAATTTCCATCACTCCTCTTCAGAGTGATATCTAAATGCTTCCATTACAAGAACTATATTTGTTTCTTGTAAAATACCTTTTACCTCTGGATTCTTCCGAATTATGGCATGCAATGTGCTCATAAACACTATCTGATCTCTTCCAAACACAGCTGATCTCTTCTGTAAAACATGCATGACCAAAACTTATTTTGCTGGGAAGTCATTCTGCTAACACAAACTCTCTTCTCAGACATTGCACCTTGAATATGAGGACAACTTTAGGAGCTAATATGGTTTGGATGTGTGTCGCCTCCAAACCCCATGTTGACATGTGGCCTGCAATGACAGAAGTTGGCCTGTAGGTGGTGGTTGGGTCATGGGAGTAGATCCCTCATGAATGGCTTGGTACTGTCCTTGTGGTAAGGAGTGAGTCCTCACTCTACTAGTTCACAGGAGAGCTGGTTGTTTAAAAAAGTCTGACACCTCTCCTCTCTCTCTCTCTTGCTTCCTCTCCCTCTCTCTCTCTCTCTCTCACCATGTAATGTGCCTGCTGCCCCTTTGCCTTCTTCTATAAGAGAAATCTTCCTAAGGCCTCACCAGAAGCTGAATAGATGCTGGTGCCAGATTTGTACAACCTGAAGAACTGTGAGCCAAATCAACCTCTTTTTCTTTATAAATTACCCACTGTCAGGTATTCTTTACAGCAATGCAAAAATGGACTCCACAGGAACTTTTTTGGAGATCCTATCAGATGAGGACTTCCCAAGCTCCGTTTAACTAGGGTGATCATATAATTTATGTCTAAACAAACACTTGAAGAATAAAAGGGGTGCTATAGATAATTATTCCTGAACAACAGGTATAAACTGGGAAACATGAACATATGGTCACTCTGCCCCCTAACATTTTCCCACTCTATTTTCTGTTATCCATGAGTCCTTATCAGCTAGGAGATTTGGAAAGCCTCTACTTCTTGCTATTTATTTTGAGAAAAAAATAATTATGTTGAATATACTTTTTTACTCTGTGAAGACTCTTCCAGAGACATCACTGTTTCTCCCATGAGGAGGTATATGTGTCCCCACTGAATCTGATCAACTGAAAATCACTCTACTGGGCAGAAATCTGCCTGTTCTTTGGAGTTCGAGCAGGTCAATGTGCTGCTGTAGAGAAGAGAGGAGGTCATACTATGTCTCTGCCCTGTTGAGCATGAGTTGTTCGCAGAGTAAAAGGTCACTTTAGGGCAGGGAGTTTAAAAGATGGCTTCATTACATAGAGTCCAAATGGAATCTAGAAAAATTTCAAATATTTGGAAGGTTTCAATGAGTTCACGCTCAATGACTGACCATCAGACAAATCCATCACTGCTGTCCTAGGCCTAGTTACTAAATCAGCTACACCAAGTCTAATGGAAATAGAATCAAGGCTAGTAAAAACATCCTACATAAGGTGGGAGACAACTGCACTTCAATTACTTGGTTATTTGAAAAGGCAGAGATAAAAAGGCATTTATGTGATAGAATAGGAATAATATTTCCACAGTGCAGCCCTGGGAGAAATAAAGGGTCAAACACCACCGTGTCCATGAGTCTGGTCGTGTCTGGAGCTGTCACTGACAGGGCATGGAGTCACAGGACTGCTCCGTTTCGCTGTGCATCATGCCCTGGAATGGATGGAACGGAGCTGTCCCAGATAGAGCTGCCTTTGGCAAAGGGGAAAAAATGCGCATGCAATGGTGTGCTCCAGCAGTTTAGTAAGAGAGGTTGCCCTGCTGCAGAGCCCTTAACAAGATATACCAAAGTTGTTAATATTCATTTAGCGGAATGGAACTGACAGGCGATGGAGAGATTGTAGCGATCCACAGCACACAGGACGGAAGCTCTAAGTCATTGACTTGAAGGTGCTGGAAGAAGCCATTTAAACAGTTTCTAGTCTACTCATTCATCTTTGATCATAATATTGCCAAATAAATGATCATCCTAATCACCTCAATTCTAGAATCAGCAGCTTTCAGCGTGGTGTTGGATAACTCAACCTGGCTACAATTTTTGTCTGAACACCATTTCTGGAACATACTTCATCATAAGAATAACGTATGAGGGTTGAGGAGGAGAAAGAGGTAAGGCAGTTGGGCCTTCAGGAAGCCCCAGAACTTGGAGAGAGGGCAGGTGGGCATGCAAGAGAAAAGTATTTCCTTTTTTTTTTTTTTTTTTTGAGACGGAGTCTCGCTCTATTGCCCAGGTTGGAGTGCAATGGTGTGATCTCAGCTGACTGCAAGCTCCGCCTCCCAGGTTCACGTCATTCTCCTGCCTCAGCCTCTGAAGTAGCTGGAACTACAGGTGCCCGCCACCATGCCCAGTTAACTTTTTGTGTTTTTAGTAGAGAAGGGGTTTCACCATGTTAGCCAGGATGGTCTCGATCTCCTGACCTCGTGATCCGCCCGCCTTGGCCTCCCAAAGTGCTGGGATTACAGGCGTGATCCACCGCGCCCAGCCAAGAAAAGTATTTTCTATCCTAAAAACAACCACCAGGGCCCAGGGGACACTCAGAAGCACTGGCAACCTGCATTTGGAAAACTTCAATGGAAAACCTCAGGGCCACTTTTCAGGTGTTGGAAAGGCAGGGAAGTTGATCGCTTGGAGGCTTCTCTGTCACCCATGTCTACAGATGCCTCTGAAATTTACAAGAGAAGATCCAGTTTGGCTAATGTTCCTTTTGGAGCAGTATCTTGGAGTGTTGTTTCATCTACAGCAAGTGACTAGACAAGAGTGTATAGTTTCCACTAATGAGGCATCTTCATCCCCTGCCATTCCCCTCTTACAAATGAGGTCAGGAAGGAAAACTCTTCCCCACCACAACACTGAGTTACCACTGCTGGATGCTTCCATTTTATCGTTCATCATCCACAACCAGTCTCCATGGGGTAAAATCAGTAAGAGACTCCATGTGATGTGTTCCCTTGTCTGAAATAACCTTTTGAAGGGCTTTTTTCATTTCCACTCTCTGGGAGGAATTTTTTTAACCACTCAAGTCTTGGGGTCTGTTTAAACAAGAAATTGTTTTAGACTCCTGAATGATGCATTCCTCTCCAGCTATTTCTACATAACTTCCAGGATATGAAAACCACCCAAGGCTTTCCAACATGGCTGCTTTCTTTCGTCTCATAAACAAACTCAGCAGTAATCATGCCATTGTGGTCACTCTGGGGCTTTGCATTGCTTCAGCTTTTTCCCTCGGTCTTTTGTTCTGCCAGACACTGATTATGACAGTTCACCCAAATCTGGAAAGCAGGAATGCACTCTTCTACTGGTCTCTGGCCTTTAGCCTTTTCCTTTGTCCTCCACGAATATATGAGGCCAACAGGAGGGATCTAGGCTCAGTATGATAGGCTCAATAATGGCTTACTCAGATGTCACATTCTAATCCATGGAAGCTGTAAATGTCACCTTCTAAGGAAAACGGCCCTTTGCGGATGTGATTAAGCAAAGAATTATACTTGGGAAGATCATCTTGGATTACCTGATGGGCCCTAAATGCAATCACATGTGCCTTATAAAAGGGAAGCAGGGAGAAATTTGATGCAGACAGAAAAGGAGGAGATAATGAGGCCATGGAGGCACAGAGTGGAGTGATGTTGCCACAAGCCCAGGAATGCTGGCAGCCTCCGGAAGGTGGGAGAGGTGCAGAGCAGATTCACCCCTAGAGCCTTCAGAGGGACCAAGGTCCTGCCAACACCTCAATTCTAGTTCAGTGAAACTGATTTTGGACTTCTTGTCTCCAGAACTGTAAGAGAATGAATTCCTGTTGTTTTCAGCCACTTTCGTTATTACAGTAGCCACAGGAAACTAAAATGTTTGACCACCTGCATCTACCTTCACCATCTCCACCTGTGTGCATCGCTGCTGCAGAGCTGAGAGCATCCCAGCACACCCCTCCTACAGCATTCCTGAGGAGGTGCTGATGCTTTTCCTTCCTCAACTGATCCAGAGAACTAACAATCTTCTGTGGCATTCTGATGTTTTCAGAGTAAATATGAGGAAACAAAAGTCCCAAAGGAGTATTCAAACATGACTTTTTCTTTCTTTCTTTTTTTTTTTTTTTTTTTTTTTTTTTTGGAGACAGAGTCTCACTCCAACACAGCTCACTGCAGCCTCAACCTCCTGGGCTCAAGGGATTCTCTTGCCTCAGTCCACCAAGTAGCTGGGACCACAGTTGCACCTTATGACACCTGGCTAATTTTGTGTACTTTTTGCAGAGACAGGGTTTCACCATGTTGCCCAGGCTGGTCTTGAACTCCTGAGCTCAAGCGATCCACCTGCCTTGGCCTCCCAAAGTGCTGGGATTATAGGCATAAGCCAGCGCACCTAGCCGGAACATCTCTTTCTAAGCTCCACTGTAGGCTCCCAGTCAAACATCCTTGCACCGAGCTCCCATCTTATTGAAGCTGAAATGTTACACAAAATGTCTTCAAGTCACTAAACAGTCATCATGATTTTAATTCATCTGTTTGGTTTTGGACAAGTTACTTAATTTTTCTGGGCTTCAATTTCTTCAAAAAGAGGGAAAAAAACTTCTTTAGCAGTAGGCTATATCTGAAATTCATTAATAAAACGCTTTTTCATAAGGATAAAAATTTTCACCTAATGCTTTCTTCAATGACTTATGATTTTGACTTGATGAATTCAGATACACTGGGATTTTTCTCCCAGAACAATGTTTCTGAAAAAAAAAAAAAAACAGGAGGGAGGGAGAAGAGGAGAAATCTCCTAAGATAGCTAATGTCAAAGAACTTTAATTATTAGTTCAGTAAACACTAATTCAGTTTGGATGTCACCATGATTTCCAAAGGGATTTTCAACTCAACCATGAAAACAACGTTCAAGATTAAAACTCAGGCAACGAAACTTAATTGTGAGGAAAAAAATAGTTATTTTTACAAAATCTTAAATAAGAAATGGCTTATTGAATTTTACATCTTAAGAAACCAAAGGGAAAGAGAGAATTTCCCCTTTTCTTCTTTTTGGACTTAGCATTCCATGCAACTCTGTAAAGGGCAAAAGCTTTGGATTGCTCTTTCATGGTCTTAAATATGCTTCAGAGCTGCAGGGCATTTTTAAAATATCATTAATATAAGCCAGGTTGGGGGAAAAAAGTGGTATTTTCTGGATTCTAAATTAAATTGGTTGCTGTCCAACATTTTTGCATTAGGAGACGCCAGGGTGGGGGAAAGAACCATTAATCACTTTCTGCAGGTATTTGGAGTCCCCTGTGCACCCAGGGAATGAAGAGCATCTTGGAAACAGCCTCCATGGACTCAGAGAGCACAGCTGTGCCCTCACACTTATCAGGAGGACTGAATGGTGGGCCAGGAGGCTTGGGCCCCAGGACTAGATGGCCTGGAAGCTAGGACAGGGTGACTACTCACTCTTCGAACAGTGCCTCTCTGTCTGGCCTTCTGCTTAGTGTCCTATAAAATGATGGAGTTGAATCAGAAAATCTTAAAAGCTCCTTCAGGCTCAAATACTCTGACTTCCATAAAGGCCATGGAAAGTCGGGGGGACTGAAGCATCCGTTTACACAGTCAGCACATCTGAGGACTAGCAAGTAAAGGGCTAATAAAATGGCTAGCTCTGCTTTAGGCAAGGCTCAAGAAAAGGCGGGGAGGGGGTAATGCTGCATCTAGGGAAGAAAATCTCACCTCCTCAGGAAGGCAGTTCCTAAAAACCCAATAGAATGAGAGATCATAGACCACAGTGCCTCCATGCTGTCTGTCGGATTCCTCTTGGTTGACTTTTTTCACTGCACTCACTCACCTCTATCAAAGTTATCTTTTCTCTTAAACTATGTATTTGTTTACTATCTGTCCTCACTCACTAGATATGAGTTCTGGGAGGCTGGAAACTCCCTCACCATTGTAGAGAGAAAAGTCCCTGCCCCATGGTTGGAGCTCAAAAAATATTTCTTGAATACATGAGTGAATGAATGATTGAATGAATCTACTCTGGCCTTTTGAAAATCTGTTCCCTTCACTGAAACAGGAGTGATCTTTTTAAAATGCAAACTTAATCGTGTCATTTCCCAGTGTAGAACCAACAGTGGCCCTAAAGATAAAGACTAAATCTCTCATCCAAGCCTGTCATTGGGCTCTGGCTACCCCGCAGATCCCTGTGGTTCCACTTAGCTTCTCACACTCAGAAACCCAGGGTCTCTGGCCCAGGCGTATTTCTTCCCATGCACCATTCTAACCCCTTCAAGTGGCCTCTGCACACAGCATTCCCTCTATCAGGAACGGGGACCTGCTCCACCAAAAGCACATCCAAAACCCGCTCCCAACCATCACCCAACACACTCTCACTCTTCGTATCTTAGCTCAGAGTCTCTCCCTCAGAAGAAAGCCTGCTGACATGCACACAGCGTGCACACGCTGGAGACCCTCTTCTCTTTCTGTCAGTGTGCAGATGGTCACTTATTCATGTGATTATTTGCCTAATATCTGTCACCCTCACTTTGCTGTGAGCTCTGAGACAGCAGCGGCCCGTCTGTTTTGCTTGCCCCAGTATTCTCAGGGCCCAGCACAGTACCTGATGCACAGTAACACACAATCAATACTTGCAAAACCAGTGAATGCGCGAACAAAGGAACTACTAGCAGCTTCACATAGGGATAACGCCAGAAGCTCTCGAATGTCTGTAAAATATTCTTAAAAACTGTTTCTAAAACCCAGTGTCCTGGGTAACAAGAGCAGACCCTTTCAAAACCGATCTCCTCAAACCACAAAGCCTCGCTCTTTTCGGCCGATTAATCATATCAGAGACCGGCAAGGAAGAACCCCCTAGATATAATCCCTCTGCACAGCCGGAGCTCCCTGCTGCCCTGTCTCTTTCTTCTCACTCATTTCGACCAGAACGTTTTAATTTGGAGAAAATAATGAACCTCAAGAGGAAAAGAGAAATGGGGAGGGCGGCATTGAGGACCATGGAATGTGAGTCCGTGTCTGGTTACCATTTAGGGCCTGAGAGGAAACAACAAAAGCCAAGAGCCAAGGCACTGGCAGTTGTGACTGCTCTTTGTTCTTTTTTTTTTTTTTTTTTTTTTTTTTTTTTGAGACAGAGTTTTGCTCTGTCACAAGACTGGAATGTAATGCCGTGATCTTGGTTCACTGCAACCTCCGCCTCCCCGGTTCAAGCAATTCTCCTGCCTCAGCCTCCTGAGTAGCTGGGACTACAGGTGACTGCCACCATGCCCAGCTAATTTTTGTATTTTTAGTAGAGACGGGTTTCACCATATTGGCCAGGATGGTCTCAGTCTCTTGACCTCATGATCCACCCCCCTTGGCCTCCCAAAGTGCTGGGATTACAGGCGTGAGCCACCGTGCCTGGCCTCTATTTTTAAAAAAGAAAATTCCACAAAACATGATTCTGGGGCTCTGAGCAAAAAATGTTTTCTGCATTATAGAGGATCTAAAGGAAGTGTTCTGCAAACTTCTAAAAATCTCAAAGCATTTGCTATTAGGAGAGAAAAGACCGACTATTAGCTCTGAATTGAGAGACTAGAGGAAGGAGTATTTTTATCCAGGGAGAGATAGAATCACAAATTTCAATCCCCCAGCATGCAAAGCTATTTAGAAGATAATCTCTCAGTACTCCCCAGAAAACAAAAGCAGGAGAATGACACCAATAGCCATTCTGGCACAAAACGTGTAACTGATAACAAAGGAAAGTGCAGAGATACAGAGAAGGTGAAGGGACGATTGTGTGCACAATGGAAAGAATCAAATGGCAAAAGCTTATCCAGGGCACAGAGCCAGGAGCTGGAGACTAACATAATGCTGCCTGAGATAGGAGAAAAATGTAAACACAACCTCATAATCCACCCATGTTTGCTCCAGCCCAGGAGAAAACATCCATAAATCTTGTCGAAATGTGATATATGGGAAACTGGGAAAATGGATCTAATCCTGATCTTATCCCGACTTATGCTCCAGAGCCAGGAAATGAAAAATGGAAGATTAAATATTGGTGAACTGTTAGTTTTCTTCCATGTACGCCCCTCTCATGCCCTTTCTGGCGGGGAATACCTGGGCTGTAGTAACTGTAGTAACTGGAATGGCCAGTTTAATCCCTCTGCGCTCTCATTTCCTCACGTGTAAAAGGGGGGTGTTTCCTGTCCCTTCATGACCCATGGGGTCCCTAACATCTACCCGATAACAGTGTGTACGAAAGAACCAGGTACTGGACTCCCCTCACCCCGCCCCAGCTCTTCTATGGACCTTGGGCATGTGGCTCGACTCTTTCCAGGCTCAGTTTGCTCATATGAAAAATGGAGAGAACAATAGAGAACCATTTACTGTGGTTGACAGACATTTAATAATGTGCTCAAAGCTATACAGTCAGGGCTCAGACTCGTGTCTTATTGATGCCAATGACTTATCCTTTCCACTACAGAGCACTGCTTTCCAGTGAAGCACAGGCTGAAGTCAAGTTTTGTCTTCCTAAATGTCGGTTGTTCATGATAATAACAAACCAGAGAAAGTCCTGGCACTTAAAAATGTTCAGCAAATATGAGCTACCATCATAATTACTCTTTACAATTGCAAGTCCCTTGAGCCCAATGTCCTGAAGAATAAAAGAAGGAAAACGAATAACAATTTAATTCCTCACAAGGTTAAGTATCTGTACTTTTCCACCTCTCCCTACCCAAAGCCTATCTTCTAAATGTTTATTTCATGTCATGATTCACGAACAGTGAAAGCTCAACTGACTGACTTCATGGAGCGGTAACTGGGAAAGATGGACTGAAAGTCCTCAGGTCTGGCTTGGGTAAAATCCGTGCTTTCCTGTTGTAAATAATCCATTGACTTCAAATATTTTTAAGTACTTGGCCTCACATCTGCGGGACATATGATGGGGGCTACAGTTACAAGGAAATGAGCCCCATTTCATTTTAGTTTTTAGGGTCTCTGAGTACCAAAACCCGCTCTGTTTCCTGAAGAAGTACAACTTTTTCCAGGTGAAATTTCGAGGTTTCACTCCAGCTTCTAAACAGTGACTGTGTCAGCCAGACTCATCTCTAGCCTTTACATCTAGTATTGGATAAAAATCACCAAACCACTATGCCACTAAGACTGCAATTTGGTTTCTTAAGTGGAACCTTGTGATGAAGCTCTGAAATTCACTCCTTCCTGGTTAGTGCCAATGAACTAAATAAATACGGCATTAGTCCTTTCAATACTCAGCCCTAAAGCCGTAACTCCATTCAGGGCAAACTCAGAGTGAAAGAACTGAACACCCAACCCAGACCTGGAATGTAGTAGATGCTTAATCAATATTTATTAGATTAAAGAGTAACAAACAAGACACAAATACAGGGAAATGATCATATATAGTACCAGGTACTTCACTGGTTCCCTTTGGTATGGTATTTTGCAGATTCTCCCTTTTTAACTTGAGATCCTCCTTATTTTATGGATCAGAAAACTGAGACTTAGAAAAAATACAATAGGCCAGGCGTGGTGGCTCACGCCTGTAATCCCAGCACTTTGAGAGGCCGAGGTGGGCGGATCATGAGGTCAGGAGATTGAGACCATCCTGGCTAACACAGTGAAACCCCATCTCTACCAAAAAAATACAAAAAAATTAGCCGGGCATGGTGGTGGGCACCTGTAGTCCCAGCTGCTAGGGAGGCTGAGACAGGAGAATGGCGTGAACCCAGGAGGCAGAGCTTGCAGTGAGCCGAGATTGCACTACTGCACTCCAGTCTGGGTGACAGAGCGAGACTCCATCTCAAAAAAAAAAAAAGGAAAAAATACAATAATGAGTTTAGATTTACATTAAAACTCAAATATGCCAGATTCCAAAACCCCTGCTCTTTGCACTAAATTACACCACTATCACCACCCCCAGAGAAAGTTCTCCTAACACCAGTTTTCACATGCAAGTAATGACAACTAAGCCAAACAAAAGGATGTTTCTTCCAGGTTTCCTTGATGCTATATAGGATTCATAAATAGGTATGCCCCTCCTCAATGTTTAAAGTGAGAATTTTGCTAAAACTATTTTGCTCAAAACAAATGTTTTCATTCCAGACACTCGATTTTTGTTTTACTGCTAAGCAAAGCAATCTGAAAATTGAGTATTTTATCAGTTATGAATTGAGTTTTGACATCACGTAACAGAAAACACAACAGTGGCTTAAAAGAAGTCTAGAGATGAAAAATTGGTGACTGGCGTGGAATTTCTACAATGTCATCAGGATGCAGGCCCCTTCTATCCTTAGCTCACAGTTTTCAAACTTATACTGTCTTCATGGTCCCCAAATGGTTGCTGAAGAAGCAACAATTACAATGTCCATTGCAGGCAATAGGAAGATAGAAGGGCCAAGGGCAAAAGACTGCATGACAGTTGAGATAATCCCCTTTAAAATTCCCTTCCTAGAATCCCCACTCAGTTATTTCTGTTAACATCTCTGGCTAAAACTATATCACATGACCGCCTCTACTCAAAAGAGGAACTAGGAAATGTAGGTATATGTGGTAGGTTAACTGGCAACCCAACAAATGTGATTCTGTTAGGAAAAAAAAAAAGAATAAAATACTAGATAAGCAACTACCAAGTCTGACACAAATGCCTTAGATATTATTTAAATATCTGTCCTTTAAAGAGTGTCATTCGTCCCATGAAACTAGACACTTGGAGAGATTGCATGATATGTAGAAGGCCAATCTTTGCTTCTGTGGTATATAACAAAGCTGTATCACAAAAGTTATCCAGGTTAAGGTGCAGGCCAGTGGCAACATGGGTATCTAGGTTATTTTTTTAAATCAATCTAAATAAAATTGAAGTATGATTTTATTGAGAATACTATAGCCAGGTGCAATGGTGCACACCTAAGGTCTCAGCTACTCAGGAGGTTGAGGTACAAGGATCACTTGAGCTCAGGAGTTAGAGACCATCTGAGCAAGATAGACCCAATCTAAAATTTTGCTTAAAGAATATTGATGAGCCATTAAATACCTTTGGTTTCAAGGCCTCCAAACTGTTGATCTCTGAGGTTTAAATTTTATTCCATATTCTCCAATAAACCTACAGGCATATGTGCCTGATCTTATGGCTATAAGCAAAGCACCCCTATCTAAAGGAAGATGCTACCACACTAAGGAAAACCAAAGATTTCCCCTTCTCCTCCTGCAGGCCCATCTCAGGAAGCTGATGGAATGGCCCCTGCCCAGGGTAAGAGGAGCTCAAAAAGCTTGTAATTGGCAAGAATCTGAGCTCTTTCAGCAACATTGGAATCAGCCTTAAAGGTGCTTGAACTCACTGCCTGCCGAGAGCACAAAGAGGAGGAGAAAGAGGGGCTAAACATGCAGGGTGGTTACCAAGGACTTCCGGCACAAGGCTCACTTCCGCCTCTAGTGAAACTGCCCCATCCCGGTTACGACACTAATTACACATATTGGGGAATTTTTCTTGGAGACACTACAGCAAAGTTGTAAATTTAGGTTACTTCAATGTGCTGCTTTTTTTTTTTTTTTTTTTTTTAACATATCTTGCTCTGTTACCCAGGCTGAGATGCAGTGGCACTATCACAGCTCTCTGTAGCCTCAAACTCCTGGGCTCAAGCAATCCTCCCACCTCAGCCTACCGGATAACTGGGACTATAGGTATGCGCTACCACATCTTGCTCCATGTGCTTCTTTAAAGTATATTAAGGTCAGTATGACTGGCTGAGCAGTTGTTTGCCAACACTTGGGGGATTGAAGGAAATTAGAACCAAGAGTGATGGAGCACACCCATAAAACTACTTAGATGTTGGTGAGCCAAACCAAAGGATAACATCCATCTGAAGAACAAAGAGCTTTCACAATCCCATCTATTGTGTTCACATGCCCAATGCTCACAGCATTGCCCACTTTTACTGTTTGCTTTATTCCAGCATGGGTTCTTTCTTTTTTTGATTCACGAAGATGTCCTGGAAAGAGTTGACTTATTTACTCTTCTAAAGAATGATGCATTACAGAGTGAGAACAGTTGGATGAGAAACATACAGGGAAAACCATATAGTGAAGACTATAAAGACAAGAAAGACTAAAGATCATGTCAATTCTTTTTTTTTTTTTTTTTTAAGACGGGGTCCTGTTCTGTTGCCCAGGCTGTAGTGCAGTGGCATAATCTCGGCTAATTGCAACCTCCACCTCTGGGGTTCAAGCGATTCTCCTGCCTCAGCCTCCCAAGTAGCTAGGATTACAGGTGTGCACCACCACACCCAGCTAATTTTTGTATTTCTAGTAGAGACGGGATTTCATCACGTTGGCCAGGCTGGTCTTGAACTCCTGGCCTCAGGTGATCCGCCCACCTCGGCCACCCAAAGTGCTGGGATTACAGGAGTGAGCCACTGCACCCAACCCAATCATGTCAACTCTTATATTGCTCCTGTTGATGACACATCCTTGACATTGAGGTACTATGGAAATTTCAAAAGTACAGATCCAGGCAAAATTCTTAGATTTTCTTTGTGCATTTAACTACGTCATTTCCTAAATGCCACGTAGAAATCACAACTAGAAGGGAAAAAAGGTGGAAGGGACCAGAAATAACTTCTGGAAAATTGAAACATTTTCGTCTCCATGTATATAAACTTAAACACATCTGAGTGCTACAGTCTGCAGGGCCATGCTTGATCCTCAGGAATATTCCAGTCTGTAGCAGCATCTCACTTCTCTGAACTTCTGATATAATTGCATTCTTTCCCACATCATACAACTCTTACTTATATGCCATCTTCAGCTGATTTTAATTTTTATGCAAGTTTTTTCCCCTTTTCAAGGAGTTTCAATCTACTTGTGTGAACTTCATTACTAATCAAAGTTGTTCTGGAGGGCATGGCTTAGACGGCTACTCTCAGTTGACTTCCTAACAGGTCCCTTCAGAGCTGGACTGACTCATTCCTTGGCCCCTGGTGCACATGGCCACCCACAGGCCTACCACAGTGTTGCCAGCTAACAGCACAGCACAAAGGAGATGCACCCTTTTGTGGGCAGAAAGATCTAAAAATGAGAAGATCTAGGGGGCAAGCCAAACTTACACAGTTGCTTTTCCAAATCGCTGAGGAGATAAATCACTTCTCCCATGCGGAGGAGTTAGTAAGGGACTTAAAAACAAGGATCAGAGTTCTATATCCTGGGGGTTGAAAGCTCTTTCCTGTCTGAGAAGAGTAGGGCATCTTCCCACTTAAATTCCACAGATGCCTGACTTTTTTCCCCTGGATGTTAATCTACTGTCCTGTGAGGATCATTTATATTTATTATGTGCCAAGCCCAACACCCAACACATAATTCAAGATAACCCCCTCATAAATTCTCTGTATAGGATTTATACATCCCAGATGGGTAGAAGTTTTGATCTTTAGAACTGAGCAGATTTTTATAATTCACAAAATGCCCTGCAATGTACATAGCTCTATTCCTTGCGTTTCCTACAGAGCCTCCAATATGCAGAGAGATTATGGAGCAAAGATGGTGAAATCAATCTTAAGCTTGAAGAATTTGTCATAAGGATGTTGATAAGTGTCTCAGATATATGTGATTTATTCCTTAAGAATGTTCTCTCTAACTCTTTTCAGCTAAATAACATGTATAAGCTTAGGAACAAAATCTATTTTTAAGACTGCTTGGAAGTAACAAAAATGTGTGCTGGTACTCTATGCAGGAGCACTATCTTGAAGGAATCGAGTTTCTTCGTTTCTGGTCTTGGATGAGTGGACAACCTAAGACACCGTAATAAAAAAAAGGCAATGCACAATCCGAGTTCTTGACACATTGGAAGTATTCCACAATATGGGTTTTCAGAGATGTTTTAGGAGGAAAGGCAGACAAGACTAGTCTCTGTAGTAGACAACTTCTAAATCTCAAAGGCTAATTTAACATAATCAACATTTGTCCAATAGAGGTCAAGAGAAGGTTTTGCTCTTATTTAGGGACCCACGTAAGAGGAAAGAGAGTGAGGATGGACGCTAGGATGTTTCATTCAGATTGATTTTCAAAGCACCCGGCCTAGAAACGATGCTCACATCAACCTCTGCATTTACCCGAACTCAGACACATGTGCCACACCTGACTAGAAGGACTGGAAATGTGGTCAACAGAGTGTCCAGGAAGAGCCGGACAAGAATCTTAATGACTACAAGCAGTCTTATGCCATAAGTGTTAAAAACAGCCAGGACCGAAAGAAGCCAGTTACAAAAGAACATATTATATGATTCAATTCACATGCAATATCCAGAACAGGTTAATCTAAATAGAAGTAGATGAGTGGTGGCTTAGGGCTGAGAGGAGTTATGGGGGTGTGAAGAGGTGATAGCTAAAGGGTACAGGGTTTCTTTTTGAGGTGATGAAAATGTTCTAAAATGGACAGTGGTGATGGTTGCACATCACATATATGTGAATATACTAAAAATCATTGAATTCTACATTGCAAATGAATGAACTGTAAAGTAAATGAATTATATTTCAATATAGCCATTTAAATATATAAATACAATCAACAGATATATAGAAACTCTGTACCATATTAGCAACTTTTCTGTAAATATATAAATATAAATTAAAAGTATATTTTTTAAAAACTATTTTTAAAAAGTCAAGATCAATTTCAAGGACAGTGAATATTCTCCTGCAATGTCTTCCTTCCACCCTATTCTCAGGTAAAAGTGGTGAAAATGAACATCAGAGTCCCAATGCTTCCAGTCAGAAAGTTTCAGCTTTGAGGGTGGTTTTCAATCACCTTGAACCTTGGCTTCCTATTCTGTAAAATGGAAGTGATACACTGACTTCAATTGTTTGTTGTATTTATTAAGTAAGATATCAAATTTGAAATACTGTGGCAATCCAGGCATACAGTTGGCTCTAGATTAAAGCATATTAATTATTTAAACTCTTCAAAGGGAAGTGAAATATCAAAAGCACAAATAACCCCCCAAAATTGTTAAAGATTTGAATAGACCCGTCACAAAAAAAAAAAAAAAAAAAGATATTCCAATGGTCAATAAGCATAGGAAAGAGTACTCAATATCATTAGTCATCATGAAAATGCAAAGCCGAACAACAGTGAGATACTGCTACACACCAAAAAAAGATATTAAAATAAACATAAGAAAGACTGCTCAACATCATTAGTCACCACAAAAATGCAAAGCAGAACCACAATGAGATACCTCTCCACACCCACTAGAATGGCTAAAAATGAAAACCAACTCTTCTGAGTGTTAGCAAGGATGTGGAGAAACTAGAACTCTCACACATTGCTAGTGGATGCTGAAAATTGTACGATCATTTTGTAAAACCATTGCCACTCTCTAATAAATGGGAATATTCATCTACTCTATGGCCTAGCGATCACACGCCTAGACAATATACCAAGAGCAATGAATGTATTATGTTCACAAAAACACCTGTAAATACATCAGCTTTACTCACAATAAGCAAAACTTCAAAGCAGCCCAGGTATCCATCATTAGGAAAATGGATAGACAAACTGTGGTATATCCATATAATGGAATAGTACCAAGCAAAAAAAAATGAGAGACTATTGATATACATAATAAAATAGATAACTTTCAAAAAAAATGATGAATGAATTAAGGTTAAACTAAAGAATATATATGTATTAATATTATTCTATTTATATTAAGTTCTTGAACATAGAGAACTAATCTATAGGGATTGAAAGCAAGTCAATGGTTACTTGGATTTGGCTGTATGACAGCACTTGACTGGAAAGCAGCATGAGTTAACTTTCTAGAATGATGGAAGTGTTGTTTTGTTTGTTTGTTTTGAGACAGTCTTACTCTTGTTGCCCAAGCTGGAGTGCAATGGAGTGATCTCAGCTCACCACAACCTCTGCCTCCCGGGTTCAAGCAGTTCTCATGCCTCAGCCCCCCAGTAGCTGGGATTACAGGCATGTGCCACGACATCTGGCTAATTTTGTATTTTTTAGTAGAGATGAGGTTTCACCATGTCAGTCAGGTGATCCGCCTGCCTCAGCCTCCCAAAGTGCTGGGATTATAGGTGTGAGCTACTGCGCCAGGCCTGGCAGTGTTTTATATTTAATATATTTGTCAAAATTCATTGTGCTGAACACTTACGATTTATACATTGTAATGAATTTAATAAAGTACTATTAATTTGAAAAACAAGGAAATGGGGGCTAATGGAAGGAGAGAAGAAACTATTTCATCCTTTTTGCCTTGGATATTAAAGGGTAGATGGCACATACATGTTAATTTTCTGCATCTGCATCCTGCCATCTGCCTTCCCAAGTCACTAAGGTGCAAAGCCCTGGAAAGTCACCTCTAGTTAATGTCCTCTAAAGACAGTTCTACAAAGAGCCACACCCAGTGTCTGTTCTGCAGGTCAATGTGTTCCATGTTACACTAAATAAATAAATACATGAATAATAACCTCTAACCCAGATACGTCTTGGACTGTGTTTTTGTGAAGTTATATAAAGCTTATAAAAACAGGAAATAAAGTACATTGAAAGCATTGCAGAAAAAATCCAAAATAGACAAAAATGTAAATGAAGGCTATGAGAAAAAACAACAGAAGATGCATTTTTTTTTTAAGTTCCAAAATTATGCCAGTCAAAACTCAGGAACAGAGGAAATGAGAATCCTGGGATGGAATGGCAATCCAAGGCAAGGACAACGGAACGCTCAAAGCACTGTGCATCGCATAGAGCAGGAGAAGCCAACGCAGTCTGCATATTAACTTACAGCTGGCCACCAGCTAAAATGGGAATGTAATGACTCCTAAGGCTTGTGTCTTATACATGAACAGGAATTGAATCAAAGTTGGATGCAGAATCCTTTTAAATTGCTGGAACAGATTTCATTCCTTCACTTTTAGATTTTAAGACTTAAGCTTTGGTGTAACAGAAATAACCAACAACCTATTAATAAACGTTGAACTGTCTTCTAATAGTGGATGGGACTTTAGTTTTGTTAGCTGTTTTCACAATATGCATATTCAGTAGCTGCTTTTTATAAATGTGTACGGATTCTAAAATAAGAGCAAATGAACTATGCATGCATAATGTCTCTGCCTAAATAAATACACTTAAAACTGCTCTTTATGAATCGTGACCACGAACGTCTGTTATTTACTAATGTTTGCCACTGTGGTTGTAAATTCATTTGTTTCTCTAATATTTTGACTTTCTGTATATCTCAAATCTACATTATTAAGTACAAAAAGATTCTTGATAATTCCATCTTCTTTGTGGACTGTCAATTTCATCAAACAGAAATAACTCTTTTCCTTTGGGCACGATGGCTCATGCCTGTAATCCCTGCACTTTGGGAGGCTGAGGCAGGTGGATCACCTGAGATCAGGAGTTCGAGATCAGCCTGGAAAACATGGTAAAACCTCGTCTCTCCTAAAAATACAAAAATCAGCTGGATGTGGTGGTGGAGCGCCTGTAATCCCAGCTCCTCAGGAGGCTGGGGCTGCAGAATCACTTGAAACCAGGAGGCAAAGGTTGCAGTGAGCTGAGAGAGCACCATTGCACTCCAGCCTGGGCAATGAGAATGAAACTCTGTCTCAAAAGAAAAAAATATATATATTTAAAAATAAAACAAAAAACTCTTTTTCTAATCTAATGCTTTTTCCTCAGACATTATTTTTATCAGTTATTGATACCATTATGTTAATTTTTCTTTCGGCCAGAATTTCCCTGTTCTTTTTATCTCTAATATTCTCGGGTTGCTTTGTTTTCAGAGCATTTCTATGAAACCACATATGACTGTGTCTTAGTGGTGGTGGTGACAGGTTTTTGTGGCTGTTTGATCTGCACTTTTTGTTTTGTCCAGGAGGACAGTGTTCCTGGCCCTCCAGCTTAACAATGATAACTTCCTTCATGCTGTATAAATAGCAGCTCCCCTGGTCACACCCCAGACCTCATCATGACTCGTAGCTGCACCACCTTCAGCATCTCCCATTTGAGGCTCTCACCCTCTGTCTCTGTCTCCTCCTTCCTTAGCATCAATCTTCAACTGCTCCTCATTCCCCCCAGGACCTCCAGATGATTGAACACTTTCTTTTGTCACCTCTCTCCCTTTGCAGACTAGACCCCAGAGTCCATCATTCTCATCATCCTGTGCACACCCTTTCATCTCTGCTGTCCCATGTGTCTCTCCTGTGTCCTATCTCAAGTCAGAGTCACACTTGACAAATCCAATCCTGGTTAAACTCAACTATACTTAGTCTTCACCTGCTCACAAGCGCTAACACGGGTGAGCTTGGAGCGTCACTGGACTGGCGATTACCTACAGCGATCTTCTCCTGAGTGTGCTTCGACCCTATTTTTATTTTTTAAATTATATTTAATTTTTTTTTTGTTAGAGACAGGGTCTTGCTGTGCTGCCCAAGCTGGATTCAAACTTCTGGGCTCAAGCGATCCTCCCACTGCAGCCTCCCGAGTGGCTGGGATTACAGGGAAACACACAGTGTCCCACATTCTCTACCATATAGAAAACCAAACCCTATACTCTTTTCTGTTGCAGGAATATATCAAAATTTCTGCTCCCTAGTGAAGGAATCTCGTATCAAAGGACTTAGTCTTTTTTAGCAACTTTTTAAAAATCACTTCAAGGACTAGAAGATGGTAGAACTATATGTTCAACCCCTTCTCTCTCAATCCAATCCTGAACCAAGTCCTATGACTGCTAATAATATACTCAGGACAAACCAAATGCTTTTAATGAGAGAGGGCGAGACCATTACTAAGCAGATAGGACTGAACCAGATACGAAGGGCTAGCTGAGGGATTCGTTTCATCCTCCAGGCCCTGGTAACAGAATTAAAGACAATTCAGTCTAGAAAAAGTGCCAGTAAGGGCCTCACACCTATTTCCCATAAACTAACATACTGTAAGAGCGAAAAGTGCACTGTTGCCCTCAGAGAAGAGAAAAAAGTAACTTGGTCTCTGAAAAAAAATATAGCAGAAAAACAAATTACCATCATGCTAAGAAAGTGTTTCTTTTGAATCATCAGTCCCTGGAATAAACATTAAATTTAAAAGGTCTTACTATTTTACTTAGTTTCACTACCTTAAAATATATCTGCTACATAGATGGACTCCATCGTTTATTGCAGGCCTAATGGAATTTTGGCATTAAAAACCTGATGATTTTGGGTCCTTACCTTGTAAAACTTCATGTCTATCAGATCCTTTAATAGACAGAGAAGATCATTAAAACTCCAAATATTTCTACAGCCACAGTCCACAAAGTGGCAAAGCTCATTTTTAAAACTTTAGTAATGGTTCACATTCTATAGGCTGACTTCCAATTGGATCTAATTTGACTACAAAACTCAAGTTGGCTGAAGGCCTTTTGAACCTGCCATTGTAATTCACAGCTCAAGAAGGCAGGCCCCAACCTGATGGGTCTTTTTAGCAATAAAGAGAAAAAATGGTTACCCATTCCCCAGCCAAAGGAAGGCCACTTTTCTGAGCAAGTTGAACAGTCTGAGGGGCAGTTCCTCCAACCGTTATGTTCACAAAGTTGAGCCTTGGTCAGGTGGGTCTCCACACAGAGAGGCATGTCTTCTCCAGCACGACGATCCTTCAGGTAGCTGGGATAAAGTTGGCATAACCAGCAGGACCACAGAAATGCTACAAAAAAAAAAAAAAAGAGGTAAAATGTAAAAGATCATTGAGTTTGAGATGGGTTTGGTGGTTTCAGGTGTAGCTTCACAGTTTATTTCCTGGACAGAGTCTGATGGAGGTTGAGAATCATTGTAACATACTATAGTCCATTTTGGAGTTAGATCTCCTCACATTCCAGTTCTGCCACATATTAGTCATGTGACTTTGGGCAAGACGACTCACCTGTCTGAACTCCAGTTACACAGAGAGACAGAGTACCACTCAGCTGGCAGCATTGTTCAATGAAATCACAACTGAAAGTCCTTGACACATAGTACGTGCTAAATAAACCGTGTAATAAGTAAGTAAAAACTCTGATATTGACAATTCAACCCTTTGCAAGGACGTGTCCCCATTTCTTTCCACTTTTTTCTGTACCATTAACTGCAACAAAGTGACAAGACTGAGAGATGTGCATACAGCCTTGTTCCTAGGGTGCTCAGGAAATAGTTGTTACCTTGGTTTAATTTAGCTGTGTCCTCGACCCTGATTAAACCACATTGCCACTCTGAGGCACAACAGCCCTCAGCATTCCCCAGAAAGACTAGACTAACCCTAGAGCTTTCAAAACTAATCCAGATATGGGGAATTTAGGGCAGAGGGGGTCGGGATCTGTGCAGTAAAGCAAGTAGACCAATCTCAGGGTCTAGAATGGTGAAGACTAATCAGTGTCCTGAATGCACGGATCAAGGTAGCACCATCCTACTGTTGGCCACGGTTCTAGGAAATTCCCTAAAGCCCAGGTAATTCGGATTTCTTAGTACCCACTTCCCCTAAGGAGGCCTAAGAGTTCCTAAAATTATCCAGAAGTTAGAAGTGAGACTTTTTGATCACCACACTGGTCAGCCAGTCGCCTGCAATGACCCAGTCTCTTGGTCATTCTACCAGCCTGCTGGCCATCTGCGCTTTGACAGTTGCTTATTTGCTGAGATTTGGGAGTAAATGGAACAGCTTAGGGGAGACATTTTTCACATTTTGACCACAATAGATACATGGTACAATCCCATTCAGCTATTCCAGTCTAATACATTCATAACTACCTTATTGATGATCATTGCTATGGGAGGTCATAGAGGAATCCAAGTAAGGTCATTTAGTTCTCTTTATCTAGTCTGATCAGCTGAGTTCAACTTACGTGGAAACTAAAGCCCTGATGCCTTGCACAGCTCTCATCGTAGAAGGTAGACAATTAGTGGAGGCATTCAACGTTGCATTAACTTTTTGCTCCATTGCGACAATGTAGGTTTGGGATCCAAGTAAAAACGAAATGGAAACTTCCCCAAAGGTTATCAACATTCCACTTAATAGTTCCAACAGGTAGCCAGGAGCCTGGGCCAGGTGCCTCACAGGCATAGCTTCATGAGGCTCTTAGGCAACTGGCTGTAGCCCCATGCCTGGGGGCTCAGCATACAAGCAATAAAATTCACACTTGCTATTCAAATGATCAGAAAGCAAAGCTCACCCTGTGCTGCACGAAAGAGCCTATGGGGAGGCCAGCGTGGTGGCTTACACCTGTAATCCCAGCACTTTGGGTGACTGAGCTGGGTGGATCACCTGAGGTCAGGAGTTCGAGACCAGCCTGGCCAACATGGTGAAACCCTGTTTCTACTAAAAATACAAAAAATTAGCCAGGCGTGGTGGTGGACACCTATAATCCCAGCTACTTGGGAGGCTAAAGCACGAGAATCACTTGAACCCGGGAGGTGGAGGTTGAAGTGAGCCGAGACCGCGCCTTGGCACTCCAGCCTGGGGGCAACAAGAGGGAAAAATCATCTCAAAAAAAAAAAGAGGCTATGGGAGGGTTATGCTTCTCCTTCTCTTTCAAAAATTTTAATTGACACATAATAAGACACATTTATAGTATACAATGTGAGATTTTGATACACGTATGCATTATGTAGTGATCAAATCAACATAATGAGCATATCCATTATTTCAAACATTTATCATTTCTTTGTAATGAGAACATTCACAATCCTCTCTTCTAACTATTTTGAAATATACACTATTACCTTTAGTAATCCTGCTGTGCAATAAGACACCAAAACTTATACTTCTTGTCTAACTGTAACTTTGTACCTGCTGACCAATCCCTCCCTCATTATGTCCTTCCTCCTCTCTCCCCAGTCTCTGGTAAACACTATTCTATTCTCTATTTCTATGAGATCTTTTATTTTTAGATTTCAAATATAAGTGAGATTATGCAGTATTTGACTTTCTGTGTCTGATTTATTTCACTTCACATCATGTCTTCCAGGTTCGTACATGTCATCACAAATGACAGGATTTCATTATTTTTATGACTGAATAACATTCCATTGTGTATATATACATTTTTCAATCCATTCTTCCATTTATGGATACTTAGGTTGACTCTAAACCTTGGCTATTTTGAATAATGTTACGATAAACATGAGACTGTAGATATTTGGCATATGGATTTCATTTCCTTGGGATCTATACCCAGTAGTGGGATTTCTGCATCATATAGTAGTTCCATTTTTAATTTTTTGAGGAACCTCCATACGCTTTTCCATAATGGCCGTACTAATTTACATTCCCACCAACATATGTAAAGTTTCCCTTTTCTCCATATTTTCGCTATCACTTGTTATCTTCTGTTGTTGTTTATTTTTCCATAGGTTATTGGGGTACAGGTGGTATTTGGTTACATGAGTAAGTTCTTTAGTGGTGATTTGTGGATTTTGCTGTGCATTTTGGTACACACCATTCTCGAGTGTATACCCGAGAAGTATATACTCCACCCTATTTGGTGTATTTTATCCCACCCTTCCCTGTTGTTGTTTTCGTAACAACAGTCTTTCAAGCTGGAACAAGGTGATATCTCATTATGGGTTTGATAAGACTCTAAAAGCACAGGCAACAAAAGCAAAAATAGAGAAATGGGATTACATTAAATGAAAAAGCTTTGGCATAGCGAAGGAAACAATCAACAAAATGAAGAGACAACCTACAGAATGGAAGAAAATATTTTCAACATATACTTCTGAAAAGGGATTAATAACCAGAATATATAAGGAACTCAAATAACTCAATAGTGAGAAAACAAATAACATGATTTTTTAAATGGACAAAAGACCTTAATAGATACTTCTCAAAAGAAGACACACAAATGGTCAACAGGTATATTTTTGATGTTCAATATCATAATAATAAATAAATTAAAAAAAAAAAGAAAGTAAAATAAAACAGTCATGCTGGAAAATGCAAAATGTCTGTCTTCACAGATCAAGTAAACAAAAATATAAAATATTTTAAAATTGCATTAAAGTTTCTTATAACAAAAAAAAAAAAAAAAGAGAAATGCTCCTCCTTCTTGAATTGTAAGTATAGCTCAGCAGTAGGCAAACATCATCCTGAGGACAAAGAGTGGCCTAGGGCAATGTTTACCCCATCTTGTCTTAAAATAAGAGAAGGTAGGAAAATATAGAAAGTAGTGCATGGAGCTAAATTTAGGCTATTGAAAAAACTTTAAAATAGTCATAAGTGTCCTTTTTTTTTTTTTTTTATAAGAAGTGCTGACATCAGATCATTATGGCTTCTTAATATATTCACTTGCTAAAACAAAAAAAATTGGCAATCATTTGCTATATTCCTCCTAGCCATTCACCTTTATAAATGTTTTTGCCAGTCCTTAAAATACAGAAATCTGGAACATCAGAGAAAGGAAAATAGCATGATATCTGTGCTATAAGCCAGCTGTGGGATCTCAAAATCACTCAGATTCTTTGTTTTTCAGATTCTGTATCAGGAAATTGGAGGCAGGGAGTGCCTCCACCAAAGGTGGATTTGCACATGGCTTTTTGGCATGAGCCCAGTCAAGCCTTGGGGTCTCCTGTGCATCACACACATGACAAATGGTAATAAAATAAAGGCTTTTTCACAGCTGGAAATTAATTGAGTAAATTTCAGATATCCATGCATCCTATAAATATAGATCAAGAAGTTTTCACAATATGCAAATGCTGATATTTTTTCCTATTCTTTTTTTCTTTTTGACAGTGACTATGACAGCTTTCCACTCCCACTCCTTTTTGCTATCCCTTGTCTTCTTCTTCTTCTTTTTAAATGTGAAAAGTAGAGACATTGGCACCAAAAGGAGCCTGAGTCCTGGGGTGCAGCACAACCTTCTTGGCTGTCCTACTCTCTCACCCCAAGTTTCACTTAGAAGGGAGCTCATGATTTATGTGCCCCAGTGGAGTGGCTCACAGCATGCTGGCCAGCTCCTTCTGCTTCACTCATAAATCTGAGGTAAAGGATATAGAATAGCCAACAACCCCCTCTTTGAAAGCGCTGGGAGTGTCAAAGCAAAAACCCTGGGAATATTATGGATTCAATAATCATCTCAGCTTTTTATTCCAATCAACCAGCTAGAGATTCATAATCCAAACTTGGATTTTAAATGTGTTCTCAGAGCATAACACAGACTCCCAGCTTCTCAGATCCCAGAGCAGGGGTTCACTGTGAAATTCAATATCCCTTCAATCTTCAAGGATGTAGAATCGTAACATGCATCCCAGGAAAAAAAGGTGCAATGGGTTCAAATCCTAGCTCTCCCACTTACCAGCATGTGACCCTTAGCAATTCACTTAACTCTTCTCAGGGTCAGATTTCCCATCACCAAATTGAGATACAACAATGATTTATCAATTGTTGGCACCAGTGAGATGACACAAAACCAGTACTCAGCCAGTACTCAGCATGTAGAAAGTGCTCAAAAATATATTGTTATTATTGTTATCCAAGTTTGCTTATTACAGCCCTTCTCAAACTTTCTGGTCTAGAAATCCTTTACACTTTTAGAAATTGTTGAGGACACCCAAAACTTTTGCTCAGAAGGATTTTTTTATTGATATGTATAATGTTTGATATTATAACAAAACAATGTCTGAAACCCAAGAATACAAAAACACACATTCCATTAGCAATCAGAACAATGATGTCATCACCCATCATGTAGCCACTGGAAAACTTCACTGTGTGGTCTGAGAGGATAAGAGTGGAAAAGGCAAACAACAGCTTAGGATAATAGCTTTGACCTTACATACTTTAGATTACCAATTAAAAACCATGGGACTATTATATTCTTATCTTCGTAGGAAGTAGTATGCCTTATAATGTCCACCCTACATGCTTTCCTATTTATTCAGATTCTATCAGGTGAAGAACCAAGTCTTTTTTTTTTTTTTTTTTTTTTTTTGAGATGGGCTCTCACTCTCACCCAGGCTGGACTGCAGTGGCATGATCTCAACTCACTGCAACCTCCACCTCCTGGGCTCAAGCCATCCTCCCACCTCAGCCTCCTGAGCAACTGGGACCACAGACGCATGCCACCATGCCCAACTAATTTTTTTTTTTTTTTTCTTTTTTGGTAGAGACAAGGTTTCGCCATGTTGCCCAGGCTGGTCTCAAACTCCTGAGCTCAAGTGATCTGCCCGCCTCAGCCTCCCAAAGTGCTGGAATTACAGGTGTGAGGCACCACACCCAGCCAAGTCTTCTTTTAACAAGCTATTCACACTTTAACATCAAGAATTCTCCTTTCTATCATAATGTATGTCATCTCATTTCTTCTTACTTTTTCCTTAACAGAAGTGGGAAATATCCAATAACAATAAAAATTGCTACTATATACTGGATATACTGGGTAGCAATGTGCCAGCCACAGTGCCAAGAGCTTAAGAAAAATTTACCTGATTTGGTGCTTACAATCACCCTACAGTGTGCCCATTGTTACTTCAAGATTTCAGATAAGATAATAGAAAAATTACCGCAAATCATTCAGTAATTGGAGCACCCTGGAGGAGCCCAGACCTCCCTGATTATAAGCATGCTTTATAATTTACTCCCAACTCACTTCACTCAATCTCACCAACTGACTACATTCACACTCCACAATTATTCTGCTTTCTTATAGTTTATGATAAATGTAATGGCAGTGATCAAGTCATGATCTCTGCATTATTCTTCATTTAAAATAAGTCTTTTTTCACTATCAAAATCCCAACTGCTTTTTTTTTTTTTTTTTTTTTTGCAGAAATTGATAAGCCGATCCTAAAATGCACATAGAAATGCAAGAGATTCAGAATAAAGCAGGATAAAAGTTGGAGGACTCAAACTTTCTGATTTCAATACTTAACTACAAAACTATGGTAATCAAAGCAGAGTAGTACTGGCATAAAGACAGACACATAGATCAACGAAATGGAATCAAGAGTCCAGAAATAAACCAACAAGAGTGCCAAGGCAATTTAATGGGAAACAATGGTCTTTTCAAAAAATGGCACTAGGACGATGATAGACACAGCAAAAGAATAAAAGAGACCTTTATCTCACACTATATACAAAAGTTACCTCAAAATGGATTAAAGACTCAAACGTAAGAGCTAAAGCTGTAAAACCCTTAGAAGAAAACATAGGATTTGGGCATCTAATACACAAGTGACAAAAAATAAATAAATAAATGAGTATCTTTTTGTAAAAAAAAAAATGTGTGTGCATATATATATATATATATATATAAATAAAATAAATACACAAGTGACAAAAATAAAGGATATATTGGACATCACCAAAATGGGAACATGTTGTGTCCAAAGGTATTACCAAGAAAGTGAAAAGACAACTAACAGGATGGGAGAAAATATTTGCAAATCACACAGAAGGGACTTTGTGTTCAGAATGTATTAAGAACTCTTACCACTCAATAATGAAAAGCCAAATGACCCAATTTTTAAAAAGGGGAAACGATCTGAATATACATTTCACCAAAGAATATATACAACAAGCACATGGAAAGATGCTCAAAGTCATTAGGCAATAAAGAAATGCAAATCAAAACAACATGAGATACCATTTCACAGCCACTATCATAGCTAAAATTAAAAAGAAACATAACATGTTAACAAGCGTGCAAGGAAATTGGAACCCTCATACACTGCTGGTGGGAATCTTGCATGGTGCAGCTACTTTGGAAAACAATCAGGCAGCTCTTCAAAAGGTTAAATATAGAGTTACCATATGACTTAATGATTCCACTCCTAAGTGTATACCCATGAGAATGGAAAACCTACAGCCACATAAAAACTTGCACACAAACGTTCATAGCCACATTATTCCTAATAGCCAAATATGTTTCCAAATGTCCATCAACTGATAATTGGATAACAAAATATGGCACATCCATACAATGAAACATGGTTCAGCAGTAATGAAATACGTTTCAGCAGTAAAAAAAGGAATAAAGTGGTAATTCATGCTGCAAGATGGATGAACCCCAAAAACATTATGGCAAGTGAAAGAACCCAGTTACATAAGGCCACATATTCTATTATTCCATGTATATGAATTGTCCATTATGGGCAAATCCATAAGGATAAAAATAGATTTGTACCGGGAGAGGGGAATGGAGGGTGACTGAAGAACACTGGTTTTCTTTGGTGATGAATGTTCTGGAATCAGTGGTGATGGTTGCCCATCTTTACGAATATACTAAAGAACCACTGAATTGTACACTGTAAAGGGATGAATCTTATGGTATGTGAAGTATAGTTCAATAAAGCTGTTGTTTTTTAAAAATCAAATCCTATTCTTGAACTAGTTTTATATCACTGCATTCCTTCTGTTTTTCTTGACCTTCCAACCCACCTCAGGCAATGAATCTGCAAGCCAAACAAGTTATTAATTTTATTTAGTGGAAGCATTGCTGAAGGCTGAAGGAAATGCAGTGTAAACCCAGGCAAACCATATCATAAATTAAAGCTAAAAAGTACATGTAAATCAAACAAGTAATGATTCCAGATTTTAGCTTCTGAGTCTAGACAATATCCAGAGGAAATGTGTTTCATGGGTAGGGGAAAAAATGAGCCTGCTTTTCATGGACAGGATATGATCATTTTAAGCAAAGAATAAATCCCACATTCCCAGTTTTCGCTTTCTTGGTTTTTTCCCCCCAGATCCCAATTCCCACCTGAATTCACCAACATTATGTAAGCTGCTGGAGAAGTTGTCAGGGACAGCTGAGGCCCAAGAGCAAGTTCCAGAATCCTGCCTTCTGCAGAGGAAGGCTGTCAGCCGGCCACTCCCACAGGGACCTGGACCCTTGGAGGAGCCAGGGGCCTGCCCGGGTCTCCTCGGATGCCAGCTGTCCTCCCACGGGTTCCTGCTGAGGACAGCACTTCAGCCCAGCAGTCTGGGAGTGAAGTGCTCCCTGACAAGTTGTCAGAGTCACAAAATCTGGAAGAGCTGAGCAAGTTTACTTAGGGAGGCAGAGTGAAGGGAGAATGAAATAAAAGACTTGGAAGAATTAAGAAGGGAAAACAAGCTAAACTGCCCAACAGACTTTCACACTATCTCAAAGTTGACAGATCATAAATACTCTTGTGACTTTCTTAGTCCATGAAAAATACTTCGGATTCTTGAAACTTGTTCCTTGAGAGGTATTCTTTTTTAAAGTAACCACTAGAGACTGAGTTGATGTTTTTATGAAGGGGAGTGGAGGCCAATAGTAATGGTGGATTGCCTTTTGTTCTCGTTCGCGTGTCTTACCATTACTCATAATACCAAAGCAACCATATTAGCTTTAAGAACCGCCAACAAAAAGGCAAGTGAAGAAATACGAGAACTAGCCAGAGATTTCCAAGTCACACCTCCAGCTTCTAAACAACCCAACATTCCCTATGGGAAATGCATCGTGTCCCACTTTGGGAATACTGACGCTCCGACAAAATTTGAGCCTCTCCAAATGCAAACATTTTATTGTCCATAAAAAAGACATTTATTAAATTAAAGCCAAAGAAAGGAAATGGGGGAAAAAAGCAAAAGGTTCATTGAAAATTAAAGAGATGAAAAAATAATTCTGACCAAACACCATTTTGCTGAGTTATATACAAATAATCAGAAGCATATTGTGCAGTTTAAACCTCCCTTGAACTGAGATTCTGACGTCAAGAGACAAAGTGTTCCACAAAAACTAAACCAAAAACAGCAAACATGCTTGGAATTTTGCCAGGCCTTAAAATAGCTTTAACAAAAAAGCTGAAAATGTTGCTTTTCCTAAATTATCTATATGTCTTCAGGATAATAATTTCCTCTGCCAATGGTGGCTGAAATAAGAAAAACTAGGAAACCAAACATCCTCTCTTTTGCCTGAGCCTGGATTTGTTTACCCTGAAGCTTTTCATTAGCCTTGTTTAAGCTACCTAAACTTGCACACATGAATTTAATGTCTTTTTAAAAAGAGAGAAGTTTTTAAATAAAATAATACTAAATATAAGTCAATACAAAGGGATATTATAAGTTTCTCTTCTGGGTAAGAGGAGAGAAAATTATGTAAAGAAAGTGGAATAAAGACTACAGGGGCACTCCTGTCGATATTCAGCCTGTCAGTACTCCTTGCAAATTCCCTTAACCTTAATTGTAACCAGCTCATGCCTGAACATACACACAATCCAGTCAGTTCTGGCACAATGCATATCAATTCTTTCATATGTAATTAACAAATAATGGAATAACTGAAAATATAACCCAGGACTTACATGGATTAATAACGTGATTCGTTCTACAGTGTTAAAGTCAAACACAAATGAAAACCACGTATGATACACTCATAGGGCTGAATGCTGCAAGCCACAAAGGAAAATGAGACTGTACCAGATGTACATGCACCCCATGTTCTTCCTCTTCACTGAGTTTGGCCACAGGCTCTGTATGACAGCAGCGCATTGCTCAGTTCTCCCCAAACCTTGCTGGCTACGCCTCAGTCTCCAGAACTCAGCAGGCTCTCCCCTCCTTACACTCGCTTCAATCAAGCTACTTTTATCATCATTGTGTTAAAGGGCAAGTCTTACAGCAGTATTTATTTTTTAGAAACTAATGTGTCTTTTGTTTTTTTTTCTTTATTTTTGAGAGGAAGTCTCACTCTGTTGCCCAGGCTGGAGTGCAGTGGCACAGTTGCAACTCACTGCAACCTCCACCTCCTGGGTTCAAGCAATTCTCCTGCCTCAGCCTACCAAGTAGCTGGGACTACAGGTGCGCACCGCCATGCCCAGCTAATTTTTTGTATTTTTTTTAAGTAGAGACAGGGTTTCACCATGTTGGCCAGGCTGGTCTCAAACTCCTGACGTCAGGTGATCTGCCCACCTCAGCCTCCCAAAGTGCTGGGATTACGGGCATGAGCCACCACACCTGGCCTAATGTGTGTTTTTTTAAAATGTGTTAGCATGTCATTATGATTGTTTATCTGTTGTTGTTGTCTAGTTACAAGGGTGTAAAGGTAAAAATAAGCCCTATTTTTATTAGGTATTCAGTTTTGTATCACTCAGGATTTTTTGAAACGCCTGTATCACATGACAGCAGAAACACCAGTGACCATAAAGTGCAGTGGTCATTTGCCTCTCTATCTAGGTATAGAGTTTCATGACATATGTGGATTCTTTTGCTTGACATCTTAAGCGTCTACACTGATTAAATAAGCCAAAGGATTGCCTCTTCCCCAGTTCATTTCACAGTGCGTTTAGTCAGGTGAAAGAGGGCAAAATGAATTGATAAAATGTTCTCTCTCGCTCCTTTTTCTGCCAAAATAATTGGTAGAGTGCTTGGAAAGAAAGGACGGATCAAGAACAAATCCAGTTATTTATGTTGTAAGTTATTCGAATGAATTGGAATTTGGAATTTTCCTAAGTACGATGTCTAGAATACTGATCATCTTGCATCTAAACCTCTAAACTGACTCAGCTATTAAAAGGCACTGGCAAGATTTTTCCATGAGTCCTAGTTTAGTCTGGCTGAGCCAATAATTTGTAATTCAGCCTGGTTGGGGGTAAATATTGCCTCCAGCTTCTTCACTGACAACAGTCCAAAGTGGATTGGGAGTTTGCTGGCAACTGTGGATCTGAACTGAAAAGGCATCACCAAACACCCCCGATAACCCAGCCTGACCCCTGGCCCCTAAAGCCCCCTTTTCCTTTCTTTTTTCTTTTTTTTTTTTTTTTTTTTTGGCTTTGTTTGGTTTGGTTTGGTTTAGTTTAGTTTGCTTTCATAGCATCACAGTTAACACAAACTGAAAGGCAAGAGCTGCATTCATTTCTTCAAAAGTTGGCGATTCAGGGCTAGCAGTGAAATGTTCATTAAAGTATGACTTCTTACTCTGATTGAAGGGGGAAAGAAACACTGGTCAATCCTTTTGTAAATGCAAATCAGGAGCTGGAGGAATTGCTGAGATGTCATCTGGTTTGCTCCCTCCATTCAGAGAGGAGCAGCCTGAAGCTCCAGAAGGAAATGGGTGCTCTGATGAACAGCTTCCGGCAGGGAACCTTTGCCTGAGTCTTGGATGGACTGAGTACCACCGGCAAACCCTCATCTCCCTCTGGCACACACAGTGGAACTCACAGCGGAGAAGCAGCTGAAGACAGAAATGTCTGTCAGCACTCCAAAATGTTGACGCTGTAGGTCACCATTTATTTATTTATTATTTTTATTTTTTTTGAGACGGAGTCTCACTCTGTTACCAGGCTGGAGTGCAGTGACCCGATCTCGGCTCACTGCAACCTCCGCCTCCCGGGTTCAAGGGGTTCTCCTGCCTCAGCCTCCCAAGTAGCTGGGATTATAGGCGCATGCCACCATGCCCGGCTAATTTTTATATTTTTAGTAGAGACAGAGTTTCACCATATTGACCAGGATGGTTTCGAACTCTTGACCTCGTGATCCACCTGCCTCGGCCTCCCAAAGTGCTGCAATTACAGGCGTGAGCCACTGCGCCCCGCCAAGTCAGAATTTAAACACATGAAAATACGCTTATGATGTCAGACTCAGTGAGATTAGCAGAATGCGTAATTTGCATAAAATGATCAAGTGAGTGCTACGGCAGATTGTATTCTCCGAAGTTGGCTGCAAAGCGTCTCCCATTCGCCTGCCTTTAAAACGTGGCTTGGACGCTGCTCCCATTGAGAGGCGGGGTCTTTGTTTCCTCTTCTTGAATCTGGACGGGCTTGTAACTTACATGTAACCAAAAGAATGAAGCAAAGTGATGCTGCACGACTTCTGAGGCTAGGTCACGATAGAATCACCTTGATTGCTAGAACACCTGTGGTTGGAGCCACCACGTGAGAAGTCTGATGACCATGTCATAAGGCAGCTTAAGCCACATGGAAAGACCACTTGTATGCACTCAATTTTAGTCATGTGCGAGTCCTCCCAGCCAGGCGCCAGACATGCTCATGAACGGGCCTTCCGAGGCAAAGATAAACTGTCTCCATGGTGCCCTTGCTGAATTCCTGACCCACAGAAACCACGAGCATCACAAAATGGTTATTTTAAGCTCAGAAACTTCAGTGTGATGTGTTACACAGCGATAGTAACTGAAACAAAGGCTGATGGTAATCTTAAAGCAGCTTTTGCAAAAGGCATGAGATAGGGCATATTTTAAAACAATAAGAAATATTTTTGTCATTATCAGTCTGACTTCCTCCTAACTCTCTAGCCCCCATCACTCCCCTCAGATCTCACCCACCCACTCTTATCCCCACCTTGCCCGCCCCACGCCAATCCTTACTTTGAACCCTGCTCCCAGCTCTCCCAGGTTTCTACCTGTTCTCAACTAACCCATGCTGCATCATCCCTTGGTGCCTTTATTTCTGATTTTCCTTCTGATTGAAAAAGTGCCACCTTTTCTCCTGCATCTGGTGAATACCCACAATCTTTCACACTCAGCCATCCAGCTGTTCCTGACCCTCCCACCACTCCTGGTGCCTCCTGCCATTCGAACATCTGTCACATCTTCTGGGGCTTACCTAGAGAAACATCAGTCCCTCTCCCCACAGGAGACCATAAGCTTCTGAATGCTCAGAGCCATGACTGCCTCATCTTCTCATCTTCCCGCAGGGCCCACCACTGAGAGTCATCTGTAACAGCATGGCGACTCCTGTGTGAGCCTGACAGCAGGCACCTCACTACCTTCTGTGCCCCAGGCACCTGCTTGTCTCACCATAGTGAGACACGCACACCAAACCTGAAGGTGCTGTATAATGCATAACTTGCACAGTTGGTCCTAGTCATTGTTTCTCTATCTCACAAATAAGGATATTGAGTCTTGGAGGATGCTCAGCTAACAAGCACTGGGGCCAGGACAGAAACCCAAGTCTACTTCCAAAGTCTGTGCTCTTTCTATAGCATGTAGTGACTTTTTGTTAAATAATGGCCTAATATACACATATAGTTGCATATACATAATTTGTATCAGGCTGGGTGCAGTGGCTCACACGTGTAATCCTAGCACTTTGGGAGGCCGAGATGGGTGGATTGCTTGAGGTCAGGAGTTTGAGACCAGCCTGACCAACATGGGGAAACCCTCTCTCTACAGAAAATACAAAAATTTGTAATTTTACAGGTGGCACACACCTGTAATCCCAGCTACTCAGGAGGCTGAGGCACAAGAATCGCTTGAACCCGGGAGGCAGAGGTTGCAGTGAGCTGAGATCGTGCCATTGCAATCCAGCCTGGGCAACAGAGTAAGATTCCATCCCAAAAAAAAAAAGGAAAAGGAAAAAAAAAAAATTGTATCAGTCAAGATGGTTGCATTACTGCATTACTCTATGGCAACAAATAACCCCCATATCTTGGTGACACGAACCATCAGGGCCAGTCTCTAGGGTATCTGGCCCCCGTGTGATGGCTCAGCATTGTGGCTTCGTATCACGAATCATTTTTACCCTTGCTGAAGCAGGGAAAAGAGAATGGAGAGTTGCACACTGTCAATTAAAGACCTCATTGAGAAAATGACACATGACATTTCCACTCATATTTCATTGTTCAAAACAAGTCATGGCCGTGACTAACTTCAAGTGCGCAGGGAGTTACAATCTTCCTGTTTGCGAGTGGAAGCAACCCAGACATTGAAGAAGAATGGTAGTATCTACCACCTTGCTCAACAAAAACAACTAGAAGAACAGGGCAATTATTCAAAAAGGAGGTGATAGCTTGCCAATTCTACAGAAACCCACATTGCAGGGTGAGTCCTGAATCACCTTAAGGTATCCCCCCCCCAAAAAAAAAAGCAGAAAAGATTACAACTGGTCTCTAAGTTCAATCCACCATTTATGCTGACAATAATAGCAAGACATCTGTTGGCAACCACAGTGAAAACCACAACCAATGTTTATAGAGTGCTTTGCAATTTAAGTAGCATTTTCATATATGCTTGCTCTATCAAGCAATATGAAAAGCCTTCCAAGTCCTAGCCAGAGCAATCAGACAAGAGCAATAAATAAAGGGCATCCAAATTGGAATAAAGAAAGTCAAACTGTCACTGCCAATGATATGATCATATGCCTAGAAAACCCTAAAGACTCATCCAAAAATCTCCTAGATCTGATAAACGAATTCAGTAAAGTCTCAGGATACAAAACCAATGTACACAAATCAGTAGCACTGCTATACACCAACAATGACCAAGATGAGAATCAAATCAAGAACTCGATTCCTTAGGCCAGGCGTGGTGGCTCACGCCTGTAATCCCAGCACTTTGGGAGGCCAAGGTGGGTGGATCACGAGGTCAGGAGATCAAGACCATCCTGGCTAACACAGTGAAACCCTGTCTCTATTAAAAATACAAAAAATTAGCCAGGCGTGGTGGTGGGCACCTGTAGTCCCAGCTACTCAGGAGGCTGAAGCAGGAGAATGGCGTGAACCCAGGAGGCGGAGCTTGCAGTGAGCTGAGATTGCACCACTGCACTCCAGCCTAGGCAATAAAGCGAGACTCCATCTAAAAAAAAAAAAAAAAAAAAAAACTCAATTCCTTTTACAACAGCTGCCTAAAAAGAAAAAAAAGAAAAGAAAAAGACTAGCAATATACTTAACAAAGATGAAAGACCTCTACAAGAAAAACTATAAAACCTTGCTGAAAGAAATCATAAATGATACAAACAAATGGAAACACATTCCATGTTCATGTATGGGAAGAAACAATATTGTGAAAATGACTATATTGCCCAAAGCAACCTAAAAATTCAATACAATTCCCATCCAAATAGCATCATCATTCTTCACAGAATTAGAAAAAAAAAATCCCAAAATTCATATGGAACTGAAAAATGGCCCAAAGCAATACTAAGCAAAAAGAAGAAATCCGAAGTCATCACATTACCTGACTTCAAATCATGCCATAAGGCTACACTTACCAAAACAACATGGTACTTATATAAAAAATAAACACATAGACCAATGGAACAGAAGACAGGACCCAGAAATAAAGCCAAATACTTACAGTCAACTGATCTTCGACAAAGCATACAAAAACATAAAGTGGGCAAAGGACACCGGGAGAGCCACATGTAAAAGAATAAAACTGGATCTCCATCTCTCACCTTATACAAAAATCTATTCAAAAGGGATCAAAGATTTACATGTGAGACCTGAAACCATAAAAATTCTGAAGATAACATCAGAAAAACTCTTCTGGAATTGGCTTAGGCAAAAAATTTATGACTAAGACCCCAGAAGCAAACACAACAACAGCCACAACAACAAAAACATGAGACCTAATTAAACTAAAACGCTTCTGTACAGCAAAAGAAATAATCAGCAGAGTAAACAGACAACTTACAAAGTGGGAGAAAATATTTGCAAACGATGCATCTGAAAAAGCACTAGTATCCAGAATCTGCAAGAAACTCAAACAAATCAGCAAGAAAAAAATAATAATAATAATTATATCAAAAAGTGAGCAAAGGATGTCAATAGACAGCTCTCAAAAGATATACAACCAACCAACAAACATGTGAAAAAAAATGCTCAACATCACTAATCATCAGGGAAATGCAAATTAAATCCACAGTGCAATACCACCTTACTCCCGCAAGAATGACCGTAATTAAATTAAAAAGTCAGAAAACAATAGATATTGGAGTGGATGTGGTGAAAAGGGGACACTTTTACACTTCTGGTGGGAATGTAAATTAGTACAACCACTAGGGAAACAGTATGGAAATTCCTTAAAGAACTAAATGCAGTACTATCATTTGATCCAGTAACCCCACTACTGGGTATCTACCCAATGCAAAAGAAATCAGCATATGAAAAAGACACGTGCATATGCATGTTTATAGCAGCACAATTTGCAATTGCAAACATAAGGAAGCAATTTAAGTGCCCACTGACCAACAAGTGAATAAAGAAAATGTGGTATATGTACACCATGGAATACTACTCAGCCATAAAAAGGAACGAAATAATGTCTTTTGCAGCACCTTGGATGGAACTGAAGGCTATTGTTCTAAGTGAAGTAACTCAGCAATGAAAAACCAATATCGTATGTTCTCACTTTTAAGTCGAGGCTAAGCTATGAGGATGCAAAAACATAATAAGAATTATATAATGGACTTTGGGGATTCAGGGAAAGAGGGAGGTTGGAAGGGGGATGAGGTATAAAATACTACAGATTGGGTACGTTGTACACTGCTCGAGTGATGAGTGCACTAAAATGTCAGAATTCCTCACTAAAGAACGTATCTGCTGGATACAGTGGCTCATGTCTGCAATCCCAGCACTTTGGGAGCTGAGGCAGGCAGATTGCTTGATCCCAGGAGTACAAGGCCTGCTGGGCAACATGGCGAAACACTACCTCTACAAAAAATACAAAAATTAGCCAGATGTGGTGGCATGTGCCTGTTATCCCATCTCAGCAACTCAGGCAGCTGAGGTGGGAGGGTCACCTGAGCCTGGGAAGCGGAGGTTGCAGTGAGCCAAAATGGCACCACTGAACTCCAGCCTGGGCAACACAGCAAGACCCTGTCTTAAAAAAAGAGAAAAACAGAACTTATCACTGTAACCAAAAACCATCTGTACCCCAAAAACTATTGAAATTCAAAAAGGAAAAGCCTCTCACATGAATTCTGAAATGTTCCTTTCCTTCTGATTTTCACAACGTGCTGTGAAATAAAGTGAAGCACACAAAACAAAATGAGAAGGATCGACCAAAGACCAGGCTGAATGCTGAGCCCAGCCATGAAAGGATGAGAGTGGAGGGTGGGCAGGGTGGGCTGACGTCAGAGAGCTTCATGGACGGACAACAGGGACCCCCATTGCAGAGTGCACCCTACATCACCTCAAGGATGGGGTGCAGACCTCAGTCTCCTCCACTGTGTTCCTCAGGCTGAACTTAGGGGAAATTGTTACTCACCATAGGTAGGGCAGACATGCTAAATTTCGGTGAATGTATCTCATAAACTGGAAGTTGAAAAGTGATAGCCTGTGAGCTGAATCTGGCCCTCAAATATATTTACCTCGGTGCACCATTTTATTTATTTATTGAGACAGTCTCTCTCTCTGTCTCACCCAGGCTGGAATGCAATGGCGTGATCTCGGCTCACTGCAGCCTCTGCCTCCCAGGTTCAAGCAATTACCCTGCCTTAGCTTCCCGAGTAGCTGGGATTACAGGCACATGCCACCATGCCCAGCTAATTTTTGTATTTTTAGTAAAGACGGGGTTTCACCGTGTTGGCTAGGCTGGTCTCGAACTCCTGACCTCAGGTGATCCACCCGCCTCGGCCTCCCAAAATGCTGGGACTACAGATGTGAGCCACCGCATCCAGCCAAGGTGCACCATTTTAATATATGAATTGCTATTGACATCTCAAAATTGGGAAATTTCGCATGAAAATTTTGGACTTCCAGCTTCTGAAATCCAGCCACTGGGTCTACATCTTACAGAGATGAGCAACCCGGGCTTCGTGGGGTAAGACCTTCTCAGCCATCTCTAGTGCTTCCAATTGCCTCGCCCAGGTCTGCCTTGCTGATGTGTCTGACCTCTGGAGGCTTTGAGTTCATGATCCCTGAAGCAGGCAAACAGAGAAACTGTGTTCAAAAAAAAAAAATTAAAACTGAACATTGACTGTTTTATTCCCATTAACAGTTTTCACAAGTGTCCACTGCAGCCTCTCACAACCATGCTCAACCTGGATGACCCTCCCTATAGACACCTGCGGGCTTGCGCTCCTCACTCCCGCAGGCCAGCTCAGACATCTCCATTCAGTGAGGCGCCTGGCCCACCCTGACCACTAGCACTCACTCTCTTCTTGCTTTTTTCCAAGCATTCATTATCCAACTTCCTAAGGGACTCTCTACATTTATTACTACTAAGTCTACTGTTTATTCTCTGTCCCATTGCTAGATGGGACAGAGAATGTCATTATTTTGATAAAAATGCATTTCCTGGAACTTTGCCATAAAGAAAGCATTTTTGCATAGATCACCTCCCCAGAGTGCTACAAATGGGTCCTGAGGTTAACTGGTGTGGTGGGCTGAATAAGAGCCCCCAAAGAGAGCAGGTCTTAATCTACTGGACCTAAAAATATCCTTATACTGCAAAGACTTTGCAGATGTGATTAAATTAAGGATCTTGAGATGGGGAGATTATCCTGGATTAGCAGGTGGGCCCTAAATGCAATCACGAGTATGAGTATTCTTATAAGAGGGAGGGAGAGGGAGAAGAAGAGGAGGCAATGCGACCATGGAGGCAGAGAGTAAAGGGATGCAGCCACAAGCCAAGGAATGCTGGCAGCCTCCAGGAGCTGGGAGAGGCAGGGATGGATTCTTCTCTAGGACTTCCAGGGACAGAGGGTGCAGTTGGGAGGTTCTGCTGACACCTTGATTTTGGCCTGTGAAACTAACTGCATTCGGGCATCTGGCCTCTGGAACCGTGAGAGAATCAAGTTCTGTTGCTCCAACCCATCCAGTGTGTGTTAATTTGTTATAGCGGCAACAAGAAGCTAACACAACTCTTATCCCAGATGCTATGATCTTCATTTTCCAGATTAAGAGACTATGGCCCATTGAAAGAAAGCAATTTCCCCATCATCACGAAGCTCTGCACTAAGTGGGGCAGGACCAGGACAAGGAGCAGCCAACTCCTAGCCTGGGGCTCAGTCCCTCTACCAGAGCACCTCCAAAAAGAAGATGTGATCTCAGAACTGTTTCTAGGAGATCACGGGAAGCCATCACCACGATTTACAACAGGACAGAAAAACCAAAATGCTGCACTGTTGCAAGTTGTGGGTAAATGCAGAGTGAGGCAGTAGAGAGACTCCTGGGGCAGAAGCCTCTGGAAGAAATACCCCAGACTGCTCCACTCCCTCACTGAGTGCTTGGGGGAAGACCCTCAATTTCCTCGTATGTGGAAGGAAGAAGCTGGACCACACTGGTCCTCAGAGGCTCCATCCTTGAGGTCTTTGAGAGGGTTGAGGAAGACCCCCAGGAGGTAGTGGTCTTCAACCCCCTACCCTTGGCAACTTCAACCTGATGTGCAGACTTCTGACTGCTTCCTATACCGAGCCTCTGCCCCACATTTCTTGTGAACAAAAGGCTCCACGGTTAAAAATAAGTTTGAAAACCACTAAACCCAGGATCTCTAAGGTCACAGCCTTTCTAGTTTTAAATCTCTGTGGTTCTCAAACTCCACATGCTACAGCAGCAATCAATCCACCATCGGTGTTTGTCCAGAGACTTGATCCCAGCAAGCAAGACCGAAGGGGTCTTCCTGGGAGTCGGAAAGCACTTAGGAAGTGTTAACTGCAAAGTCTGTGTCCACGTCACTTTGGAAAACTCCTCTATTCACAGGCTCCGGGTCACAGCTACTTTATATCGTAAAAGTGACCCAAGCCAGCCCTCCTCAGTGGGCACTTAATGACCTGAGACACTGCTCTGGGAGTGCGCAGAACCACCAGATTTCTCCTCAATGCTCTGCTAGGGCCGAGGGGCTACCGTGCTTACACAGGACAATAAGCACTCTAGCGAACCTGCACTAAAACCAGAAAGCAAACAGGCCAGGCACAAAGGCCACCATCCTCCTAGGGATCAGGCCTCTTAAGTAAAAGAGAATCAGATTGACTTTTCCCTTAAGTTGTGGACTCTGACACTGAAGTGACCATTATCCCCAGTCCACTCAGACACTTGGGAGAAAATGTATTATTAAAAGCAATCGATGCATTATGAAAACGAACTGGGCAAAATATAATTTTATTGGCTCTGAGGTCAAGCCATAAAAGGGTAAATGTGAACAGGTGTGCCAGTTAATGTCCTTGGGTAATTGGTTAAGTATGGTAACCCCCGGAATCTACCTCTATTCAGCTCATACAACTTAAGCTGCAGAAAGTAGAAAGTGCAAAATATGCCCACTTTTTAAAACTCTTTATTAAAAATTTTTAAAAAGCTTATTATATGGTCCCCACCTGGGTCATGATTAAGCACTCATTATTGCAGTAACAATGGCCCCATTGTTATTTCATCCTAATAACCATATTTAAATTACACAAAGTTTTGAGAGCTATAGCCTTAATGAAATTGAGGCCCAGGATGTTGATTGGTTTTCCTAAGACTGAGAGGAACAGAGCCAGAGGCTGACCCAGAGCTCCATATTCTCAATCCAATAATTGTTCTAATACATGGAACAGAGTCGTTCACTACTGTGCCAGCTGAGACAGTCTCGAGCATATTCTGTTGACAAACACAAAGAATATATGCAAGGAGTCTTACCATCCTTATTGGTCAGGGTTCTCCAGAGAGGCAGAACAAACAGGATATGCACACAGAGAAAGAGAAAGATTCATTTTAAGAAATAGGCTTGCACAACTATGGAGGCTTGGTGAGTTAAAAATTTGACGGTAGTGGCCGCTAGGCTAGAGATGCAGGGAAGTTGCGGTTTGAGTCTGAAGGCAGCCTGCTGGCAGAATCCCTTACTGCTCAACAAGATGGAATGGGGGTGGTCAGTCTTTGCTCTGTTAAGGTCTTCAACTGATTAGATGAGACCCACCCACATTATAAAGGGGAATCTGCTTTACCCAAAATCCACCAATTTAAGCATTAATGTCATCCAAAAAACACCTTCACAGAAACATCCAGAACAATGTTTCACCAAATATCCAAGTAAGGTGGCCCAGCCAAGTTAAAACATAAAATGAACCACCACACTGTCCCACCAGACGTACAAGTCTTCACCCCCTCCACTTGTTTGGGCTTATGAATATCCCAAGAAGAGCGGGAGAGGGTTGTCTATATGGGGTGACCAGGGATAATGTATGCAATGTCTATGGCATCACTATAGCTAGGTGGCCGACAGGTAAGATGAAGGATGCTAATGAGGATCTCACTAAGATCCACAGAGCTGGAATCAAGAGAAGGGGCTAGGTCTGCAGCAGATGAAGCCTCCCTTTTTCTGAAGCTCCTGGGCATGCAAATGATGCACGTTTTTTCTGAATTTTGTTTGTTTGTGTGTTTGTTTGGCTATCAATTGCTGTGAAACAAACCACACAAAACTTAGTGGCTGGTCTATCCCAACAGACCATTTTATCATTGCTCACAATTCTGTGATCAGGATTTCAGACAGCACACAGAGGGTGGCTTATCTCTGTCCCACGCAATGTCCGCTGAGACTGGAATGTCCAAGACGGCTTCTTCACTCGTACATCTGGTTGCTCAATTACATGGGCTCAAGTAGCTTAAGGCTGACAGAGATACTTTATGGGGGTCAGAAGTCTGTAGCCTCAATTCTCACAGTTGGCTGGGTTCTTCAGTCTCCACGCAATCTCAGGGCTTCTCCCTCTCCACAAAGTTCAATCCTTCCAATATACACAATCAGAAATGGCCAAACCTTCTTAAAGCTGAAGTCCACACCTGGCACTGGGTCCCCTCTGCCAGCATTCTAACAGACCTGGATCAGACCAAGAGGAAGAGACAGGACAAGCGTGCGAATGCCAGGAGCATGGCTCATTGAGAGTCACAGAAGTGACAACCTACTTCGTCATTCATACCTGTCTTTGGCTACATCCAAACACCTACCCAAGTCTTATGTGTTAGGCTGTTCTTCCATTCCTAGAAAGAAATACCTAAGCCTGGGTATAAAGAATGTATAAAGAAAAGAGGTTTAACTGGCTCATAGTACTGCAGGCTATACAGGCATGATGCCGGCACCTGCTCAGCTTCTGGGGAGGCCTCGGGGAGCTTTTAGTCATGGCGGAAGGTGAAGTGGGAGCAGGCACTTTGCATGGTGAAAGCCGGAGCAAGAGCGGGAGGGAGGAGGTGTCACACTTTTTTAAACAATGAGATTCAAGAGAACTCACTCACTATCTCGAGGATGGATAATACCAAACCATGAGGGATCTGCCCCCGTGACCCAAACACCTCCCACCAGGCCCCACCTTCAACAACGGGTATTACAATTCAACATGAGATTTGGTGGGGACACAGATCCAAACCATATCATCTTCCCAGAATAGGTACTCTCTTATTCCTCCAGCAACTTCTTTTGGATAAGTCCCATGTACTATGCATCCCCTCTGCAATTTTCCTCCTTGGCTTCCCCCATTCGCTGATCTCATTTCATCTTGAAGATCCTTTCTTACTTCCAAAGGCATTTGTATGCCTTTTCTTCCAGTGCTCTCATACTGGAGTTGATGGCCCATTAGACCCAAAAATCTCCCCCAAAGTGAAACTAGTTTCCCTTTCCTTGAGTTGAGAAGATTTAATATCCAGATTTTCCAGAAGGTTTGGAAGGAGATATTGCATTTCATTTTTCTACTATAAAAACAAAGGGGAATAAAACAAATGAATTGCTTTTCATTTTGAGAGACAGGCTGGTAGAGTGGTTAAGAGAGTTGACCCCGAGCTAGCCTGGCATTTAGTAGCTATCTCAGTGTCTTCATCTATAAAGTGGAGAGTATCCACCCTATAGCACTGTCATGAGGATTAAATGAATAAAAATGTATAAGGTAGGATGAAAAACAGTAGTAAGTGTCTGCTATGATAATAAAAACAGTTGTGTCCTGTAACATGGAGAGCCTCAATCTTTTTGGCACCAGGAACTGGTTTTGTGGAAAACAATTTTTCCATGGACTGAGGTGGAGGGATGGTTTGGGGATGATTCAAGCACATTGCATATATTGTGGACTTTATTTCTATTATTATTACATTGCAATATATAATGAAATCATTATACAACTCACCATAATGTAGAACCAGTGGGAGCCCTGAGCTTGTTTTCCTATAACTAGACGGTCCCATCTGGGGGTGATGGGAGACAGTGACAGATCATCAGGCATTACATTCTCCTAAGGAGCGTGCAACCTAGATCCCTCACATGTGCAGTTCACAATAGGGTTCATGATCCTGTAAGAATCTAATGCCGCTGCTGATCTGACAGGAGGTAGAGCTCAGGTGGTAATATGAGTGATGGGGAGCGACTGTACATACAGATGAAGCCTCACTTGCTTGCCCACCGCGTACCTCCTGCTGTGTGGCCCAGTTCCTAACAGTCCATGGACCGAGGGCGGGCTGGGGACCCCTACTGTAACACACATCATACATCTTCCTCAAGCTCCCAGTGTGATAGGAGGGCAACCCAAGTTGTTATAATTTTGAAGATATCCATGTTAATCATTTTTTCTTGGAAAAGGAAGCTCCATTAAGATGCAAAAAAAGTGAACTTGTGTCACAGGTGAAGTAAAAAAGGATGCAAAAAAATGCTAGGCTCTCTGTCCTCGGAAAGGAATATGGATCAATATCAGGCTTCCTCCAATACATCCAAGTAGTGGGTTCCCAAAGGAAATATATTTGGGGACATTTTCTACCAAAAAATAATAATATATCAAGTGATATGGTTTCCCCACCCAAATCTCATCTTAAATTCACACGTATTATGGGAGGGACCTGGTGGGAGGTAATTGAATCATGGAGACAGGCCTTTCCTGTGTTGTTCTCGTGATAGTGAACAAGTCTCACGAGATCTGATGGTTTTAAAAACGGGAGTTTCCTGAACAAGCTCCTTCTCTTTGCCTGCCACCATCCACGTAAGATGTGACTTGCTCCTCCTTGCCTTTCACCTTCCACCATGATTGTGAGGCCTCCCCAGCCATGTGGAACTGCAAGTCCAATAAACTTTTTTCTTTTGTAAATTGCCTAGTCTCATGTATGTCTTTATTCAAAGCATGAAAACAAATTAATACTTTGAGCTACAGATATATGATGTATATCCATATATGTCTAAATATATGATATATTTATATATGTATCTTATATGATAGACAAAACATACATGAATTATTTATATACATACAGATTCCCAGACTTGCCCACACTAGCCTGTGGGAATCATCATGTACTGAAAGTGTAATAGTATGAAAGAAGCGTAGTCCCTACCACACACATGGGTTCCCCCAATCTTTCCTCCCAGCTACCCTACCCAGTCTTGGGCCTTGGGATACCCTGGTTCTGAGTCACCACCCCCTGCCTCTCAACATAGTAAGGGTGGAGATGGCAGAGAAGGAAGGCGAAGGGAAAATCTCTGGGACCATGAGAGCTCAGGTGAGCAGGCAAACATGGAGGATACTTTGCAACCCAAAACCTCTTCTCTGCCCAGCCCCTTCCTCCTACTCCATAGACCAAGGGTTAATCTCTTAAGAGAGTGTCTTCAGGCGGGGCGCGGTAGCTCAAGCCTGTAATCCCAGCACTTTGGGAGGCCGAGACGGGTGGATCACGAGGTCAGGAGATCGAGACCATCCTGGCTAACACGGTGAAACCCCGTCTCCACTAAAAAAATACAAAAAACTAGCCGGGCGAGGTGGCGGCGCCTATAGTCCCAGCTACTCGGGAGGCTGAGGCAGGAGAATGGTGTAAACCCGGGAGGCGGAGCTTGCAGTGAGCTGAGATCCGGCCACTGCACTCCAGCCTGGGCGACAGAGCAAGACTCCAGACTCCGTTTCAAAAAAAAAAAAAAAAAGAGAGAGTGTCTTCAGTTTTTCTGACAATGCCATTTGCCGGGCAGACTTTCTTTTTAAAGTAGTCAAATGCTGCTTTTTTTTTTTTTTTAATAACAACATAGCTATGTCCTCTTTTTTTTTCTTGCCTTAGTGGTTTGCAGCCAACCATAGACTTAAACCCGCCTGACCTAGTCATAGAACATGTGGCAGGGACACAGCCTGCAAGCAGTGACCTGTTTTGTGTTTGTGGCTCCACAGATCACAGAGGCTGCTCTGGGTGACTCTTCTCACCCTCCTCAGGCCCACCTGGTGCCTTTGGAACTTGCTGACGGATGTGGTTCTCTGGTTACGATTCTTGGCACTCTGTAGCTGACACCTGCCTCCTTTTCTCAGGGAACTTCCTGAGCTCTGGCCCTCACTCTCCTGGGTTCCCATTGGCCACGGGTGCCCCTACCTGGCTAAATCAAAGACAGGTCACAAGACAGGCCACTTTCCTTCCAGCCTTCAGCTCGGTGGCCAGGCAATTCAGGCAGTTGACCACAACCCAATAATTGACAGACTGACTGTCTTTTACTTTTTCTTTTTACTTTTGGTTTTTTTTTTTTTTTTTTGAGACAGAGTCTTGCTCGGTCACCCAGGCTGGAGTGCAGTGGTGCGATTTCAGATCACTGCAACCTGCACCTCCTGGGTTCAAGCAATTCTCCTGCCTCAGCCTCCTAAGTACCTGGAACCACAAGTACATGCCATCACGCCTGGCTAATTTCAGTATTTTTAGTAGAGACAGGGTTTCACCATGTTGGCCAGGCTGGTCTTGAACTCCTGACCTCAGGTGATCCGCCCGCCTCAGCCTCCCCAAACACCGGGATTACAGGTGTGAGCCACTGTGCCTGGCCTGATTTGCTTATTCTGAGCTGACACAAAGCACAAGACAGGGTCCAGAGCGGCTTCTGCCCGAACAACTGATACCTGCAACAGGCGGATTTTCAATGGTAACGCCTTGTTTCATAGCACCGTGATGCCAAGATTATATTGAATTGTGTGAATTAATTTCTGTTTTATAGATGAATCACAAACACTGGTTTCATTCCTAAGTAATATTTGATGAGTTTCATAACAATTCTTTTTTTACGGAACCAAGGAAAGAGATGACTCACAAGGGTAATAAAATAGGGTTCTCTCATTTCTCTTGGCAAAGCAAGCAGTCTCCATAAGTTAATTTTTCTAAATACTTTTTTTTAAGCCAATAAAAAAATCTGAACGTGACCACAGCTATGGGTCGCAAGATTCTCCAAGGGCCACAAGCACCTCCCCCCCCAATGTTAGATATTCTTTCTCAGAACAGAAGAGTCTCTAAAAAGAGAATTTTTCTCTTTTGAGTTATAAATAATTCACTTTACTTTTTCATCTTTGATATTTTCTCTGTTGAATATAATGTGGCAGAATCATTTTAAGGTGGGAAAAATTATCCTAGCTTTCTTTTATTTTAACTTTTTGGATTTCTTTGTGAGACCTTTTTTATCACCAGGCAAATTGGGGTTCACATGTCACCAAAGCCAAGAAAATATGACAAAGCCAGAGTGCTTGAAAACAGCTGCAAAAAAATAAAAATTAAAAAAAAAAGGAGAGGAATGCAGAAGGGGAAGAAAAAACCTTTTAAAGGCAGTCCAAAAAGATGAGACAAGTTTTGAAATGTTAATATAATATGGAGAGATAAAACCATAACAAACTTCAGTTTTGTACCACACAGCATGTTTTTCATGAAAACTTCATTTCTTTTCTTTTTTTTTTCTTTTTTTTTTTTACCTTTTGAGATGAGTCTCACTCGTTGCCAGACTGGAGTGCAATGGAGCAATCTAGGCTCATTGCAACCTCTGCCTCCCGGGTTCAAGTAATTCTCCTGTCTCAGCCTCCTGAGTAGCTGGGATTACAGGCATGTGCCACCACACCCAGCTGATTTTTGTATTTTTAGTAGAGATGGGATTTCACCATGTTGGCCAGGATGGTCTCGATCTCTTGACCTTGTGATCCACCCACCTCGGCCTCCAAAAGTGCTGGGATTACAGGCGTGAGCCACCGTGCCCGGCCGGAAACTGCATTTCTCATCCCCATATTCACTTCATCTAGGCCAAAACCTTCTCTTACTATCCCCAACATCATTATCCCCAAGGACGGTTGACATCATTTCCAATATTAAGATATATTCAAAACGAGTTCCTCCTTATCTGTTTTCCTTTGACATTTGTGCTGTGTTCACGCAACTGTTCAGAGGGCCCACTTTTCCACTTTGACTTTTCTCCCTGAGTCTCAAGGGAAAACACTCAGATTTCATGGTCTGGACGAGCTGTCTGCACTGTCTCATCCTCTCACTTTCTCCGTCATTCACTCACTCACTCATTCAGCCAAGGCTTACAGACTCTACAGCTGAAAGTCAGCAGAGTGAAGTGTGGGTTTTACAGCCAGACTGACTGTTTCTTACCAGCTCCGTGACCTCAGGTGGTTGACTTACCACTCTGTGCCTCCATTTCCAACCTGTGAAATGGGAATGATGGCAACTATTCCCAACATTATAGAATCAGTGTGAGGATTAAATAAGCCAATGTTTACAACACACTTAGTACACAGCAAACCCTCAGAAAAGATTTCTCTTGCTATTGCTACCTGCAACTAACTTTTATTTGGTGCTGGATATTTCTGAAGGAGACACAAAGAGAAAAAAACAATGATCTTTACCCCTTACGTCTCCCTGGGAAGATGTACTGCCACCGAAACTCAACAGATTTTTGTTTTAAATCACTGCAGCTAATTGTATTGACTTTTAAAACATGGTTTTGTTTGGGTATTGTAGGACTGTAGTGATTTCAGCCATCTGCATAAGTAACTGTATACACTGAAGTTAACATTGGGTCGTGAGCACAATCTCCCTTTCACCTTTGTTCCCTCTTTGCTATGGAAATGGCTCCTCCCAGTGGACACACTGAGTAATTACATATCCACATCCTCCCATTTACAGGTCCTGCTTGCCATAGTCACCAACATTATTAGTTAATTATGTAATGGAATTAAATTAAATTGTTTGCGTATAAATCTATTTGCCCAAAGATTTATTCCACCAATTCAAATCCTATTACAATTGTATAACATCATAATTTCCTATCAGAAAATAAATATTGAGCTGTCCCCAACAAAACTCCAAGACATATTTCTACCTAATTAAAATGACGTGTATTCACCTAAAGCTGTTTGTGAGGAGCAAGTAGCTTATACGCTTGTTTAATCCAAAGAATGTTTTCAATGTTGGTCTGGGCCCTTGAAATCAGCAACATGAAATTGGAGGCCCCTATGTTAAGTGAAATAAGCAAAGCAGAGAAAGATAAATATCACACATTCTAACCCATATGTGGGAACTAAAACAGTGGATCTCATGAAGATAAAGAGTAGATTGATGGCCACTGGAGGCCAGGAAGGGTAGGGAAAAGAAGGAAGTAAAGGGGGGAAAGTAATATAAATTTAATTATTGCCACTTAACTGTTCATTTAAAATGGTAAAGATGGTAAATTTTACATGTATGCTTTACCCCAATAAAAAATAAATTAGGAAAAGAATCATCTGCATCCTGGAAGGATGAGTCTCTTGTCCATCTGGAAAACAATGACAGAAGAACCAGCTTGTTACTTCTCCAGATGCCTGGAGACACTTGAGGTTTTCCGTATCTGATTTGGCATTTCGTATTTTCAGAATCTTCCAGTTGCTTGCTGTGATCTAGAAGACTCACCAGATCTCTTTGCCTTCTTTTGTAATATTTAGTAATTGGACTATATCTCTTTACAGTTCTGTAACTAGATTAAAAGGAGTGAATTGTCTAAATGTGTATTAGTTGAACTTATACATTTCTATATGTAAAAATACACATATACATTTTGTTGAATTCAGTCATGGATGATGATGATGATGATAATGATTAATGATGATGATGTTGATGAAGATGAAAATAAAGATCACAATGATAGCTAACACTTATGCTACATTTACTATGTACGTGTCGGGCACTGTTTACAAACCTCACATGAGCCATTTCACTTTATCCTCACAAAAACTCTTTCTAGTAGATGCTCTTATCATTCTCACTTTACAGATGAGGAAAGAGTCATAGAGCTTCAAAAAACTTGTCTAGAGTATGCAGCTAGAAAGTTGCTGAGCTGCAACTTGAACCTTCTCCCTGCGCCTAACAACTACACTATTATTCATCTTCAATAATGATTGGAAATAAAAAAGCTTGAATGGTATGTGAACATTAACTTGTAGAGTTGGAATAAGTTCTATGTATTCATAAGCATATGGTTAGTGAAAATGAAATATTATTTACAAGAAAACATTCCAAAGAAGATAAAGAGATAGCAAATAACCCCACGAAAGCATGCTCAACCTCATTAGTCATTAGCAAAATGCATATAAGGAGCACTACACCTCTATTAGAATGGATAACTTAAGGCTGGGCATGGTAGCTCACGCCTGTAATCCCAACACTTTGGGAGGCTAAGACAGGTGGATCACTTGAGGTCAGGAGTTCAAGATCAGCCTGGCCAACATGGTGAAACCCCATCACTACTAAAAATACAAAACTTAGCCAGTTGTGGTGGTGGGCGCCCATAATCCTAGCTACTTAGGAGGCTGAGGCAGGAGAATTACTTGAACCCAGGAGGCAGAGGTTGCAGTGAGCCGAGATTGTGCCACTGCACTTCAGCCTGAGTGACAAAGCAAAACTCCATCACACACACACAAAAAAAAGCAACTGGAAAACCTGTGTATTGCTGGTGGAAATGCAAAATGGCACAGACTTTTTCGGAAAGCTTTCTCTTATTAAGTTAAATATTCACTTATGACCCAGAAATCCCACTCCTAGGTATTCACCCAAGGTCGTGAAAACACATATGTCCACACAAATACCTGCAGACAAATATTTACAGCAGTTTTATTAATAATAATCAAAAACTGGAAATAATACAACTATTCATCCACTGGTAAATGCAGAAACAAACTATTATACATTCATGCAATGGAATGCTCCTCGGCCATAAACAAACACATTGCTAACATGTGCAACAACATGAATGAATCTCATGCTAAGTGAAAGAAGGCCACTCAAAAGTCTATGTCCTGTAGGATTCTACTCATGTGACAGTCTCCAAAAAGCAAACCTCCAGGGAAGGAGAATGGATCAGTGGTTGCCAGAGGCTAGGTACAGGAAAAGGCACAATGACCCCTTGGGATGATGAGAATGTCTATGACTTGATTATGGGGGTGGTTACATGAGCGTATGTGTTTTCCAAAATTCACAGAACTATGTACCTAAAAAGGGTATTATTTTTTCACCATGTTAGTTATACCTCCACAATTCTGACATGAAAAGAAAAAAGAAAGAAGCAAGGAAGGAAGGAATAAAGGACTGGCTGGGTATGGCAGCTGGCACGTGTAATCCCAGCACTTTGGGAAGTCAAAGTAGGAGGATCACTTGAGCCCAGGAGATAAAGACCAGCCTGGACAACATAGTGACATCCTGACTCTACAAAGAATAGAAAAAATTAACCAGGTATGGTAGTGTGTGCCTATAGTCCCAGCTACCTGGGGGGCTGGAAAAGAGAATCGCTTGAGCCCGGGAGACACAGGCTGCAGTGAGCCATGATTGCACCACTGCACTCCAGCCTGGGGATGGAGCAAGATCCTGTCTCAAGAAGAGGAAGAAGAAGTAGCAGAAGGAGGAGGAGGAGGAGGAAGAGGAGGAGGGAGGAGGAGGAGAAGGAGGAGGAGGAGGAGGAAGAGGAGAGGAAGAAGAAGAAGAAGAAAAAGAAGAAGAAGGAGGAGGAGGAGGAGGGGGAGGAGGGAGAAGGAGAAGAAGAAGGATGAGAAGGAGGAGGAGGGACTAACAAAAGACTCCAAGAAGAAGGAGGAGGAGGAGAAGGAGGGACTAACAACAGACTCAGTGTAGTCCAATGGTTAAGAGTGTGGGGCTAGGGGTAGGCTTCCTGGGTTCAAATAGAGCTCGACCACTGTGGGACCTGAGGTACGTTATGAAGCCTCTGTGCCTCAATTTCCTCATATGACATAACACTTATTACTTCAGAGCCGTCGCGAGGATTAATGTTTTTAAAGCACTTAGAATAGTATCTGGCATACAGTAGGTTCTCAGTAAGTATCTATAGCATGAATAATATTATAGACCATAATGCAACCCACGCCATCAGAAAATTATGTTAGCTTTAGAGGAGGCAGAATCAGGGCTGGCTGAGTCATCTGCCCTGAGGCTGGTGCCTACTAATCCAAGCCAGCAACAGTCATCAGATTCACATCTGTTTTAACCTCCTGATTCTGAATATTCAGCTAAATCCCTAGTAGATTCATAATGCTCCAAACCAACCCCTAAACTAGGGTCTCCACTAGCACCAAACTTGTCTAGTCCGAAGACCAGATTCCCATAAATTCCTGTGTGTAGAATTTACAGTGTGAGTAGCTTCAGCCACAAAAGCTCAACTGACCAGAAGCAGTTTCCCCGCAAATCCACCACATTCCTTCTATCCCACTTGGACGTGGGGACCTTCACAATGGCAGGAAGAGAACCCCGGCAGACTCTGCTGGACGCACCCCAGAGATAGGTGGTGAGAGTGAGACTCAGAAACAGAGAGGGAAGGGGAGTGAGGCAGGGGCCACCTGCAGAGGGTGCTCCCGTGGCTGGACCTAGTGATATCACCCTTCAAGAAGTCATGCAAACTGCACTACAGGACAGTTAGTCCAAGGGTGCAAAGGGGAAGAATTTATCCACTGGCTCCTATGTCCCAGGGTTAAATGTTTGCCCCATGTGGTGCTGCCTGCCCCATGCTTCGTGGCTGTGCATGCATGGACACTGAGCATGGTCTGTAGTGTTTCATACCTCATCCCAGGCCAAAGCAAGAGGCAGGCATCACAGAAGGGGGTGGGGTAGATCAGGGAACACTAAGGGAAAGTCACTTGGAGCGCTCACAGAGCCGGTTGCCACTGTAATAACTCGAAAAGTAGGTCGGGCCAAGAGGCTATGAATTGTGCCTAAGCAGTATCTGAGTCTCCACAACCCAGTAGTTCCACTCCCTGGTAGATCCTGGAAAAGAAAAATCTCACACATTTTCACAAGGAGACAGGTACTAGAATTCTGTTGTCACGTTGTTATGTAATAGCAAAGAAGAAGGAAGGGGAGGAGAAGGGGACCACCTAAACGATCTAAATGTCCATCCTTGAGAGAATGCATGACTAATCCGTAATGAAAAAAGCAAATGAAACATTATGTAACAATAAAAATGAGTTAGAGCTGCAGGTATCAACATGCAAAATCTTACCAACAATGTAAGAATCTTACCAACAAGTAAAGAATTAAAATTACTAATTCTAATACTAAAGGATTAACCCTGGACATAAGGCCAAAATATAAAAACAAATTGTATTTCCTATAATAGCATTAAATGATTAAAAATGCAGTTTTTCAGGCTGGGCACGGTGGCTCACACCTGTAATCCCAGCACTTTGGAAGGCCAAGGCAGGCAGATCACCTGAGGTCAGGAGTTCGAGACCAGGCTGGCCAACATGGTGAAGCCCCATCTCTACTGAAAACACAAAAATTAGCTGGGTGTGGTGGCAGGCGCCTGTCATTCCAGCTACTCGGGAGGCTGAAGCAGGAGAATCGCTTGAACCCAGGAGGTGGAGATTGCAGTGAGCCAAGATAGAACCATTGCACTCCAGCCTGGGCTGAGTGAGACTCTGTCTCCAAAAAAAAAAAAAAAATGCGATTTTCCAAAAATACAAATTCTCAAGCTCCACCCAGACCCCAGAAACTCCAGAGGTGCAGCCCTGCAATTTCTGTTTTGCGAAACCTTCAAGGTGTTTCTCATGCTAAATTTGGGAAACAATTGCTCTTTAATGAGAACACAATAAACACTATTTAAATGTATCGATCAAAAAACAAAAGTAAAAGTATACTGTATTAATTTCCAATGGCAACCAGTGGAAAGTGTTGACAGTGGTTGCCTCTGGAGAGTGATGCTGAGTTTTTGCAGAAGGTGGGGTGTGAGCAAACAGACTTTTACAAATTTCATGTCGGGGGCTCATGCCTGTAATCCCAGCATTTTGGGAGACTGAGGCGGGCGGATCATGAGGTCAGGAGTTTGAGACCAGCCTGGCCAACTGGGTGAAACCCCATCTCCACTAAAATACAAAAAATTAGCCAGGGCATGGTGGCAGGCGCCTGTAGTCCCAGCTACTCGGGAGACTGAGACAGGAGAATTGCTTGAACCCGGGAGGCAGAGGGTGTAATGAGCCAAGATTGTGCCACTGCACTCCAGCTTGGCAACAGAGCGAGACTCCATCTCGAAAAAAAAAAAAAAATTTCATGTCATTCTGAACCATTTGAATTCTTATAGCATGTTAATCTGTGTTTTGTTTTGTTTTGTTTTTTTCTAAAAAGCCATATACTTTTTTAAAACAAGCAGAAGAAAGCTCTCTCGCTTCTCTGTCTTTAGGGAAAGCGCTAGACCTCGTGGAAGTCCCATTACCCAAATCGTGATCAGGCAGAGAAGCCTCCACAGTTTGCATAGGTCACATCAAAAAGAAAAGTGCTGGCCAGGCACGGTGGCACACGCCTGTAATCCAGCACTTTGGGAGGCCAAGGTGGGTGGATTACCTGAGGTTAGGAGTTTGAGACCAGTCTGACCAACATGGTGAAACCCCGTCTCTACTAAAAATACAAAAATCAGCCGGGAGTGGTGGTGTGCACCTTTAGTCCCAGCAACTGGGGAGGCTGAGACAGGAGAACTGCTTGAACCGGGGAGGAAGACGTTGCAGTGAGTGAACCGAGATAGCACCAGTGCACTCCAGCCTAGGTGACAGAGTAAAAGAAAAAGTGCTTTGGCAACAGTTTATACTGCACATCAATACTAAATTCAGACTTTGTTTCAGGCCTCAATTCTTATTTTTTTTAACTTTTTACCAAGAATCCTGCCCAACTGAAGGAAACATCAAATGCATTTTTATAGTGAATTCTCAGTATATACAGAGTAAATTTCAATTGTGCCAATGGCAGATATTAACATGCCTTCAGTGAGTAGGATGAATCAAAAGGAAAATACGAAAATAATTGAAAAGTTCTAGAAATGAGATATTTGTCTTCTCTACAGAAGAAAAAGTAGCACCCAGTTCCATGTGACTCCTTGTTAGGAGAGGCAGTCACCGTCCTCCAGCTGTGGTCGTCTCCAAAGATGACCACGATGCTACCAACTCTCCCTGCCTGTATGTACATCCATCCCTCTAATAGAGGTGGAGTATACTTCTTTTCCTTTCAATCTGGGCTGGTCCCTTGCTCTGATGGATAAAATATGTCAGAAGTGAATTTCGAACTCAGGAGTTAAGCTGACAGTTTCCGCCTCCTTCTTGGAACATTCATTCTTGGAACTCAGGCATCAAATTTTGAGGAAGCCTAAGTAACTACACTGCAAGGCCCACATGGGGGAAAACAAAGGTCTTCGGTAAACAGCCCTAGCTCAGCTCCCAGCCAACATGCAGTACCAACTGCCAGACCTGTGAGTGAGCTCTCCTGGGTCTTTCTTCCCAGTCGAGTCCTCAGAAGACTGCAGAGTCAGCTGACATCGCATGGAGCAGAAAAACTGACCCCAAGTCCATTTCACTCATAGAATTAAGAGTAGTAAGATGGCTGTTGTTTTAAGCTACTATATTTTAAATTGGCTTATTCCACAGTAATTGATAGCTGAAACAGAACGTGGTATCTAGAAGTGGGATACTGTAACAGAAACCGAAAACATGCAGCATTGGCTTTAAGACTGTTTGGGGCAGGCAGGGGTCAGAAAGGTCTCAAAAAACCACTAAAGGAGACTGGAAGGAGAGCGAGGAAATTGTTATTGGAGCCTGAAGAAAAGGCAACTCGTACAATATATTGGTAGAACATTTTACAACACTGTCAAACTATGAAGCCAATGGAAAGAGAGATGAACAAAAAAAAAGGACTGCTCAGATTGAGAGCAGAATTTAGAAAACACATCCAGAATTCAGGACTCAACAAAAAATTCTCAAAGGAAGAAATGGCCTTAAGGCAAGTGTTAAACCCAGGTTGCTGCAAGTAAAATGTAGTGTCAGAGAAAATGTTCAAATCAAAAGTGCAGGCATAAGACCTCAGAAAGATTTGAGACAGTGTCCCAATAACCTTCTTCACTTCCAAGACAAAAGGACTTTCAAGAATCTTAAGGGATTTGTTCTACAGCATTTTTACTCTCAGTCCAAGGTTTAGATGTTCCTGTCTCAAGGAGAATTCTGGGTGTAGCATTTATCTAAGGGATTGGAATTATAATTTGATGCACAGGAAACCTATAAGGTTTTTAAAGGAATTATATTAACTTGGTCTAAACGATATGGAGATAGTTCAAAATGAAAAGAGGTCTCTGGGTCCTTAACCTCTTATAAAGAGAAAGGAGATTGAGACTGTCTCCTACTCAGCTGCAAGCATAGGTAATTTCTTATGGAAAAGAACAGGTCACTAGAGAGCTGAGTCAAGAACCATAGAGAACCATGAAAGAGATCCTGATTCAAAAAATGACAACACATGCCTGGCTGGATTTCAGAATTGCTATGAACTAGTCAAAGCTATTCGCCTATTGTTTCCCACTTTTTGAATGGGAGCATTTATTGCATTTATCTTGTCCCTTTTTCACATTTTATGTGAAAGGATGTATACAGGACAGATAACTTGTCTTTCCAGTTTAGAGGAATTTTCTCTCAAGAAACCACACCAGAAAAGCTGCACTCAAGGATTCCTATCCATGCCTGAATCTGGTAGTAAGATCCTGGACTTTGTTTAAGCCAATACCATGATGCTGATATGAGGAGAGGAGATATGTATATTTTGCATGTGGAAAGATGTGAACTGTGGAGGCCAGAGGGCAGATTGTGGTAGACAGTATCTAAAGATGGGGCCCCTGTGCACATGTGTGCCACTCTCACAGTGAGTGGAGTTTTGTTTCATCTCCTCTTGAATCTGGGCTGGCTCCATGACTTCTTTGACCAACATGGTCCAGCCTTAAGTGCACTGCCTTAAAAGGCAGGCTTAAGTGAGTTCAGCCTTCGGAGAACTAACAATTTCTGCTTCCTTCTTTTGGGAGCCTATTTTTAGACTCAAGATGCTATGCCATGAAAAAGCCCAAACTACACGTGGAGAAGGCCATAGGAAAGAGAACTAAGCCCTAGCTGAGGTCCCAGGCAATGGCCAGCTCTATACACAGCAATGGCCAGCTCTGTGAATAAGCCCTTTGGTACATTTTAACCCAATCAAGCCCCCATTGCAGCCCCAGCCAAAATCATGTGGAGCAGAAGCTTCTTCCAAACGAGCTCAATCGACTTCTAGAACTGGGAAAGATAATAAAATGGTTGTTGTTTTAAGCCGTTAAGTTTTAGGGTGGTTTGTTACTAGCATTAGACTGCTGAAAAACAAATCTTGGGCAAATCTCCAGCAATTAAGCAGTTGTGTGCATTTGATCCCAAAGAGCATCATTTTAAGCTCATTTGCATCATATAATTGTTTAATTCTTCCTGGGATATAATTGCAAATTATCCAAGTCATGCTTGCAAGCGGATCAAGAAGAAAAAAAAAATCTTAATTTTATTAACTACTGATTTACCCACATCAATCTGATTTACACACCAACCTTTATTTTGATGCTTCCTCGGATGGAAAAATAAATAAATAAAAATAAAGCCCAAGGTCAAAACAATCAAATAGAAACTAATAAGTATTTCTTGAGTTCCTGCTTCCTACTATCAGGGACACTTTGCATGGTGCTGAAAATAGAAGAATCCTTGCCCTCAAAGAGTTCACCATATGACAGATAAGAGCAGGCCAGGCTTCAGAGGCTGGCAACTTGACTTTGCCATCACATTGCCTCTCACACACCAGTCTCCATACTCTTGAGCACCCACTAGCTAGCTAATTAGCAGTGACTGCTGTCTATTTCCAGGAACATCCATGTGAGTCCTTAAGATTGTATACAGAGAGGACCCAAGTGCCCCCCGGCCCTTTCTAGGGTCTCTTTCTTGCTCAGATTCTGAGCCGATGGGAGCCAAAGGACAATTTCAGGGGGAGCTCAGCAGATCCAGTGTTCCAGGTCTTCCATGCCCACCAGTTCTCTGTCCCGGTGCCTGCCGTCACTGTCCTGGCCTTGGACCCCAGTCCACGCTGCTAGACTCTCCTGTAGAAGTTGGGCATGGTGGCTCATGCCTGTAATCCCAGCACTTTTGGAGGCTGAGGCGGGTGGATTGCTTGAGCTCAGGAGTTCAAGACAAGCCTGGGCAACATGGCGAGACCACGTCTCTATTAAAAATACAAAAAATTAGCTGATGTGGTGGTGCATGCCTGTGGTCCCAGCTACCCTGGAGGCTGAGGTGGGAGGATGGTTTAAACCCAAGATACCGTGAGCTGAGATCACACCACTGGATTTCAACCTGGGTCACACAGCGAGACCTTGTCACAAAAAAAAAAAAAAAAGGAATCTTCTGCAGACTTCTAACTTTCATGTGCTGTGGGCCTGTGTCCACACCCCCACCTATTTTCCCCAGGCAGCTTGGCCTCTGTCAACCCTTATGTCCAACTTTCAGAGAAAGGTCCTACAGTCCTTTCATTTGGATTCCTTGGAAGTCCAACCTTTCCTTTATGCCCCAGGAACTGTCCTCCTCTGAGAGTCACCGCACTCTCAAGTGAGGCTGCAGGACTAAGAGGAGGTGATGTTGCGGTGCCCTGCCCTCAGGGAGGCACAGCCCCACACCGAAGCAGACCCATGCTTCCCTCCTTCACCCAGATCCCTGCTGCTTCACCTGCTACACCTGCCATTCTTCAGAGGTCCTATTGCTATCTGAAATTGTCTTGGGTATTTACCCATTCTCATTTTTATTGCCTGTCCCCTCTCATGCCCTATGGAAATGGTGATTGCTTCTCTATTTGTTGTCATGTATCTCCAATGCATCATGTGGCACATAGTAGATCTTCAATTAGTAGAGTCATCCTTTGCTTAAAGACAGTAATACATTCTGAGAAGTGTGTTGCAAGGCAATTTCATCATTGTGTGAACATCATAGGGTGTACATATGCAAACTAGATGGCACAGCCTACTGCACACCTAGGTTAAATGGTACAGTTTACTCCTCCTAGACTACACACCTGTACAGCAAGTGACTGTGCAGAATATTGTAGAAAACTATAACACAATGGAAGGTATTCATGTATCTAAACACATCGAAGCATAGGAAGGGTACAGTAAAAATGTGGCATGAAAGATTTTTTTTTTTTTTTTTTTTTTTGAGACGGAGTCTCGCCCTGTCTCCCATGCTGGAGTGCAGTGGCCCAATCTCAGCTCACTATAACCTCCACCTCCTGGGTTCCAGCGATTCTCCTGCCTCAGCCTTCCGAGTAGCTGGGACCACAGGCATCTACCACCACTCCCGGCTAATTTTTGTATTTTTAGTAGAGACGGGGTTTCACCATATTGACCAGGCTGGTCTCGAACTCTTGACCTTGTGATCCACCCGTCTCAGCCTCCCAAAGTGCTGGGATTACAAGTGTGAGCCACCGCGCCCGGCCAAGATTTCTTAAAAGTGGTACATCTGTATAGGGCAGGCCAGCCTATGAAAACCTTATGGAACCACCATCATATATTCAGTCCATCATCGACCGAAATGACCTTAAGGAGCGCATGACTGTATATGTTTAATCAGTTACTACTTATTCCTTCTTTGTGGTGGTTTTTCTTTCAGGAATTCAACAGTTTTATCCTACAGACCATCAGGGGATCCTACAGACCATCCTACAGACCATCAGGGGATGCCCTGCCTATACAGTCTTCCTAGTCTAATGTAAACCAAGGGAAGTGTCAGGGAATCTTTGTGTCCCTTGACACGCTGGGGTTCCCAGGGCACTCCATGAACAAACAGAAGGTGGTTATGTCCAGAATATGCAGAGGACTCTGGGGAAAGTAAGAACCATCAGGCTCTGATAGTTTGAAAGTGACCTTTCGCACCCCACCAAGACACATCATTACCGAAGAAGGAGGCACAAAGCAATAGATGGAAAATGCCCAATAGAGTGGATTAGAAGAAGATAGACCATAAACCTCAGCCATGATGCCTAAGCAGGAATGTTCTCAGAACTCTGTAGGCCCAGTCTCAGAACAAGTGAATTACAATATCTAAATCAAAGGCTTAAATGTACTTAGAAAATGTTTGCCAAGTGAACTGGCATGATTCACTTCAGGTTAAGAACTACTGGCCCAGGCCGGGTGTGGTGGCTCACACCTGTAATCCCAGCACTCTGGGAGGCCGAGGCGGGTGGATCACTTGAGGTCAAGAGTTCAAGACCAGCCCAGCCCACAGGGTGAAACCCCATCTTTACTAAAAACACAAAATTTAGACAGGCATAGTGGCACATGCCTGTAATCCCAGCTATTTGGGAGGTTGAGGCAGGAGAATCGCTTGAACCCTGGAGCTAGAGGTTGCAAAAAAAAAAGGAAAAAAACTACTGACCTAAAGAAATAAAAATTCCTTTTTGATTAGAAGGGGCTAATATTGCTTTGGTGTAGGGACTGGATTGGCAAGAAGACTGTCTTGCATAAATTCACGTCTTTGCGATAGGCTCCTATTAAAATGCACCAGCTTCTCCCAGTCTCCTTGCCTTTATCTTCTAAAGAGGTTATAGTGCCAAACCAAACATAAACCAATCTTAGTTTGGTCAAGTCAGGAGAGAAACAGCAGGAGAGAAATAATACAGAGGCTGCATTATTTGCTTTCCAAGTTATTATCCAAACTATGAAATATTTGCATTTTGGGGACTAATAAAAATAACATAATAAAATGAAGATAATACCTTTAATGCTATTATCTTCCAATATCTTTGTTATTGAAAAATACTGGTGTGTTTTTCTATTTGCATTTCCAAGTATATACTCACTCAATCTGCCAGAAGCATCCATTTGCCTCTAAGAGGATTTAGAATAATTACATCAGGAATGCACAAAAAGAGTTGATTTTTCTGCTTTGACTACACAAATTGTATTTTTGTGTCTCTAGAAATAGGATCGTTTTGACAATTCTGAAGCATCTAAGTCAAGCCTGACAAAACTGATTCTACAGCTTTGCTATATTGTCATAGGATAGAAAGAAGGCAAGATGTGCCGGGTGCGGTGGCCCATGCCTATAATCCCAGCACTTTGGGAGGCCAAGGCGGGTGGATCACAAGGTCAGGAGTTTGAGACCAGCCTGGTCAATATGGTGAAACCCCGTATCTACTAAAAATACAAAAATTAGCCGGGCGTGGTGGCACACATCTGTAATCTCAGCTACTCAGGAGGGTGAGGCAGAAGAATCGCTTGAACCCGGGAGGCAGAGGTTGCAGTGAGCCAAGATCGTGCCACTGCACTCCGGTCTGGGCAACAGAGTGAGACTCCATCTCAAAAAAAAAAAAAAGAAAGAAAGAAAGAAAGAAAGAATGCAAGATGTGATGAAAGGAAAACCTCTGATACACAGAAAGGAGAAGAACCTTCCTCTTCTAGCGCAGATGGAGCATGGGAGGGAAGAGAGACAAACAGAGTGAAGAGGTTGGTTGCCAATGTCTTTGATATCTATCCCTTTCTGCTACCTTGGGGTAAACTTGGAAACTCCCACGCCTGTCTTTGGGAAGTGGGTCTTTGGTATACCACCACATCCAACATGGCAGGACTAGCAACGGTGGATAAGATATCTACGTAGACATCCTGAGAAAATGTTAGTGGTGCCCCAGAGCCCATGCATGGTCTGCAGAAGATCCATAAACGTGTCCTCAAAGGTTCTGAGATTCTCTGTGCTGACCACAGATCACAAAGCTATGGGGTCTGTGGAGCATGAGGACTCATGACGCATATCCAGCATGCAGCCAGAAGGGACCAGCTGCACACAACAAACTCCATGCAGAGACCCATAGAAGGCCCAGCCCATCTGCAACTAGAAGATGTGGGGCTGGTGCTCAGGGACCCGATATCTCCTCCCACCACCCCAAGGTTATGTCACTTCTTTCATGCAGCCAGATGCCATCTAGCGGGGTGGGGAGAACAGCAAGAAATCTGAAATACTGAGATGGTTGAAAAAGGCTCTCGCTCTCCTGGATTTTTCTCCACCCCCAGCACATGAAAGAATTGTAAGGAAATTTAGATGATTGACAATAAACTATGAAATCTGGATTATCATTATATATTTCATGGTGATGGGTAGATTTCCATACTCACCACAATTACTAGCCTTTCCTATAACAGGATATCTTCTGGAATGTTCTGCTAATAGAAACTAAGTCATTATCATTACACTTAAGATTTTATAACCGAGAATTCCAAAATCATATTACCAGTCTACGCTTTCCCAATGGATCCATCCTTTACGTCTAATTTCTAAATACACTTGTTGTCCACAAGGTGGCCCTACAAGCAATAGAATACAGTTCACCTCCAGAGCAGCCCGACTGCTAAAAGGATTCAATCCTTGTTTTCCCATTTATGAGCAACTAATTGAGTGAAAACAGGAAAAAAAAAAAAGAACAATTAAACATTGTACTAACAAAATGATAACGCATCTTCAGTGTTTGTTTTTACCAAACAGAGCAGAACTATGAATCATGTGGCCGCCGCACAGCACACCTTGGCTGTGTATGGCACCGAGGAACCTTGCGTTACCTCCGAGGATGTCTGCCGATTTTTTGTCTGCCAATTTTTTAAATGTGCAAAACCATAGTGGCAGTAAAGGAAAAGGTCCCAGAAGACTCGCAATTGTTTAAATGGGGGGAAAAAAAAAAACAGGCATCAGCTATCACAAAATTCCAGATTGCCAGATTCCTTGATTGTGGCTTTTAATCAAAATACAGCCAGCTGCCTGTATTTAACGTTAATTGTTAAGCTCCAAGTCTCAGCCAATCATTTTACTTCTGAGCTGGCGGGGTAACAGCAACACAAATATGAAACTCTCTCCCTGACCCAGTTTAGTGTGGGGGGAGGGGGGAAGAAGACAATGAATAATTAATTCTAGGATTTGGTCAGCTTTCCTGTGAAGAACACATCGCTAGCTTCCTAAAGCAAAACAACATCTGTGTCTGAAAACTTCTCTTGCACCTTCAAGATGAGCTGACGGTGCGTTTATAAACCCTGTAAAATTCACCTCTTCTCTCTTCCTCCCACCAAAAAGCCATGTTGGCACTTCAAGGAGTGAGTCTTCTGTTTATGATTGGCTAGAAGGGTGGCCACCTTTCTCATGTGGTCCTCTGCTGAGAACTCACTTGGCTGATTATTTCCCTATTCTTGACCCTTTGTGCAATTTGAAGGGTTTTTTCGCTCCTCCCAGATTGCTAACAGCGCCAAGTATCTAGTCTCCTATTTTTCCTCCGGGGATGGATACCTTAGCCTCCTTTCTGGGTCTGGAATGCAAAGAACGCAGCTTCATTTGAGTGAATGGAGAATTCTTTGTAGGGAGAAATGAGCTCTCATATTCCTGTTCAGTCTTTCTGTCTCATAAACCATAAACGACAGGCAAGTGTCTAAAAAAGCATCTGGTTTTTTAGAATCCCCCCCAGCCACCAGACCCGGGGGGAGGTGTCCTCCTCCAGAGCACCCCAAGCAACCTCCCACAACCAATCTGACTTTGAGCCTGGCTTTGAGGTCTTGTTGCCAGAAAAGGGAGTCCTCATCCAGACCCCACGAGAGGAGACGGTTCTTGGATCTCACACAGGAAACAATGTAAGGGGAGTCGCAGAGTGCAGTGAGAAGAGAGAGTTGATTGAAAGATACTCAGTTACAGAGTAGGGATTCTCAGAAAGCAAGAGAAGGAAACCCTTTGTCTTTGTTTTGTTGTTCATATATAGGGGTCTTTTCTATGCAAAAGCTAAGCTAAGGTATGTCCATGTGCAGTTGGGCTGACAGCATGGCAAAATTGCTTATTTTGCTGACTCAGAGAAAACTCTCTTTGGCATACAGTGTATAAATACATCAAAGGATACCATTACATACCATACATTACCTTGGAAGCATGCATTGTTACGGATATTGGGACATCTGGACATTGTGTTGTCATAGGAGTGTGCCCTTGCAGGTATCATCAAGTTGTTTTCTTAACTGTAAACATCTTAGGCCTGTGGGTTGTGACCAGCAAGGAATGTGTCTTGTTAATGTCAAGATGAATCTGAACTTCAAATGACGTGACTCTGACTCTCCTATGCTCTTGTTTCCCTAACAGTCTGACAAGGTTAACCTTCAAGAACCGCATCAGGAATTGGTCACATTGCTTAGCAGCAGGTTTTCTTCACTCCTGTCATTTACATATAGACGACAGCTAATATTCCAATCCGTGTAGGCAAACCCACAGTTGATTAAATTAAATCTCTTCCCTAGCTTGATTTGCATAACTTGAAATAATCAGAATAAAGAGCAAATGCATAATTGAAAAGAGAAAATACATACTGCAGCTATCTGAAACTAGATGTCATTGAATTAAGCTTGTAAATTCTGATAGTACTGAATGTACGACTGTTCCAAGCTAACTTTACATTTGAAATGTTAAGAAATGTGAGTTGTGAACTGGAAAGTTAATTAGCAAATAAAATCTTAGAAAACTATTGCACTTTGTTATGGCAGCCCTAGAAATAAATAAAATTTAAAAGAAGAAAGAAAACTTTTGACTAACAACATTTTAAATTTTTTTTTTTTTTTTTTTTTTGAGACGGAGTTTTGCTCTTAATGCCCAGGCTAGAGCGCAGTGGCGCAATCTCGGCTCACTGCAACCTCTGCCTTCCGGTTTCAAGCAAGTCTCCTGCCTCAGCCTCCCAAGTCGCTGGGATTACAGGCCCCCGCCACCACGCCCAGCTAATTTTTTTGTATTTTTAGTAGAGATGGGGTTTCACCATGTTAGTCAGGCTGGTCTCCAACTGCTGACCTCGTGATCCACCCACCTAGGCCTCCCAAAGTGCTGGTATTACAGGCATGAGCCACTGCGCCAGGCCATAATATTTTAAACTTTTTAAGAGAAAAACTGTCGAGAAAATGACCTGAATAGTTTGCTCACATTGTTTCACAAGAAAACAGAAGCAGCTCCTGCATACCATGTTCTGTTCTAACTCTTGGATGGAAAAGAATTTAGCCAGTGTTTCCTTTATTTTAGAGCAAAATCCACTCACTATAAGATCCTCCCCATTACTGCACCCAGACTCCCAGTTCTCTTTCTTTATGGCCCATACAGGACCCTCCCACCTCCACCCCCTACCTACATTGCCTTTATGAAAAAGCAAACCCTGATCTGGCTGGGCGCAGTGGCTCACACCTGTAATCCCAGCACTTTGGGAGGCCAAGGCGGCCAGATCGTGAGGCCAAGAGAGCGAGACCATCCTGGCCAACATGGTGAAACCTCGATTCTACTAAAAATACAAAAATTAGCCGGGCATGGTGGCGCAAGCCTGTAGTCCCAGCTATTCGGGAGGCTGAGGCAGGAGAATTGCTTGAACCCAGGAGGCGGAGGTTGCAGTGAGCCGAGATTGCGCCACTGCACTCCAGCCTGGGTGACAGAGCAAGATTCCATCTCAGAAAAAAAAAGCACAACCTGAAAAAAAATTCCACCTGCACCACAAAGACACAGAGACCCTGCTGCTAAGCAATGTCACTTTGTAGACCAGGCATACGCAGTCCTTCCTTTTGTTAATTTCACCTTGCCTTGCTGTTCCCATCACCTGGGGTCTCAAAAAGAGAAAGGAAAAAAGCAAGTGGGCATGGCAACTATGACTTGGATCCCTAGAGTATACACCTCCCACCCCCTCACCCCCAATACTTCCCATTTAATTCTCAAAAGCAGAGGCAGCACCAGGCCTAGCCAAGCACCCCGGCTTCAGCTAAAGCAGAAAGCACTACAGATGAAGTCAATCCGAGAGGCGGTCTTCGTCCCAGCCTCAGGCATGGTTATAAAATGTTTGCAATTTGGAAAACGTGGGTCGCTGATGTGTAGCAAGGACAATAAATGCTTTTCTCCCACAGTTGTTGTGAAGCTCCATTCTCCCAGCCAACCCTAAGCAGACTTGCTCCTTCCCTAGGATGACAGTATTCTTTCATCACAGAATGTCTGTAAGAATGAATGGAGAGAGTATATTTTTTAGGGTAAATGTCCTAAATGTGTAGTTGAAATACACATTTTCAAGCTGTCAAAAATAAGAGATAAGTTGTTCAAGTTTAAGAGTAAACAAGGATTTATAACAACATTGGTAAGAACTTGCTTTCTATTGCCTTACATTAAGTCAAACAGTGATCATTTTATTCAATATCCACCTCACTTAAGGAGATAGGAATGATTGCTCCTTCTTTTTTACAGATGAGAAAACTGAGGCTCCACTAGGTGAAGCAACTTGCCCAAGGCCATGCCATTAGAAAGAAGTGACCTGTGATTCAAGCCCAGGCAATCTATTACAGAAAGCCCTCCCCTTCACTGCCCTGCTGTGCTGTCTTCCCAAAGAGCATGAATAACTAGACTGGATATTTACAGACTGTTTTTCTTTAACAGGCAAGATGGACGAAACGGTTCAGAAACGGTTGTTTCTGCCTATCGGCAGACTTCCTGCCCTAGCGACATTTGGTCCACATCCCTAAGTTCTTTGCTTTGACCCAATTTATCTCCCAAAGCCAAAGTCACAATAGGGTGATCTTCCTTCAGAGAACCCCTGGAAAGTTGTTTTTTCATCAGCCAGAAATTCCAAAGAACTTGGGGGAAAAATCCTGAGGATTTCAGAACAAGCTAAGCAGCTAAAACAGAGATTCCGGGAGACCTCTCCAACAAACAATCATGAGGTGTTTGCTGCTCAGCATTGTGTTGCTTGAAGAGAATGTTGTGTCCGGCTCTTGAAGCTCTAAGAACCAAGGACTCAGTAAGATGATGTGAGTGAGGGAGGCCATTGCAGGACACCAAGGAACAGCCATACTCATAGAGAGAGAGAAACCCAGATATATCCTAGAGACAGCAGATGTCTGCAGACTGTTTTCTCCTCCTGAGAAGTCCCTGGGCACCTCCCAGCCTCCCTTGCAGCATGGTTCAGATCATGTAACTGAGTTCTAGCCAATTCCAGTCCTGATCCTTAGAAACATCCCTTCAGCTCCTGCTTCCCAGTCTTAACATCTTGGGCACCACACATTCCAAGTGGTGTAGCTGCAAGAAGGAGGCAGCCCTACTCATATTGGAATTTGCATGAGCAACAGATAAATCTTGATTATGTTAAGCCACTGAGATTTCAGGATGAATTTGTTATAGGAGCATAATCTAATCTATCCTGACGTCAGTGCAGGGCAAATTAATCACTTAGAAGGTTATTGAAAAATATATTTCCATTCTATTATAAAGATACATGCACGCGTATGTTCATTGCAACACTATTCACAATAGCAAAGACACAGAATCAACGCATATGTCCATCAATGATAGACTGGATAAAGGAAAAGTGGTACATATACACCATGGAATACTATGCATCCATAAAAGGGAACGAGATCATGTCCTTTGCAGGGACATAGAGTTGGAAGCCGTTATTCTCAGCAAACTAACACAGGAACAAAAAACCAACCACCACATGTTCTCACTTATAAGTGCGAGCTAAATCATGAGAACACAGGGACACATTGTGGGGAACAATGCAAATTGGGACCTGTGGTCAGGGAGGGAGAACATCAGGAAGAACAGTTAATGGATGCTGAGCTTAATACCTAGGTGATGGGTTGACCTATGCAGCAAACCACCATGGCACCCATTTACTTATGTAACAGACCTGCACATCCTGCACATGTACCCCGGAACTTAAAAGTTAAAGAAAATAAGAAATAAAAATTTTTTAAAAAAGAAAATTACTTTAAATATATATAGAGAGGGATAGATTTCTAGATTGTCCTCCCTGATGAATTTTTTGGGGCACAAGAATGAGGGAACGGGCTGAATTTGAGGCAGGTACCCTAAGGCTGGTGTGTGTGGTACAAAAGAAAAAGAAAAAATATCTAAGAAAGAAGCTGTACAATTTTTGTTATGGTTTGGAGAAAGAAAGAAAAAAAAAAGAAAGAGAAAGAAAGAGAGAGAGAGAGAGAAAGAAAGAAAGGAAATAAATGGAAAGAGGAAGGAAGGGAGGGAGGGAGGGAGGGAAGGAAGGAAGGGAGGGAGGGAGGGAGGGAAGGAAGGAAGGGAGGGAGGGAGGGAGGGAGGGAGGGAGGGAGGGAGGGAGGGAAGGAAGGGAAGGAAGGAAGACATGGCCAAAGGCTTCCACCTCAAAAGCCTGAAAAAATAATGGGCTTGTGGGAGTCTGCCAAGTTATTTTTCGAGCGAAGGATGAGTTTGATCTCAGGATGCCGGCAGTGCGAGCTGGAGTGCTCTGTGCAGCTGGAAAGGCCCTCTGGGATGTGAGGAAGGAAGGCTTGCCAATGAGGGACTGGGCTGGGACTCCTCCATGATGTCTGGGCTCCCCCAGCAGTGAGCACACAAAAAAAGGCCAGGAGGTGAAGGCCTGAGCACAGGACGATGGCAGCAGCCGAGACTCCAGGAAGGTACCAGAAAAGGAGCAGGAATGAGAATATTTAGAGCACACAGTGCCAGTGGTTACAGAAAGCAGCCACAGGGTGGGGACGGGTCAGGAAGAGTCCCCTCGCCCAGCTTTGGTTTAACCCTACCTGCTTTTCATCCCTTGCTAACCTCATCAGCACCTCACTGACCACTTGCGCCATCTGTGCCAGGCTCCTGCCCAGAATGCCTTCTCCTTGCCTCCCCTCTCCCTAAATCAAAGCCCAGAACAAGCTCCGCTCCCATTCTTGAATTCTGGATAGTCTTCATGGTGCCGTCTCTGGACTGACACAGGTTTTGTCTCGGTGGTTAATTTCTGTCTTTCCCGATAAAGGGGAGAGGAAAACACCTTTACAAATTTATATTCTGCTTTTAGGCAAATAGGAGAAGGGAAGAGAGTTTTTCTTGTATCTGCTTCTTCTCCACTGTCTTCAGCTCAATATAATCCTTATGCCAAAATGGCATAATGTGGTGTGGAATATTTTTGCTGCCCTACACAGGGAAGAGTGTGCTTTTGGGCAAGGCAGCCCTCTGCAGCTGAGGTCACCCAGAAGGAACCGAGAGCTAAGAACTGTCCGCTGACTCACCTCCAGTAGCACGGGCAGCAGGTCCTCCGTGGATGGGGATGTGGGTGGTGCATCTTCAGCCCACTATACATCCCCTCCATTTGTCACCCAGTGCTTTGAATTCTAGGATCTCAGCTCACATGAGTGAAGCCGGTATTTTGTCTTGGGTTCCCAGGAAGTCTCTAGCGGTGACTCTTTTCCTGGGTTGTATAAGCAATAACCTGGTCCGGTTCTGACAAGCACAGCTCACCCTTTCCTAAAGGGCTTCCATCGTTATCCAGCAGCCAGCAGGGCTCCTCCAGCAGCTCCTGGCTTATTCCCAGTAAGTACTGGGTGGGAATAATGAAACGGCCCAAGTTTGTCCACGAGTCCCAGGCTGCAGGTCTGGGGCAGATGGAGCGACTTGCTCGGCAGGGGAGGTATATGAGGGAGAGGGAGGAAACCTTCCTTCTTCCAAGCCCAAGCCCTGGGAGGGCTGAGTTGAACTAGAAATGACAAGCACTCTGGTCATGTCTGAACACGCACAGATGGAATTTTAAGCACATAAAACGTTGAAGCATTATGCCAAAAACTAGCTTTAGTAACAGATTTCTGCTGGCCCTCCGAGGGCAACAGGAACAGGTAAGCCAATGTCTCAGCAACGTGATGTCTGTCTACTCTTGTGCCTGGAGGAATGTGGCTCCTTAGAAAGCACCTATGGAAATGTCTTCATGTGAGGAAGATGATACGGGGGATGAGAGAAAAGCCTAATGTCCTTTGTAGTTGGTTCCTCTCGGCCCATCCAAATCTAAGAGAGAGACTCTTATTTCATTCCCCATGGCCCTCTCTAGGTGTCTAGCCCCAGACTCCACTCTCCATCTGGGGAAAGTGGAAGCAGAGATTCCACACTTGGGTTAAGTCAAATGAGGACTAAAAAGGCTCAGAGTCGGCCGGGCGCAGTGGCTCAAGCCTGTAATCCCAGCACTTTGGGAGGCCGAGACGGGCGGATCACGAGGTCAGGAAATCGAGACCATCCTGGCTAACACAGTGAAACCCCGTCTCTACTAAAAAATACTAAAAACTAGCCGGGCGAGGTGGCGGGCGCCTGTAGTCCCAGCTACTGGGGAGGCTGAGGCAGGAGAATGGCGTGAACCCGGGAGGCGGAGCTTGCAGTGAGCTGAGATCCGGCCACTGCACCCCAGCCCGGGCGACACAGCAAGACTCCGTCTCAAAAAAAAAAAAAAAAAAAGCTCAGAGTCCAAACATGGGACATTCCTGCTGAACAGATATCAAAATGAGTTGTGAAGTTGTGACCATTACCAAATTGAGGTCCTCACCAGAAGCCAGTGGGAAGTGTGATCACATTGTTCCACTGTACGGGTGGCTGTCAGATGCTTGTTGGCTCCTACATGGATGCTGGTGATTGATGATGTTGGCTCCAGGGGGAGGCTGGTGATTTTTCAGTTTTGATGGCACTCCTGTACGTAGGGTTCACTGGGGCCTCATGCTTTCCCTACAAACCTTACCAAGTTCTCTCCCTTTCCACTTCTCTGTCCAGGAAGTTTGCTTATTTGTTTTTTGTGGGGTTTTTCCCCCCTAGTGGAAAGAAGAGAAGGAAAGCTTGGTTCTCATATTATTTGTGTTCTCCCAAATCTACTGTATTGCCTAAGGTGCACAAGAGTGTTGCCCACTTTATTTCGTATATCATTCTAAGAGCCTCTTCTTTTAAAACATGAAAGTTAAGGGGGAAAACCTCATTTCCCTCTGGCTGTGGCCTCACCTTTCCATGCAGTGATGAGTATCGGATGCCCCAGCTGTTTCTCAAATTAGGCAGCAGTGGGAAAGGAGCACATGGTAACAGGGACTCTGGGGGAAAAGCACATCCGTTAACACTTGAAAAGAGGATCCTGGCTGCCTGCAGTGACTCATGCCTATAATTCCAGAATTTGGGGAGGAAAAGGTAGGAGGATTGCTTGAGTCCAAGAGTTTGAGACCAGCCTGTGCAGCAGAGCAAGACCCCACCTCTACATTTTTTTTTTAATTAGTAGGGCATGGTGGTGTGCTCCTGTAGTCCCAGTTACTTGGGAGGCTAAGGCAGTAGTATCGCTTGAGCCCAGAAGTTCAAAGAGAAAGTGAACTATGATCACACCACTGCACTTCCAGCCTAGAAAACAGAACCAGACCCTATGTCTAAAAACAAACAAAACCGTGAAGAGAGAATCCCACCACTTTGAAAATGTCTCAGAGTCAGTAATTGTCATATACTGCTCTGCATAGTTCCCAAAATAACAGTCATTTTAGACGAATCAAGGTTTTCTTTGCACAGCCTATCTTAGCCTGAGGAGAGCCTCCAAGAAGGGCCCTATATCCTATCAGTCACCAAGGTGACCCGCCGCCATCTTGAAGGTTCTCCAACATGGAGTCTTGTGCCCCAGGTGTGAGTGCACAAGGGTTGCCCTGCTGCCCTTGCTGCCACAACACAAAGGAGTGGCTCCAGGAAAGAGCTGACCCAGGGGAATTTGGACCCAGTCACAGATGTGCAGGGGGGCCACAAATAAGCTCTCTTTCTCCCCTCAGCTGAACACCGTTGAATCTCTTCTCTCTATCATTAAAGAATAATAATAAATAAAAGCAAAACCATCCTTCAGTGGAAGATGCACCATCTAAACTAAATTAAAACGCCACCTCTGTCCCCAGCTTTACCTTGGTGCGTTAACTTTAACTCTCTAAATCTTTGTGTTCTGCAAAACAGAGCTGCTAATCCCAGCTACAGAGTCAATTCCAACAGTGAATGCAGTGCTGGCTTTTTCCCCCCACGCACATGGGAGAGGACACATGGGTTGTTCTGTCAGAGCATGACTCTTAAATTAACCACTCGCCAACTGCTGCCCCACTTTGCAACCAAACAATACCATCCACCCACACCGTCAACCTTCTGAGGGCAAACTGAAACCCTAGCAAAGCTCACTAACCAAGAAATAGCTCCTGATTCCTTGTCCAAAGTCAAAAAAAAAAAAAAAAAAAAAAACATTGCAGGCTTGCTTCCCCCTCCTGTGTGTCCCCAGACAGTGCACAATGTACCGGCTCTCAGTTGCCTTGCCTCCCACTTCTCTGCTCCTCAGAACAGCTCCTGCCCCTTCCCAGCTCTTTGTTTGAGTTGTTTCCCATTTTCTCTAAATTGTAGCTTGCAGTGCATTGGGAGCAAAGAATGTGCCCTTTTGTGCCATGCTAAGTACCTAGAACGTTGTAAAGAAGTTCTTAAATTATAAAACCCGGAGTGGTCCAGAAAAATGTGTAAGAAATTCTGGTTCCATGAGCAGATTTATGCATTTACCTTTCTTTGAGCTTGTCTCTTATTCTGGTGTACGTTTGAAAGGAAGACTCATTGGGGCTCCAAGGGATACATGAGCAAGTGTATACAGGTATACACTTGTATATCTGTTGGCAGAGGAAAGCCATCTCTCAATATCCATCACCAGGTGATTTCACTAAGTCTCCTGATAAATAATCACAGGAACAGTTTATCATTCCCACTTACTATCACCAGAGTACCTTGTGCTATTTGAGCAACTGACCTCTGTAAGGGCAGGTATAGCATCTCATTCATCTTTGCATTCTCACTTTCATTGCACTGTGCCTGGCACACAGTAAGCACACAAAACACTGTGGTTGAATTGAATGAGCCATAATATAACTTGCCATAGTGCACTGTACTTAGAATGTTCACATAAGGATTGAGTGGCTAAGCACAGTTGGTAGAAATACTGTTATTGCTCTCCAGCTGGGAGCAGCTTGAAGTGGCCCAACTTGAGAAGTGATTTTGTGCCTTCACTTTTCAAAGTAGAGGGAATGTCTCCAAGAAGGAGAAAAAAGAAAAGAGAAATAGCAGATGATAATAAATACAGGAGAGCCACATACCCACAGAAAGGACATTGTCTACAGAGCTTGAGCATCAAATCGAATATTCTTGCCTGAGACTTCTGTGGAATACCAAAATTGTTCCACCCTTGGAAGAAAGGAGCCTGAATATTTTATATGTCAAAGATATTGTACCAGGCTGACGTGCATCTGTAGTCCCAGCTATCAAGGAGGCTGAGGTGGGAGGGTCACTTGAGCCCAGGAGATCAGGACCATGGTGCACTATGATCATGCTTGTAAATAGTCACTGCAGTCCACCCTGAACAACATAGCAAGATTTCATATCTACAAAAAGAAAAGATAAGCTGAACCAGGCCATCCAACTCCAAGGTTCAGTGATTTTGATTCCCCAGGATGATTTCCTAGTGTTCAGTGTTAGTGTATTAGTTTGCTGAGGCTGCCATAACGAAGTACCACAAACTAGGCGACTTAAGACAACAGGAATTTATTTCTTCACAATCTGGAGGCTGGCTCTCTGAGATCAAGGTGTGGGCAGGTTCGTTTCTTCTGGGGTTTCTCTCCTCGGCTTGCAGATGGCCATCTTCTTCATGTATCTTCCCACGAGCTCTCTATGTATGTTTATGTTCACATTTCTTCTTCTTACAGGAACAACAGTCATATTGGATTAGGGCCCAAAATGACCTCTAATTATCTATTTAAAGACCCTATCTCCAAATACAGTCATATTCTGAGGTACTGGGGTAAGGACATAAATATATAAAATGGGGAGGGATACAATTCAGCCAATTAGTGCTCCATAACTAATTACTGAACTACTACTGTATGTATGCCTACAAAATCCTAGCAACCAACCTGTGTCAAAAGCAAGTCTTTGGCTACCACCAAGAATCCTAATTTTAATAAAGTGACAACTTGGTGAGGACATTGCAATGATATAAATAATAATCCATTCATCTAATAACAGAATATTACTCAGATGTACTGACAGTGGAGATCAAATTTCTACCACCTAGAAAATGAATATACTGATTAGATTTATAGACACTAATGACTCTATTTTCAGTACTAAAGAGAGCACTGATAGTCTGTGATGTGATCTGGCAATAGACATACACAAAATAACTCTATTGAATACTCCTAATCAACCACTTATAAAAAGCAAGGAGCTGGGTGACTGTGTATGTAATACTTTCGAACATTTTCGCAAATCTTATTAATATAATGAAGTTGGCTGTTTGCTCCTAATGTTGCTGGACAAAGTGGCGAAAGAGAATGATGCATCTTAGAAATCAAATTGCAATTAGGCGGGCGTGGTAGCGAGAGCCTGTAGTCCCAGCTACTCGGAAGACTGAGGCAGGAGAATGGTGGAGGCGTGAGCCCGGAGGCACGAACCCGGAGGCAGAGCTTGCAGTGAGCCAAGATAGCGCCACTGCACTCCAGCGTGGGCGACAGAGCGAGACTCCCTCTCAAAAAAAAAAAAAAGAAAGAAAGAAAGAAATTCAAATTGCTAGCTCAAGAGCCACATAAATAACCTGAAAACTTATTTTGTGTCCTGAAAAATACTCTTATCCTCTGCAGCTGCAGAGCTGACATTGCTGAAAACCAAATGCAGAATCTCATCCTGAAATTGGCTGAATTATGCATATTAGCATGCATTAACAGAATTGGTAAAATTTGGATGTTACTATGGTTTAAAGGTATGTGTCCCTCCAAAATTCATATGTTGGAACTTAAACCACAAGTTGATGATATTGATAGGTGGGGTCTTTGCAGATAACATGAACCTATATGTAAAACACCCCAAAGATTTCACCAAAAAAAAAAACCTGTTAGAACAGAAGGCACAGTCCCTGTGGACTGGGAAAAACGTATTGGCAAACCATATATCTGATAAGAAGTTAATATCCAAAATTAAATGAATAAATGAATTTAGCAAAGTCGGAAGGTACAGCATCAACATACAAAGATTAGCAACATTTCTTGCAATCTACCTGAAAAAGAAATCAAGAAAACAATCTCATTTATGATAGCATTAAAAAATAGGAATAAATTTAACCAAGGAAGTGAGATGTTTATATGCTAAAAACTATAAAACATTGATGAAAGAAATTGAAGAACGCAAAGTAAATGGAAAGATATTTAATGCTCATGGATTGAAAGAATTAATATTGTCAAAATGTCCATACTACTCAGAGCAACATACATATTCAACACAATCCCTATCAAAATCCCAACGGTATTCTTCACAGAAACAGAAAAACAATCCTAGAATTCATATGGAAACACAAAATACCCTGAATAGTCAAAACAATTCTGAAAAAGAAAAAACAAAATTGTGGATATTATACTTTCTGATTTAAAATCATATTACAAAACTATTGTGATCAAAACAGTATGATACTAACATAAAACCAGTCCCATAGAACAGACAAAGAGTATACAGAGCCTCGAGAAATGAATCCAAACATATACAGTCAACTAATTTTTGACAAGGGTACCAAAAGAACACAATGGGGAAAGGACAGTCTCTTCAATAAACAATGCTGGGAAAACTGGATTTCTAAATGCAAAGAAATAAAATTGGACTGTCATCTTACACCAATACACAAAAATCAACTCAAAATGGATAAAAGACCTAAATGTAAGATCTGAAGCTACTAAGCTCCTAGAAGAAAATATAGAGAAAAATCTGAATATTGGCCTTGGTGATTAATTTTCGAATATTACACCAAAAGCTCAGGCTACAAAAGCAAAAATAAATAAATAGTTCATGCAGAGTAAAAAGTTTATGCAGCATAAACAATCAACAAAATAAAATGGCAGCTTGTTGACTGGGAAAAATATATTTGCAAACCATATATGTGGTATGGAGTTAATATTCAAAATGTACAAAGAACTCACACAACTCAACAGTAGAAAAGCAAATAACCTAATTTTAATATGGGCAAAAGACCTGAATAGACATTTCTCCAAAGGAGACGTAAAAATTGCCAACAGGTATATGAAAAAGTGCTCAACAACATTAATCATCAAGAAAATGCAAATCAAAACCACAGTGAGATAGCACCCCACACCTGTTAAGATGGCTACTATTAAAAAGTCAAAAGTAAGGAGGTTGGCAGGCGTATGGAGAAAATAACTTGTACACTGTTGGTGAGTACGTGGATTGGTGAAGCTATTATGGAAAGCAGTATGGAGATTTCTAAAGAAATTAAAAATAGAACTATCATATGACCCAGAAATCCCTCTCATAGGCATATACCCAAAGGAAATGAGATCACCACCTCATAAAGATTTTGTCACCCTCATGTTCATTGCAGCATTTTCCACTACAGCCAAAATATGAAAATAACTTAGGTGTCCATTGACAGATTAATGGATAAAGAAACTGTGATATATATATATAGTAGAATATTATATATAGTACATATATATAATATATAGTATATAATATTCTATATAGTAGAATATTATATATGGTATATATAATAATATTCTATATATACTATATATAATAATATACAATAATATTCTATATAGAATATTATTCTAATATATAATAATATTCTACTATAGTAGAGTATTATTCAGCTTTAAAAAAGAAAGAGATAGGTTGGGTGTGGTGGCTCAAGCCTATAATCCCAGCACTTTGGGAGAACAAGGCAGGTGGATTGCTTGAGCTCAGTAGTTCAAGACCAGCCTGGGCAGCATGGCAAAATTCCATCTCTACAGAAAATTTAAAAAATTAGTGGGGCATGGTGGCATGTGACTGTAATCCCAGCTACTCAGAAGGCTGAGGTGGGAGGATCACCTAAGCCAAGGAGGCTGAGGCTGCAGTGAACTGTGATTACACTACTGCACTCCAGCCTGGGCGAAAGAGTGAGACCCTGTCTCAAGAACAAACAAACAAACAAAAAGAAAAAGAAAGAAAGAAAGATCCAAGCAAAGTGGCTTGTGCCGGTAATACCAGCACTTTGGGCAGCTGAGGCAGAAGGATCACTTGAGCCCAGGAGTTCAAGACCATCCATGGCAATATAGCAAGACCTCATCCCTACTAAAAATTTAAAAATTAGTCAGGTATGGTGGCATGTCTGTGGTCCAAGTTACTCAGGAGGCTGAAGTGGGAGGATTGCTTGGTGTGGGAGGCTGAAGTTGCACTGAGCCGTGGTCACACTACCACACTCCAGCCTGGGCAACAAAACAAGACTGTCTCAAAACAAAAAAATTTAAAAGCAGGAGATTGTGTCATTTACCACAACACGGATGAAACTGAAGGTCAGTATGCTAAGTGAAATAAGTCAAACACAGAAAGAAAAATATGCATTATCTCCTCACTTACATGTGGAATCTGAAAAGAAAAGGAAAAAGAGGACTGGATGTGGCGACTCACTCCGGTAATCCTAGTACTTTGGAAGGCAGAGGCAGGCAGATCACTTGAGCCCAGGAGTTTGAGACCAGCCTTGGCAACATGGCAAAACCTCATCTCTACAAAAAAAAAAAAAAAAAAAATACAGAAATTAGCTGGGCATGCAGGAGGTGCGCCTGTAGTCCCAGATGCTCAAGAGATTGGGGTAGGAGGGTCGATTGAGCCCAGGAGGTCAAGGCCTCAGTGAGCCGTGATCACACCATTGCACTCTAGCCTAGGCAACAGAGTGAGACCATGTCTCAAAAAAAAAAAAAAAAAGGCATATATGACTACAGAGATAGATAATTAAACTGTGGTTACTGGGATTGAAGGGAAAGCAAACGGGGAGATATAGGTCAGAGGATACAAAGTAGCAGATGTGTAAGATGAACAAAACTAGAAGACTAATGTACAAGATTTCTAGAGGTAATCAAACTGTACTGTATTTGGGATTCCTGCCAAATTAGTAGATTCTAGCTGCTCTTGCCACAGAAAACGAAACAATGGATAGCTATGAGAGATGATGAAGATGTTCATTGGCTCTACTATATAACCATTTTACAATCTGTACGTATCCCATAACATCATGTTGTATACCTTAAATATGCACAGTAAAATTTATTTTAAAAACAAAACAAAAGTCATAATAGAATAATGCTCTGATAAAAGAGACTGAAAGAAGTGCCCTACTGCCCTTTGCTCTTCTGCTTTCCACCATGTGAAAACACAGCATGTCTGCAACCACGTGAAGGCACAGGAACAGGGCACCATCTTGGAAGGAGAGACAGCAGCCTTGCCAGACACCAAATCTGCCAGTACCTTGACCTTGGACTTCCCACTCTCTAACATGGTGAGAAATGAATTGCTGTTGTTTATAAATTACCCAGGATAAGGTATTTTGTTGTAGCAGCAGAAATGGATTTAGACAGACGCTAGAAGCCATTCTGGTAAGGTCTCAGATATAAATGAGCAGCAACACGTTATTGAAAACTAGAGGAAGCATAATCCTTGTTATGAAGTGGCAAAGAACTTGGATGAATTGTGTTTGTGTTCTAGTGTTTCATGGAAGTTAGAACATGTGAACAATGAAATTGAATATTTAAATGTATTTTAAAAGGAACTGTTAAGATAAAGAAAACCAGAAAGATTGGGAGGAGTCCATATTGCAAAACATGAGATAGTGTGTTCAGAAGAGAACATCAATGGTATGGCTAGACTTGGTAAGTAGATTATCGGATTAAACAAGCAGAAACACTGCCAGTTTGGATTGAAGGGGACAGGGACAGGATGAAATGAAGAAAAGCTGTCAGACTTCTTAGATCTTATAGGATTGCACCATAGACCTATTTGTTGTGAATGCGCACTATTCTTCAAGACAAAGAAGAATGACCTTGAAAGTGATTCAGAGGTCATTAGGGTGGCCTCCTCGGATTCAGGGGGAGGAGGAGGGCAGGTGAGGCATCACCTCACTTTCAACAGGACAGACAGGGGTCTCCCAGAGCTTTGGAGATGGCGCCATGATCCCTGGCCAGCAGAGCAGAAGAGGCAGAACCTCTACCCCAGTGGACCTGGAGGGCACAGCACAAAACCAAAAAAGATTATCTTCAAACCTTAAGATCAAACAGAATTTGAATTGTTTGACCCTCATCACTCCTTCTTTCTGGTCTATTTCTCCCTTTGGGCATGGGAATTTCTATCCTACGCCTACCACACCATTGTATTTCGGGAGCACATAATTTACCTGATTTCACAGGTTTATGGCTAGATAATTTTTCTTAGAATGAATTGTATGTACCTTGAGCCTGACCCACATCTGATTTAGAAGAGACTTTGGACTTTTAGACTTAATGTGGTAATGAGTTAAGACGACGTTTGAAGCTGTTGGGATGGAATAAATCTATTTTGCATACAAGGACCTAAATTTGGGGGTGGAGGCTAGGGATGGAAATGGACTAAATGTTTATGTCCCCCCAAAATTCATATTTTGAAGACAACCCACTGTGTTATAGTATTGGGAGGTAGGAACTTAGGGACATAATTAGGTTTAGATTAAGTCCTGAGGGTGAGGACCCTATGATGGGATTACTGTCCCTGTGAGAAGAAGAAGAGAGACCAGAACTCTCCCTACCATGTAAGGACACAGAAAGAAGGCAATCAGCCTCAAGGCAGGAAGAGAGCCCTCCCCGGGGAACCAAATCAGCCAGCACCTTGATCAGTAATTCCTAGCCTCCAGAACCATGAGAAATAATTCCTATTGTTAAGCCACCCAGTCTATGGTATTATATAATGGCAGCCTGAGCTGAATAATGCAATGTATAAACAGTGAGATCAGTCTTCGCCAACAATCAGCATATTCATAAACCATTTAAGCAATTTTCTTCCTATCTTATTGTTTTCTTTATTTAACAATATCCTTGTATTTCCTTGAGGGACTGTGTGATTGCTGGCTCCAAGGCCAGCAACACATTTGTGTATATTGCACTATAACTCATGCATTGATCGTGAGATTCAAATTAGCTTAAGTGTAAGAGGTGAAGTCATTTACATTCTCAGAATAGTTTTTTTTGTTTTTGTTTTTGTTTTTCCAATTTGGTTAAGCCTTAAGGGTACTTTTTGTTTTATGGAATTAAAAAATAAAAAATCCATCTTTATAAGAAAGCCCAATGCAATATAAAGCCTAACAAGGGGCTCCAGGGCATCTGTTACTGTTGAAAATCTATTTTAATAAATTTACAGTATTGGCTTAATTATTTATAAATTAGGAAATACTAAAAGGAAAATCTGTTTTTGGCTTTGTGTTTTTTTTTTTTAATGTTGGAAATGAAATAGGTCAACCAAATGCCGTTTCAAAGTACATATCGATCCTTGCTGTAATCACAAAGCTTTGGGGATAGTAAGTGCATTTTTGTGATTTCTTCAGGGCAAAAATCTCAGTGTGATAGATCACAGTGTTTTCCCTACAGTATATGACAAGGAAAAGAGACAAAAATCTGTCTCTCAAGAAGTTTACAAAAAGGAAGTCCAAAATAACTAACAAGCATCGTTTCTCCTGCTTTCAGCTTCTGTGATCATAAGCATTTTAACCATCTCTGAGTCTTCACAGGAAAGGCTAGCAGTGCTAAGTAAGGAAGACATCTATCACATTGTGTTTCGAGTTTCAAAATCCTTGTTTAACAATGCCTGAAGGCTGTCAGCTTTCCTGACAAACCGTCAGAATGATGAACAACTCAGGCTTGGCAGGAAAGCCTTCATTGCAGGGAGTAGAGGAATTTGTTGAGGAAGGAGCCAGGAAAGCAAAGCCACCTGTCTCTCAGAAGCAAGTTATCAAAGTGTAGGAGACAATGATGGAAGTACCTAGGTCAGTCTTACAATCCCTAAAATCTATTAACTTATTCAAAAATTATCATTGAAGCCTATCAACACCAGGCACTGTTAGGGGCTCTGGAAATACTATAGTAGATGGGAGTAAGACATGACAAATAGTGGTAATTTCCATTCACATAAACCATGTTATTTTAGTGTCCATGTGAATTATAAAAATTAAGAAAAATATCCAGATCCAACACTCAGTCTGCAATGACTATATTTATATTCATTCCTTCAAAAAATATTCTAACTGACAACTTTATTATGACTTTGGGGTATTTTTTAAACAAAAATCTCATTTTATTATTATTATTTTCTGTGTGTGTGAGACAGAGTCTAGCTCGGTCACCCAGACTAGAGTGCAGTTGCGCAATCTTGGCTCACTGTAACCTCTGCCTCCCTGGTTCAAGCGATTCTCCTGCCTCAGTCTCCTGAGTAGCTGGGATTACAGGCACCCACCACCATGCCCAGCTAATTTTTGTATTTTTAGTAGAGACGGGGTTTCACTATCTTGGCCAGGCTGGTCTCAAACTGCTGACCTCATGATCCACCCACCTCAGCCTCCCAAACTGCTGGGATTACAGGCGTGAGCCACCACAGCCAGCCAAAAAACTCATCTTTAAAAACTCAGACGCTTCTAAAGTAAGTGTTTTTAAAAGTTACTGTGACCTTTTCTATATATTTTCTCAGGAAAAGAACAATTTCATTTTTATCATTGATTGTATTAGTGACCATATAACCATGACTACTTGGCTAATGGCATTTCACATTTTTGGTTTCTTGATAATTTTCAAAAGATTTAACCAATTTTGATGACATTTATTACACTACCAAATCATGTCAAGATTTGTATTATTCTTTCTTCCTATTGAAACAAATGATCTAGCAGATGGCAACATTTTTGAATGGACAAATCTTGTACACACAGACAGTACCTTCACCCATATGTTTTGAAAGTGTAATTATTTTTGATGAGTATTTTTCAACAGATTATAATATTTGGTTATTTTAGCTACTTGTAATGGCTATAAGAAATTTTTAATATTTAAGGTTTCACTGATCAAAGTCTCTAGTTCATAGAAATATCAATTCTTTGCTTTAACCCAGAGCCTATATCATAGCCTTTTGCTTAAAACAGTTTGAGATATAATTGGAAAAACAAAAACCTGAGCATGTTTATAGCGTAAAACTTGACAAGTTTGATGTATGTGTACATCTGTGAAACCCTCACTACAATCATATAATAAGCTCATTCAATCTAAAAAATATCTTTGTATCCCTTGATAACCCCTCCTTCCTGCACCTCTCCAATTGTCCCTTCTCCCCATCCCCATTCCCAGGCAACCACTGATCTGCTTTCTGTAATTATGAATTAGATAGCATTTTCTAGAATTCTATATAAATGGAATCACAACACAGGTACTCTATATTCATCTAGCTTATTTCGTGTAACAGTTGTTGTGTATATCAATAGCTTATTCCTTTTTCACTAGTATAATTAGATTCTATTGTGTGGCTCCAACAGTTTGTTTATCCACTCATGTATTGATGGATATTTTAGTTGTTTCCAGTTTGGAGCTATTACAAATAAAGCTACTATAAACATTTGTGTGCAAGTGTTTGTACAGACGTATGATTTTATTTATCTTGAGTAAATAAGAACTCAATGGTTGAATCATATGACATGTATATTTTTAACTTTTGAAGAAATTGCCAAAATGTTTTTCAAAATGGCCATATCATTGTACACTCCCAACAGAAGTGTATGAGAGTTCCAGTTCCAACTGTTTCACATCCTCATCAATAATTAGTGTCGTCAATTTTAAACCATTTCAATAGGTGTATGTGATAATCCATTGTATTGATTTACAATTCTCTAATGACTAATGATGCTGAGCATCATTTTGTGTGTGTAAATAAATACATAAATCTTCCTTGCTGAAGTACATGTGCACATCTTTTGATCATTTTTATTTTTTGTTTTCTTCTTCTTGAGTCTCGCGTTCTTATATACAATGGATACAAGTACTTAGTCAAATAGATAATATGCACACATTTTTCTCTCAGTCTATGATCTATCTTTCATATAAGAGATTTTCATTTTCTGAAATCTGTTCCCCTAAGAACAGAAGTCTTAAGTTTGATGAAGTCTAATTCATAAGTTTTTTTTTTACAAATCATGCTGTTGATATTTTTTGTAAGAAAGCTTTGCCTTAATTAAGATAACACATATATTCTCTTATGCTTTCTTCTGGAAGTTTTATAGTTTGGGGTTTTACATTTAGCTTTATGATTCACTTTTAGTTAATTTTTGAATATGTGAATTAACCAGATGAGCGATACGCTCTTCCTGAGCTTTTTATTCTGTTTTATTAATTTACTTGTCCATCTGAACAACAAGAACACACTGTCTTGATTACCGTATCTAGGGAAGAAATTCAGAAGTCAAATAGTGAAAGTTTTCTAATTTTGTTACAATTTTATTTTAGACATTCTAGATCATTTGCATTTCTATATGCATTTTAGAATCAGCTTGTCAACTTCTAGAAAAAAGTCTGATGGAATTTCGCATAGAAATGCATTGAAACTATAGATCAACTCAAGGAGAACTGACATCTTAACAATAAGATGAGTCTTATAATCCATGAACATGGTATATCTATTTATTTGAGCATTCTTTAATTTTTTTTTCAGTAATGTTTTGTAGTTTTCAGGTCTGGTATATCTTTTGTAAGATTTACTCTTGAGTACCTTTTTATACTATGTAAATTGTGATGTTTCTTTACTTACAATGAATGGGGTCTTTTGTTGCTAGTATTAATATATGGAAATAAAGTTGACTTTTTATATTGATTTCTATATTGATTTTGAATAGTGCATTATTATTAAGGTAAGAGTAGTAGTTCTAGCAGCATTTTGGAGATTTGGTAGAATTTTCTATGTAGAAAATCATATTGTTAGCTAATACTAACAGTTTTACTTCTTCATTTCCAATTTTCCTACCATGTGTTTCATTTCCTTTTTTTTTTTTCCTTTTGCATAGCCTAGACATTTTGACAAAATTTTGAATAAAAGTAGTAAAACAGACATTTTTTACTTGTTTCTGATATTGGGGGGAAATATCAGTCTCTAAGTATTAACTATGATGTTACACACAGGGTTTTTTATTAATGCCTTTACAAGGTTGAAATGGTTTATTTCTATTTTTCAGTTTGTTAAGTGTTTTTGTTTTTTAAGGAATGCCTTTTTCACATTTATTTAAATGATCATACAGTTTTCCTTTTTTAGTCTATCAACATGGAAGATTGCATCTATTGTTTTTTGAATATTATACTAGCCTTGTTGTACTCATGGATTAAGACACATTTGATCATATCTTTTCAGGAGGCACAGCAAGATAGCCAAATAGAAGACATCACTGATCATCCTCCCTAAAGGAGCACCAAATCAAACAACTATCTAAGCAAAAAGCAACTTTGTAAGAACCAAAAATTAGGTGAGCGATCACAGTACCTGTTTTAAATTTTATATCTTTGACAGAGATGCTGAAAAGAGTAGAAAAGATAGTCTTGAATTACCAATGCCCCCCCTCCCCCATCCTCCAGCAGCAGCCATGTGGCACAGAGGGAGAATCCGTGTGCTTGGGAGGGAGAAAGTACAGTGATAGTGGGACTTTCCATTAAAACTCAGTGCAGCCCTGTGACAGCAGAAAGCAACACTGGGCAGAGCTCAGCCAGCGCCTATAGAAGGAGAATTTGGACTGCCCTAACCTGAGGGGAATTGCCCATCCCAGCAGTTGGAACACGAGTTCTGGCAAGCCTCACCTCTGTGGACTAAAGTTCTCTGGGTTCCTAAATAAACTTGCAAGGCAGTCTGGCCATAAGGACTATAATTCCTGGGCAAGTCCTGATACTGTGCTGGGTTCAGAGCCAGTGGACTTGGGGGCACATGATGTAGTGAGACACCAGCTGGAGCAGCAAAGGAAATGCTCCAGGCAGTGCAGTTCACAGCTCTGGGAGATATTCCTTTCCTCTGCTTGAGGAGAGAAGAGGGAAGAGTAAAGAGAACTTTGTCTTGCAACTTGGATGCCAGCTCAGCCACAATAGGATAGGGCACCAGGCAGAGTCCTGAGGCCCCCATTCCAGGCTCTAGCTCCTGGACAACAATTCTAGACACATCTTGGGCCAGAAAAGAGCCAACTGTCTTGAAGGTAAGGACTCAGTCCCAACAGGATTCATCACCTGTGGACTAAAGGGCCCTTTGGCCCTGGATAATTCGCAGTGATACCTAGGCAGTACTCATCATGGGCCTTGGATGAGACTCAGAGATGTGTTGACTTTAGGTGTGACCACCACATTCCCAGCTGTGGTGCTAGTGACTATGGGGAGAGATTTCTGTTGCTTGAGAAAAAGAGAGGAAAGAGTAGAAGGGACTTCATCTTGCAGCTTAGGTACAACCTCGGCCACAGTGGGGTAGAAGACTGAGTGAGCTCCTGGGATCTCTGATTTCAATTTCAAGCCTTGGCTCTTGGATGGAATTTCTGGACCTGCCCTGGGAGCCCACAGCCTTAAAGGGAGAATCCTAGAACTGGCAGCATTCACCACAAGCTGATTAAAAAGCACTTGAACCTTGAGAGTGAACACTGGTGGTGGTCAGCAGTAATCATTACAGGTCTGGGGTAGTGATGGCCACAGGGAGAGACTCTTCTGCTTATGAAAAGGGCAGAGAAGAGTGGGAAGGACCTTGTCTTGTAGCTTGGATGCCAGCTCAGCTGCAGTAGAATAGAGTACCAAGTAGATTCCTAAGGTTTCTGACTCCAGACCCCGGCTCCAAGACAGCCTCTAGACCTTCCCAAGGCCAGAGGGAACTTGCCATCCTGAAGGGAAAGAAACAAGCCTGGATTGCTTTACCACCTATCATTGGGTGAGATCCAATGCCAGATTTGACCCAGCATAGTTCCAGTGGTGGCAACAGGGGTGTCTGTGCCACCCCTTCCCCAGCTCCAGGGAGCTCAGTACAAAGACAGAGAGACTTTGTTTGGGAAAAAGTAAGAGAAAAGAACAAGAGTCTCTGCCTGGTAATCCAGAGAATTCTTCTGGCTATTATCCAAGACCACCAAGGGAGTACCTTTACGAGTCTGCAAGAACCACAGCATTACTGGGTTTGGGGTGCCGAGATATGGGTATAGTGACCAAAAACATAGATTACATAACCCAAGTCCCTTTGAATACCCAGAACACCTTCCCAAGGACTGGTACAAACAAGCCCTGACTGCAAAGACAACAATAAATACTTAACTATTCAATGCCCAGATACTGACAAACATCCACAAGCACCAAGACCTTCCAGGAAAACATGACCTCATCAAACAAACTAAATAAGGCACCAATAACCAATTCCAGAAAGACACAGGTATGCAACCTTTCAGACAGAATTCAAAATAGCTGTTTTAAGATAATTTAGTGAAACTCAAGATATCACAGAAAAGGAATTCAGAATCCTATCAGATAAATTTAACAAAGAGGTTGAAATAATTAAGCAGAAATTCTGGCACTAAAAAATGCAATTGACATACTGAAGAATGCATCAGAGTCTCTTAACAGCAGACTTGATTAAGCAGAAGAAAGAAGTAGTGAGCGTGAAGACAGGCCATTTGAAAATACACAGTCAGAGGAGACAAAAGAAAAAAGAACAAAAAGAAATGTTGCACACCTACGGGATCTAGAAAATAGCTCTAAAGGTCAAATCTAAGAGTTATTGGCCTTAAAGAGAAGGTAAAGAGAGAGATCAGAGTAGAAAGTTTATTCAAAGGGATAACAACAGAGAATTTCCCAAACCTAGAGAAAGATATCAATACTCAAGTAAAAGAAAGTTATACAACACCAAGCAGATTAAACCCAAGTAAGATCACTTCAAGACATTTAATAATCATACTCCCAAAAGTCAAAGATAAAGAAAGAATCATAAAAGCAGCAAAAGAAAGGAAACAACATGTAATAGAGCTCCAAAACATCTGGCAGCAGACATTTTTAGTAGAAACCTTAGAGGCCAGGAGAGAGTGGCATGACATATTTAAAGTGCTAAAGGAAAATAACTTTTGTCTTAGAAGAGTATATGCAGTGACATGACGGAAAAATAAAGACTTTCGCAGACAAACAAAAGGTGATGAATTTTATCAACACCAGACCTGTCTTACAAGAAATGCTAAAAAAGCTCTTCAATCTGAAAAAAATAAGACATTAATGAGCAATAAGAAATCATCTGAAGGTGCAAAACTCACTGGTAATAGTAAGTACACAGAAAAACATGGAATATGGTAACACTGTAATGTGGTGTGTCTACTACTCATATCATGAGTAAAAAGACTAAAAGATGAACTGATCAAAAATAATAACTACAACAGCTTTTCAAGACATAGTACAATAAGACAGAAATAGAAACAACAAAAAAGTTAAAAAGCAGAGGGACAAAGTTATACTGTACAGTTTTTATCAGTTTTCTCTTTGCTGGTTAGTTTGTTCATGCAATCAGTGTTAAGTTGCCATCAGTTTAAAATAATTGGTTATAAGACATTATTTGCAAGCCTCATGGTAACCTCAAATAAAAAAACATGCCACAGAACTTCTAGCTGACTCTTTAAGGAAAAAGAAAACATGCAACAGACACACAGAAAATAAAAACAAGAAATTAAAATATACCACCAGAGAAAAAATCACCTTCACTGAAAGAAAGACAGGAAGGAAGGAAAGAAGGAAAACCATAAGACAACCATAAAACAAATAAAATGGCAAGAATAAGTTATTGCTTATCAATAATAATATTGAATGTAAATGAATTAAACTGTCCAATCAAAAGACACAGAGTGACAGAATGGATTTAAAAAAAAAAAAAAATGACCCAGTGATCTGTTGCCTACTAGAAACACACTTCACCTATAAAGACACACGTGGACTAAAAAGGGATGAAAAAGATATTCCATGCAAATGGAAACCAAAAAAAGATCAAGAGTTAACTACATTTATATCAGACAAAATGTATTTCAAGAAAAAACTATAAAAAAAAGAAAAGGAAGGTCATTATATAATGATAAAGTGGTCAATTCAGCAAAAAAATATCACAATTGTAAATATATGCACCCAATAGTGGAGCACCCAGATATACAAAGTAAATGTTATGAGAGCTAAAGAGAGAGATAGAGCCCCAACACGATTATAGCCAGAGATATCAACACCTCACTTTCAGTATTAGACAGATCATTTAGACAGAAAATCAACAAAGAAATATCAGACTTAATCTACACTATGGACCTTATGAATCATGTATGCACCTTATGCATCTACACTATGGACCTTATACATGTTAAGGAAACACTTTAATGATTGCAGAATACACATTCTTCTCAGCACATGGATCATACTCAAGGATAGACCATAAGTTAGGTCACAAAACCAGTTCTGAAAAATTCAAAAAAATTGAAATTATATCAAATATTTTCTCTGATCACAATGAAATAAAACTAGAAATCAATAACAATAGGAATTTTTGAAACTACACAAACACATGGAAACTAACCAATATGCTCCTGAATGACCAGTGGGTCAATGAAGGAATTAAGAAGAAAATTGAAGAATTTCTTGAAACAAATGATAATGAAAACACAACCTGTCAAAACCAATGGAAGATAGCAAAAGCACTACTAAGGGAAAAAGGTCTCAGCTGTAACTGTGAAAGGTACATCAAAAAACTCGAAAGACCTGAAATAGACAACTTCACAATTCATCTTAAAGAACTAGAAAAGAGCTGGGTGTGGTGGCTCATGCCTGTAATCCCAGCACTTTCGGAAGCCGAGGCAGGTGGATCAAGATGAGGTCAGGAGATCGAGACCATCCTGGCTAACATGGTGAAGCCCTACCTCTACTAAAAATACAAAAAATTAGCCTGATGTGGTGGCGGGTGCCTATAGTCCCAGCTACTCAGGAGGCTGAGGCAGGAGAATGGTGTGAACCCGGGAGGCGGAGCTTGCAGTGAGCCGAGATTCTGCCACTACACTCCAGCCTGGGTGACAGAGCAAGACTCCGTCTCAAAAAAAAAAGAACTAGAAAAGAAAGAGCAAACCAAACCAAAAATTAGTAGAATAGAAATAATGAAGATCAGAGAAATAAATATAATTGAAACAAACAGTACAAAAGATCAATGAAACAAAAGCCAGTTTTTTATAAACAAAATTGGCAAACCTTTAGCTAGACTAAGAAAAAAAGAGAGAAGATCCAAATAAATAAAATCAGAGATGGTAAGTAAACATTATAACCAAGCCCTCAGGACATTAAAGATCATTAGATCGACATCATTAGATCTTTAAAGTTGGCAACTATATGCCAATAAATTGGAAAAACTAAAAGAAATGGATAAATTCCTAGACACAAGTAACCTACCAAGATTGAACCATGAAGAAATCCAAAACCTGAACAGGTCAATAACGAGAAACAAGATCAACGCTATAATAAAAAGTCTACCAGCAAAGAAAAAGCCAGGACCTAATGGCTTCACTGCTGATTTTTACCAAAAATTTAAAGAACTAATACCAATCCTACTCAAACTATTTTGAAAACATGGAGGAGGAAGTAATACCTCCAAACTCATTCTATGAGGCCAGTATTATCTTGATATCAAAACCAGACAAACACAATAATAATAATAAACAATTACAGGCCAATATCCCTGATGAACTTTGATACAAAAATTCTCAACAGGCTGGGCGCGGTGGCTCACGCCTGTAATCCCAGTACTTTGGGAGGCCAAGGTGGGCGGATCATGAGGTCAGGAGATCGAGACCATCTCGGCTAACACGGTGAAACCCCATCTCTACTAAAAATACAAAAAATTAGTCGGGTGTGGTGGCAGGCGCCTGTAGTCCCAGCTACTCGGGAGGCTGAGGCAGGAGAATGGCGTGAACCGGGAGACAGAGCTTGCAGTGAGCCGAGATTGCGCCACTGCACTCCAGCCTGGGCAACAGAGCGAGACTCCGTCTCAAAAAAAAAAAAAAAAAAAATTCTCAACAAAATACTAGTAAACCAAATTCAACAATGCATTAAAAATATCATCCATCATGACCAAGTGCAAATTATCCCAGGGACACAAACATGGTTCAACACATGCAAATCAATCAATGTAATACATCATATCTACAGAATGAAGGACAAAAACAATATGATAATTTCAACTGACGCTGAAAAAATATTTGATAAAATTCAACATCCCTTCATGATAAAAACTCTCAAAAAACTGGGTATAGAAGGAACATACTTCAACATAATAAAAGCCGTATACAAAAGACCAACTGCTAGTATCATACTGAACGAGGAAAAGCTGAAAACCTTTCCTCTAAGATCTGTAACATGACAAGAATGACCACTTTCACCACTGTTATTTAACACAGTACTGGAGTCCTTGCCCGAGCAATCAGACAAGAGAAATAAATAAAGGGCATCCCAACAGGTAAGGAAAAAATTAAATTATTCTTGTTTGCAGATGACTTGATCTTATATTTGGAAAAACCTAAAGACTTCACAGGAAAACTGTTAGAATTGATAAACAAATTCAGTAAAGTTGTGGGATACAAAGTCAACACACAAAAAATAGTCACATTTTTATATGCCAACAGTGAACAATGTGAAAAAGAAATTTTAAAAGTAATCCCATTTACAATAGCCACACAAAAAATTAAATACCTAGGAATTAACCAAAGAAGTGAAAGACCTCTATAATGAAAACTATAAAACACTGATGAAAGAAATTGAAGGCCGGGCGCGGTGGCTCAAGCCTGTAATCCCAGCACTTTGGGAGGCCGAGACGGGCGGATCACGAGGTCAGGAGATCGAGACCATCCTGGCTAACCCGGTGAAACCCCGTCTCTAGTAAAAAATACAAAAAATAGCTGGGCGAGGTGGCGGGTGCCTGTAGTCCCAGCTACTCGGGAGGCTGAGGCAGGAGAATGGCGTAAACCCGGGAGGCGGAGCTTGCAGTGAGCCGAGATCCGGCCACTGTACTCCAGTCTCGGCAACAGAGCAAGACTCCGTCTCAAAAAAAAAAAAAAAAAAAAAAAGAAATTGAAGAGGACACCAAAAAATGGATAAATATTTCATGTTAGTGGATTGAAAGAATCAATATTGTTAAAATGTCCATATTATCCCAAGCAATCTACAGATTCAATGCAATCCCTAGCAAAATATCAATGACATTCATTGCAGAAATAGAAAAAACAATCCTAAAATGTATATGGAACCAAGAAAGACCCAGAATAGCCAACACTATCCTAAGCAAAAAGACCAAAACTGAAACAATCACATTACCTGACTTCAAATTACACTACAGAGCTATAGCAACCAAAACAGCATGGTACTGGCATAAAAACAGACACATAGACCAATGGGGTGGAATAGTGAACCCAGAAACAAATCCACACACCTACAGTGGACTCACTTTCAACAAAGGTGCCAAGAACACACAGAGTGGGGAAAAGACAGTATCTTCAGTAAATAGTGCTGGGAAAACTGGATATCCATATGCAGAAGAATGAAACTAGACCCCTATCCCTTGCTATATACAAAAAATCAAATCAAGTCTTAGATTTAAGTCTTAAATCCATTAATTCCTTCAAACTAAAAGAAACAACTAAAAGGAAACATTGAGGAAACTCTCCAGGACATTGGAGACTTCTTGGGTAATACCTCACAAACACAGGCAACCAACGCAAAAATGGACACATGGGATCACATCAAGTTAAAAACCTTCTGCACAACAAAGGAAATAATCAACAAGGTGAAAAGACAACTCACAGAATGGGAAAAAATATTTGCAAACTATGTATCTGACAAGGGACTAATAACTAGAATATATAAGGAGTTCAAACAATTCTTAGGAGTAAAATCTAATAAAACAATTTTTAAAAGGGGCAAAAGATCTGAATAGGCATTTTTCAAAAGAAGACATGCAAATGGCAAACAGGTATATAAAAGGTGCTCATCGGCCAGGTGCAGTGGCTCATGCCTGTAATCCCAGCACTTTGGGAGGCCGGGGAAGGCAGATCATAAGGTCAGGAGATCGAGACCATCCTGGCCAACATGGTGAAACCCTGTCTCTACCAGTACAAAAATTAACTGGGCATGGTGCCGTGCACCTGAAGTCCTGGCTACTCGGGAGGCTGAGGCAGAAGAATCGCTTGAACCCGGGAGGCGGAGGTTGCAGTGAGCCAAGATCACACCGCTGCACTCCAGCCTGGCAACAGAGCGAGACTCCATTAAAAAAAAAAAAAATTAAAATTAAGAGAATAAAAGATTATCATCATCATTGATTATCAGAGAAATGCAAATCAAATCTATAATGAGGTATCTCATTCCAGGTAAAGTGGCTTTTATACAAAAGACAGGCAATAACAGAGGCTGGCGAGGATATGGAGAAAAGGGAACCCTGGAACACTGTTGGTGGAAGTGTAAATTAATACAGCCATTATAAGGAATAGTTTGGAGTTTCCTCAAAACACTGGAAATAGAGCTACCATATGATCCAGCAGTCTCACTGCTAGGTATATACCCAAAAGAAAGGACATTAGTATATTGAAGAGCGATCTGAACTCCCATGTTATTGCAGCACTATTCACAATAGCCAACATTTGGCAGCAACCTAAGTGTCCATCAACAGATGAATGGATAAAGAAAAGGTGGTGCATATACACAATGGAGTATTCTGCAGCCATAAAAAAGAATAAGATACTGTCATTTGGCTTGCAACAACATGGATGGAACTGGAGGTCATAATGTTAAGTGAAATAAACCAAGCACAGAAAAACAAACTTTACGTGTTCTCACTTGCTTGTGGGAACTAAAACTTAAAACAAACTCATACAGGTAGCGAGTAGAATAATGGCTACCAGAAGCTGGGAAAGGTAGTAGCAGGGGAGATGGGGGAATGGTAAATGAATACAAAAATATAGTTAGAATGAATAAAATCTAGTATTTGATAGCGCAACAGGGTGACTACAGTCAATGATAATTTGTCATACATTTTTAAAGAACCAAGAGTATAATTGGACTGTTTGTAACACAAACAAAGAATAAGTGCTTGAGATGAAGGATACTTCATTTACCCTGACGTGATTATTACGCATTGTATGCCTGTATCAAAATATTTCTTGTACCTCATAAATATATATATCTACTATGTACCAACAAAAATTAAAAATAAATTTAAAAAAATTTTTATTAACCTGTATTATCCTTTTTATGTACTGTTGGAATTGATCTGTTAAAATTTTGTGGAAAACTGTTTTTGGTTTGTAGTTTTCCTTTCTTGAAATTTCTGTGTTTGGTTTTTGGTATCAGATTAATGCTAGCCTTATAGAATTAGTTGGGAAGTAGTCTCCTCTTTTTAATTTTCTGTAAGAGTTTGTTTAGAGCTGATATTTATTTCTTAAATGATTGGTAGAATTTACAAGTGAAGACTTCGGCTTGGAGTTCCCTTCATGGGAAGATTTTTTAACTAAATATTCAATTACTTTAACAAACAGAGGTCTATTCAAGATAATCTATTTCTTTTTGATTAAGCTATGTGAGAATGTTTCTTTGAATAAATCTGTCCCTTTCATCTAAGTTGTCAAATATTCTTGACATAAAACTGTTAATGCTATTACCCTATTAGGCTTTTAATACCAATAAATTCTTTAAAATTCTAATATTGGTAATTTGTGTCCTCTCTCTCTCCTTTATTGGTTTGTTTTCTAATTATTCTGGTTAGAGATTTATCAATATCTCCTCAAAGAGCCAGCTTTGGGGTTTATTGATTTTCTTTAATTTTTTTGGCTTTCTATTTCAATGATTTATAGTCTGATCTTATTTTTTTCTGTATAATTGAATTTAACTTGCTCTTCTTTTTTTCTAGATTCTGAAGATGGAATCTGAGGTCATTGATTTGAGACCTTTTTTTTTTTTTTGAGACAGAGTCTCACTCTATCGCCCAGGCTGGAGTGCAGTGGCGTGATCTCCGTTCACTGCAAGCTCTGCCTCCCGGGTTCACGCCATTCGCCTGCCTCAGCCTCCCGAGTAGCTGGGACTACAGGCGCCCGCCACCACGTCCAGCTAATTTTTTGTGTTTTTAGTTGAGACCGGGTTTCACAGTGTTAGTCAGGATGGTCTCGATCTCCTGACCTTGTGATCTGCCCACCTGGGCCTCCCAAAATGCTAGTATTACAGGCATGAGCCACTGCACCCGGCAAGACCTTTTTTTCTAATGTAATTATGGTGTGCTATAATTTTCCCTCTAAGTACTGCTTTAGCTGTGTTCCATAAATTTTGATGTTTTGTTTTTATCTTCATTCAGGTCAAAATACTTTTCAATTCCCCTTTTGATATCTTCTTTAACTAATGGATTGTTTAGAAATGTATTGTTTACTATCCAAATACTTGGAACTAGTTGGGACAATTAGTATTCTAATATCTTCTTCTGGGTTTGCTTTCTAATTTAATTTCACTTTAGTAAGAGAACGTATTTTGTATGACATGAATCCTTCAAATTTTTTGAGACTTGTTTTATGGTTCAGAATATGGTCTAACTTGGTGAGTGTTCTGTCTACACTTGCTGAGGCAGGAGAATGGCGTAAACCTGGGAGGCGGAGCTTGCAGTGAGCTGAGATCGCGCCACTGCACTCCAGCCTGGGTGACAGAGCCAGACTCCGTCTCAAAAAATAAATAAATAAATAAATAAATAAATAAATAAATAAATAAATAAAATAAAATAAAATAAAATAAAATAAAAAAATGTGTTCTGTCATTGGGTGAAGGCAGCAACTACTGATATGATAAGGTGTCAATGAGAAAAAGTTGGGTAATAGTATTGTTCAAGTGTTCTATAACCTTACTAATTTTCTGTCTGTGCTACCAATTATTAAGAGAGAGATTGTGGATTTTTCTTTATCTTTACAGTTATATCAGATTTTGCTTTAAGTATTTAAAGCTTTAGTCTTTGGGGCCTAAATGTTTAGAGCCAGTTGTCCTCTTGATGAATTGACACCTTTACCACTATGAAATAACCATGTTTATCTTAGTATCAATGGGAATATTCTTTACTTTACAATATACTTTGATATTAATTTAGTTACTACCAGTTTGTTTGTTTTAACTAGCATTAGCATTGCATTTTTTTCATTTTGACTTTTAACTTATTTGTATTTTTACTTTCAAATGCATTAGACGGTTGTCTACAGTAGCTGTTGGGAACAGGCAGTTTTAATTCTGTGTGAATTCTGGGTATTATTTCCTCTAATCCTTCTAGGTAGCACTTCCCCAGCCAGTTTCCTCAAATGCATGCACTGATTAGTACTAAACTGAATACTACAAATTTGCAGAATTTTCCCTACATAGCTCTTTCTTCTCTGGTACTCTGCCCCGTGAAATCTAACAACCTTGGCTTCCCCAGGCTTGCAGCTAAGTCTTCTCAACACAAAACCGCTAGATTCTGCCTGGGTTCCCTCTTCCTATACTGCAGAGTAGAAACTTTTTCCACACAATAAGTTGGGGCAGTTGTAGGGCACTCTTCATTTGTCTCGCATTTCCAGGATCATTATCTTTCATGACCTGATACCCTATGTATTGCATGCCCTTTTTAAAAAACATATTTTCTTCTGATGTTTTTGTTATTTCAAGCAGTAGGGTAAGTCTAGTTCCTGTTATTTCATCTTGACCAGAAGTAAAATCTCTCAATCTTCTTTTTAATATTTTCTAGAACATAGAGTCTCAGTTGCCAAGTAAATCAAACATTTTTTTCTTTTTTTTTTTTAGACAGAGTCTCGCTCTGTCACCAGGCTGGAATGCAGTGGCACGATCTCGGCTCACTGCAACCTCTGCCTCCTGGGTTCCAGCAATTCTCCTGCCTCAGCCTCCTGAGTAGCTGGGATTACAGGTGCCCACCACCACATCCGGCTGATTTTTTGTATTTTTAGTAGAGACTAGGTTTCACCAAGTTGGCCATGATGGTCTTGATCTCTTGACCTCGTGATCCGCCCACCTCAGCCTCCCAAAGTGCTGGGATTACAGGTGTGAGTCACCACGCCCAGCCAAACATGTTTTTAATTTTTGAAATTCTGAATGACTATAATGTATTAGCAACAAGTATAAAGTTTAAGACATACTGATACACTTCAGAATTCACAAATATGCTCTAAAATTTTTTCCCTTTAATCATATGAAGCATCTGTTTCAAATTCTGAAGCATTGTTTTGTTCATAGTACCAGTCTGATTATTTTCCTCATATAAGGAGTAAACTACTCTGAAAGAGTCTTTTCCTTTTTTTTTTTTTTTTTTTTTTTTTGGTTAACTAATGCGACAACTTTAAAAATTAAATTTAACTTAAATTCAAACACAAAGAAATCAGTAATGATACCTCCCTGAGTTAGAAATACATTCAATTCTCTTTGGTCTTGATGCTTAAAAACTTGTAAGGTTTATAATTTTGATGAAGAAATGCCCTGCACACTTTCTTTTTTTTTTTTTTTTTTTTTTTTTTTTTTTTGAGACGGAGTCTCACGCTGTTGCCCAGGCTGGAGTGCAGTGGCGCGATCTCGGCTCACTGCAAGCTCCGCCTCCCGGGTTCACGCCATTCTCCTGCCTCAGCCTCCCGAGTAGCTGGGACTACAGGCGCCCGCCACCGCGCCCGGCTAATTTTTTGTATTTTTAGTAGAGACGGGGTTTCACCGTGGTCTCGATCTCCTGACCTTGTGATCCGCCCGCCTCGGCCTCCCAAAGTGCTGGGATTACAGGCGTGAGCCACCGCGCCCGGCCTTCCCTGCACACTTTCAAGAACAGGTAGTGAGACAGCTTAAAGAGGGCTTGGAAATTCAGTCTTTATGTCTTGGATTTTCAGCGTTTAGGGATGATGTATACTTGCCTCTAGTGACTCTACAGCCCTATACCCTGCACAATTTCTGGTGCTCATCGAATGCTGAAAAACAAAACAAAACAAAACAAAACAAAAACTTCCCTTTTGTTGCCCACAAAAAAAAAAAAAATCAGTAAGAGTGCAATCGGAGCAAGCTTATGATTTTAATCATTGTTGCCTAAGGCTTTAATGTCAGGGCATCAGGCATCGGGCCAAAGAGATTAAATTCACCCAGGACCTCACAGCAATTGACTTGTCTTTTAAAAACACAGCATTACAACAATGAGAATGCGGCCTTGGCTATATTTCAGATTTGTTCATCTTTCATTGGTTTATTTTGAGAAGAAAGGTATTAGATTAAACAATGTCAAGAACATTCTTGAAGGGAAAAGGAATGCATAAACAGGCAACTCAGAGCTGCGGGACAGGAGAGCATGGGTGGCAGAAGAGCTGACCCTCCACACTTGCCTCCATGTTGGCAGGAGCACCACGGGGACAGATCCAGACTAGGCTCAATGTTATCAGGCTCTGGGCTGTTTGAAACTCACCTCGCAACCATATAGACAGATGTGGATAGACAGGAGAAGTTAGACATGGCCCAGGTCATGCAGGCAAACGCCACTGAAACAAGCCATGGGCAAGCCAGGTGCAGAGGAGAGAGAGGTCTCAGGAGCACAGTTGGGGACAAGGATCTAGGCTGGTGAAGGAAAAGGTTCCAGACCGCTGGGTCATTCACTTCAGCAGCATTTGCCGCATCTCTCCTGGGGACCAGGCACCGTGCCCTTGACTGGAGGTACGGATGAGCAGGAGTCAGTCCCTGCCTCAGGGAGGACACCACTAAGGGAGGGAATTTCCAGGAGACGACTGTACCCTCTGAGATCCAGTCACCTGTTGTTGGTATAAGGAAATGCAGTGTGAAGCTGCAGGCGGCAACAGAAAAATCTGGCGTGGGTTCTGAGGGCATGTCTCCCTAGCATTTCTCCTGTTCTGAAAAGTCACTACTCCATTCCCCAAGCCCTTGCTTTCCTCTTTGACCCTGTATCTCTCTTTTTCACACTTACATGCACGCATACACAAGCATACCCCACCATGCAAGAGTCATAAACAACTAGCTCTGATAAAAGAGGAGATCTCCAAAAGCGGCACCGGGAGGTTTGTGGGGGAACAGACAAGGGAAGTATCAGTTATTGGAAGAAAGAAGGGACAGAGAAGTTTCTAGAAAGGGGACAGTCGAATACACTTTTTTTTTTTTCCAGACGGAGTTTCGCTCCTGTTGCCCAGGCTGTGGTGCAATGGCACAATCTCAGCTCACTGCAACCTCCGCCTCCCAGGTTCAAGGGATTCTCCTGCCTCAGCCTCCCAAATAGCTGGGATTACAGGTGCCCGTCACCACGCCTTGGTAATTTTGTATTTTTAGTAGAGATGGGGTTTCACTGCATTGGCCAGGCTGGTCTCGAACTCCTCACCTCAGGAGATCCACCGTCTCGGCCTCCCAGAGTGCTGGGATTACAGGCATGAGCCACAGCACCAGCGAGTACAGTTTTTAAAAGAATGAAATGTACTAAGTATTTGGAGAAGGAGAGTTAGGAGAGCAAGGAAGGGAGAGAAAGCTACGTGGTCAAAGCCTCCAGGGTGTGAAAAGGCCTAGAGTGTCCTGCAGGATGGAAACCTTCAGGTGGCAGGGAGTGGCTGGCAAAGAGCTGGGAGGGGGGTGGGCTCTGGGGGGCCCCAGGCCTCACAGGATTTTGAGGCCTGGGGCTTCTTCATCCCAGGAAGAATGAGGTGCTGGAAAGTGCCCCCCTGAACTTTTGAAAGCCAGTTACATGGAAAACAGTGTCACATAGGGAGTGACAGAAAGTAAGAAAATCAATTAAAAAGTTACTGCAGGGCAGGGTGCGTGGCCCGTGCCTATAATCCCAGCCCTTTGGGAGGCTGAGGCAGGGAGATCATTTAAGCCCAGGAGTTTCAAGATAAGCCTGGGCAACATGGCAAAAACCCATCTCTACTAAAAATACAAAAATTAGCAGGGCTTGGTGGCGTGTGCCTGTAATCCCACGGAGACTGAGGTGGGAGAATTGCTTGAGCCTGGAAGGCAGACGTTGAAGTGAGCTGAGATCATGCCACTGCACTCTAAGCTGGGCAACAAATCCAGACCTTGTTTCAAAAAAAAAAAGTTACTGTAGTAGCCCAGGCAAAAGACATTGATGGCTTTTCACATTCCAGAATATTCCTGGCATGAGAATTTTATGAGCACATAAAATTAGAACTCACCTATTGGTATCCACACACTAACAGAACTAGGAGATTCCCTACGTGGATTCCCTCTCATTCCTTCCAACTCCACCTCCCACAGAGAAAATGTCTTGTTTACTGTAGCTTTAAATTGTTTTAAATTTTACATCTCTACTTTTCACAATACCTAGAAGGGATGCGGGCAGAGAGAAAGTGGTTAATAGATAACATCGCCCTTAAAGAAAGGCAACACTGGATAAAATATAACTGCGTGACCTGCTCTTGCTCCCTGTACGTGCAAATGGCACAGTCCCCTCAAGCGTCGTTAATGAAATCAGGGAGTGACACAAGGGCCGTAACCTCCAGGCGGGGCGGGGACCCAGCCCACAGAGTGCATTCCTCAGAGACAGAGCCTCCTCCACTGGGTCTCTATAGCTGGAAATACAGAGAGATAAAACCAAACATGAATAATGAGCCTGTCATTCAGATGTTAGCCTCCACTTTGAAAATGCACTACAACTATTTCCAAGATAAGAACTGAAAGCCTGAGCTGAGTACCTGCTCTGCCTTGAACAACTGCAAGGGAATCTAGAGCCGGGGTACCCTTTGTGAAAGATTATAATTACTGCCACACCTGTGTTTCGCAGGTGGTTTTTCGAGAGGGCAGCGAGTGAAAAAATACAGCGGGTGAGATGATAGGTAAATATAAAATGTTAACAAATAAATACACATAACATAGTATTTGACTTTAACAATCAGGAAAGGCTTTCCTTTACCAACAGCCAACACACACATATATGATACGTGTTATGAGAACATGGCATTGGCCGGGCATGGTGGCTGACGCCTGTAATCCCAACACTTTGGGAGGCTCAGGTGGGCAGATCACTTGAGGCCAGGAGTTCAAGATCAGCCTGGCCATCATGGTGAAACCTGTCTCTATTAAAAATACAAAAATTAGGCCAGGTGCAGTGGCTCACGCCTGTAATCCCAGCACTTTAGGAGGCCGAGGTGGGCTGATTATCTGAGGCCAGGAGTTCGAGACCAGCCTGGCCAACATGGTGAGACCCTGTCTCTACTAAAAATGCAAAAATGAGTCAGGTGCGGTGGCACAACCCTATAGTCCCAGCTGCTTGGGAGGCTGAGGCAGGAAAATCGCTGGAACCCGGGAGACGGAGGTTGCAGTGAGCCGACACTGTCCCACTGCACTCTAAATAAATAAATAAATAAAAATACAAAAATTAGCCAGGCATGGTGGCGCACACCTATAGTCCCAGCTACTCAGGTGGCTGAGGCAGGAGAATCTCCGGAACCTGGGAGGTGGAGGCTGCAGTGAGCTGAGATCGCGTCTCTGCATTACAGCCTGGGCAACAAAGCAAGACTCCATCTCAAAAACAAACAAACAAACAAACAAATAAATAAATAAATAAATAACGTGGCATCTTATTTTCTGAGTTCTTCTCGTTTCCTTCTCTACTTTGTCTCTGTGTCTATTTTTACATCTCTGAAAATCATTCCAAGGCACTGAGTGATTGTCTGAGGATGTCTGCTACTGTTTTTCATAGCCATCTGCCATCTTTGCTGGCTCTTCACATTTTCCCTGGACTCTTTTTACCTTGTCTTAGAACTCATCTGAGCCTCAGGGTCTACTTGAGATAGAAACGCGGTATCTTAGGACAAGCTCTACCCAAGGAAGGAATTCAGGCCACAAGGAGCCTCCAAATGTCCCAGCCTGCTCCTCCCTGGGTGAACACAGCTCTGGCTGTAATTCAAAGCTCTCCTAAAAGTGTAACCACCCAAGGGGTTCACTTTGCTTGCTGCCTAGACAGAGCTGAGTCATCAAGACAGAGGAACTGCAATAGCGAAAGAGTCATTCACGCAGAGTCGGCTGTGCGGGAGACCAGAGTTTGATTATTACTCAAATTAGTCTCCCCGAGCTTTCGGGGAACAGAATCTTTAAGGATAACTTGGTGGGTGGTGGGAAGCCAGTGAGCCGGGAGTGCTGATTGGTCAGAGATTAAATCACAGGGAGTCAGAACTGTCTTCTCGCATCAAGTCGGTTCCTGGTTGGGGGCCACAAGGTCAGATGAGCCAGTTTATTGATCTGGGTGGTGCCAGCTGATCCATAAGTGCAGAATCTGCAAAATATCTCAAGCACTGATTTTAGGAGCAGTTTAGGGAGTGTCAGAATCTTGTAGCCTCCAGCTGCATGACTCCTAAACCATAATTTCTAATCTTATGGCTAATGTTAGTCCTACAAAGGCAGTCTAGTTCCCCGGCAAGAAGGTGGTCTGCTTTGGGAAAGGGCTGTTACCGTCTTTGTTCAAACTATAAACTAAGTTTCTCCCAAAGTTAGTTCAGCCTATGCCCAGGAATGAACAAGGACAGCTTGGAGGTTAGAAGCAAAATGGAGTCAGTTAAGTTAGATCTCGTTCACTGTCTCAGTCATAAATTTGCAAAAGCAGTTTCAAAAGCTGTGCTTGTCAGTTGGCCTCACATCTGCATGTCTACTTCAGTGGCCACAAAATTTCCAGAGCTTAGCACCTTTCTCCACTTTTGTTGGATACCTGGCTCATCCCACAAGTACTTCTGCAAATATACTTTTTATTTAAGTTATTTGCTTTCCTCAGAAACTAGAGCATCATTGAGGGAGCAAATGTCTGTAAAGTTCCTAGAGGAGCTCTCATTCCCGAGGCTGAAGCACGAAAGCCCATCATTGCTCCAAAGTACGTGCTTGCTCTCATGACAACCTCAGGTTCAAGATCAACAGCTAGTAATATTTAGGGAAGGCCTTGCTTTGTTTTGGTGTGTAGTTAAGCATCACTCCCACTGAGGAGTTTTACACACACACACACACACACACACACACACACACACACTAGAGAAATACAGAGAGCTGAAGATACACAGGTAGGCAGAGTATGTGGAGATACAGCACCAAGGTCAGAAACATCACTGGGGTCCAAACTCAAATGGCTTCACAGTCTTCCAAGGAACACTAATGTGTAAATGTGGTTGGTGGGGGTGGGTGGAGAGGACAATAGGGAAAGATAAGAGCTTCAGGGAATTGAAGAGTGCCCAAGGTCTTCACATTTCAATGATTTTAAATTCATATTTTGAGACATGTCTGCAGGCAGCAGAGGCTTGAAGATCACAGCCTGAGACATCCTGATTCTGTCATGCTGCCCGAACATTGCTTCCTCTACTGCTGTTGTTGTTGGCACTAAACCTTACTGCCCAGACTGCCATCCAATTAGTAATAGGATTCATCAACACTTTTGAATTAAGTGGGGGGGAGGTACAGAAGGATGTCATTCATTCATGCCCACCATCATAGGAGATGCAAGCTTCATAAAACAAATCCATGCCCTCAACCAGCTAGGGAACAATGTGAGGACATAGGGTTTGTAAATAAGGGCTGGATTACAACGCAGTGCAGGATCAATGTAAACAAGCCTGACATGGAAAAATACCCATCATGGGGTGTTAGAGTAGAATGGATTCTTTCCAGGTGTGGTCAACTAGAAAAACATCACCAAAATATTTGGGGCTGGGCACAGTGGCTCACACTTATAATCCCAACACTATGGAATGCTGAGGCAGGAGGATTGCTTGAGCCCAGGTATTCATGACTAGCCCAGGCAACACAGAGAGACCCCGTCTGATGAAAGAAATAATCTGAGCATGGCGGTACACACCTGTAGTCCCAGCTACTTGGGAGGCTGAGGAAGGAGGATCACTTAAGCCTAGGAGTTCAAGGTTGCAGTGAGTTCTAATCATGCCATTGTACTGCAGCCTCAGCAACAGAGTAAGCCCCTGTCACCCCCACTCCCAAAACTGAGATTTTTACTATGCTTGAAAAATAAATCGGATTTTAGAGATAGAGTAATGTAAGGTCAGTCTCCTCATTTATTGCAAAAAAATATTATTTTCAGACATTAAAATTGCAAATGGACATTCACACTGCCTCCACAGACCAACTGAGCTTATCTGTGGAGCTTGATAAAGATGACAAAGAGAGTTATTGAAAAAGGTTTCTGAAGTCTGGAATGAAATCTAGAGATGGGTTCTAGGAGCACAGATGATCCAGATTAAAGAAAATAGACAGAGCTGTGTGGACAGCTCTTCCCCATCACTGTGAAATCTGCCAGAGAGCCCAGACACCACTCCTGATCTCCCAGCTACAACAGCAGTACCAACAGCTTGGATAACTCATCCCAAGGAGAGTCTAAACTATCCAGAAAGGATAGATCTGTCAAAATATTTGTGTAAGCTTGGCAATTTTGAGCTGCTTATTAATAGGTTTTTTTCCCAACTCAATTTGCAGTGCAAAGTTCCATAATTAACCTTCCAACAATACTTCATTCTGGTTGGAGTTAAAAATCTTCACAAAATAAATAGAATTCCTGGTATAGCTACCATCTGAGGGCCTCTAAATGATTCGCACGCAACATCCTGTCTTCATCATTATAAATGTGAGGGTTCTTGGATTGCAAGCAACCAAAACCAGATCAAACTAATTTAAGTAAAAATAGATTTTATTGGCTCATAGAATGGGAAGCAAGTCTCCAGAAACAGATCTTAGGAGGGAGTAAGAGCTAAATGCTAGTCTCTCTGGGGTAATACCCTTGAATGAATGAGCACTAATTGTTTTTAATCTCGGCCTAACACTCAACTTCCACAGGGAGACTGTGACTGAACTTGGGTCATATGCTTACTTCATGGTAGGTAAGTGGGAAATGCCTTGGACACCAGTCCCATCAACATTATCCCCAGTAAAAGTTTTGTTTTCCTAAGGGAAATTGAGGTGCAATTTTGGAGGGAGAGAAGATGGATTGTTGACACTCAAAAACAATGGAGCATCACGTGTAAGGGCAGCATCACTAGAATTACGATGCCCATATTACCTTTGGAAGAAGGTAAGAGTTTTGAGTGTTTTATCAATTGTAGCAATGCTGTGTTTAAACGTTGCCTAGACATCATCCAGCTCTGTGACCATTACCTTGAGCTAACTTATAGCATTGTAGGCTATAAGGACAGTAATACAACATGGAGTCACTATCTTCAGAATAAGATGATGCTTTCAAACATTAGTGAACCTCCCTAGCATTCAAAAGATCATTTGGGTGAATTTCAAGGAGCAGGCAAGGAAAAGAAAAATATTAACAATATGCTTTTTCTGATATTTTTGACATGAAGTTTGAGGGAAATTAGCATCTCTTGAAAACTTCTCTTCATGACTTTTCAGATTTCTGTTGATTTTAGACTCATGTCACCCATCATTTGTCTTTAGCTTAATCTGCTGTCACCAGGAGCGCTAGTATGATATGTTTTTCTTTTGATTAAAAAGGAGATCATTATATTTAAGTATAAAATTTTGGAAAATCTTTTAAAGACAGAATGATCTCCCTAGCAGAGTGGTGATTTCCTTTCTCCAGAAGGTTGCCAACTAAGGACAACTGCTGGTCAGAGGGCAGCAGTCGTGTGTTCTGTCATGAGTGGCCAGATCACGAAACCTTCATGTCCGTTTCAATAATAAGATTCTGTAGTTCTAAATCTGTTCAATAGCCTGAATCTTAAAACATAGCCTGACAGCCAAAGAAAAGGACTTACATTTCAGAGGGTATCATCAATTTTACCTAAAAATGGCTTAAATCATTTTAAAAATCAACCTGATGAGGCTAAGTTGGATTTATTTATGAAAAACCATAAATAATAGTAAATATAATGTGCTTGTTCTGCAAGATAGGGTGTTGTTTTTAACCAGTGTATTAGGGTTCTCTAGAGGGACAGAACTAATGGAACCCAAATATATATAAAGGGGAGTTTATTAAGTGTTAACTCACACGATCTCAAGGTCCCACAATAGGCCATCTGTAGGCTGAGGAGTAACGAAAGCCAGCCCAAGTTCCAAAACTAAAGAACCTGGAGTCTGATGTTCAAGGGCAGGAAGCATCCAGCACAGGAGAAAGATGTAGGCTGGGAGGCTAGGCCAGTCTCTCTTTCACATTTTTCTGCCTGCTTATAGTCTAGCTGCACTGGCAGCTGATTAGATTGTACCGACCCAGATTAAGGGTGGGCCCGCCTTCCCCAGTCCACTGACTCAAATGTTAAACTCCTTTGGCAACACCCTCACAGACACACCCAGGATCAATACTTCGTATCTTTCAATCCAATCAAGTTGACACGCAGTATTAACCATCATAGCCAGGCTTCTCCAGCAGTTGAAGCAAGTGATTCTAACCAAAATAAGAATTCTCAAATAGAAAATGACTTAATTGTTAATGATATTTCTAAGTTCTTTATTTATACTTCGAAGTTATAGAACGGCATGATAGCATATTGAAGTATTATCAATTGCACTAAAACAGACATTATCCAAGACCAGCAAAAATGGGTTGGGAATATAAAAATTTTATGTAGTTATGAAAAAAGGAAAATAAAAAGCCCATAAAACTGCTTAAGAGTCTAAATGTAATGACTTCATGATAAAGTATCTTTTAATGTATAAAATTAAAATCCTTTCTAAATGAGCTGAAATGCTGACAAAATAATAGCAATTGAGATTCATATATTTCTATCATTATCAAACTGGTAATTCTAGAGAAGGAGGGGGAGTTGAAGCTCGTCAGAGGATCCTACATCTCCAATTATTTTTTGAAAATGCTTAATGAATGGCAGCAATCTAAAACTGTCAATAAGGACTGGTTAAATAAATCCTGAGGTAGGCATTCAATGATATACCATGCAGCCATAAAAAAGAATGGAGGACTCCATCATGCCTTGATATAGAAATCAAGATCCAGATCAATTTATATTAGTTGCCATTTGAGGGAAAAGAAAAATAAATCAGAGAATGTTTATACATCTACATTGATGAGCATTGATTGTCTCTGAAGGACACATAAGAAACTGGTAACATTGGTTGATTCCGAAGGGAGTTGGGTAGCTGGAGAACCAGGTTGAATGAAGAAGATTTTTACTACATACCTTTTATTTTTTGTCTCTGTCTCTTGGATTAAGACAATGCCAATATACTACTTATTTAATACATAAACAAAATTTGTTTTTAGACTTCTTAATTTATTAAATTGCTTCTAATAATGGATGACAGTGGCTGGGTGCAGTGGCTCACACCTGTAATCCCAACACTTTGGGAGGCTGAGGAAGTTGGATTGCTTGAAGCCTGGAGTTTGAGACCAGCCTGGCCAACATGGTGAAACCCCATCTCTACTAAAAATACAAAAATCAGTCAGCCATGGTGGTGCATATCTGTAATCCCAGCTACTCAGGAGGCTGAGGCAGGAGAATCACTTGAACCCAGGAGGCAGAGGCTGCAGTGAGCTGAGATCGTGCCGATGCACTCCAGCCTGGGTGATAGAGTGAGACTCCATCTCAGAAAAAATAATAATAATAGTAACGGATGACATTATGGAATATTAAACCCAGAATTACTTGGTAGTGCCATCAAATGGAATTTGGTCAGTTTGGTAGAGTACACGAATATTAAAGTGGTGATTGGTGTCAACCTTCAACAACACCTGTTAAGCAAAAGTTTCTTTCAACCTCTATTAAGAACATACCACACTCAAAAACAGGGTGGTCAAGAGCCAATCTGCTGCTACTGAACAGAATCACTATCGACAAAGGAAGAGAGTTTTTCTTTTTAGTCTTTGTGCCAAATGCAGTGTGCACAAATGTCAGAATCAGGGGTGTAAGATCTTATTTTCTATAATTCAACCTGATTTCTACTCGGAGCCCTCCCTTTCCTCCGCCAAAATTCAATATTCTCCCTTTCTTTCCAAGAATGTCATCTAAGTTCTAGGAAACCCGCATTGTGCCCAGGGATGAGGCATAGGAGGGAGGTGGCGTCTGGTGTTCTCTATGTCTGTCCATGAAGGCACCTGTTCAGATGGCCGGTGCCCCTCCTGGTCCCCCATTTGGGTGTATGGTCTATGCCTTGTGTCTAACAGAGCTTCCAAGACCCCAAAATACTTAAGCTCTGGCATTTTCCCTCTGGTTCTTCCTTTCACCCCTCTGGGCTGCCTTAGCAGTGCAAGGCACCTTTTCCTCTTGTGGGAGAAGACAGCCTTACTGTCACTCACTCTCATTTCTGCCATATCTTCTGTCTGTCTTGTGTCCTTTCTACTCCCCTGCTAGTCTGTTAAAACTCAAATGCCGGCCAGACGCAGTGGCTCACGCCTGTAATCTCAGCACTTTGGGAGGCCCAGGCGGCTGGATCATCTGAGGTCAGGAGTTCGAGACCAGCCTGGCCAACATGGTGAAACCCCCATCTCTACTAAAAATACAAAAATTAACCAGGCGTGGTGGCATATGCCTGTAATCCTAGCTACCCACAAGGCTGAGGCAGGAGAATCACTGGAACCCGGAAGGCAGAGGCTGCAGTGAGCCGAAAATCACACCACTGCACTCCAGCCTGGGTGGCAGAGCAAGTCTCCATCTCAAAAACAAAAACAAAAATGAAAAAACTCAAATGCCAAGAATATATTTCTTTGTTTTCCTTGAATTTTTATTCTTTGCATGAGAATCCCCCTGAAAATGAGAAGTTTAGTCACTCCAGGGGTTCTCAAATTTTGCTGCATATTAAAATCCTCTAGAGTGCTTTTCAAAAATACCCGTATTTGGGCCAGGCCTAAAGATATACTGATTTACTCAGTCTGAGGGTGAGGCCCAGATAGGATTCATTTGTAAAAACTTTCCAGGTGATTCCAATTCATAGTTAGTTTGAGAAGTAGTGAGCTTGGGAAAATGCAAAGAAAAGAAAAAAGAAATACTGGGAAAAGAAAACTTTGGTTAATATTTTGTAATATTGTACAATCCTAAATGTATCAACATTATGCAATCGTACATAAATACCAGAAGATGGAAAAGTCCTTGAAAATGAATTTGAATGTCAGTGTGAATAAATTAGAAAAAAACTGTGGAAACCTTACATACCACAGGCATCTAATACCTTTTTTCTTTTTGAAGGCTCAGGATATCTGAATGCTTAGCAAATCCTGGCATGGTATTTGGAAATCCTTGTTTTCCAACTTACATATTTCAGCTGTCTTACATTTTTTTCTAAAGTCCAGCGGCCGGTTAGGAGAAAGCTAGCTCAGATTCTCATGGAAAGAAGACAGTTCTGGCTTGCTTTACACTGTAAGAACAGGCATGCCAGAACAAATAAAACACTGATGTTCAATAAAAAGGAAAATTTACGGATCCAAAATCCAAAGAGCTTCAGGGTGGGCACAATGTGGCCCCTTGTCCCATGCTCTGAGAAAGGTGAGGGCCCTGACCCATGTTCACAAGGCCACACCCAGCTTCTTTCTCTGGAGAGGCCCCTCAGACCCTGAACTCTCAGGAGATGCCAAGGTCTTGACCTTTCGGTGGAGGATTCAAGAGCACAGCATTCTTGCTCAGAATGAATCAGTCCAGCAAGGAGTTTATTTCTTGAGGAATTAAATCTCATGATTAGAAAAGATACCAGTGTTACAGCCAGATGTACAGAATGTGAGCTCCAAACCCTGGCTCTACGATGCGCCAGTGGGTAACCTTGAGCATATTAATGACCCTCTCTGTGCCTCACTGGCCACATGTATAAAGCAAGGATAATAATGGAACCTTCTCACTAGAGTTTTCATGAGAATTGAATGAGAAAATATTGATAAAAGCCGTCATACGGAAAGCCCTCAGTAAATGCTAGTTAATATGATCTTTTACTTAGTTACATGGATGATTCCCGTCTACCACATGCCTAAGAAATTGTGCAGATCACCCTAAAAGCAATAAGTAATAAGACAGGACTATAAAACCAAGAGAGTGAAAAAGACAAAGAGGGACCATGTAATGTTTCCAAGCTAGCATTACAATCCATCCAGCAGTAAGACTGGCCCTCTGTAACCCCAGCATTGGGTAGCCCTCCACTTGCTTCTTGGCACGTTATATGGACATCACCATTGTGGTCCATCTAAGGGCAGGGAGTGTGCATTGCTCATCTTTGTTCCTCTATAGCCTGGCTCCTCATATGTGCTCAATACATAGATGTGGAACTGAACTGCAGTTGTCACCCCTTATGTACTGAGCATATGTTCCAAGACCCCCACTGGATGCCTGAAACCATGGTTAGTACTAGACCCTATATATTTTATGTTTTTCCTATACATACATACCCAGGATAAAGTTTAATGTGTAAACTAGGCATAAAGATGAACAACAATAAATAAAAATAAAATAGAACATCTATTACAATATACTGTGGTGAAAGTTACGTGATAAATTTGAGAACTTTCACGTTTTCACTTAAAGGAAGGACTTTACAGCTTCTCTTTGACATATCTGAATTGTCAGCATCACTATTGTTGTGCTTTCATTAGGAAAAATCAGGACAACTTGAGCACCAGCACTGTAATACCACGACAGGCGCGCTGATAACCCAGAGGGCTAAGTGACTTGTGGGCGAGAAGCACAAAACGACATGGAGATGCTGGACAAATGGATGATGATTCACATCCTGGGCAGGACAGCATGAGATTTCATCACGCTACTCAGAGCAGCATGCAATTTAAAGCTTATGAACTGCGTTATTTCTGGAATATTCCATTGAATATTTTTGGACCGCTATTGACCGAAAGTAACTCAAAGGGTGGAATGTGAAGGCTTGGATAAAGAGAGACTACTGGAATCATTTTGTTTTACACTTGCAGTGACTTAGTCCTTGTTAACTTGCGGAAAAAATGGAGAATGGTTGAAGGGAGGACAGTAGGGGCTGTTTCACTTTAGACTATGACAAGTACTCAGTACTGACAAGGGCTCCAAAATCGTACATCTCAAAGCCATTCCATGCCTGTCACCAAGCAGGCTGGTAGGGTGCCATCCACTGCCCCTCCAGGTCCTGCCCCCTTTCAGGTCCCTCCCTGAGTTTTCCAGAATTTTCCAGAATTTTCCTGGAGGCTCATAGCATCGAAGGCATTTCCTCCCCCATCTGTTCTCCCAGAGGACTGTGCTAAGACTCTTTCTTCCTCTGCTCCTCAAGACTCTCAGGAAGCCCAAAGAGTTCTGTTCTCAAAAGGTGGAGCAGATCCCCAAGGGGAGCACTGCCAAAGTTCCATACCAGATGCAAAATAGCTATGGCTTTTATATAATTAACAACTTAATGATCCATAAAATTCACTATTTAAAGTAAGAAAAAGGGTTTTGAAAGTCTTTGAAGCTTACTCACACGGTAAAATATACATTATGTAAAAAGAATAATGTGACAATAGGTCCATGGGGGTTAGCAATTATTATTACTCACTCGGGCAGGATTTTTCACTTTTCTTCTCACCCTTGCAATCTAGAGCTTTCCTCCCCCGGAAACGTAATGTTTGCACACTGGTAAGTGATACCCCAAAACCCGACCCTGAGTCCAATGAAAGTTATGGAGACAAACTGTGCCAAGAACACATGAATCACAATTAGTTTAAGAAACAAAACAAAACACCCACCTACATATTAACTTTCTCACTCTTTCCCTTCTGAGAACACAGAGACATTCTGAAGCATCACCTTCTTGGATGTGCAATTTCACGGTCTGGCCTTGGTCACAGTTGCTAGCACATCCTACCGGGTTCCTTGATCAAGGACCACCTGGGGCAATACTTGGCCAAAACTCACTTCTGTACAAGCTCTACACGAGTTATCATCAGTGTGCTTTCTTACAGAGATAGGAAGAATAAAGGAGAATGAGAAAGAATATTAAGAGGAAATAGTATGGAGCCTTTGGTAACTTCCTTCTTTTTTTCTTTTCTTTTCTTTTTTTCTTTCAGACAGGGTCTTGCTCTGTTGCCTAGGCTGGAGTGCAGTGGTGCGATCATGGCTCATTGCAGCCTTGACTTCCTGGGCTCAATCGATCCCTTATCTCAGACTCCCAAGTAGCTGGGCCTACCCATGCATGCCACCAAGCCCAGCTAATTTTTATAGAGACAAGGTTTTACCATGTTGCCCAGGCTGGTCTCGAACTCCTAGCCTCAAGCAATCTGCCCACCTCTATTTCCCAAAGTGCTAGGATTACAGGCATGAGAAACCGTGCCCACTGCCTTTGATAATTTCTAACAACCTGCCATTGATTGATGTTTCAGTTCTCTATTGCTATGTAATAAATCAGCCCAACTTAGTAGCATAAAACTGCAGCAACTTTCATGAGGAGGAGGAAGAGAGGAGAGAAGAGAAGGAGGAAAACCTCTGATCTTTTCATGGGTTTATTGGGCTCAACTGGGCAGATCTCACTCAGATATCTCATGAGGTCACTGTCAGATGGGGACTAGGCTGGGGTCTTCTGGAAGGCTTCCTTACTCCCAGGTCTGGCAGCTGGCTGGGAACAAAGCTGGCATTGCTGGCCAGACAGTTGCACGTGACTCTCCAGGTGTCCCCAGCATCCTCCCAGTAGGGCAGCTGGGCTCCAAGAGCAAGTATCCTGGGAAACAAAGCCAGGGGAAAGCTGTGTCACCATTTATGACCAGCCTCTGCAGTCACACATTTCTAACACATTCTATTAATTAGGACCAAAGGAAGGGGAATTAGGTCCTTGATGGGAGGAATGTCAAAGAATACATAGACGTCTTTTAAATCCACTGCAATTAGCATTGCTATGCTTTTCCTTCTTTATGGCTTTCAAAACCATGATTAAACAGTAAAAAGAAACGCTCACCAAATATAAACATCAAAAATAGGTTTCTCTGCTTCTTTTTACTCCGGCCATCAATCCCTTCTTCTCAGCACACTCAGATTAGACAAAGCACCTCTGACACCTGTTTCTCCTCCTGCATTCACGCTCACTCCTATATACATCTTCTTGTGAGCTCTCTTGGGTTGAGATCACTCACCATGAGGAAACTGTAGGCCAGTGTTCATAATGGGGAGACTTGGCAGAAACTGATTTTATTTTTTTCCAAATATCCTTTCCATTGAACCACAATGCTGTCCCTAGTAGACTTTGGCTGGTGTCATCATTGAGAGTCCTCACACCCTGTCAATCACCTCCCCCAGCTAGTTTCCCATATACTAGTGATCTTCTTCCCGTCACTGAAAACTCAGTGCAGAGCCTTTCCCTCTCTTTTTGGACTGCCAGTTTGCACAGGCCTGTCAGTCTCACCACTGCTCCTTCAGATTGAATGACAAAAATATCTTTCTCATATGTTGCCTGCCTTCCCAATTCTGACAAGACGTCTATAGTTTCTGGATGCATTTTACCCAAATTTCTGGTCATGGATCTCAAAGACTTCACCACCACACATAGACATAAATGCAACCTGTTCCAAAGTAATTGTGATTCTCCACCAACTTTCTCCTGTTTCCAGTTTCGACTGCATGTTCAAAAACAACTTTTCATTATCCTGTCTCCACACTCACACTCCCATTGATAGAAGCTCTTCAATTTATCTACATTTTCTCACCTGCCAAATCACCTCAATGTGGTTGAACAAAAAGATCACATGACTTAGAAACAAGAGGCCCAAGTTCTGGCATTATAAACCTCATAATAAAATATTTAATAAAATCATTTGGAAGAGTAAAATATACATTATGACAATGATGAGATTCTCCATCATCTTTTGAAAGTTCTGCTCAAGTTTCATTGACCTTATGAATCTCCCATCAGTAAGCAAAGGAACGTCCAGCTGTGTTGCTGCCCACAACAGCCTTTCCTGAGAGTTGGTGGCTGTGAACATCACCGACTCTCTGTTTGCTAAAGGGAATGTCAACAAAGTCCTTGCCAAGAGTAATAGTTCTCTTTGCAGAACCTGTAGTAATCACAAGGGACTCATGCTGTCTAAAGATACCAGGTGTCTTACACCAACACACACTAGACACTTTCTCAGAGAGCACATAGTTGAGGGCTTATCCTTAATTCCATCTGTGCAGCAAAATAAACTTACAACCAATGGTGAGGTCTCAAACTGCACCTAGCGGGGACCTCCTGAAAAGGCCGAGGAGATGTGGAGGGTTAAGCTTAAGGTGTCTGGCACACAGCCAGAGTAGTCTGGACTTGCCTATTTTGAGTTTGGTCAACTTGGGTCTTAACAACAAAGTAGCAGCTGAAAGCCAAGAGCAGTGGCGCACATCTGTAGTCCCAGCCACTTGGGAGGCTAAGGCAGGAGGATCACTTGAGCTCAAGAGTTCCAGGCTGTAGTGTACTATGATCACACCTGTGAACAGCCACTGCATGCCAGCCTGGGCAACATAGCCCGACCTTGCCTCTGAAAAAAAAAAAAAAAATCAGCTAATACATGTGCGGCTCTCTAAAAATTACTACATTTCATATGAATTCTCTCAGTCACAATCCAGCAATATGCACCAGAATATATCATCTCTACTTTGCAAGCTGTGTCTAACCTCTGCATATCTCAAAGTTGTTTCTTTCTTTTTTTTTTTTTTTGTGGGGAGGCGGGGAGACAGGGTCTGGCTCTGTCACCCAGACCAGACTGCAGTGGTTTGATCTTGGCTCACTGCAGCCTCAACCTTCTGGACTCAAGTGATTCTCCCACCTCAGCCTCCCAAGTAGCTGAGACTACAGGTGCCAGCGCCACTACACTTGGCTAATTTCTGCATTTTTTGTAAAGATGGGGTTTGCTCATGCTGCCCAAGGCGGTCTGGAAATCCTGGGCTCGAGCAATCCTCCTACCTCAGCCCTCCAAAGTGCTGGGATTACAGGCGTGAGCCACCACTCCTGGCACCTCTGCATATCTCATACCTAAAACATTGCCTACCCAGTGGAAGCTTCAGATGGTTATTGAACAAAAAAAGTGAAGCTTTCACACAAGTTAATTGCATGCTCATGTGGTCCAGCCCAGCTCTTTCAAACTAGGATTTGGTGACAAACCCCCAACTAATATGAAAGATCTATCCCATGTGCTTCCTTTGTGCATATAACTCTCTCAGGAAGCCTAGAAGGAAGAAATTTTGATGCTCTGTGAAGGGGTTTGGGTGTTCCTGGATCCCCTGGCTAAATATCATCAATTTCATATCCTAGGAGCATCTCAAATAGGAAAAGGATTCAGACATCGACATTCCCTGAAAAGAACAATGTCCAAAAGCCTAAGGAGAGTTCTCCGCTGTACACCACAGAGAGAGGGCCGGTGCATCTGGCTCTTCTGCAGGTGTCAATGGAAGTACCTGCAGGGACAGCAGCAGCTTTCGAATCTCAGTGACACCCTCAACATGTGTTCATGTATTCATTCAACACATGGCTCTGGAGCACCTACTATACCCTCAGGCACTCTTCTAGATGCTGGGGACATACAGGGGAGCACAGCAAAGTCCCTGCTCTTAGGGAGATTATATTCTAGTGAGGTGAGACAGACAATTCATGTGTGTGCCGGTTGATAAACTCTATGGAGGTGGGAGGGGCAGGGCCAGGGAATGGAGAAGAGGTTGTCATTCTACATAGGATGGTCAGGGAGGCCCCTGATAAGATGCCACTTGAGCAGATATCTAAAGGAAGCATATGAGGGTGAGCCATGCAGGTGTGTGGAGGCAGGTGTGTGGAGGTGCCATGCAGGTGTGTGGAGGTGTCATGCAGGTGTGTGGAGGTGTCATGCAGGTGTATGGAGGTGCCATGTAGGTGTGTAGAGGCAGGTGTGTAAAGATGGCATGCAGGTATGTGGGGCGCCATGCAGGTGTGTAGAGGCAGGTGTGTGGAGGTGCCATGCAGGTATGTAGAGGCAGGTGTGTGGAGCTGCCATGCAGGTGTGTAGAGGCAGGTGTGTGGAGGCGCCATGCAGGTATGTAGAGGCAGGTGTGTGGAGGTGCCATGCAGGTGTGTAGAGGCAGGTGTGTGGAGGCGCCATGCAGGTATGTAGAGGCAGGTGTGTGGAGGTGCCATGCAGGTATGTAGAGGCAGGTGTGTAGAGGCAGGTGTGTGGAGGTGCCATGCAGGTGTGTGGAGGCAGGTGTGTGGAGGTGCCATGCAGGTGTGTGGAGGCAGATGTGTGGAAGCAGGAGTGTGGAAGTGCCATGCAGGTGTGTGGAAGCAGGTGTGTGAAGGTGTCATGCAGGTGTGTGGAGGTGTCATGCAGGTGTGTGAAGGTGTCATGCAGGTGTGTGAAGGTGTCATGCAGGTGTGTGGATGTGTCATGCAGGTGTGTGGAGGTGCCATGCAGGTGTGGAGGGAGGTGTATGGAGATACCACGCAGGTGTGTGGAGGTAGTGTTCCAGGTGGAGAAGAGAGCACAGGAGAGGACCTTGAGGTGAAAGCAGGCTTGGCCTATTTTGCCACCACCACGGCAGCCTCAAGCCCCTTCTTTCAGTAACTCAAAACTTCAAGACCAGGAAGACTTTCTCCATATTCCATACCAAGATTTGAGTCTCCTGCGAGAGTCCAACTCATTCTTCCAATCTTCCAATAATTGAAAACAGATTTTATTCTCTCTTCAAGCAAAAATGCCACCAAAGTCTGCAATGGTGGCTCATGGATTCACAAACTGGTGTTGGTTTAAAAAAAGAAAAGAAAGGATAGAGAGAGAGAGAAAAGAGAGAAAATGGGAAAATGGAAAGAAAAGAAGTAGGCTGGGCGCGGTGGCTCACGTCTGTAATCCCAGCACTTTGGGAGGCCGAGGTGAGCGGATCACAAGGTCAGGAGATCGAGACCACGGTAAAACCCCGTCTCTACTAAAAATACAAAAAAAATTAGCCGGGCGCGGTGGCGGGCACCTGTAGTCCCAGCTACTCGGGAGGCTGAGGCAGGAGAATGGTGTGAACCCGGGAGGCGGAGCTTGTAGTGAGCTGAGATCTGGCCACTGCACTCCAGCCTGGGCGACAGAGCAAGACTCCATCTCAAAAAAAAAAAAAAAAAGAAAGAAAAGAAAAGAAGTGGAGGAGAAACTTCCATGTAGGATATAGACACCCTATATTGAACACACAGCATATAACCTTGTGTTTCCTAACTTGCATCCTATAACAACCAACATAGTGTATAATCAACTTCACTATGGACATAGTGCAAATGTTACTGCAGTATCTCAAAGGGCAAAAAACAATGCTAAAAGTCTTTAACAACCTGTAAACTCACGAAGCACAGTGCCACACAAATACAGCATTCAAATATTGTTTCAAAACTAACCTATATAATGATTAAAGCAATCATATCTTGGATACTTATTTGTGTAAACTAAGGCAAGCAATTTTGCCTGAGTATCAGTAACTTTATCTCTACAAAAGCACATTATATTAAATGAGAGCTACTCAATTTTAAAAAGAGTTCAGCATTTTTGGGAATTATCATGAAAAGATTTTCTTTTTTAAGCTCTTTTAAAAAAAAAAAAAAAAATCCAACCAGGCACGGTGGCTCACATCTGTAATCCCAGCACTTTGGGAAGCTGCGGCGGGAGGATCACCTGAAGTCAGGAGTTTGAGACCAGCCTGGCCAACATGGTGAAACCCCATCTCTGCTGAAAACACAAAAATCAGCTGGATGTGGTGGTGCATGTAGTCACAGTTACTCGGGAGGCTGAGGCAGGAGAATCACTTGAACCCAGGAGACGGAGGTTGTGGTGAGCCAAGATCACACCACTGCACTCCAGCCTGGGCAACAGACCAAGACTCCATCTCAAAAAAATAAATTAATTAAATAAATCCATGTTAAAATCTTTCCTCTTGATCTATTTTGTACATTATTTATTTATTTCATATGTATTTATATCTCATAAGTTATTTCATTTCCAACATGCCAAATAAAGCATATTTCTTTGGCATAGTTCTAATTCAAGAAGCTGCTTTTTGTATTGGGACAGATTTCCTTCAAAACAGCATTAAGGGTTGCTTGAAATTTGCAAAATAAAGAGAAGCTGAATGAATGAATAAATACTAAAGACTTTATTTGATAATAAAGTCTTTCTATGATATCTCTATCAAACATTTTAAATGACCTACACCAAAGACAACCGGCCCTTCAAATACATTTAATCTCACTCTCTCTTTTTTCTTGTTTTTTTTTTTTTGAGATGGAGTCTTTCTCTGTCGCTCAGGCTAGAGTGCAGTGGCATGATCTCGGCTCACTGCAACCTCTGCCTCCTGGGTTCAAGCAACTCTTCTGCCTCAGCCTCCCTAGTAGCTGGGATTACAGGCGCCTGCTACCAGGCCCAGCTAAGTTTTGATTTTAGTAGAGACAGGGTTTCACTATGTCAGCCAGGCTGGTCTTGAACTCCTGACCTCCAGCAATCCATCTGCCTTGGCCTCCCAAAGTGCTGGGATTATAGGCGTGAGCCACCGTGCCCAGCCTATCTCACTCTTAATACCAGCTGTCATCCCAGGATGCAGGGGTTCTGCTCTCCCCGATAGTGTTAAGCCCCCATGAAGCACTTGATAAACAGATGCTAACTGATACCTCCCCACCCTCTCTCTGGCTGAAGCATGCAGCAAAGTGGTTGTACTGGGTTTCCTGACTCAGTCATGACTTGGCTGAGGAATTCTTACCGCCCAAGGGGCATTACCTGGAAGTTCTTACAGAAAATCATACCAAGAATACATTCAAAGAACAACTGCTCATTCTTCTCATGCTATTAACACAAAAGGTTTTCTCTCAACTTACAACATTGAATTTAGTGTTTGACTTTGAATTTTTCTGGATGCTGCACAAAGAAGATAAAATCTTCTTTTCCCTCTTTTTTTTTTTTTTTTTTTTTGAGACAGGATCTCGCTCCATCAACCAGGCTGTAGTGAAGTGGCACAAACATGGCTGACAGTAGCCTCGAACTCCTGGGCTCAAATGAGCCCTCCACCTTAGCCTCCTGAGTAGCTTGGACTACAGGCAAATGCGACCACACCCAGCTAACCTTTGTTGTTGTTGTTGTTGTTGTTGTTGTTGTTGTTGTTGTGACAGAGTTTTCCTATGTTGTCCAGGCCTATCTCAAACTCTTCTGGGCTCAGGCAATCCTCCCACCACAGCCTCTCAATGTACTGGGATTACAGATGTGAGCCATCGCACCCGGCCCATTTCTAAGGTATTTTCATAACATAACTGGCAGCACTAGGTAATATTTAACTATTTAGAGAAGTAATCCTAGATCCTGAGAACAAAAATTTTAATTATTTCAAATGTGAGGATCTGCAACAGCCTACAATGTGACCACTAAAAATAAATAGGCAGTGCAATGAACAGTGTCTAGGTTTCTAGATAAAAATGGAAGAGCAGGCTGGGCACAGTGGCTCATATTTGTAATCCCAGCATCTTGAGAGGCTGAGGAGGGAGGACCATTTGAGACCAGGAGTTCCAGACCACCCTGGGCAACAGGGTAAGACCCCTCCTCTCTATTTAGTTGTGGTTTGTTGTTGCTGTTTTGTTTTTCATTTTTTGTTGTTGTTGTTGTTGTTTGTTTGCTTGCTTTTTGAGATGGAGTCTCACTCTGTTGCCCAGGTTGGAGTGCAATGGCACGATCTTGGCTCACTGCAACCTCTGCCTCCCAGGTTCAAGCAATTCTCCTGCCTCAGCCTCCCAAGTAGCGGGGACCACAGGAATGTGCTACGTGCCGGTCTAATTTTTTGTATTTTTAGTAGAGATGGGGTTTTACCATGTTGGCCAGGCTGATCTTGAACTCCTGACCTCAAGTGATCCACCCGCTTTGGCCTCCCAAAATGCTGGGATTACAGGTGTGAGCCACCGCGCCTGGCCCCCATCTCTATTTAAAAAGAGAAAAAAGAAAAAAAAATGGAAGAGTGGTTTGTCTTCTCTCTGAAACAAATGAAACATTTTTTTTTAAATGAATTTAATAGATGCTTAATGCTTAACTAGAACCTTGTCATAATTTTGAAACATATTCAAGAAGAACTGCATAGGGAAGCAAAAATGAATTGGTCAAGGCAAGGGAGGAGTGTGGGGGAATTTGCTGTGTATTCACCAGACTTACCCCTTTGTCTGCTTTGCACAAAGTCATACTGCATTTCCCAGTCTCCCTTACAGTTAGCTCTGGTATGCTACTGAATTTTGACCCACTGAATATGATGGGGGATTTCTTACTTCTGGATGAAATGTTTGAAAGAAAATGTGCACCTTCCTCACTCTCCCTTCCCTATAGCCAGAATGCATAGGCTTGGGAAACAAGGAGAGGGGTACAAAGAGCTCCTTTCAAAGTTATACCAGATTACTTAATAGGGGAAATTTATTTTTCCACCCAAATCTTGGGACCGAAATGTTTGGAAGTCCTAATGCTCAAAGGAAAAAATTCTTCTGCCAGGGAACAAAGTTTGGGTTCTATTACATTACAAGCTGAGGCTATCACATGGTCATTCCAGGCTTTTCACACAAGTGACCCAAAAGGCAGTGGGGGAGGTCTCTGTACTGACAAGGAGACAGGGAGACACTGGGATGCTCCAGCTCTATCGATGTGAGGACCGCTAAGTCTGGACCCCAGGAGGCTGGCTGGGCCACCTCTTAAGACTTTCTGATCCAGTATTTCCGGTCAATGAAAAATTGAGGTACAAGCTGAGCATCCCTAATCTGAAAACCAGAAATGCTCCAAATTCCAAAATTTTTGAGCTCTGACATGACACAAGTGGAAATTCCACACATGACCTCACGTGACAGGTCCAAGTCAAAATGCAGGCACACAACACAGTTTATTCAGCATCCCCATGTATTCTGGTGATGCTACCGTGCTGCTTAGTAATCCAGAACACGTTATTTCTTTTTTTTTTTTTTTTTAAGACGGAGTCTCGCTCTGTCACCCAGGCTAGAGTGCAGTGGCGCAATCTCAGCTCACCGCAAGCTCCGCCTCCTGGGTTCACGCCATTCTCCTATCTCAGCCTCCCGAGTAGCTGGGACTACAGGTGCCCACCACCACACCCAGTTAATTTTTTGTATTTTTAGTAGAGACGGGGTTTCACCGTGTTAGCCAGGATGGTCTTGAACTCCTGACCTCGTGATCCACCTGCCTCGGCCTCCCAAAGTGCTGGGATTACAGGCGTGAGCCACCGCACCCAGCCAGAATGTCATATTTCTTACTCTTTAATACTTATGTGTGAATAACTGTAAGAAAGTGACTGCTTATTGGTCGCAGTCATTGGTTAGGAATGATGGTAATTGCCAAGGAACCACAGTTTGTCCACATGAGTGGCTGAGACAGTGACGCCTTGGCTTTCTGAAGGTTCAATGTAAGCAAACTGTTTCCTGCACAGCATTATTAAGAATATTGTATAAAATTACCTTCAAGCTATGTGTATAACGTGTATATTAAATATAAATGAATTTCATATTTAGATTCATGTTCCATCCCCAGGATACCTCATTATATATATGCAAATGTTCCAAATTTGAAAAAATACAAAATTCAGAACACTTCTGGTCCCAAGCATTTTGAATAAGGGATACTCAGCCTGTAATGTAATAAGAATAAAACAACTAAGGTGTCAGGTCTCATGCAAATGAAAGTTTGAGTCATCCCAACAGGTCTAGGGCTCAATGCAGCTGAAACATGGGCAGAAAATAAAGGGAATGTGGAATGACACTCTTCAACTCTTAATTGCTGTGGCTTTCCACCATTCTCTCCTGCTGTTGGTGCCCCACATATGTTGGCCCATGGCAGAAACTTTTAATGCTCACTAAATATTTGTGTGTCCCCTACATGGAGTTACCAATACTCTACCCAATCTAACCTTAATATAATGTTACACAATTAAAATGGATAGCACCCTTTTTTTTTTATTTTTTGAGACGGAGTCTCGCTCTGTCACCCAGGCTGGAGTGCAGTGGCCGGATCTCAGCTCACTGCAAGCTCCGCCTCCCGGGTTCACGCCATTCTTCTGCCTCAGCCTCCTGAGTAGCTGGGACTATAGGCGCCCGCCACCTCGCCCGGCTAGTTTTTTGTATCTTTTAGTAGAGACGGGGTTTCACCGTGTTCGCCAGGATGGTCTTGATCTCCTGACCTCGTGATCCGCCCGTCTCGGCCTCCCAAAGTGCTGGGATTACAGGCTTGAGCCACCGCGCCCGGCCCTGGATAGCACTTCTTTCAATTTTTTCCTCCATTATTTTTAGAATGAGTTCAATTTACTTCATCAACAAGATAAGAAATACCACATCATCATTTCAATGGTTGCTGAAAAACAGCCTTAGAAGTATTTATGTTTTGTGACTCTATCTACTTCTAGGAATTTATGAAATCTGTGGAAATCTATGGAATTTATGAAAATTATAAACAAAAAATGTACACACCAAAGTTTTCACTGCAATATTATGTGTAGCTGTCAAAACTGGAAACAATCTAAGCCTCAACCAATAGACAAATGGTTAAGTAAATTACAAAAATTTCATAAGACAGAATATTATTTAGTCATTAGAAGTATACTTGCAAAGAAATATTAATGAAATAGGGGAGATTGTTATGCTAAAATAAGAAAAACAAAACATTATACAGGTAGGGTCTACGTTAGACAAAACTGTTTCTAAAATCTGACTCTACCTATTTGTATTTTTTGTTTTCAATGAGCATGAGCCTATACTACTTTTATAACCAGGTTAAAATATCTTATTTATGTATTTATTTATGTATGTATTTATTTATTTATTTATTTTTGAGACAATGTGGTGTGATCTTGGCTCACTGCAACCTCCACCTCCTAGGTTCAAGTGATTCTCAAGCTTCAGCCTCCCGAGTAGCTGGGATTACAGGTGTATATGACCACACCCAGCTAATTTTTGTATTAGAGATGGGGCTTTGCTACGTTGGCCAGGCTGGTCTGGAACTCCTGAAAGTGATCCACCCACCTCAGCCTCCCAAAGTGCTGAGATTGTAGGCAAGAGCCACTGCACCCAGCCAAAAAATCTTTTTTTAACAAAAGGGTCCTATTCTTATGTGACTTTTCTCTCAGGCTTCCATCCTTGCCTCATGGAGCATCATCAAGTAAGAGAAATGACTTTGGAATTTGCAAAATAATAGTCCTTATCTAACAATTTGTATGTTTAGGCTTTCTAAAAGTCTTAAGAGAACGTGAAAATTTGAGTTTTGAAAAGTCTAATCCTTCCAGTCAAGATCCGGCAATAATATGTTCATGATCTAGGACTCAGCAGACAGCAACCGCGCTGAGGCCTGGATTTTCTCCACAGATTATATTTTCCCTGGCTCCCCTGACTTAAAAACAGAACACAGGCATTCACCAGTTCCTTTCTTTACATCCTGAAAAGCACTAAAGAGACTATTAGCAGCAAGCCTCTGCAAAAGAACCTAAAGGGTTTGCAATTTGCTATCTTCATATGTAATTCCAACCATTTTTGAAACAAGCAACAAGAGGAATCATAGTCCTTCATGAGAAAACAATGCAATGTAATAAGCGAAACCCTCAGAACCAATTGTATTGTATTACTCTTAAAAGTAACAAAATACCAGACTCTTCCATGCAATAAGATGCCCAGTGGTTAAATCAGAAAGATAAGTCATTATCCTGTGTGGAATGATGAAAGCAGCCCGGGGCTGAGGCCTGGGGGTGGCAGAGAAGGCAAATAAAAAGACTACTGTATTTCCCTAAACTCTTATCCAGTGATCTATGTTTTCCTGGATCATGTAGCAAACATGCCTTAAAGAATGCATTTACTTCTAGTGGTGCCCTTTTAGAAGACATTTCAATTGTCTTACTTTCCTTCTCTGCCTACAGAGTAAATCTGAGGTTGGGTCTTGCTGTGTTTCCAATGGAGAAGCCAAGTGAGTGCTGAGGCCAAGTGATTCACTCAATTACCAGAAACAGCGTTTAGCTAGAATCTCTTTTCAGTTCCTATTACCGCTTGAGTTCCTAATTTTTAGGTTAATTTCTCCCATCGTGAGGATTTTCTGCACCAAACCAAGGACTCACTAGTTTATGGATCCCCGTTTCACAGGACTTGTCCCTTCCATGCAAAATAAAATGGATCCCTATCACATTCGAACTGCAATGCATTCTGTTTCCCTGTGAAAAAATTATCACACTCATGTATTTTTCCTGCAAAGTATAGTTTAGTTTTGTGTTTTGAAGACATATTAGAAACATGATGAAAGTAGCAATCAAAAGAAATATCAAATGAAGCAGATAACTTTAAAATTGCTTAATACTATGTTCATGTTGAACGAACTCATTAGTATTGTATTTTATAGAATATCAACATGTTTCCATATACTCTCTTTGCACCGTCTTGTCTTGCTCCAACCCATTATTCAAAATGAAACCAGGGTAATCTAAAAGCCACAAATCCAATCCCACCGCTTCCCTTTTTTAGCCCTTCAATGGCTCCCATTGTCCTTGAGTGAAGCACAAATTCCCCAACATGTCTACCAAGTCCCAAACTTTCTGGTCTCCTGTGTTCCTCTTCAGTAGTAACAGCTGCCCTTTGACCCCTCATATCCTACTCTCCTGCCTGCTTAGGGCTTCTCAAAAAGGCACCACTACCTCCTGTGTGTCACCTTGGCACATGTTAGTGCAACTGTTAGTGTTAGCAACTGTTAGCGCTCACCATGCATCCATGTCTTTCTCTCCAGTTCCCAGATCCTATGGATCTAGGAAGGTCGCGTGATAAACTTTTGCCAGTGACGTGTGATGAGTCATCTTCAGTCGAAAGAGTTAAAAACAAGTGTGAGAGACTCTCAGGCTCTCTCCCTCCCATCCATACATCTGGAAGTGAAGGGCTGCAGAGGTGCAAAATGGAAGCAGCCTGGGACCCAGCAGCCTAGGTCTTCCACTTGGAAGAAAGGCATGCAGGACAGCTGCCTCATCCACCTTCAACTTGGTGTGGATGACACATAATCCAGGTGCGGTGGCTCACACCTATAATTCCAGCACTTTGGGAGGCCAAGGCGGGCAGATCACGAGGTCAAAGAATCAAGACCACCCTGGCCAACATGGTGAAATCCCATCTCTACTAAAAATACAAAAATTAGCTGGGCATGGTGGCATGTGCTTGTAGTTCCAGCTATTCGGGAGGCTGAGGCCAGAGAACTGCTTGAACTCAGGAGGCAGAGGTTGCAGTGAGCTGAGATCATGCCACTGCACTCCAGCCTGGTGACAGGCGCGACTCTGTCTCAAAATAATAATAATAATAATAATAATAATCCTTGATTATATTAAATCACTGAGATTTGAGGGAGTCTGCTTACTGCAACAGCAAGGATTGATTGCCCTGATGACCTCTTAGCCCACAGAATCCTCTCCTCACTTTCCACCCTCATCTTCACCACCATCCATTTTCACCTACTGTTCCTCTTTAAACGTCAGTGTAAATCTCTCTTTCTCCAGGACTCCTTTGCTCTCACAATAGATCTCAACTTCTTTAATGAATTCACTCGTTTTATTATAATTACTTGATTAAAGTTCTTTGTTTCCATATGGACTGTTAAGCTTCAAAGGGCAGCTGCATTGCCAGTGCTGACATCATATGTGACATAAACGAGGTGCTTAATCTATATTCAAGAGTGGATGCACAAAGAGGATCTTGGTTGTCATCTATGGTAAACGTCAATATGATTTTGCCCATTGAGGCAAGAAACTATTACTGGACATCTGAGAGACTGAATATACAAACAGACGATGGTCAAACTACATATAAAAATGGAACTCTTATCCACAATCCCAGCAACCAGTTCAAGAAGCCAACCCATTATTTACAGTAACCAGCCCAAGAAGCCAGCCAGTAGGTACATCTATAAGTAGAATTTGTAGGAATTCAGATCACTATCTCTTGCAACCAGCCCACGAAGCCACACAATAACCCCTATAGCAACTGAATCCAGGTGATCAGGACTTAATTAATAATTGACAGCTTCTCTTATTTTTGTCGCTGCTTTCAACTTAGGACCACATGGAGAAAGCCAAATATATATCATCTATTGTAAATCCCATAGGCAATCCCATAGGATGCTCCACTTCTAGTTTGCCAGCCTCCAAGTTCCCATGCCAACAGCCTGCAATCAGGGCACACCTGAAGCCTTCCCTTGTTTCCACTGATGCTTTCCCACTCCTCTGCCCACCTTTGAGTCTGGGCCAAAAGGCAGGTGATGGTGGCTGATTCCCTTGTTACAGCAAGATCTGAACAAAGAAGATCAACAGCAAGTCAGATATAACCTCTTTTTTTTTTTTTTTTTTTTGAGACAGAGTCTCGCTTAGTCGCCCAGGCTGCAGTGCAATGGCGCGATCTCGGCTCACTGCAAGCTCCGCCTCCCGGGTTCATGCCATTCTCCTGCCTCAGCCTCCCGAGTAGCTGGGACTACAGGCGCCCGCCGCCTCGCCCGGCTAATTTTTTGCATTTTTAGTAGAGACGGGGTTTCACCATGTTAGCCAGGATGGTCTCGATCTCCTGACCTCGTGATCCGCCCGCCTCGGCCTCCCAAAGTGCTGGGATTACAGGCGTGAGCCACCGCGCCCGGCAGATATAACCTCTTAAGGTTCATGACGAACTTGAGCAACATATCAGCATCACCTGAAGACTCGTCAGAGATGCAAATCTCAGGCCCTACCCCAGACTTACTGAATCAGAAACTCTGAAGGTGGGTCCCAGGACTCTGTTTCAACAAGCCCTCCTCCCTATGATGCTGAAGTTTGGGAACCACAGCAATATAATCAGATGTGAATTACCTTATGTTCCAAAGGCATTATCCTTTGGGGCATCAGAAGATTCCTTCCGCTTGAGAACATCCTACCAATCTGTTATTCCCCTGGTTACTGCTACCTAGCGCCAGACAAACCCCATCTGAACAGTAGGGAAGGCACATGGCTTCCTCTGGGATCCATGCCTTTTGCATAACACAACAACCCCCTTTGAAACATACTGCATGCATTTCCTTTCCGTCTTTTTCTTTGCCACCTGGTATTATGATCTGTTAGAAGACAAACACACTGATTTTGGCTGTGCCTAGTTACTAACTGTTCCTAAGAACCAGCCAAATTATTCTTATGACATGGCTTCCTCCCTACTGAACGTTGCTTTATATTTTTAGAGATTTTTGAGTGTTGTTCTAGCATGTGGGAATGGATGTCCTCTAAGCTGAAATCTTATTTTATAGAAACTAGAAAAAGCTGAGTGCAGATTCATAATAGCAGTTTCCAATATTTATGGACTTTTTTCCAGCCTCAAATATATCAGTTACCAGTATCTGGATTGAGAATTATTGTATAAAAGTCTTTGCCCTGTAACATGGTAGCCTAAAAAGATTAAGAGGAGGATTTCACCTTCAAGTTTCATTTTGTAGAAAAGAATGCAAAATTGGTTAACGATGTGAGGGAAATCAGAAATCACAACGAAATACAAATTTTTAAACACTGGCAAAAAAATCATGAGCATCATAAAATACAAAGGAATAGCATGTAAAAATAAATAAAAATTAAACTCCTGACACATCTTAATAAGATTTACCTTCCTGCATTGTTGGCTGCATACTTTTTGACCATCTCTTCATATGATAAAGATCTCATGGCCGGGCACGGTGGCTCACGCCTGTAATCCCAGCACTTTGGAAGGCCGAGGTGGGTAGATCATGAGGTCAGGAGTTCAAGACCAGCCTGGCCAACTTGGTGAAACCCCATCTCTACTAAAAATACAAAAAAATTAGACGGGCATCGCGGCAGATGCCTGTGGTCCCAGCTACTCAGAAGGATGAGGCAGAGAATTGCTTGAACCGGGAGGCGGAGGCTGCAGTGAGCCAAGATTGCACCACTGTACTCTGGCTTGGGTGAAAGAGCGAGACAGCGCCTCAAAAAAAAAAAAAGATTTCATAATATACAATATAAGAGTAAATATCTTTAATCTAGCCTGGTTGATTAAATTTTTAAGTCAGGCTGGGAGCAGTGGCTCATGCCTGTAATCCCAACACTTTGGGAGGCTGAGGCAGGTGGATCACCTGAGACAGAAGTTGGAGACCAGCCTGGTCAACATGGTGAAACCCTGTCTCTAGTAAAAATACAAAAATTAGCTGGGCGTGATGGCATGCCTGTAATCCCAACTACTCGGGAGGCTGAGGCAGGAGAATCGCTTGAGCCTGGGAGACGGAGGTTGCAGTGAGCGGAGATCGTGCCATTGCACTCCAGCCTGGGCAACAGAGCAAGACTCCATACCAATAATAATAATAATAATAAAATAAAGTCAGTAGTGTAGCAGATTCCTTCAGTATCACAATCTCTTTTGATGATGTCATGTAAGTTTCTTGGGATTGTGGTCAGATTTGGCAAGACTTCTATCAAGTTTCCCTCACATGTAAGTTTTACCATTTGGAGGAGTGTTCCAGAGACCGGCTTCAGGCTCCATAGCTTTCAGGCGATGCCTCTCCCCTGCCTCTCACATAGTTAGGGTACCAGCTATCACGTGCATGTTCGTCCCACAGTGAGACTGTTGGGTCTGCCCTCTCATGTCTCTTAAGTCTCTAGTTCAGGGGAGTGGCAGAGTGGGCGGGGGAAGTGTTCCTAGGAGCCATTTCTCCAAGAAGTCAGCCAGCCATAACTGAACAGTAGCCAGGCACGAACAGAGTGCAAACCAAGTAAGCATATTCCACTAAATCCAAATTAGATGTGTCCCCAACTCAACTTTCCTTTAGATCGTTCCCCACAATGCCCACAGCCTCTTGAAGTCCAGCCATATTAGGGGAGATGTTGAGACAGCTGAGTATAAAGGGGTCACCGGAGAACATCCAACCAGCCTGCGCACTGGGAGGAGTGTGCACTGGGGCGGAACCTCGGGAAGTTGGTGCCATTTGCAGGAGAGAGGAACTCGGCCTCTCCACGCAGTACCTGGGAGTCGGTCTGTGAGGCAGGAAGTCTACTAGCAGGACTCTCGCTTTGCTGAAAGTCACTGTTTCCCTTTTTTTCCTCTTCACCCAATAAACCCTGCTCTTCTCACCCTTTAAAGGGTCTGTGAGCCTAATCTTTCATGGTTGTGTGACAGGGACCCTGTTTTTGGCTGAACTAAGGAGAAAGTTCTACAACAATGTAACAGAGAATAATTATGTGTAGAGAGAGGCTAAGATATCTGGCATTTGTACATTTTACAGTGAATGACCATGTGAACACGCTGCTACAACCCCATGCAAGCAAGGGGCCCTGAAGCTAAGCTTCCTCAGAAAATCCACCTCTGGTCAAGCATGAGAACCGTGTTTGAGTCCTGATGTGCCCTGGCAGGTGAAGGCAGGTTCTGTGTCTTTAACTGACAAGGGAGGAAAGGGGGTAACCAGAGGCGACAGAAGGGGATGATGTAGAGAAGGTGATGAGAAAAGCTAGTGGCCTGAAGCTAGTGTATGACATAGGAGAAAAAGTACATTGAAGAATGTGAGCATTTTTACAAAGGCAAATTGCGCTCTCCCGTGCTAGTCTGCGACAAAGAGTGCATGTGTTAGCCAAGCAAATTTGTCATAAATGATTAACTTCTGGAAGAACAAATCATTTGACCTCTCCAGCTGAACAAACACAGAACTGCAGTGACTAAAACAGCCAAAGGCAATGCTTCAGCAAAACGCAACACATTTTCATAAAAGTCCTGCCATTTTATGTCACAAGAGCCTTAGGGAAGCTGAGGTAATGGTGCCTCTTTAGCTAAAGAAAGAGATTTCCCTGGGCCTGGGTTGTGGCAGCAGTAAATGAATGATGCAGAGAATGGCTTTAGATCTCGAGGTTGATTTGATTCTGCGGCGGCTTTGAAAATGCCTAGGGCTTCTGAAAAGGAGAGTTTGATTTATGAAAAATATATTTCTGGGATATTAACAAAGAAAATGAAGGTAGTAAAATGGTGCAAGGAGCCAGTGACATGCAAGTCAGTCATGGGCAAGTTTCAAGTGACTCTGTGCTTCTGGTCCTCGGCCACCAAAAAACTACTCAAAATAGCTTTTCATTTCTTTTTTTTTTTTTTTTTGAGACGGAGTCTCGCTCTGTCACCCAGACTGGAGTGCAGTGGCCAGATCTCGGCTCACTGCAAGCTCCGCCTCCCGGGTTTACGCCATTCTCCTGCCTCAGCCTCCCGAGTAGCTGGGACTACAGGCGCCGCCACCTCGCCCGGCTAGTTTTTTGTATTTTTTAGTAGAGACGGGGTTTCACCGGGTTAGCCAGGATGGTCTCGATCTCCTGACCTCGTGATCCACCCGTCTCGGCCTCCCAAAGTGCTGGGATTACAGGCTTGAGCCACCACGCCCGGCCAGCTTTTCATTTCTTTCCTTTTTCATTTTTGAGACAGAGTCTTGCTTTATTGCCCAGGCTGCAGTGCACTGCCACAATCTCCGCTCACTGCAATCTCTGCCTCCTGGGTTCAAGCGATTCTCCTGCCTCAGCCTCCTGAGTAGCTGGGATTACAGGCGTGTGCCACCACACCCAGCTAATTTTTGTACTTTTAGTAGAGACAGGGTTTCACCATGTTGGCCAGGATGGTCTTGAACTCCTAACCTCAAGTGATCCACCCGCGTCGGCCACCCAAAGTGCTGCAATTACAGGCGTGAGCCACCGCACCAGGCCTCAAAATAGCTTTTTTTTTTTTTTTTTTTTTGAGACAGAGTCTTGCTCTGTTGCCCAGGCTGGAGCACAGTGGCACCATCTCGGCTCACTGCAAGCTCCACCTCTCAGGTTCATGCCATTCTCCTGCCTCAGCCTCCCGAGTAGCTGAGACTACAGGCGCTACCACGCCCAGCTAATTTTTTTGTGTTTTCGGTAGAGACAGGGTTTCACTGTGTTAGCCAGGATGGTCTCGATCTCCTGACCTCGTGATCTGCCCACCTCAGCCTCCCAAACTGCTGGGATTACAGGTGTGAGCCATGTCACCTGGCCTCAAAATAGCTTTCAGCTAGAAAAGTTTGAGATACAGAATGCAAATGTGCAACCGTATTAACTCTCAGTTTCCTCGTTCTGTGCAGCTTTCTATCACCAAGTAGATGGTAAATAAGGAGTAAATATCCCTATCCCCAGGGAATTCTTGTTTCATTCAGATGTGGCTTAGCAAGGACTTCAACAAATAAAATGCAAATGAGAATGGAGAAAATGAATTAGAAACAAAGATCAGAATTCCTTTTTCATTAACTCCTTAAAAACCATCATTCCCCAAAAGAAAACTTCAAGAAACGGTAATACACTAAAATTAAAATGGAATTCACTGCTTGTTTTCTCTGCCATGACCTTACTAAACTAAAGTTAATGATCTGGTCAGCCCAGAGGCTATGTCTTAAAGGGCATTTTCTCCTATAAAATAGGTGGTCAGAATTCTGTTCTGAAGCCTATACCCGAATTGTGGCTATTAAAAAACCAAAGTGTTCTCTCTTTAGGCCCTCAGAAGCAAGCACTTATTAAACAACATGACAACAGCCCTGACGGATTGTTTATCTCTTTAGAAGAGGTGTTGAATACGCTGGTTCTTGTAATTTGTAAAAGAATAGTTTTTAAAAAATTATATCCATATGCATACATGCTCAGGGTCACCTACATTAGCTTCATTTTATTTTCATGTGTTTATTATTTGGGTGACAGGGCCTTGCTCTGAAACTGGAGTACAGTTGTGAAATCATGTCTCGCTGCAGCCTCCACCTCCTGGGCTCCAGTGATCCTCCTGCCTTAGCCTCCCAAAGTGCTGGGACTACAGGCAGGAGCCACCATGACAGGCCACCATCTTTTAACAAAATATACTTTTAAAGTTTAAAAGAAAAGTATGCACATCACCGAATACTTGGAAAAGAAAGAAAAACAGAAGCAAAAGAAAATCACCAATATATCTATCATCCAGATACAACCACTGCCAACCTACAGGTTTATCTTCTTCCAGTATTTTTGCCGATCATGTTTTTTACATACAAATGGAAATACATGGAATATTCAAAATTTTATATGTTGAATCAGTCTTTTCCTGATTGAAAAAAATCATCCCAGTTTATTGTGGATTATTTGAATAATATAGAAAAGGATACATTTAAGATGCCACTATCCAGAGACAACGTTTTAAATATGTTAGTATAATTTTCACATTGTTTTTTATTTCTTTTTTTTTTTTTAACCTAAATAAGTAAACATGTTTGTGAAGCAGCTACATTGTCTGGGGTAAACACCCAGGGTTCATTTTCTTGAGCCAGGAAAATTTAGGACATGGACACACAGGAGGATTTTAGGAGAGGTTTGATAGGCAGAAGAAAGAGAAAGGAAAACAGCTCTCTCTGTGGTGAGAGAGAGTAGACTTCCAAGAGGAAAGGACCAGCTGATGTCAGATGCCCCGGATGTTATAGTCAGGTTTAAGGAAGCGGAGTCTGATTTACACAGGGCTCACAGATTGGTTCCATCAGGTATGATGTTTACCTAGCGCTGGGAAGGCTGGTTGCCCCACCCTAATCTTATGCAAATGAACTCTCCCCTTCACAGCACCATCTACTTACCTTCCATGTGGCTGACAAAGAGAAGAGAAGATGCAGCCGCCATCTTGAACGTGATTGGCACAACTGCCGGCATCTATCGCTGCAGCTCAATTTTACTGGCTTCTCTTAGTTAGAAAGGAAAATGGGGCCGGGCGCGGTGGCTCAAGCCTGTAATCCCAGCACTTTGGGAGGCCGAGGTGGGCGGATCACGAGGTCAGGAGATGGAGACCATCCTGGCTAACACGGTGAAACCCTGCCTCTACTAAAAAAAAAAAACACAAAAAACTAGCCGGGCGTGGTGGCGGGCGCCTGTAGTCCCAGCTACTCGGGAGGCTGAGGCAGGAGAATGACGTGAACGCGGGAGGCGGAGCTTGCAGTGAGCCAAGATCCGGCCACTGCACTCCAGCCTGGGCGACAGAGCGAGACTCCCTCTCAAAAAAAAAAAAAAAAAAAAAAAAGAAAGGAAAATTATTTGGGGCTGCTTTTAATTAAAAGAAAAACCTTAGCAAGAATTTCGCTATCCTCACTGCCTGCCTAAGTAATTTCTTCTTAACTCCTGCATCATTTGTATTGCTGCTTAAAAGAATTTTTAGGCTAGGCATGAGGGCTCATGCCTGTAATCCCAATACTTTGGGAAGCCAAAGTGGGAGGACCATTTGGGGCCAGGAGTTCAAGGCCAACCTGGGCAACATAGAGAGACCCCATTGATTAAAAAATTAGCCGATCGTGGTGGCACATGCCTGTAATCCCAGCTATTCAGGAGGCTGAGGCAGGAGGATCACTTAAGCCCAGGAAGTCAAGGTTGCAGTGAGCTGTGGTCACAATCACATCATTGCACTCCAGCCTCAGCAACAGAGCAAGACCCCATCTCATTTTTTTTTTTAATTATTTTAACAAGGAAATATAAGGAATAATATGTGAAGTGGACACTTTCCTTCCCCATCAATGTCTGCTACTCCTGCCCCATCTTGGTGGACATTTATGGTGGTTCTAATTTTTTTTTTTTTTTTACTTTAAACAATGCTACAGTGAACGTCTTTGTATATACACTCATGTACATATGCCAGTATTTCCTTATTTTTTCTTTTTTTTTTTTGAAACGGAGTCTCTCTCTGTCTCCCAGGCTGGAGTGCAGTGGCCCGATCTCGGCTCACTACAACCTCCGCCTCCCGGATTCAAGTGATTCTCCCGGATTCTCCCGGATTCAAGTGCTAATTTTTTTGTATTTTTAGTAGAGACAGGGTTTCACCATATTGGCCAAGCTAGTCTCGAACTCCTGACCTTGTGATCCACTCGCCTCAACCTCCCAAAGTGCTGGGATGCCAGTATTTCTTTAGAGAAACTGCTATATGTATAATTCCTATATCAGAGTAATTTAATTGTAATAACTTGCCCTTCAAAAACTTGCAATTTAAATTCTGATCAATAGTAGGAATACTTGCTCCTCTATATTCTTGCCCACAAATTATCACCTATGATTATAATTTGTACTCCTCTAATTACTAGCAAAGTTAAGCATTTTTGCATCTGTTTATTGGTCATTTTAAAAATTTATTTTATTTTATTTTATTTTTAGACGGAGTCTCACTCTGTCACCCCCGCTTCAGTTCAATGGCATGATCTCAGCTCAGGGCAACCTGGGCCTCCTGGGTTCAAACAATTCTCCTGCCTCAGCCTCCCAAGTAGCTGGGATTACAGGCACCTGCCACCACACCCAGCTAATTTTTTTGTATTTTTAGTAGAGGCGGGGTTTCACCATGTTGGCCAGGCGTGGTTTTTTTTTGTTTGTTTGTTTGTTTTTGAGACGGAGTCTCGCTCTGTCGCCCAGGCTGGAGTGCAGTGGCCGGATCTCAGCTCACTGCAAGCTCCGCCTCCCGGGTTCACGCCATTCTCCTGCCTCAGCCTCCCCAGTAGCTGGGACTACAGGCGCCCACCACCTCGCCCGGCTAGTTTTTTGTATTTTTTTAGTAGAGACGGGGTTTCACCGTGTTAGCCAGGATGGTCTCGATCTCCCGACCTCGTGATCCGCCCGTCTCGGCCTCCCAAAGTGCTGGGATTACAGGCTTGAGCCACCGCGCCCGGCCCCAGGCGTGGTTTTGAACTCCTGACCTCAAGTGATCCGCCTTCCCTGGCCTCCCAAAGTGCTGGGATTACAGGTGTGAGCCACCATGCCTGGCCAGCCATTTGTTTTAATTCTTTCATAAATTTCTTGCTCATATCTATTCTTTTGTATTTTCTAATTGTTTTTTAGGAACTTTTTATATTTCCTGTATACTAATAATTTTCTCTTCATCTGCCAATTTTCTTTTAACTTTTTACAATATCATTCGTCATCAAAACTTTTAAAATTCTATATGTAGTCAAATCTACATACTAATTCTGTGTGTAGTTCTCTAATTCTCTTTTCCCTTGAGACTTCTGGGTTTTGTATCTTTCTTCAGATGCCTTCCCATTCCCAAGATTATTTTAAAAATAAAAATATTTTCTTCTCATACTTTCATGGTTCTGCTCTTGAGGCCTGGCTCTTTATTTCTGTTTCTAGAATGAGGTAAGCACCTAATTTTATCTCTTTCCAAATAGCTTCGTGTCTCAACATTTTTTATCAACTTGTTCAAATTTGTATGTTGAGTCTAACACCATACTTTGAATTGCCCCAGCTATATTCCACTGGGGGGGCAGTGGGGGACCCCTTACTCCTCATTGTTTTCTTGTTGTTCCAGTATTCATAACTATTCTGTGCTATCTCTTTCAGAGGAAATGTATAATTATTTTGCCCATAAATTCTCTTGGTATTTGGTTGGGAATGTTCTGAATTTATAGATTAATTTTGCTGATAGTAAAATCCCTATAATACTTAGCCCATTAAGAGCACACCCTATTGCTCCAATATTTATTTACTATTTTGCGTATTTCAGGAAAAAACTACAAAATTTTTTCATATTGACCTTGCGCAGTTTGGGGAGTTGTTTCTGGATTTTTAACTGGGCATAGGTTTGGAATAAGACAATTTTCATTTTCCGAGAAAGTAATTTTCTCAAATATCTTGATTGTACAAACTATTCTCTTATAGTTTTTTGTTTGATAATTGGATTTGCTGTAACTTTCTCTCTTTTGTCTTTTTAAAATATCAAGTTTTTTTTGTTTACTATTCTGTTAATTCTACTTATCTTTTGTGTTTTCTTCCCTTTTTGGATTTGCTTTGTTGTTGTTTCCTTTTTGGCTTCTTTCTTATTTTATAATAGATACATTTTCCTTCAAGAACTCCTTTGGGCCAGGCGCGGTGGCTCACGCCTGTAATCCCAGCACTTTGGGAGGCCGAGGAAGAGGGGATCACCTGATTTCAGGAGTTCAAGACCAGCCTGACCAACATGGAGAAACCCCGTCTCTACAAAAAATACAAAATTAGCTGGGAGTGGTGGCGCATGCCTGTAATCCCAGCTACTCGGGAGGCTGAGGCAGGAGAATCGCTTGAACCCGGGAGGCGGAGGTTGTGGTGAGCCGAGATCATGTCATTGCACTCCAGCCCGGGCAACAGGAGTGAAACTCGGTCACCAAAAAAAAAAAAAAAAAAAGAACTTTGGCCACATCGCACGTCTTGTATCCTAGAGACCCCAATGCTTCATGCCTCCGTGCCTTTGCCTCTCCTTTCCCCACAAGGCGCTCCTTACCCCGACTCCTGTTCTTCAGCACCCAGACATCCTGCCCCACCTGAATTGTGCAGTTAGTTCACTACCAAGAAAACGCTCATATTCTGAAGACTGATCACATTGGGCTGTCCTGAGTACCCAGAAGTCATTTTCCTCAGGCCACAAGGAAGGACTTTGCAAATTTTCTGTGCTTCCTGCAGGATTGCCTCATGCTGTTAGTGTCCTGTGATAGGAATTATTGAGAACTGTTTTGACTCCATCCTGAGAAAAGCTGGATCATCGTATATTTTTTTAAATGGGTCATCCATAAGAAACAAGCCCTCCTCTCACTAATATTGACTGTCTCTTCTACGTATTGTTAGTGCATCATTATGTGTGAGGAGACACAGATCCGTGCTTTTAAGGCAATCAAAAATTAGATGAATTTCCTAATGTGCTTTAGAGAGAAGTTTCTGAATCCTGGCTGAGTTTCCCCTCTCCTTAACCGTATTATTTACCGAGCTAGGAGTGGCAATTCATGTCTGTAATTCCAGTACTGTAATCCTCAGGGTGGCCAAGGCAGGAGGATCACTGGAGCCCGGGAGTTCAAGACCAACCTCGGCAACACAGTCAGACCTCATTTCTATAAAAAAAATTTTTTAAATTAGCTGGGTGTGGTGGTACATACTTGTAGTCCCAGCTACATGGGAGGCTGAGGTGGGAGAATCTGGGGTCCTGGAAACGGAGGCTTCAGTGAACCATGATGTGCCAGTGCATTCCAGCCTGGGTGACAAAGCATGGCCTTGAAAGAAAAAACGAGAGAGAGAGAGAGAGAGAAAAAGAGGCCGGGCGCAGTGGCTCAAGTCTGTAATCTCAGCACTTTGGGAGGCCGAGATGGGCGGATCATGAGGTCAGAAGATCGAGACCATCTGGCTAACACGGTGAAACCCCGTCTCTACTAAAAAAATACAAAAAACTAGCCGGGCGAGGTGGCGGGCACCTGTAGTCCCAGCTACTTGGGAGGCTGAGGCAGGAGAATGGCGTGAACCCGGGAGGCGGAGCTTGCAGTGAGCTGAGATCCAGCCACTGCACTCCAGCCTAGGCGACAGAGTGAGACTCTGTCTCAAAAAACAAAAACAAAAACAAAAACAAAAAAAAAACAAAAAGAAAGGAGGGTGGAAGGAAGGAAGGAAGGAAGGAAGGATTAATTTACTTACCCCTTTCACCTCAATACAGTGAAACACAGTTCTATCCTGGACTAAAAATCTGATGACCCATGTTAAGGCCAAAAATCTGATGACATATATGTATTAAGGTCTACATGAGGAGGAATTTTCCCAGCCTTGGAGAAGTAGAAGCTGGCCCTACAATGCTCCCCAGATTGGAGTCTTACTAGCCTTCCTCTGCCCTGGATCACTATTTGTCCTCCACCAGCACCTTGAGGATACCATGGGGCTAGTATCCTGGTAACCTAGTTTTTCAATGTGTAAAATGTAACTGTGATGCTCATTAAATGATCATTCTTTTTTCTTTCTTTCTTTTTTTGAGATAGAGTCTCACTCTGTTGCCCAGGCTGAAGTACAGTGGCAGGATCTTGGCTCACTGCAACCTCTGCCTCCCAGGTTCAAGTGATCCTCCTGTCTCAGCCTCCCCAGTAGCTGGGACTACAGGCGTGCGCCACCACACCTGGCTAATTTTTGTATTTTCAGTAGAGACGGGGTTTCATCATGTTGGGCAGGCTGGTCTCAAATTCCTGACCTCAAGTGATTCACCCGCCTTGGCCTCCCAAAGTACTAGGATTACAGGCATGAGTCACCGCACCCAGCCAGATCATCCTTTTTAAAGAGTAAAAACATGATCCTCATATAAAATAAATTCACCGATTTTATTCCGCTCATTAACTATTGAGGAAACCAGTAAGATGTTGCAAGAAGTCCAAAGGAGAAACCAAAAAGCACACACAAATGTAAATCCCAAAAAACAGTCGAATGAAATTTATTAGATGCAAAATTTGCTTTTTCCACAAGGATGTGAGAGAATCAATTGCCTCTCCACAAGACAAAATGTATTTGCATGCCTGGACAAGAATCATTTGCATTGCTATCAGTTGTCTACAATTACAGAGTTGTAAAATAGCTCAAAAACAATGAAGCTGTAGAGATAATCTGGAAAAGTATGCTGGACAAGACATCCAGTAATCTGCTTTGCCTATTTCAAAAGTATTTTCAATTTTCCCGCATACGTATTTAACAGCTTCAGTTTGCGCTTTACTTTGAAACTGGCACCTGTCCCCTTCCCATGTATCTGATAGTTTGTAACTACTCAGAATTCTCAAAAAAGACATATTCTGGACTCCTGACAGCCCAGGTATCAAGGGCCTTCTGCTGTATCAAGCTTCCATGGACCCCAACTGAGGGGCCACCAGAGTTTTCCCTCTAATTAGATTTGAACTGCATCAGTCTTTCTTCTTCTGCCTTTTAACCACAAACAAAAGTCACTTGGTATCCAGAAATCCTCCAAATATGAAGAAATAAGACTGACTCACTGTTTGTAATGGCTGTATGTAGATCAGGGAACACATTTCTGCCTCCACTACCTTTTTGATTCCACTTCATCTTAGGAATAACTGTGGGCTTTTTAAATCCCTCCAACTAAAATAATTCCAGTACTAACTAACAAAATCTCTTCTCACCCACACATGGATTCAAGCTGAATTCAGAGAGATTAAGAAATTTGGCCAGTTGCAGTGGCTCATGCCTGTAATCCCAGTACTTTGGGAGGCCGAAGCAGGTGGATCACTTGTGGTCAGGAGTTCAAGACCAACCTGGCCAACATGGCAAAACTCTGTCTTTATTGAAAAAAAAAAAAAAAAGTACAAAAATTAGGGTGTGATGGCACATGCTACTAGGGAGACTGAGGCAGGAGAATCGCCTGAACCCAGGAGACGGGGGTTGCAGTGAGCCAGGATGGTGCTACTGCACTCCAGCCTGGGTGACAGAGCGAGATTCCATCTCAAAAACAAAAGAAAAAAAAAGAAAAGAAACTTGCTCAAAGTCCCACAACGATTATAATAAGTAACCAAACCATGCTATGATGCAAGCAAAGTTAATCTGACTCCTCACTCTGACTGCCTTCCATCATACCATGCTGCTCCTCTATGATCCAGATATTTGTGCCACCTTCTGCAAATATTCACTCAGTGCCTACCATCCATAGGCATTTTGTGGGCATCACCATTCATCTGGTCACCCAAGACAGAAACTTTTGTATTAGCCTGACTCCACCATCTGCTCCGTCTTGCACATTCAGTTGAATGTTCAGTTCTATACATTTTACCTTGACGTGTTTCTCCACTTCATCCCCTCCACTTTGTACCCTACACTGTTGGCTTATTCATCTCTCAGCTGGAATAACACAGTCTTGTTCTCTGGCCTACTCAATTCCAGCTTATTCCCACTTCTCTTTCCTACCCATGTATCCTTCTTACCATTAAAAAGTAATATACTGCTGATCTGAGCTTGTCTCTCCCTTGCTTAACAAAACTCAGTGGCTCCCCATTTCCTGCACCATAATGTACTGTCTCCTTAGCATGGCCCATAGAGACTTGGAAAGCATACAAGCCCATCTTTCAGGTCACTTTACATCTTACATCCTGGCCACTGATGAACCTGTGAGCTACCCACAACTTATTAGTGCCTGTGTCCTCAGCACCCCATCACTCTTGTGCCTCTATGCCTTGGTTCATGCTGTTCTTTTTCAACTGTGGTGCTCTTCCCCAGCTCCCAGGTCAGATATCTCTTATCTGACACACTCATTGATGTCACCACCACTATTCCTCCTCCATCGGGGAAAGTAACTCTCTCAATCAGAGTGCGTATACCTCTATTCTAGCATACGCATACTCACATTCGGCAATAGTGTTTTTATATTTCTATCCCTCACTAGACTGTGGTCTCTTCAGTGGCAGGGGTTACTCTTGGCACCTTAGAATTTGCGTCACATACGCAGCACAGAGCCCAGCATGAGGAGGTGCTAAATGTGTGGCTGAATATTTGAATTAGTAAAGGAACGAATATCAGACTCATATCCCACTCAGGGTGCTTTCACTACATCTTGATCTACTTCGAGACAGAAAAAACAACGAAAGCAAACAAGCAAAAAAAAAAAAAAAAAAAAAAAAAAAAAAAAAACAAGAAAAAAGCTAGCAAAAGCAATCAGAGAAGGAATCCTGTATACCCCGCACCTTCTTCCTAAACCCCTGTGGCTAGGAAACAGTTGCCACACTGGGAACCAGTGGTGTTGAAATCAGCAATAGTGGGAGAATTAACATTATGGAAATTAGCAGATAATGCAAATAATATTTGGGGGAAGGGAGAATTGTTGTTTCCTTTTAAAATTGTACAATTCAGTGGTTTCCTAATGTATTCATTAGGTTATGCAACTACCACCATCAAATTTCAGAACATTTTCATCACACCAAAAAAGGAACACAGTCATTAGCAGTCACTCCCCATAATTCCCCACCCCAGCCCCTGGCAGTGTTTCTTGTTTATTGAGAGCTGGTTGTTAAACATTTACAGCACACCACTGCTGGGAATGCAGCTATTTCTGTAACAGTTACTTTTCTCTTCCTCACTTACTGTTTTGATTCTTCAAGAATCTTGAGGCCTGCTAAACCTCAAAGGTTTATAACACAAAGATGATTTTTCTTTAAAAGAAGTTATTTCAACTCTCACTTAATTCAACTTATCTGTCACAGAATGAGATGAAAAATAGTTATGCATAGAGAGGAAGATCAGAAACTAATAAATCTTTTAAAAGGCTAGATCACTTTCTGCTGGATTAGTATGTGAGATTTACTTTTGCATGAGACAATGGGCTCTTGTCTATTTTTAGAGTAGATAATGCATTTCCTAGGACCCACAGGAGGCCTTGGCTTCTCCTATTACTGAACACACATGCAGAGACCAGAGATTTTGTGAAAGGGAAAAAGAAGAAAGACAAGGGAAAAGGATTGGTGGTTTGTTCTTTTGATCACTAATGCCATCAGGAAAGATGAAATATAATGCCCAAGAATTTCCTAAAAGACATTCCCTAGAAATGCACAAAAATACGCTTATTTCAAAAGATGTATATACATCCCCATATTCATGTGAAAGCACTTGCGCCATGAAGTCATTTGTTAATCTGCTAATGACCCAATGACCCTAGAGCGGTTCCCTAGATGTGGGCTCCCAGACACCAGATGCACATTACTCCTCTAATTAATGCTTGCTGATGAACTTGTTTCAAAATCTTTTATACTTGTAAACAGGAAAGGTTGGACTGTCCTCTAAGATAGCATAAGCCAAAAATCAAATTCTAAGCCCTGTAACCATCCGAATGGACCCTTCCTTTCAGCCAAGAGCATTCCAAAGTCAACCTGAAAAACTAGTTCAGGCCATGATGGGAAGAGGGGGTGGGACAAGCCTTATTATCATTAACATCAACACAGACCTTGAGACTGCTAGAACAGACTCTTTAAGTCTGGTAAATATTTACAAGCTATCCTCTCTGAAGCCTGCTACCAGGAAGCTTCATCTACATGGTAAAACCTTGGTCTTCACAATCCCATACCTTAACCTAGACATTCTTTTCTATTGATTCCAGGTCTGTAGATAATAACCAATTGCCAATCAGAAAATCTTTGGGCAGATCTATGACCCCTGACTTCCAATTTCCCACCTTTCCTGACCAAGACAATGTACATCTTATATGTATTGATTGATGTCTTATGTCTCTCTAAAACGTACAAAAGCAAGAAGATGTTGCCTGACCACCTTGGGCACCTGTCATCAGGACCTCCTGAGGCTGTGTCATAGGCATGTCCTTAACCTTGGCAAAATAAACTTATAAATTGATTGAGACTTATCTCAGATACTTTTTGGTTTATGTGGGGACTCTATCTTGTTACTCAAATTGTAGTTTGCTGTCCAGCAGCATCAGCATTACCTGAGAGCTTGTCAGAAACAGAGCCTGAGGCCGGGTGCTGTGGTTCATGCCTGCAGTCCCAATGCTTTAAGAGGCTGAGGTGGGAGGACTGCTTGGGGACAGAAGTTCAAGACCAGCCTGGGCAACATAGTGGCATCCGTATCTACAAAAAATAAAAATTAGGCTTGGCGCGGTGGCTCACGCTTGTAATCCCAGCACTCTGGGAGACTGAGGCGGGAGGATCACCTGAAGTCAGTGTCACACGCATCTGTGTGAAGAGACCACCAAACAGGCTTTGTGTGAGCAATAAAGCTTTTTAATCACCTGGGTGCAGGTGAGCTGAGTCCGAAAAGAGAGTCAGCGAAGGCAGATAGGGGTGGGGCAGTTTTATAGGATTTGGGTGAGTAGTGGAAAATTACAGTCAAAGGGGGTTGTTCTCTTGCAGGCAGGGGCGGGGGTCACAAGGTGTTCAGTGGGGGAGCTTCTGAGCCCGGAGAAGGAATTTCACAAGGTTAATCGCTCAGTCAAGGTGGGGCAGGAACAAATCACAATGGTGGAATGTCATCAGTTAAGGCAGGAATGGCCATTTTCACTTCTTTTGTGATTCTTCACTTGCTTCAGGCCATCTGGATGTATACGTGCAGGCTTGGGCTCAGAGGCCTGACAGTCAGGAGTTCAAAACCAGCCTGGCCAACATGGAGAAACCCTATCTCTACTAAAAATACAAAAATTAGCCAGGTATGGTGGCGCATGCCTGTAATCCCAGCTATTCAGGAAGCTGAGGCAGGAGAATTGCTTGAACCCGGGAGGTGGAGCTCGCAGTGAGCCGAGATCGCACCATTGCACTTCAGCCTGGACAACAAGAGCAAGACTCCGTCTCAAAAAAATAAATAAATAAAATAAATGAAAATTAGCCAGGCGTGGGGGCACACACTTGGGGTCCTAGTTACTTGGGAGGCTGAGCCAGAAGCATGGTTCGACCCCAGGAGTTGGAGGTTACAGTGAGCTATGGTTGTGCCACCAGGGCCCTGTAATTGGCATCTGTTCTCACCTTATTTTCTTGAGTTTTTATGGAAAAAGAATTCACTGAGACTTACTTGAAACTCATTCAAATGATCCCCAAACAGTTGAGATGTGTTGGGAATTCTCACTTTATTTCAAGCAATTCTGATGCTAAATCAAGAGGCTAATTCTCTACCCAGGTTGGAATCCTACTGACTGCAGGAAAGCCAGGGGACCATCTTCAGAGATCATGAGAAGTTTTACTTCCAATAATGCTTTTCTTTTATAAAAGCGATTCATGGCGAGGCGTGGTGCTCATGCCTGTAATCCCAACATTTTGGGAGGCCAAGGCAGATGGATCGCTTGAAGTCAGGAGTTCAAGACCAGCCTAGGCAACATGGTGAAGCCCGTCTCTACCAAAAATACAAAAAAATAGCTGGGTGCAGTGGTACACACCTGTAGTCCCAGCTACTTGGGGGGCTAAGGTGGGAGGATCACTTGAGCCTGAGAGATGGAGATTCCAGTGAGCCAAGATCGTGTCACTGCACTCCAGGCTGGGTGACAGAGCCAGAACCTGTCTCAAAAAAAAAAAAAAAAAAATCATTCATGCTCATTACAGGAAATGTGAAGAACCTTGGAGAAGAAAGTTAAAATCACCTGAATGTCCACCCTATATGTTAAACACTTAATATTTTGGTAATTTTAAATATACGTATAATTGCAAGCATTACATGCCCTGTTTCCAATGGAATTCTTCATTTCACATAATTGGGAGCATAAAATAAATAGTTTGCATGATGTTTCATTTTGCATGTATTATGATTATTTTCATGCCCCTAAAAATTCTTCAGGAATATGATTTTAATCACCTTATATTCCTATATGAGTAAGTCACATTTCACTTAAATATTCTTATATTCTTGAATACGTAACCCTTATAGAAAACATTGTGATTAATATTCTTGCATATAAATCTTGTTCTGACTTTCTGATTATTTCTTCCATATAGATTTTCAGAAGTGCATCTGTGGTATGAACTTTACAGATTATTGATACATAACGCCAAATGGCTTGCCAGAGAATCTACAGTAAGTCACCCTCCCAGCAGGCACCATGCTCTCGCCAGCCTCTCTACCAACTGATTTCTTTTTTTTTTTTTTTTGAGATGGAGTTTTGCTCTCGTTGCCAGGCTGGAGTGCAATGACGTGATCTCAGCTCACTGCAACCTCTGCCTCCTGGGTTCAAGTGATTCTCCTGCCTCAGCCTCCCGAGTAGCTGGAATTACAGGCGGCTGCCACCATGCCTGGCTAATTTTTGTATTTTTAGTAGAGATGGGGTTTCACCATTTTGGCCAGGCTGGTTTTGAACTCCCGACCTCAGGTTATCCGCCTGCCTCGGGCCTCCCAAAGTGCTGTAATTCCAGGCGTGAGCCACCACGCCGGGCGCCTCGCTGGTTTTTTAGGTTATGATTACCACTTCATTGTTTTCATTTGCATTTCTTTGATAACAAGTGTGGTTGAAGACATTTCTATTGTTTGCTGACATTTTTATTTCTCCAGTGAATCCCCTATCCTATAGTCTGTTCTGTTATTGGAGTGCTACTGCTATCAGAGATGTTCATATATTCCCTTTGTTAACTCTCTGTCATTTGCTCTTTCTGCTTGATTGCCATTAGTCATTTAATGGTTTTTAAAGTCATGAGGTTTTATATGTTTGAATTGAATAGTCAAAATCATGACTCTTTCTTTGTGATTTCTTCTGTAGTGTTTATGATTAAGAGGATGCATTAAGGAAGGTATAATTAAACTATATATTTTTCCACGAGGCAGGATAACCATGCTGATAGCGAGCAGCCTTATCTCCTTCCTGACTGAGCATGCTGTTGGCCTTCACCTGTATCGATTTCAGAATAATTCATTTCTTTTTCATTTTTTATTTCTGTGATGCTTACCCCTTTTTATGCTTAAACTATTTTAATTAATTGATTAATCATTTTGATGTTTTCTTAATCACGTATTATTTCCTAAAACACACTAAGGAGTCTGTTTGACAGTTGACCTATCCCACCAAGCTGCCAATTCTTGCTGCAGTATCATCTGATTTTAATTACCATAGCCTTACACCTGGCTAACTCCATTTTTTAGAAATAACATGCCTTTTTATTATTTTGCTTTCTTACTCTTTGGCTCCTTATGGGGTAAATCAACTTTCTAACCCAAGAGCTGACATTTTCAGCAAAAAAGAAATCGTCTTTTGTTATGTTAACATAGAGCCTTAGATATTAGTAGGGGCAGCTTCCTCAAACCATTCCACAAAATGGCCTGATAGCTTTACCTTTCCAAAAACTAAACTAGGATGTGCATAACCTTTTGGTGTTCTGTCTAAAGTTTCATTAAAATTTACCATGCAAAACGATCTAAGTGTTTCTTTTTCTTTTTCTTTTTTTTTGAGTCTGAGTTTCGCTCTTGTTACTTTGCTGGAGTGCAGTGGTGCGACCTCAGCTCACCACAAACTCCACCTCCCGGGTTCAAGCAATTGTCCTGCCTCAGCCTCCAGGGTAGCTGGGATTACAGGCATGCGCCACCACGCCCAACTAATTTTGTATTTTTAGTGGAGACGGGGTTCTCCATGTTGAGCAGGCTGGTCTCCAATTCCCGACCTCAGGTGATCTGCCCGCCTCAGCCTTCCAAGGTGCTGGGATTACAGGTGTGAGCCACCGTACGCGGCCCAATCTAAGTGTTTCTTGACATATCTGGCTGTCTGAGGATAGGACAAAGCCAATTTAAACAGCTAAGAAAATGCCGGTTTGTCCTTGTGGCTATATTTACGGTTGAAATTGTGAGGCCGGGTGTGGTGGCTCAAGCCTGTAATCCCAGCACTTTGGGAGGCCGAGACGGGCGGATCACAAGGTCAGGAGATCAAGACCAGCCTGGCTAACACGGTGAAACCCCGTCTCTACCAAAAAAGACAAAAAACTAGCCGGGCAAGGTGGCGGGCGCCTGTAGTCCCAGCTACCCGGGAGGCTGAGGCAGGAGAATGGCATGAACCCGGGAGGCAGAGCTTGCAGTGAGCTGAGATCCGGCCATTGCACTCCAGCCTGGGCGACAGAGCGAGACTCCGTCTCAAAAAAAAAAAAAAAAAGAAATTGTGAAGACCAAATGTCCTATACTTTCTTGAAGGACATTTTTTTTCTTTTCCTTGGACTAACCTCTTGTTGATAACTTTTTAAATCTCTCACAATAGTCATTCTTAAGTAAACCACTGAAAGGGTGTAGGGAGTGAAAAGAGCTGCAGTCTGGTTTCTGACAGAACTAGCTTACCTCTTGCTTCCCTACTTCCCATTAGCATCAGCTTCTTCATCTATAAAGAATCATTTAACAAAATGACATTTGTCTCGTAGAGCTGGTAGAGTAGTTAAATGGAATTATGTATGGAAGGACCTTAGCACAATGCCTGCACAAAATAAAAACTAAATAAATGTAAGGTAGGTGTAGTGGTGCAGGCCTATCGTCCCATCTACTTATGAGGCTGAGACAGAAGGATTCCTTGAGCCCAGGAGTTCGAGACTGCAGTGCACACTGATGGCGCCTGTAAGTAGTCACTACACTCCAGCCTAAGCAATATAGCAAGAGCTTGTCTCTGAAAAAAAAAAAAAGTGCTTTTTTGAAACACAATCTCACTGTGTCGCCTGGGCAGGAGTGCAATGGTGCGATCTCGGCTCACTGCAACCTCTGCAAACCCAGCTCAAGACATCCTACCATGTCAGTCTCCCAAGCAGCTGGGACTACAGGCACTCACCACCACATGCAGCTAATTTTTTTGTATTTTTTGTACAGATGGGGTTTCTCCATGTTTCCCAGGCTGGTCTTGAACTCCTGGGCTCAAGCAATCCTCCTGCTTTGGCCCCCAGAAAAATTGTTAATGTTGAAAAAACACTAAATAAATGTAAGCTTACAAAATAGACCTCCTCACCCCAGGCTGCCTCAGTCCTTGCAAATGATCTTGCTTGACTTCTACTTTGCTGAGATGATGAAGCTCTCAATCTACCCTCTTCTTTATGCTCATCCTTAACCCTATCCATCTCATTCCCTCCTTATTCCTATCTCAAGAAAAAACAGGTCCTCTTGCCTGCCAAGGCTATCCCTACGTCTTTGATCTCCTTTCTTCCCTCCCTCCTTCCTTCCTTCCCTTCCTCCCTTCTTCCCTTTCTCCTTCCTTCCCTCCCTCCTTCATTGTCTTTTCTTTCTTCCTTCCTTCTTTCCTTTCTCCCTTCCTTCTTTTCCTTCCTCCTTCTCTCCCTCCCTCCTTCTCTCTCTGAACCTTGCTCAGTTCTCTTCGCCCTTAGATCAGCAGTTCTCTACATGTGCCCTGTCCCTTCTTTTTGTTATAAATAGACTCAGTTCTCTCCTGCCCTATAGAAACAAACCATCTTTAAGCATTATATTTTAGTTATCTATTGCTACATAATAAATTACGTCAAGACTTAGTGACTTGAAACAACCACAAGTATTTCTCCTCTCCCATTGTTTCTATGAGTCTGGCATTGAGTGGCAGCTTGGTTGGGCAGTTCTGGCTTGGGGTCTGTCAAAATGTTGCAGTCAGGTCAGCTGAGGCCGCAGTATCTGAAGGGTTAATGGAAATGGAGAATCCACTTCTGAGGTAGCTCCCTGCAAAAGCTGGCAAATTTGTGTTAACAAGTGGAGTCATCTCTGTGTAAGAATCTCCTCAGGGCTGCCTGAGTGTTCTCACAACATGGTGGCTAGCATTCTCCTAGGGTATATGATTCATGCAGCCAATGCAGAAGCTATAATTTCTTTACGAACTACCTTTGGAAGTCACACACTGTTATTTCCTCTGTATTCTGGTGGTCACACAGAGCAGACTTGGTACAACATGGCACAACAAAAGTACATGAACCCTAAAAGGCAATAATGATTGGGGGCCAACTCAGAGGCTGACTGCCCCACCTACTAGCACTCTCTTTGTTCTCCTGTGACTTTGAAAAGTTGCCCACCATGGCTCCAATTTCTCATCCTCTGCTCTCTCAGGCAGAGTTACTGTTTGCAAGCAATCAAAGTTGGCTCTAGGTATTCCAAAGAGAAGTTTATTAAAAAGATATTGTTGGAAGTGCTGGAGAACCAGAGTTGCTGAGGTTGAGTCTCCAAAAAGAATGCCCAAAACCAGGCCACAAGACTGGCAGAGGAACCAAAATTTCCCTTGCTGTGGCCACTTCTACTGCTGTTGCTCAAAAAGCCAAAGCTTCTGCTACCGCTTACCCAACAAAAATACAGCTGATCCTTGAACAACACAGGTTTGAACTGCACTTACACGTGGATTTTTTTCAACAAAAGTCACAGTGAGTATGCTTGCCTCTCCTGCCTCCTGTTCCACCTCTTCCGCTTCTGCCACCCCTGAGACAGCAAGACCAGCCCGTCTTCTTCCTCCTTCTCAATCTCTCAACATGAGGATGACAAGGATGAAAACCTTCATGATGATCCGCTTCCACTAAATGAATAGTATATTAGTTCGTTCTCACATTGCTATAAAGACATACCCGAGACTGATTAATTTATAAAGAAAAGAGGTTTAATTGACTTATAGCTATGCATGACTGGGGAGGCCTCAGGAAACTTACAATCATGGCGGAGGGGGAAGAGGCACATCTTACATGGTGGCAGGAGAGAGAGAGAAGAGTGAACAAAGGAGGAACTTCCAAACACTTATAAAACCATCAGGTCTCTTGAGAACTCACTCACTATCATGAGAACAGTATGGGGGAAACCACCCCCATGATCAAATCACCTCCCACCAGGTCCCTCCCTCAACAACTGGGGATTATAACTCAAGATGAGATTTGGGTGGGAATACAAAGCCTAGCCATTTCAAATGGTAAATATATATTTTTTCTTATTATTTTCTTCATAACATTTTCTTTAGCATATTTTATTGTAAAAATATGGTATATAATGCATATATAAAATATGTGTTAACTGTTTATATGGGCTTCCAGTCAATAGTAGGCTATTACTACTTAAGTTTTGGGGAATAAAAAGTAATACATGGATTTTTGACAGTACAGGGGTCATTGCCCCAGCCCCATGTTGTTCAAGGGTCAACTGTAGCAAAAGATCCCACAAGAAAGTCTCTTTCCCAAGCTGTTGGTTTCTGAACAGGTGGTTAATATGGGTGTATTTGATGAGAAGCTGCATACATCACATTCCTGCATTCCAGCTGCTAGAGAGGCTGAGAATCTCAATTTTCTGAGTTCTGTTTTGGTGAGGCAAGGTGCAAAAGGCTGGAAATATCCCAAACATAATAAGAGTTTTCAGAAAGTGTAGGCCACACAAAAAGAATTACAAACTATCTGCAATATCCTCTTCTTTCTTAATCCTTGCAATTTGGCTTCTGTCTAAATTCCACTAAAGCTGCTTCTCAGCAGTCCCCAGTGATGTTACATGGGCTTTCCCACCCTTGGATCATTCCCGCACCTAGTGGGGAAATGAACTCTTGGCCAGCATCTTAGGTCAAGTTCCCCAGAAGTGGACAATGAGTGCATTCATGCCTTTGATTTTTTTTTTTTTTTTTGAGGTGGAGTCTCACTCTGTTGCCCAGTTTGGAGTGCAGTGGTGTGAACTCAGCCCATTGCAACCTCTGCCTCCCTGGTTTAAGCGATTCTCCTGCCTCAGCCTCCCGAGTAATTGGGATTACAGGCATGCACCACCATAACCAGCTAATTCTTGTATTTTTAGTAGAGATGGGGTTTTGCCATGTTGGCCAGGCTGGTCTTGAACCCCTGGCCTCAGGTGATCCACCCGCCTCAGCCTCCAAAAGTCCTGAGATTACAGATATGAGTCACTACACCCACCAATGCCTTTGATTTATTAAGAAAGTTTCTCCAGAGGAGTCAGGTTAGGAGGTGGGGGACGTAGGACAGCAGGGTCTATACAAGGCCCTACATGATTGTGCCCTGTCTCCCCAACCTCATCTCACCACACATTCCCCGTGCTCACAAAGCTCCCTCCACAGCAATCTGCTCTCTGCTGCTGCTACACACCATGCCCTTTCTTGCTTGAGAGCTACTGTCCTTGCTCTTCCCTCCACCTGAAGACCTTTCCCCTGACGTGGGACATGGTCCTCATCATCCTTCAGGCCACAGCTCTCTTGGCATCCTATCTTAGTGGCCGTTTCACTCCTTCCCCAGGTGGTAGCAATCATATCAGTCTGTATATGTCCCTCAAAGCCTTTATGATAATCCAGAATTATTAATGGATTTGTTCAAATGTTATTGTGTCCCTTCCCCAAAGAAAACTGAAAGTTGCCTGAAGAGGATTGCCTAATAAATATGTTGGGAGCCACCAAAATTCTTAGATTTTGGTAGGCATTCCGAAAATAAGTGCTAAAGGAATGAATGGAAAAGTGTGCTTTGGAGAAGGAAGATGTTAAACAGGACAACAAAACACAACATTATAAATCAATAGATAATTTAACCTCATAAAAGTTTAAAACTTCTCTATTTTAAAAAATGAGTAAACCTATTGAAAAGTGAAAAAACGCCTGTAGTCCCAGCACTTTGGGAGGCCAAGGTGGGTGGATCACGAGATCAGGAGATCAAGACCATCCTGGCCAACATGGTGAAACCCCATCTTTACTAAAAATACAAAAAAATTACCCAGGTGTGGTGGCACACACCTGTAGTCCCAGCTACTCATGAGTTGGAGGCAGAAGAATCACTTGAACCTGGGAGGCAGAGGTTGCAGTGAGCTGAGATCATGCCATTGCACTCTAGCCTGGTGACAGAGCATGACTCTGTCTCAAAAAAAAAAAAACAAAAGTGAAAAAAAAAATTAGAACACATAAAACAGACCATAGGTTTGTTCCAGAACCCCTACCAAGTTAAGTGACTCATCTCACACAAATAAGAGCATTTTACTTTATTAAAAGTAAAAAGAGGCCCAGAATTACAATAAAAAGAGAGTAAGATTACTATTAATGATTATGGGAAACTTAATTAGCTCCAAATAAACAATGATGATTTTTAGTGTTCCTACTAAATCTCCGTCAAACACTGGAATTATATCCTTGCCTCTCCTCCCTACACCCACCCCAACTTTCCAACCCAATGTATCCCTTGTTAAATTAAGTTTAGCCTAAAGCTGTCTCCTTACCTCAAAAGGTTCCTCTGTACATAGTGAACTGTAACCTATCTGGATGTGTAAACAGACTGTAACCTACTCTTGTATTAATTGTGGAGTTTCAGCCAATCACAGGCAGCCAACTGTACAAACTGTATGTAAATAAGGCCAACCTGTAACCAGTCCTGCTGTTCCTGTGCCTCACTTCCTTTCTCTGTCCATAAATTCTCTGACCACTGGGCAGTGCCATAGTCTTTCTGAACCTATTCTGGCTCAGGAGGCTGCCCATCATTCTTTGCGCAGCTAAACTCTGCTCAAAATAATTTGTTTAAAGTTTTTATTTTAACACCCTAGGCTACCTCTGCTCATATAGGGGTTTGCATATTCCCCTAAGAGAATATGATCTTAACTGCTGGAAATTTAGGGCTTTGGGGAAGGAGTGTTGCCTTATTGGTCTTCATACCTCAGGGTCAGTGTGATGCTTGTCACAAAATAGGTCCTAGGGCTTAGGACATCCACACAGTCTCAGTGCAGATACTACTTAGCCCAGGGACCTGGTGGCTAGGCTGATTCTCTCCTTTCCAATAGGAGTCCTCTGCCACAAACACACTCCACCTGATCATCAGTCAGACCAAGAAGCATCCGAGCTTGATCCCCCTCTTTGTACTTATTGGAGTTTTGTATTTATTGGAGATACTGGAGCAGCACTGTATGTCGTGTGTCTGGCATTGTTCAATCCAGATGTTAGCTGAGACCGAAAGAATAACCCAGAGCCCTGGAACAAGCTAGGTCCCAATGATTAATACAAGTTCTACTCAGTGAATGTGGATTACAGCAAACTGAAGAAAGAAGGTCCATATTTCTAAATGAAATGTTTTGGGCCGGGCGCAGTGGCTCAAGCCTGTAATCCCAGCACTTTGGGAGGCCGAGACGGGCGGATCACGAGGTCAGGAGATCGAGACCATCCCGGCTAACACGGTGAAACCCCGTCTCTACTAAAAAATACAAAAAACTAGCCGGGCGCGGTGGCGGGCGCCTGTAGTCCCAGCTACTCAGGAGGCTGAGGCAGGAGAATGGCGTGAACCTGGGAGGCGGAGCTTGCAGTGAGCTGATATCCAGCCACTGCACTCCAGCCTGGGCAACAGAGCCAGACTCCGTCTCAAAAAAAAAAAAAAAAAAAAAAAAAAAGAAATGTTTTGTTATAAATCTGCTTTAGAATGAAGGTCTTCCAGAAGCCATCCTCACAATTTTCCACTTAACCAGGAAATATCCTCTAAATTCATGAAATCATGTTGATGTAATCTATTGGAGATTACACTGATTAATAAATAACTGAAACTTGGCAGAGTGTAGTGGCTCACGCCAATAATCCCAGCACTTCGGGAGGCCGAGGTGGGTGAATCACCTGAGGTCAGGAGTTCGAGACCAGCCTGACCCACATGGTGAAACCCTGTCTCTACTAAAAATACAAAAATTACCTGGGTGTGGTGGTATGCACCTGTAATCTCAGCTACTCAGGAGGCTGAGACAGGAGAATCACTTGAACCCAGGAGGCAGAGGTTGCAGTGAGCTGAGATCATATCACTACACTCCAGGCTGGGGGCACTACTGCACTCCAGGCTGGGCAACAGAGCAAGACTCCATCTCAAAATAAATAAATATATAAATGAATAACTGAAACTTGAAAAAAAATAGGTTTTAGGGGTGCAAGAGCAGTAACTGCAGGAGAAAAGTCCCCAAGCAGGTAAGAGGAAATGAAGCCCAAGGGCAAAGTGGACATGTTGGACTTCCTTCTTAATAATCAACAGGAGTGTGTGGAGGCAGAGGCAGTGGCAGACAAGGGAGTGTGTACATGCTTAAGGCTTTCTATGTCCTCTTGTTGAATATCAGGCACATGGAGAGAAATGTGAAAGATCTGAGGGGAGTGAAGGTGTGAAGTGGTCATACGAGACAGTGGAAAAACTAATATACTAGGGATGCCTAATAAGGTTACTGGGTGGCTGGGTGTGGTGGCGCATCCCTGTAATCCCAGCACTTTGGGAGGTCAAGGTGGGCAGATCACGAAGTCAAGAGATCAAGACCATCCTGGCCAACATGGTGAAACTCTGTCTCTACTAAAAATACAAAAATTAGCCAGGAGTGGTGGCACCTGCCTGTAGTCCCAGCTACTCAGGAGGCTGAGGCAGAAGAATTGCTTGAACCTGGGAGGCAGAGGTTGCAGTGAGCCGAGATCACACCACTGCACTCCAGCCTGACGACAGAGCAAGACTCTGTCTCAAAATAAATAAATACATACATACATACATACATACATACGTACATACATACATACATAAATAAAATAAGTGTTGGAAATTGGTGCTAGGTGCCGCAAAGAAGAACCTGCACTTAGATCGAAAATTTCTCATCAAGGCAATTTAGTTCTGCAGAAGGGTGCCACTTGTATCCAAAGTGATTGCACACCACACAAAGGAGAGAAGGAATTTTTATTCCTAAGGCAGTTCCTGCTTCTGTCTTTTCCCCTTTGGCTGGAGTCAGACTGCACAATCTAAGCCAACCCAATTTGCTAAGTCTTGAACTTTTCCAAATAGGGTAAACATGAGATTTGCAAAGGAAGGAGGGGAGGGAAAGGAAGGGGTAGGGTTGACTTACAAAACAAGAAAGAAGAAAGTTTGAAACTGTTTCCAAATAAGGTAGAGAAATGAGAACTTTGAAGGCCAAGGTGACGACCAGGGTGAAGAAGGGGGAAGGAGAGAGAAGGGAAGGGTGGATTTATGACCTCACCACTTACGACCATAGAGTTGAGTTTTGAAGAGGAACTTATTTGTTCCAACAAGAAGGTTACTGGGTGGCATTGAATGTGCAGTTGAGATTTGTGATCATGAAACTAAAGCAAGAACTGGTCGGCCAGGCACAGCGGCTCATGCCTGTAATCCTAGCACTTTGGGAGGCTGAGGCGGGTGGGTCACGAGGTCAGGAGTTCAAGACCAGCCTGGCCAATATGGTGAAACCCCATCTCTACTAAAAATACAAAAATCAACTGGGCATGGTGGCATGCACCTGTAATCCCAGCTACTAGGGAGACTGAGGCAGGAAAATCGCTTGAACCCAGAAGGCAAAGATTGCAGTGAGCCAAGATCGCACCACTGCACACCAGCCTGGGCAACAGAGTAAGACTCCATCTCAAAATAATAATAATAATAATAATTTAAAAGAACCAGTCAACACAGTTTTGTGCTATTGTCCAGCAATAATTATCTGCCCAGGTAAAGGAACAGAAGAGGTAGAGAATGGGATTTAATCAAGATTGCATGTTTGCTAGAGGAGTAAGCCATTGAAGAGAGGGCCTACAAAATTTGTGGAATGTGCGAGAGGTGATTAGTATGATGGACCATCTACTCTAACCTTAGTAAGGGAAATGAAAATGCAATAGAGTGCCTGATTGTGAAAATACACTAGGATCAAAGGATTAGAGGCCTGTTGAGACTGAAGAATTGTTGGAGTGAAGACACTGGTGTTAGAGATGTAGAGGATAGGAGGTGGTGGTCAGATAATGGGATACTGAAGTTAATTTTTAATAATTATGCATTGAAGATGATGAAATGTTCATGTTATGGCCAAGGTGATCAATAGTTTAGGTAGGATAAAAAAATATTTAAAGAGGTAGAGGAACTGAAACTCTGATATGCAAGATGGATCATCCACGAGGTTGGGGAAATCTCAAAAAATGGAGTGGAAAGATGAGTTTTGAATGAGTGAGCCATTACATGCTTTGGGGATGTGAAGACCATTTAATCTTCTTAAGAGTTCTACATAAAATTCAAGAATTTGGCCAGACATGCCTGTAATCCCAGCACATCGGGAGGCTGAGATGGGCAGATCACTTGAGCCCAGGAGTTTGAGACCAGCCTGGGAAATATGATGAAACCCCGTCTCTACAAGAAAATACAAAAATTAACTGGGTGTGGTGACACATACATGTGGTCCCTGCTACTCAGGAGGCTGAGGTGGGAGGATCGCCTGGGCTGGGGGAAGTTGAGGCTGCAATGAGCCATGATTGAGCCACTGCCCTCAAACCTGGGCAGTGAGAGAGACCCTGATTCAAAAAAAAAAAAAAAAAAAAAAAAAGCAGAACTTTTATCTCTACTTAAAGAAGAAGGTGTTTTGAATAATTGCCTGAAGTCATGCAGGGTAAGGGCTTCAGCTGGAGTTCGAACCTAAGTTTCTCTGACTCCAAAGCTTATTAAATTCTTTCTCTGCCAGTATGCATCTTCCATTTCTCATTGGTAAGACCCAGCAGAAGAGAGTTAAGGCATGATCCATGAGATGCTCCAATAGTGAATTCTAAGCTCAGAAAATAAAATAAATCTCAGCAATAAAAAAAAATATATATATATATATATAAAATGTATTTATCTATTTGATTTAGATTTGGGTTTGAATGCTTTATATATATATAATAAAGCATATATAATATAATATACATATTATATATATATATAAAAAATAAAAATCCTGCTGAAATGCTTGGGGCAGGGGCAGGACGGGGGTGGAATCAGACACTAGAAATGTTTAATTTTGTGGATATCATTAATTTTTAGACACTACAGTAGAAATGTGAGTTAACTGTTCGGAGGGATGAATGAGGTTCTAGAAGTGAAAGTAAATAATTGAGCCACAGAATCATAGAGCTAGTAGGGATCTTAGTAAATATTTCATTCACTCATTTTCTGCTTAGAAAACTGATACTCAAAAAAGTTAAGTGACTTGTGTAAATTGACAAAGCTAGGTGGTAATGCAAAGTCTAACCCAGGTAATGTAAGGACCACCAGCCCGTTCCATCACATAGACTGTGGTTTTTTCTTCCCACTCCAAAGGATTTTAAGTCAGAATTCTTGAGACTGTATGCCTTTCCTAGAAGGGGCATGCTTCCCCAAAAGTTCAATGCACTGTGCTTGAGAGTCTTCTCCAAGGTGCATTTGGCATGACTGGTATTCACGTGGCCCCTTTACGCTCGATTTTACTGATGGCTGGCCACCTCTCATATCCAGGAACAACCTACTTTGTAGAAACCATGACTGTAACTTGCTCTAAACCTGTGGTCAAATCTTGCCAGAGGCAACAATCCTCTTCCTGATGGGATCTTTCCCATGACTCTGTTGAGGAACTGGAAGGTCCAGTTTCTGTGGCCAATAGAGAAATCCTAATAATTGAGCACTAAAATGTGAGACAATAGAAGACCCTCACCACGGATACTCCAAAGGCTGAAAATGCACTGAACTGTCTCAGCCTCCTCAGTGAAGGCAGAGACAGCAGATGAGTGTGTTCCTGTACCTTCCAGCTTTATGCTTCTCCTGTGGTTGAGAGAAAGGAGCTGGAGTGGATTGGAGGAGAAGCTGAGGTGGATTAGGAAACTACTTCCTTTTCTACAAGCTTACTTCAGGAATAGTCAATCAAGGCTCTTCAATGTGACTAAATATTGCGTTAAGCATCCTTTGCTTTGGAGACATCAGCTTTCTAAAATGAGGGCTATTAAGGCAAGTGGCTGTGTAGGGCTTCATGCATTATGAATTTGCTAGTCATGGATGAATACAAATAACCTTGCAATCAGGACACAGCTGGTAATTAGAAACAACTCTTCTTTTGATTCAATTAACCACCTGAAGAAATTAGGTTTTGATTTAGATTTGGGTTTGAATGCTGTAGTCCCCTTTAAAACAAGGAGAAAGATTGACAATTCTGAAGTATAGAACATCTCTTCCAGATTTGCAACAGGGGAGTTCTCTCCATTATGATTAAAAATCAATAGATTAAAAGAAAATGACCCACCATGTGTCATTGTTGTGAATAATTGCGATTGATCAGCTCAGGAGGGAGAATGGGGCAGAATAGCTTCCATTTCCGAAATCAGATCTTCCCCACAGTTGAGACAGCCTCCTGCTCTAACTGGTTTGACAACAGGAGACCGACCTATAGTTGGGAAGCTAGCCAGTGATTACCCAGGGAGTAGGTAGCAGCTCAAAGATGGAAACACAGAGCTCCTCATTTTCCAATCCACTGCACACTGCCTATAGCACACGACCCCCACAGATGTGCAAAACGAAGGAGGAAATGTGTGACCTCTTCTGAACCAAATCTTGTTGTCCTCTCTGAGCTTAGGACTCTACTGAAATGCTAGATAGAAGCAGATTGTGTTTCCCCACCTCCACCCGTGATAAGAAAAGTGCTTAATAAAATCTAAGAAACGTGGTAATAAAATCTAAGAAATGTGGTCGACATCCCAGAAGAAAGGTGTTGCCTAGCAGCAGTGACCTTTAAAGAAAGGTCAGATAGACCCTTAAAGGATTTTTACGACATTGGGAGTCAAGTTTCCCGATGATTTATCTAAATATAGTACTGAGAATATACCACCTGCATTATTGGAGGGAGGCTTTGAATACTCAGCCTCCAAAGATAAATATTAATGATAATGTCCAACATGTACCTGGAGCATTGTTTCCCAAAGTATGGTACACATTCCTGTACAGATGCCACAGATGGTATGCAAAGTGATTTTAGGTACTATCTGATGAATATTTGTTATTTTATAGGTTATGTAATTGTTTAAAAATGCGTTTGAAAACGTAACCATTTCGCCATTCGTCAGATTGAATGAAGATAGACTGGGTGTGGGGGCTGAGGCAGGAGGATCACCTGAGCTCAGGAGTTCAAGGCCACAGTGAGCTATGATTGCATGACTGCACCACTGCACTCTGGCCTGGGTGACACAGCAATTTTAAAAATACAAAAAGAGCCGGGCGCGGTGGCTCAAGCCTGTAATCCCAGCACTTTGGGAGGCCGAGACGGGCGGATCACGAGGTCAGGAGATCGAGACCATCCTGGCTAACACAGTGAAACCCCGTCTCTACTAAAAAATACAAAAAACTAGCCGGGCGACATGGCGGGTGCCTGTAGTCCCAGCTACTCGGGAGGCTGAGGCAGGAGAATGGCGTGAACCCGGGAGGCGGAGCTTGCAGTGAGCTGAGATCCAGCCACTGCACTCCAGCCTGGGCGGCAGAGTGAGACTCCGTCTCAAAAAAAACAAAAACAAAAACAAAAACAAAACAAAAAATACAAAAAGAGTGAACAGAGTTGCTTAGGATGAAACTAAGTTTTAAGAAATGATTTAAATAAACTCGGTTTTAAAATTTAACTAAAGAAGAGCCAGTTCTTAAATATGGCTGGCATTTTGCAAGTAATAATTTGGTGCTTGTTTTGTTCTAGGCACTTTGTACAGGATTGCAGTCTCTCCTTCATTCCTTGTTTTTCTGGAAACTCAGGCTAATCATATCTGTGAGTTGGTGAAATGGAACTTACTTGGGGTTTTTGTTTTTGTTTTTGTTTTTTTCTGAGATGGAGTTTCACTCTTGTTGCCCAGGTTGGAGTGCAGTAGCGCAATCTCAGCTCACTGCAACCTTCATTTTCCAGGTTCAAGATATTCTCCTGCCTCAGCCTCCCAAATAGCTGGGATTACAGGCACGTGCCACCATGCCCAGCTAATTGGTGTATTTTTAGTAGAGACGGGGTTTTGCCATGTTGACCAGGCTGGTCTCGAACTCCTGACCTCAGGTGATCCACCCACTTCAGCCTCCCAAAGTACTTGGATTACAGGCATGTGTCACCATGCCCAGCTAATTATATACATTATATATACACACACACACACACACACACACAAATATATATATATATAAAAATACACAGAAACATATATATATATATATATATATATATATTTAGTAGAGACAGAGTTTCTCCATGTTGGTCAGGCTGGTCTTGAACTCCCGACCTCCGGTGATCCGACTGCCTCGACCTCCCAAAGTGCTGGGATTACAGGCATGAGCCACCACGCCCAGCCTTCTTTTATTTTCTAAACACTCCACCCTTTGAATTAAATCCTCTTGGGATATGGAGTTTGCAGGATTATTGACAAACATATGAAATTCTCCTGCTTTAAACAGAAAGCTTTAGAATTATTTCAGGGTTGTGATAGATACTACCTCATGTAAGCAGACGGTGTACATCTTTCCCAACTCTGCATGGGTAATGGTGGTACATGCCAATAATCCCAGCTACTTGGGAGGCTGAGGCAAGAGAATCGCTTGAACTCGGGAGGCGGAGGTTGCAGTGAACCAGCCTGGGAAACAAGAGCGAAACTCAGTCTCAAAAAATAAAAATAAATTAAAAACAAATACAATAAGAAATCTTATTTTCTAACGTGATAGTTTAAGCTAATTTTTTTTTCCATCCAGCCATGGGCTGCCTGTTGGTTTCATTCTTGAGATTCCCACACTTTAAAAAATGACAGCCAGAAATGTATGAATGCCGGATAATCCCTTAAAGTCTTCACGTTGTGCTTGCTCTGCTGCATAATTCGATGACCACATTCACTGTGCTTTTGCTGTCGTTTGAACTCAGACACCCTGGCTTCTCTCAACCACACTGACATCAAGGAGCCTATTTCAGTTGCAGCCAATTTCATCAGATTTTTGATCTTTCAAGAACAGATTGTAAAGCTCTTTTTAAACATTGTGTTGCGTCTCTTGTTAACATAATCTTCACGGCAGGAGAAAAGGGAAAGTTTTCTGGGTTCTACCTAGGGATTTAACAAGGGTCAGAGAAAGAAAAGGCAAAAACATCCAGGTCAGCGTATGTTACACAAATTCTGGTAATCACTATTCCTGATTATGACCCTTCATGGTCTTTCTGTGTCATTTAGTATGGCCCAACATTTAATTCAAGATTATACGAGTTAACCCAGAGAACTGGCAGAACTATGGCTGGTGAGCTAATCCCAGCCCACTTTATGCTGAATCTCTAGTAAAATACACTCACATAAATACTTTGAATCCTACCTGTGGTGAAACATTCCCAAAATCTGTTTCAAAAAAATACGTCTAGACTTTTAATGCCATGAATTTATGAATCTTTTCAGGTTCTTCTGCATATGACATTTGAATTTTGCACTTCACCTCCCTGATCATATTGTGTTTGAATCCCAGATATTTTTAGAGCATCAATAAGAGATGGAGCTTGTGAAAAATTATCCTCTTTCTTCTATGTAGGAGATGTGGCTTCCTGAGTCAAGAGAAATGCTATAGCTGGCATTTTAGAAAGTTTGGAGGATCTTAAAAAACATCTTTCAAATCTTGCCATATCTCTCATTTTAATTACTGGGATTTCTGGTAAAAGCCTCAATTTTCAGTAAGAGACCTGGTCAGATTGTAAGTTAAAATAGCAATCTGCAGAGTTACTCTGTGCATTTGGATTTTAGTTATTTTAGCCCCATATCTACAAGCCAAAGGCATTCAGTGATTTCTAAGCATTTTTGGCTATTACCTACATTATAAAATAAATTTTATATGATAAATAAGTTTATATACACATATAATTGAATTATAAATTACATGAAACATTTCTTACCCTTACTATATATAATAATATACTTTGATGTTTTCTCTTCTATGCTATTTTTAAACCATTAGTTCATGATGGGTTTCAACCAAAATCTCGTAAAGTTTTTGAGTTTTATTTCATGTCTCGTGGCAAGAATCTCAAAGTTTGAGACAGCTGTTAAAATATCCACTGATGGCCGGGCGCAGTGGCTCATGCCTGTAATCCCAGCACTTTAGGAGACCGAGGCAGGCTTATCACCTGAGGTCGGGAGTTTGAGACCAGCCTGACCAACATGGAGAAACCCATGTTTCTCTACTAAAAATATAAAGTAACCAGGCATGGTGGCGCATGCCTGTAATCTCAGCAACTCGGGAGGCTGAGGTAGGAGAATCGCTTCAACCCGGGAGACGGAGGTTGTGGTGAGCCAAGATTGCGCTATTGCACTCCAGCCTAGGCAGCAAGAGCAAAACTCAGTCTCAAAAAAAAAAAAAAAAAACCCAAAAATTAGCTGGGCATGGTGGCACGCACCTGTAGCCCCAGCTACTTGGGAGGCTGAGACAGGAAAATTGCTTGAACCTGAGAGGCTGATGTTGTAGTGAGCCAAGATCACACCACTGCACTCCAGCCTGGGAGATAGAGCAAGACTCTGCCTCTAAACAAATAAATAAAATAAAATATCCAGTGATGTTAGAAGAAACCATCCTACTGCATTGCTCCCAGCATTTCTTGTTCTCTTTAAATGGTTCACAGCCACAGCTACCTACTTCTCAAGAGGTTCCCCTTCAGTAGTACATTGTGTCCTACCTTATTACAGATGAAAATTAGGTTAGCAGTTTGCTGATTTATAACCAGCCTCTCTATATTTTGGTACATACGTAGGAATTTCACTATTAATTTCAATAACTGATTCTAATAAACCACAAATCCTGTTACCTAGATTCCACAATTCACTGTAGTGAACATATTTTTAACATATTCTTAACAAAATAGGGAGGAAATACTCATGACAATTGTAGTCCTCATTTTTGTAACTGACCACATGTTCGCAGCTGGTATATATAACCACATTTTTCTGCTACCAGTTCTGTAGTCAGCAAGCATCTCTTGGTCATGGTTCTTTACCCGGTGAGGTGACCAAAACCATCATTCCTAAAGAATCTGGGCCATTTTATAGTCCTGCTTAGATTGGGTTCTTGTAATTTCCAATTGACCTTAACCACGGATGTGGTAATACTAAGAGATGCCCTAAAGGATCTCCTGTATTCCAGACATACCTTACCTCTATTGTGGTGTAGTAGTAGAATTTTCCCTTGGTAGTCAAGATCAACGTGCCAGCCAACACCATAATTCCCTTCCTGGCCTGATGACCCAGAGGCATGAAGAACCCAAAGCAGTCGGGTGGCAGTCTTCACTTCCAGTTCAATGGACTCGTTGTGTCTCCTGAAGGAAGCATTCTTTTCTCTGGAACTAAGGCCTCTAGGCCTGCAAGGCACAAAGTCAGGGGAACAGGAAGCAAACATTTTGCTAGTGGGTCACTAGGGGTGATGGTAAGTGGTGCCACTTCTACTTCTGTCCCTTGATTCCTAGACCCATGAATGCTTACTATGGGAGAAACAGAACCGTATATTAGATGCTGATTCAGAGCATATACAGCCTTCTGGAGAATCTTGCCCCAGCCCTGCAAAGTATTGTTACCCATCTGGCACTGTAACTGCAGCTTCACGAGGCCATTCCATAGTTCTACCGGCCAAATGCTTCAGGATAGTGGGGAGCATGGTAGGACCAGTGAATTTCATGAGTCTGAGCCTATTGCCAAGCTTCTTTGATTTTGAAGTGAGTTTCTTGGTCAGAGCAATGACATGTTAAATACCATGGTGGTGGATAAGATGTTCTGTAAGTCCACAGATGGTAGTTTTTGCAGAAACTTTGTTAGCAAGAAAGGCAAATCCAAATCCAGAGTATGTGTTTATTCCAGTAAGGACAAAACATTGCCCTTTCCATGATGGAAATACTCCCATGTAATCAACCTTTCCACCAGGTAGCTGGCTGATCACCCCAGGGAATGGTGCCACAGTGGGGCTCAGTTTTGGTCTCTGATGCCAGGTCAGCTTTGAGGAGTGGAAGTTCATGTCTCTCAGCCCATGCATAACCTCCATCTCTGCCACTGTGGCCATTGTGTTCATGAGCCAATTAAGCTACTGTAGGGGTGTCTGGTGAAGGCTGCTGACTGGTATTTACAGAATGGGTCATCCTATTCACTTGATTATTAAAACCCTCCTCTGCTGAGGTCACCGTTTGGTGAGCATTCAGATGGGACACAAATATCTTTGCATCCTTTGCCCACTCCAAAAGCTCTATCCACATACCTCTTCCCCCATTTCTTTTGTTACCAATTTTCTTTCTTTTTTTTTTTTTGAGACGGAGTCTCGCTCTGTCACCCAGGCTGGAGTGCAGTGGCCGGATCTCAGCTCACTGCAAGCTCCGCCTCCCGGGTTCACGCCATTCTCCTGCCTCAGCCTCCCGAGTAGCTGGGACTACAGGCGCCTGCCACCTCGCCCGGCTAAGTTTTTTTTGTATTTTTAGTAGAGACGGGGTTTCACTGTGTTAGCCAGGATGGTCTCGATCTCCTGACCTTGTGATCGCCCGTCTCGGCCTCCCAAAGTGCTGGGATTACAGGCTTGAGCCACCGCGCCCGGCCACTTTTGTTACCAATTTTCTTATAATGTTCTTTCCAATTCCTTCACCATCGGTGTATACCAATCACTGTATAATCATATATCTGATCATTTCTCCTTTCAAGCAAAGTGAACTGCCTGAAATTCTGCCCATTGTGAAGATTTTCTTTCATTATTGTCCTTAAGGATGTCCCAGAAGGGAGCCGAAGTGCTACAACTCTTTACTTTTGCACAATTTAGGTGCCTGTTTATTGTGCAGACTCGTCCATAAGCCAGGCCCTAGTCTTCTTTTCCTCTGTCAACTGAGCCTAGGGAACTCAAGTACCAATGGTCCTGCTGAATTATATGGCCTAAAATTAACCATCACAGGCTGGGCTCGGTGGCTCACGCCTGTAATCCCAGCACTTTGGGAAGCCAAGACGGGCGGATCACCGAGGTCAGGAGTTCAAGACCAGCCTGACTAACATGGAGAAACCCTGTCTCTACTAAAAATACAAAATTAGCCAGGTGTGGTGGCCCATGCCTGTAATCCCAGCTACTGGGGAGGCTGAGACAGGAGAATTGCTTGAACGTGGGAAGTGGAGGTTGCAAAGAGCCGAGATCGCGCCATTGTACTTCAGCCTGGGCAATAAGAGCAAAACTCCGGCCGGGCGCGGTGGCTCAAGCCTGTAATCCCAGCACTTTGGGAGGCCGAGACGGGCGGATCACGAGGTCAGGAGATCGAGACCATCCTGGCTAACACGGTGAAACCCCGTCTCTACTAAAAAATACAAAAAACTAGCCGGGCGAGGTGGCGGGCGCCTGTAGTCCCAGCTACTCGGGAGGCTGAGGCAGGAGAATGGTCTAAACCCGGGAGGCGGAGCTTGCAGTGAGCTGAGATCCGGCCACTGCACCGCAGCCTGGGCGACAGAGCAAGACTCTGTCTCAAAAAAAAAAAAAAAAAAAAAAAAAGAGCAAAACTCCATCTCAAAAAAAAAAAAAAAAAAAAAAAAAATTAACCATCACACAGCCCAAATTCCTTTTCCTTTGTGTTATCACAATTTATTACTCTTTGTTAAAATGTCATAACCACTTCTTTGGAGGATTTTTATTTCTTTTCTGTAAAACCTGCCTCCTCCATGTGCATGAAAAATAAATCTTTTCTCTTGTTTATTGGTCTTTGTCAGTTTAATACACAGGACCCAGTGATAAACTTGACGGTAGAGGGAACGTTTTTTTCTTTCCTGCACAAGATAGCCACCCAAGTTAGAATTAGGGTTCAAGGAAAAGCCTGATTCAGCAAACTACAGAATCCCCTCAGGCAACTCCAACAAACACCCCCATTATCAGAGGAAGAGATCCTCAGTTACACAGCTCTGTGATTCAGTTACTGATGCAGAATTCCAGAATTCCATCTTCTAGCAGGCACTGCTTCCCTGGTCAGGCAAACGGTGGTTGTCGGAGGGGAGGCATTCTCAAACTAACTCCCCATTTTTTATTTTTGAGATGAGTCTGAAGCATTAAAACAAAAACTAGCCGGGCGCGGTGGCTCACGCCTATAATCCCAGCACTTTGGGAGGCTGAGACGGGTGGATCACGAGGTCAGGAGATCGAGACCATCCTGGCTAACACGGTGAAACCCCGTCTCTACTAAAAAATACAAAAAACTAGCCGGGCGTGGTGGCGGCGCCTGTAGTGCCAGCTACTCGGGAGGCTGAGACAGGAGAATGGCGGGAACCCGGGAGGCGGAGCTTGCAGTGAGCTGAGATCCGGCCACCGCACTCCAGCCTGGGCGGCAGAGCAAGACTCCGTCTCAAAAAAAAAAAAAAAAAAAAAAAACTATTCCACATTAATCAGAAGTGTCCAAAAACTGTAGTCTCAACACTGAATGCCCATCAGGATGAACTGGGATGCTTTTTCAAAATGCATGTGATTATAACACAACCTTGGAGATTATATTGGAGTCCAGATACATGAACAGCCATGTGCCATATAATGACATCTTGAGCAACAATAGACTGCATATATGATGGTAGTCATATAAAAATTATAATGGGGCTGCCCTACAAAGAGGTGCCTCTTTTTTTGGTCTTTTATACCATGTTTTTACTGTACCTTTTCTCTGTTTATATATGTTTAGCCACACAAATACCATTGTGTCACAATTGCCTACAGTGTTCAGTATAGTTCCATTTTACACATGTTTGCAATGCAGGTGGGTAGCAGGCTATACCATCTAGGTTTGTGTAAGTACATTCTATGATATTCACACAATGACAAAATTGCCTAAGGACGCATTTCTCAGAACCTACACTTGTCTTTAAGCCACACATGACGGTATTTTGGAAAGAGGTATGTTTTGATTCTTGTGTACAGCCAGGGTTAAAACTCACTGACTTGGAAAGTGGAGCAGCCTGAAGACTGGAGGTGAGGAGACTCTGTTAGATCCAGCTCTGAAAAATCAACGGAGAGCTGAGGGGAGGCCAGCAAGTCTGCAGGACCCCGGGGAGCAGATGACATCCAGTGTGACCTTCCATGTGTAAAGCGTAGTTGCTTCATAATGTCTCTTCTCCTTCAGATTACTGCAAATACCTGAAATTATGCTATTAAAAGTTCATCCATACAGTAACCCTTTCATAATAAATATTAAATCCTCATAGACTCTAACATGTTAGCTTCTTCCCATTCCTCCACCAAAAAAAATTTAAGAGCTGGGAATTATAGACAGGCCAGGAAACTTCTGATAATAGAGCAGGGAGAGACATGAAAGACTGCATGGGAGTGGGATGGTCTGTGGCAGAGACCACCAGCTGCCTCTGCAATATTCATTTTCCCGTCTTCCTCCCTAACAGATCGGAATGACACCTCAGCCAGCCACAGCCTCGTTAAGACTAAATTTCCCAGAAGGCCATGCTCCTCAGGGTGGCCAATGAGATGTTAACAGAAGTGGTGTTTCCATGCTCCTTCCTTAAAGGGCACTGGCAGTTGAGAAGGGTACTCCTCTGCTCTTCCACTTTCCCTTCTGGATTCCACAGGAAAATTCTGAGTTGGTGGGTCAAGCACCAGATGCCATCTTCAACCATGAGACCATGGTGGAAGAGAAGGAATAACGAAGCCCAGCTTGCCGATCACGAGAACTTCAGCTGCCTGATCGCAGCCCTAGGCTCTCTGCCTCCAGATCTTTCCTCTACCAAAGGAAAAATAACCTCTATTTTGTTTAAGTTGCATAACGGGGTTTCCAGTTACGTGCAACCAAGATTAATTCTGGAGGAAGAATCTGGAGTACAGCCCTATGCCCATAGAGGTCATTTTCAGGAGAGACTCTCAAGGGGAAGGCTCTGAAATGTCTTTATCTGTGATGTGGTTTGGCTGTGTCCCCACCCAAATCTCATCTTAAATTGTAACTCCCACAATTCCCACCTGTCTTGAAAGGAACCTGGTGGGAGATGATTGAATTACGGGGGCAGGTCTTTCCTGCGCTGTTCTCGTGATAGTGAATGAGTCTCAGGAGATCTGATGGTTTTAAAAAGAGGAGTTCCCCTTCCCAAGTCTCTCTCCTTGCCTGCTGCCATCCACTTAAGATGTGACTTGCTCCTCCTTGCCTTCCACCGTGATTGTGATGCCTGCCCAGCCATGTGGAATTGTAAGTCCATTAAACCTCTTTCTTTTGTAAATTGCCCAGTCTCGGGTATGTCTTTATCAGTAGTGTGAAAACGGACTAACACAATATGTTAAAAAAAAAAAAAAAAGAAAGAAAACAATACTGCAGTCAAGTGGCAAATGAAAAAAGCGCTTGGCTTCTGTTTTGTGGCATATCTAACCACAGCATACAACAAGCACCCACACAGTGCCTCCGTTTGCAGAGTCAGTCCCAAAAGTGTCACCTCAGCATGCCTCGTGTACTTTACCAACTCTTCTTTCAGCTACCTGGCCCCCATCTCACTGGTCATTCTCTCTCTGTCCCCACCCTACCCCTCAGTTCCTGATGGCCATCTCACATGTGGCCATGGCTCCTCTGTGCTCTTTTCCACCCCAGCTCCACTACCTCATGCTGCCTTGCTTTAGCGTCCCAGGACTGTCCAGCCCAGCATTCTCACCAAGACAGGTGCCTCCCACCTGCCCATTGCACAAAATCTGGACAGCATTCACCAAGGAAAAGTCAGCATGGTAATAGATGAAGAGCCATGGATTAGAGTGGACATAGCATCTTATGTGGCTCACGCCTGTAACCCCAGCATTTTGGGAGGCTGCGGAGGGTGGATCTCTTGGGGTCAGGAGTTCGAACCCAGCCTGGCCAACATGGTGAAACCCCATCTCTACTAAAAATACAAAACAGTTAGCCAGGCATAGTGGCACACACCTGTAATTCTAGTTACTTGGGAGGCTGAGGCAGGAGAACTGCTTGAACCTGGGAGGTGGAGGTTGCAATGAGATGAAATCATGCCACTGCACTCCAGCGTGGGTGACAGAGCAAGATTCCATCTCAAAAAAAAAAAAAAAGAAAAGAAAAGAAAAAAGAAAAAAAATGCTTAGTGCAGGAATTAAATTCTAAAAATGAATATCTGGAAGTAAAAATTTAGTATTTTAGAGATTGTCTGTGTTTAGTTGTTTTGTATGTGTTTAGGTATCTTTTCCAACGCCACATCCTATAAGAGGCAATTAGGAAAATGTTTTAGACCATCTGACATTGGATACTATAATGTTAAAAGTTTCTGATGACTGACAGAGTTGCTAATAGCTTTACGTTCTGGTCTCTTTGCAACTATTCCTAGCGAGCACCCAGCTGCCTGCAGCCCGCCTTGATCCTCCCCTGACAAGCAGCCAGCAGGGTCTGGATAGTCCTCTCTAGACTAATGCCCTAATAAATGGGCTGTGGTGGCAGCAGTCCCTGGGTACCTGCATTCCTCCAACCTCTCTGCAGTGCCCCTCTCTGCCACTCCACTCTGGAGATCCTCTCTCTGGAATGCTCCGTAGTCCTGTTACCATGGCTGAGCGCTATCTGCATTCTTCATTGTCCATCAGATATATTCATAAGCAGGACTTTGCATGCTCCACTGTTCCATGGTGTCCTCTTACCCCTTGGCAGCCATAGCAACTAATTGGCTTCTGGGAAAAACGTGCTCTCACCACCATGCCAATACAAATACACACTCGCCTGCTTTGGCTCTCAAGGCCTGTCAGAATCCAGCTTTATTATCCCAGTTTTGTTTTATATCTCACCCCAGGTCTCTGCCTTTGTTCACAACCCCTCTCCCAACTCTCACTTGAAGGCTGAAACAGCTTGACCACACTGACTATATTGACTTTGGCATTGTCTATCCTGGGGATAGACCTTGAATGAATCATTTTGACCTTCTCCACATCAGTTTCTTTATCAGAAAATCATGAGGTTGAACAGTGAATTTAAAGATCCCTTCCAATTCTGAAAGGCTGCAAAATTTTGTACATAGAAACTTCCTCAAACATGCAGATGCTGTCTCTCCAATCCATGCCTATATAATTTCTGATTAATAATATTGACAAAAACAATGATAGCTGACACTTGTAGAGTACCTTCTGTGCGCCAGACATAGTGCTAGGCACTTTACGTGCATTATGTTATTTGACTCCTAACTAATCTAAAGTGAATGTGATTACTTTCCCTGCTTTGCATCAAGAAAAAAAACAGAGTGGGCCGGGTGTGGTGACTCACACCTAAAATCTCAGCACTTTGGAAGGCCGAGGCAGGAGGATCACTTGAAGCCAGGAGTTCAAGACCAGCCTAGGTAACATAGGGAGACCTTGTTTCCAGAAAAAGTTTAAAAATTAGCCGGGTGTGGTAAGGCATGCCTGTAGTCCCAGATACTCAGGACACTGAGCTGGAAGATGGCTTGAGTTCAGGTCAAGGCTGCAGTGAGGTGTGATTGACCAATGCACTCCAGCCTAGGAGACAGAGTGAGACCCTGTCTCAAAAAAAGATAAAAGAAAAAGAAAGAGAGAGAGAAAAAAAAAAAAGACCACAGCATTAGAGTAATAGTCCCAAGATAATGAAGAGTACAGCCAGGCCTGGAGGCTGGATCTGACTCCACAGCTTAGGATCGTAACCACTGCACTGTTCCAAGATAGTGTCGTGAACCTAATAGACACATGTAGGTGTTCAAACCAGTTCTAGGTTCAAATCAGTATCAGCATTTAGTAAGTAGTCAATTCTTATCTGTATTATTCTTGTTGTTTCCAAAGTTCTTTCATTACTGTTTCCTCCTAGGAGCAACAGATTCCTTTTGGCTGTGATACACTGAGATCACCTCGTAAACAAATAAATTAATTAAAAATACTGCAGAAGAGGGAGTTCCAAGAGAAAAATGACACTACATTTTGTTCTTAGGAGAATAAATCTTTTTTTTTTTTTTTTAACTTGACAATATGCAATCTCTTCACATTGTGATTGCTTCTGAGGATTTTTTTTTCTACATACAGAATTCAAAGAACTGATTTCACAGGAATTTTAGTTCCACTTAAAAACTCTACAGTGGTAATAGTACGTTCTACAGATATTATGCTATTGGGTAAAGAAGCACCACTGTTCCTAAGCAACAGAGAAGAACTTAGCAAGAAACCAAAGCTCAAGGGCTGTGAATTCCACATCCTACTTTGCTTCTGTGACCTTGAGCAAGTCACTTGCTCCATGTACCTTTGCTCCTCGTTCTGTTAAATGGGAATAAGTTTAGCCTTATTTCGAAAAAGGAACTTCTAAAAGCTACTTGCTAGTAAAATGTATAATTAATACATTTTTAAATTTTATAATTAATACAATTATAATAGAAAGTTATTTGTCCATTAACATAATCGTCTACCCATTAATATACATGTGTGGTCTTGGCTGACATGCATTAATTATTAAGAATTTTTCAAGCAATCTTCCTGAATATAAACTAAAGTGAAATTTGTGTTCTATATTAAGATTCAAACATATGCAAATCTCAGGGGATCCCAGGTCATATATACTTTATATGAAGACACAGACACTTTGGATATAATTATTCTGCTGCCCATAGTTATTTCAGACTAAATTAAGTTTAATTTAGGCAGATCCAGAAACCTTTTTAGCATCTCAGTAGGGAGGGTGGCCTACAATTCCTCAAGTTTCATGTGCCACTCCTGTACAACTAATTATTATCATCGTCCTTTTTATCAATGATAGAATGATGAAACCTAATTGCTTAATAGAGTAGTTCAGCATCAGTAAACATAGAAAAGCCCCTCATTTTTCTTAAGTTATTAATTAAGCAGTGAACATGAAATTCAACCCCACAATACATCTGCTTTTATTCTGATAGAGATGAAAGGTATTTATAAGCACCTTTGGGAAAAGATTCTCAATCAGACTGTTTACCTCAAAAGATTCCATAGGATTATCTTTGAAGAACAGCTGAGAACAGAGTATGTCAGGACTTCATTTCTTTTTTTTCTTTTCTTTATATCTTCTGAAGAAAAAAAAAAAAACAGGCCAGGTCTTGTGGCTCGCGCCTGTAATCCTAGCACTTTGGGAGGCTGAGATGGGCGGATCACAAGGTCAGGAGTTTGAGACCAGCCTGGCCAGTATGGTGAAATCCCATCTCTAGTAAAAATACAAAAATTGGCTGGGCTTGATGGTGGGTGCCTGTAATCCCAGCTGCTCAGGAGGCTGAGGCAGAAGAATTGCTTGAACCCAGTGGGTGGAGGTTGCAGTGAACCAAGATTGCACCATTGCACTCCAGCCTGGGCAACAGAGTAAGACTCCATCTCAAGAAAAAAAAAAAAAAAACAAAAAACAAAAATAACAACAAGAAAAAAAAAAAAAAAAACGGGATACATGTGTAGAATGTTCTGATTTGTTACATAAGCATACATGTGCCATGGTGGTTTGCTGCACCTATTGACTAGCCCTGTAAGTTCTCTTCTCTCACCCCTGACCTCCCCAACAGGCCCTGGTGTGTGTTATTCCCCTCTCTGAGGACTTCATGTCTTTTTTTTTTTTTTTTTTTTGAAATGGAGTCTCACTCTGTCGCCCAGGCTGGAGTGCAGTGGCCAGATCTCAGCTCACTGCAAGTTCCGCCTCCAGGGTTTACGTCATTCTCCTGCCTCAGCCTCCCGAGTAGCTGGGACTACAGTAGCCACCTCGCCCGGCTAGTTTTTTTGTATTTTTTAGTAGAGACGGGGTTTCACCGTGTTAGCCAGGATGGTCTCGATCTCCTGACCTCGTGATCCACCCGTCTCGGCCTCCCAAAGTGCTGGGATTACAGGCTTGAGCCACCGCGCCCGAACGGACTTCATGTCTTCTACTGTTTTTTGTTAGTTTGTTTTGTTTGTTTTGTTTCTAATTTTTTTTAACCGAATAAAACCATGTGGATCTGGAAAGCTTCCAACAAACAGCATTTTATTTGGAGATTTCCCTTAGCTAATTTTAAAGACATATCTGATGAGCACACCCTGTTTAAATTTTTAAAAAGTAAGGAAGAAATGTCAACTATTATTAGTAGAGCTCTCCCTTTATTTAACCAAATAGATTAATAATAACTACTCAAAGCAAGTGTTCTCTCTTTAGGGGAATGGTCTTTCAAATGGAGGTATCAATTTGAAAAGTGAAGTCAATATTTGTCTTAGTTTACATGGCAAACCGACAGATCAAACAAACAACTCTTAGTGTAACAAACGAATTGTTGTTGGCGAATTTTTTTTACATTATTTCTGATAACAAGATCAGTGGAGACCCAGAAAATATTTACCAAGGAAGTCATACACAGAAAAGGTAACACACGTTTCATAAGACCACAAATATTATGACAATGTGATGCAATACAAATATCCCACAGTTTAGGTGTTGACAGAAAAAAACAACCGCACCATCTCTGAGGACTGAGGCTGCTGCCTGTTTGCCTTCATGTATAATCATAGATTACCTGGAGGGATGCATCCTGCAAACAGGATGTGTTCCATGGCAGGCAGGTCTATGCAAACCTACCCCCAGAAGTCCCCGGAAGCTGAGAGGCTGAAGAAAGAGGCTGACAGATCCAGTTTCTCAGGAAGAAATATGTAATAGGGCCTTATGAACAGAAGCCATGTCTGTGCCTCAGGTGGCGGTGAGACAAGATGGTGGATCCCTGTACCGTTAATCCCCAAACCCAGAGTTGTATAACACAAGGAAAAGGCAATTCAGAAGGGATGTGTAGGACAACTGAAGTAGAATAACATCAAGGTTGTTTGACCTAAGAGTAGGATATCCAGTAACTACCTGCCCTTGTACAAGGAACAATAGGTAAACTGGAAATCTTAGAGGTCTTCCTAGAACTGGAGTTAATGTTAATTAGAAGTTAACATGGAAGATTAGCATCCAAGATGGAGTTGCTTCAGCCTCCACAGGGTGGAATTAGGCATTTCTTGATAGTGGCATCTATGTCACAGAAAGGAGAACCTGAGTGAACCCACCAGAAACCTCCCCCTCCATTTCACAATCCCAAGGACAGACTTAATGTCATGCACTGACCTGGTAACAGCTTTTCACAGTGAAAACTCTTGAAAAGGCTCACTTATCAAACAGCTGTTTCTTTTTTTCTAACATAAATGTTTTACTCCCACATTTGCTACTCAGCAAATAGATTGCTGAACCTTACAGTTCAGGCAAAGATGTACTCATGAGTTTACCCAGAGACACACACACGGGATGGTTTAGGATTGTGTTCCATGTTTGGATGGCCCAAAGTTGTCTTACTTTGCCTAGATATGCTGTTACAAACTAAATGTTTGTGTGTCCCCAAATTCATATGTTGAAATCCTAACCCTCAAGGTGATGGTATTAGGAGGTGGGGCCTTTGGAAGGTCATTAGGTCATGAGGCGGAATCTCATGAATGGGATCAGTGCCCATTTAAGAGGAAACATGAGAGCCTGCTCTTTCTTTCTCTCTCTCCTCTCTGCCACATGAGGATACAAGGAGAAGATAATTATGACCCCTACAAAAAGGTTGAAAATTTGGCTAAAAAAAAAAAATATATATATATATACACACACACACACACACATAACATATACATATATATTAAATATTCTATTAAAGTTTTTAATAGAAAATTTGTTCTTTAATGGATTTTTACTTAATAGCTGCATTTATAGGAATAAATGATAGTTGCTAAGCAAAGGATAGGTGTTATATGGTTTGAATCTGATCTATACAAATGTATTCTTGTACCTTCTCAGTGGAATCTTTTCTCTCAGATCAATCTGATACCTTCACTGGACCCTAAAAATGGCTCTGTTTTTCAGGTCTCTTTCCTTTCAGTGGACTATTTCTGCTCCCTGGAATTCTCTCTCTTTTTAGATCTACCCTATCTAAATCATGCACATGCTTTACTACCCTACTTGAAAGCCACAAATGGCCACTGTTTTCTCTGGAATCTTGATTGTCTTATTGGCTACACTGTTTGTTTTCCCACATAAGCACACCTTATTGAACATTTCCCCAACCTGGTGCATAGTCCCAAGCCTTGCTCCCCAGTTAGACTGCAAATTACATTGCGTTCTCTCCCCATCACTGGCAATCCTCATGCCATCTAACAGAGAGCTAAACAGATTGTAGGTGCTCAATAAATATTTATTGAATTGGAGTTTTATGAAATTAATTATTGTTTTCTAGCCCATCCTATAATAGGAGCCAAGCCTATGCACACCCAAGTCATTTTAACAAAGTGCTCTGTTATATTTCTTCCTTTCAAGATGGTCTGAAAAATGCAAACACACATTGCCCTATAGACACTGATGGGAATAACAACACACATTTTTGTTTAACACTCGGCTTTGGAGACAACCCTGAGTGTGAAATTTGGCTCTACTACTTATTACCAGTGGGACACTGAGTTTGTTTCTTAATCTTTCTAAGCCTTCGATCCTTAACTAACAACAACAACAACAAAATAACATTTTCTTTCTTAGTTATTGTAGACTTAAATAAATGTTATCTCTTCCTTTATCCCTTAGGTCATTTTAAACATACCTATTTTAAAGTCATTTTCAGATTGCTCCATTATTTTCATGTCCTTAGGGGTAAATTCCTCACCCAGTGCTAAAACCTGTCTTTTTTAGTATTAGCTTTTTTCATCTGCTTTGAGCTTAGAGTTTGTGGGCTCATCATCTCCAGGAGTTTCTACTGCAAATACAATATAGTATGCTCTCTTTCTCACCAGTAGTTCTGCTGTTTCCTCCACAGGGCACCCGTGTGCCTGCAATAAGAATCAGATTTTTTTTTTTTGAGACAAAGGTTCACTCTTGTTGCCCAGGCTGGAGTGCAATGGTGCAATCTCAGCCCACCGCAACCTCCGCCTCCCAGGTTCAAGCAATTCCCCTGCCTTAGCCTCCTGGGTAGCTGGGATTACAGGGATGCACCACCACGCCCAGCTAATTTTGTATTTTTAGTAGAGACTGGGTTTCTCCATGTTGAGGCTAGTCTCGAACTCCTGACCTCAGGTGATCCACCCACCTCGGCCTCCCAAAGTGCTGGGATTACAGGCATGCGCCACTGCACCCGGCAAGAATCAGATCTTACAGGAGAATCCCAGGGCTCTTGCATTAAGATAGCATTGAGGATATCCTGGATGCATAGATTGAGCCACTCACAAGTCACTGGATGCCTTTCTAGAGGGAAGCTATCTGCTGCATTCTGCCCTAAGGCACATACTGTTATAAACTCTCCCCTCTGTATTAGTACATTTTCTCACTACTATAAAGAAATATCTGAGACTGGGTAATTTATAAAGAAAAGAGGTCTAATTGGCTCACTATTCTGCAAGCTATACAGAAAGCATGATGCCAGTATCTGCTCAGCTTCTGGGGAGACCTCAGGAAAACTTACAATCATTGCAGAAGAAAAAGGGGGAGCACCAGTTTGCATAACCAGAGCAGGAAAAAGAGGGAGAGAGAGGGGAGGTGTTACACACTTTTAAACAAGATCTTGTGAGAACTCTTATTACAAGACGGCACTAGGAGGATGGTACTAAACCATTAGAAACTGCCCCCATAATCTGATCACCTCCCACCAGGCCCCACCTCCAACATCTGGGGATCACAGTTCCACATGAGATTTGGGTGGGGACATAGAGCCAAACCATGTTATTCTACCCCGGCCCCTTTCAAATCTCGTGTTCTTCTCAAATTGCAAAATACATGCATTCCTTCCCAACCATCCCCTAAAGTCTTAACTCATTCCAGCATTAACCCAAAAGTCTCATCTGAGACAAGGCAAGTCCCTTCTGCCTATGAGCCTGTAAAATAAAAAACAAATTAGTTACCTCCAAGATACAATGGCAGTACAGGCACTGGGTAAATACTCTCATTTTAAAAGGGAGAAATCAGCCAAAAGAGGGGGCTACAGGCCCCATGCAAGTCTGAAACCCAGCAGGGCAGTCACTAAATCTTAAAGTTCCAATCTCCTTTGGCTCCATGTCCCACATCTAGGGCACACTGAGACAAGGGGTGGGATGCCAAAGCCTTGGGTAGCTCCATCCTGTGACTTTTCAGGGTTCAACCCCCATAGCTGCTCTTATGTGCTGGCATTGAGTTCCTATAGCTCTTTCAGGTACAGAGTGCAAGCTGTCAGTGGATCTACTATTCTGGGGTCTGGAGGATGGTGGCCCTCTTCTCACAGCTTCATTAGGCAGTGCCTCAGTGGGGACTCTGTGTGTGGGCTCCAACCCCACATTTCCCCTCTGCACTGCCCTAGCAGAGGTTCTCCATGCGGGCTGTGCCCCTGCAGTAGGCTTCTGCCTAGACATCCAGGCTTTTCCAAACACCCTCTGAAATCTAGGTAGAGAGCCAGGCCCGGCAGCTCACACCTATAATCCCAGCACTTTGAGAGGCTGAGGCAAGGCAGATCACTTGAGGTCAGGAGTTTGAAACCCACGTGGCCACATGGTAAAACCCCATCTCTATTAAAAGTACAAAAATATTAGCCAAGCATAGTGACAGGTGCCCATAATTCCAGTTACTTGGGAGGCCGAGGCAAAAGAATTGCTTGAACCCAGGAGACAGAAGTTGCAGCGAGCCGAGATCACACCACTGCACTCAAGCCTGGGTGACAGAGCAAGACTCTGTCTCAAAACAAACAAATAAACAAACAAACAAACAAACTTGAAATCTAGGCAGTGGCTCCCAAACTTCATCTCTTGCATTCTGTGTACCTGCAGGCTTAACACTACATGGAAACCACCAAGGCTTAGGGCTTGCACCCTCTGAAACAGCATGCTGTGCTGTACCTGGGCCCCTTTGAGCCATGGCTGGAGCTGAAGTAGCTGGGATACAGGGAGCAGTGTCTCAAGGCTGTGCAGGACAGTGGGGAGATGCTGGTCCTGGCCCATAAAACCATTCTGTACTAGGCCTCCAGGTCTGTGATGGGAGGGGTTGCTTCAAAGGTCTCTGGAATGCCTCGGAAGCCTTCTTCTCTAATGTCTTGACTATAAACATTTGGCTCCTCTTTACTTATGTATGTTTCTGCAGCAGGATTGAATTGCTCCCCTGAAAATGGGCTTTTCTTTTCTAACACATGGCCATCCTGCAAATTTTCCAAACTTTTATGCTCTGCTTCTCTTTTTAATATAAGGGTCAGTTTCAGGCCATTTCTTTGCTCACAATATGAGCATATGCTGTTGGAAGCAGCCAGTCCACATCTTGAACACTTTGCTGCTTAGAAATTTATTCTACCAGACACCCTAAATCATCACTCTCAAGTTCAAAGTTCCACAGGTCATTAGAGCAGGGATGAAATGCAGCCAACCTCTTTGCTAATGCATAACAAAAGCAGCCGTTGCTCCAGTTCCCAGTAAGTTCCTCTCTCCATCTGAGACCTCATCAGCCTGGACTTTCCTGTCCATATCACTATAAGCATTTTGGTCACAACAATTTAACAAGTCTCTAGGAAGTTCCAAATTTTTCCTCGTCTTCCTATCTTCTTCTGAGCACTCCAAACAGTTCCAACCTCTGCCTGTAACCCAGCTCCAAAGTTTCCACATTTTCAGGTATCTTTATAACAATACCCTACTCCTGGTAGCCAATTTTCTGTATTAGTTCATTCTTGCACTGCTACAAAGAAATATCTAAGACAGGGTAATTTATAAAGAGAAGGGTAATTGGCTCACTCTTCTGCAGACTATACAGGAAACATGATACTGGCATCTGCTTGGCTTCTGGGGAGGCTTCAGGAAAGCTTACAATCATAACAGAAGGAGAAAGGGGAGCACCACTTCACATTGTAGCAGGACAAGTCTCAGACAAAACTCCTCAGACACCAAGTTAAAGAAGGAAGGGGTTTATTCAGCCGGGGGCATCGGCAAGACTTCTGTCTCAAGAGCTGAGCTCCCCGAGTGGGCAATTCCTGTCCCTTTTAAGGGCTCACAACTCTAAGGGGGTGCGTGTGAGAGGGTCGTAATTGATTAAGCAAGCAGTGGGTACATGACTAGGGGCTGCATGCACTGGTAATTAGATCGGAACAAAACAAGATAGGGATTTTCACAGTGCATTTCTATACAATGTCTGTAATCTATAGATAACAGAACCAATTAGGTCAGGGGTCGATCTTTAACTACCAGGCCCAGGGTGTGGCGCCGGGCTGTCTGCCTGTGGATTTCATTTCTGCCTTTTAGTTTTTACTTCTTCTTTCTTTGGAGGCAGAAATTGGGCATAAGACAATATGAGGGGTGGTCTCCTCCCTTAACATAGCTGGAGGAGAAGAAAGGGAGAGAGTGGGGAGGTGCCACATGCTTTTAAAAAACCAGATCTCATGAGAACTCTATCACAAGACAGCACTGGGGGATGGTGCTAAACCATTAAAAACTGCCCCCATGATCCAATCACCTCCCACCAGGCCCACCTCCAACACGTGGGGATTATAATTCAACATGAGATTTGGGCAGGGACACAGATCCAAACCACATTACCTTCCAAGTAGGACCAGCATTTCCTGCAGCCTCTGTTTGCAGGCCAGGGATTTTGTGGAATTCTCCAGCATTAGGCAGTGTTGTCTGATGCTGTCTCCCACCTTTCAGGGGGTATTTTGACCTTAATTATTCCACAGAAATTTAACTGTTCTTTCAGTTCCAGAGATCAGCTGGCTTGTAGTTTGAAGCCAGCTCCATGCTTTGTGTTGCTGCCCTACTTTCTGGCCTAGAGAGAGATCTTTGTCTTGTTTAGAAGACATGCCTTTATCATTCATTTATATATTTAATATTTTGTTATTTTTTTGTCAAATACTAATACATGTTTGGAGCTAGAGCTAGAAAGGGAGCGGGCCTTGTGAGTGTTTGAAATCGCAATGCAAACTTGACCTGCAAGAAGGATCAAGGAAGGCTTGCTCAGGGGGCCTGTGAACCAGGCCTTGGAGCCTGGACTCAAGAGATTCAGGAGGGCTGGAGGGCAACACACAGGACAGGCTGAGCTTCAGTTTAGAGGAAGAAATATATAAGCAGATATCAGTGGGAGCAAAGGGATTGATTTTAGTTGGCACATTCTGTGTGTGTGTGTGTGTGTGTGTGTGTGTGTGTGTGTGTGTGTGTAGGGGAGTCATGAGAGTTTAGACTGAAAAGGGAGGCCATCAAAAATCAAAGCCCAAAGAGATTAAATGTCTCACCCAAGGTCATTTAGCTCTGTCTCCCTCTAGGCATCTTACTTTGAGCAAAACCATGGCAAAGCCACATTAAGGCACTGACAGCCATACAAAGAGGAAGGAGGAGAAGCAGAAGAGGTGGAGGTCAAGGAGCAGAACAAAAAGTGTATAAAGAGGAAGATGAGAGGGAGGAGGAAGAGGAAGAAGATGGCAAGGAGGATGAGACGGTATGACGTCCTTTTCCATAGAAAGTTTACCTTTAAGTTCCAAACGGATAACATTCATAAATAGCACATACACAGATCTGATTCTCATGATCTTTAACAAATCAACATATGATAATAAGTAAAATAGAATAAACCATGCATGCGTAGTGGGGACATGAGAAGTAAAGAAGGACCACTGGACATCACTGGAGATCATCTACTAATACGTCCTTGTTTTATAAGTGAGGAAACTCAGACTCAGAAAGAATGAGCGACTTGCCTGTGGTCACACAAATGCAGACCCAAGACTAGCTCCCCAGACTTCTAATATTTTTACAGTTTTCTTCTAATCTCATCCTCAGGGAGAAGTGGAGTTAATTGAAAAATATTCCCTGAGTAGATATGTTTTGAGCCAAGCAAAAGGAAGTGGCATTTATAATTTTGGTTCTTGCAAATGCAAATTCTGTAGAATGCTATGTTGGTGGGTCTAATGATTTGTAAAGTGTAATTAAAATGTCTTTTCAACAAATACAATTCCTTCTGTTATGAATATTCTATATTCTGGAAAATGACAATGTAGACAGAAGAAATGAGAGTCTCCATGGAATAAAAATGAGGTGTTCCATTTTTGCTGGGGCAGACACCACTGGTCACAGGGAATGATGGTCATGAGTGATGTTGGACCAGTAAGGCTGTCAACTCATAACTGGCTTCTTAGATCACTGGACTCTGACATTCCTAATTTGGTTGTTAACCTCTGGGACTAATCCCCTGAAGAAGCAAATTAGCTTCAAACCTGGATCATGTTCTTCCCTCAAACACAACCTTGATGGATAGATTTGACATCTCTTTTTTTCTTATCAAAGATGACATTCTCTACAAAGGATCTGTTAATTGAGTAATATTGAATTTTGACATTTTATTAAACGTTGGTTTGTTTTCTGAAGCTAAAGTCTACTCTCAACATCAACTTTAGGAGACACTTATATAATAAAGGAATTTATGGCCAGGCGCAGTGGCTCATACCTGTAATCCCAGCACTTTGGGAGGCCGAGGTGGGTGGATCACCTGAAATCAGGAGTTTGAGACCAGCCTGGCCAAGATGGTGAAACCCCGTCTCTACTAAAAATACAAAAATCAGCCGGGTGTGGTGGTGCATGCCTGTAATCCCAGCTACTTGGGAGGCTGAGGCAGGAGAATTGCTTGAACGGAGGAGGCGGAGGTTGCGGTGAGCCAAGATCACACCAGTGCACTCCAGCCTGGGTGACAGAGTGTGACTCCGTCTGGGGGCAGGGGCAGAAATTTATTGCCCTAGTTACCCATGCTGCACTTCAGAAATAGTATTGTTGACAAGATGATCTTTTCACTGAAAGACTGTGATTTTATCATTTACTTTTTTTTGGTAAGAAACTGGTTTAAGTATTTTATGCTAGTAATTCTCTTTCCAGGAAACAACACGTAAGAAATAACCAGAAACTCAGATTAATATACAAATAAGCTCTTAATCATCTGTCATAATGAAAAATTAAAATTGGTCTAAATGTTAACAGTAGAGTCATTAAATAAATTAATACATATGCAAACACTGCAATGTTGTACTATTGAATTCATTATTTGAGGAGTATTTGAGGATATGGGAAAATATCTTCTATGGAATGAAAGGCTCCATGAGAATAGAGACCATGTCTGGGTTTGCCCGATGTCGTACAGCTGACTCTTGAACAACACAGGTTTCAACTGCATGGGTCCATGTATACATGAAATTTTTTTCCACAAAAATTACACCTAGTGTGCCTGTCTCTCCTGCCTCCCCTTCTACCTCCTCCACCACCTTTGCCTCTGCCATCCCTGAGACAGCAAGACCAGCCCCGCTTCTTTCTCTTCCTCCTCAGTGATATGAAGATGAAGACCTTTATGATGAGCCATTTCCACTTAATAAATGTATTTTCTCTTCCTTATGATTTTCTTTTTCAAATTTTATTTTCTTAATAACATTTTCTTTTCTCTAGTTTACTTTGAGAATACAATATACGGCCGGGCGCGGTGGCTCACCCTGTAATCCCAGCACTTTGGGAGACCGAGACGGGCGGATCACGAGGTCAGGAGATCGAGACCATCCTGGCTAACACGGTGAAACCCCGTCTCTACTAAAAAATACAAAAAACTAGCCGGGCGAGGTGGCGGGCGCCTGTAGTCCCAGCTACTCGGGAGGCTGAGGCAGGAGAATGGCGCAAACCCGGGAGGCGGAGCTTGCAGTGAGCTGAGATCCGGCCACTGCACTCCAGCCTGGGCTACAGAGCGAGACTCCGTCTCAAAAAAAAAAAAAAAAAAAAAAAAAAAAACTTCAAAAAATTAGCTGGGCGCCGTGGTGGGCGCCTGTAGGCCCATCTACTTGGGAGGCTGAGGCAGGAGAATGGCGTGAACCCGGGAGGTGGAGCTTGCAATGAGCCAAGATTGCGCCACTGCACTCCAGCCTGGGTGACAGAGCGAGACTCCGTCTCAAAAAAAAAAAAAAAAAAAGAGAATACAATATATAATACACATTACATACAGAATATGTATTAATAGGCTATTATGTTATCAGTAAGGTCAACAGTAGGCTATTAGTAATTAAGTTTTGGGGATGTCAGAAGTTACATACAGATTTCTGACTGTGAGGAGGGGTGGTGTCCCTAGCCCTTGGGTTGTTTAAGGGTTAATTGTATACTCAACTTCTAGCACAGTGGCTCAATGGGTTAAGGCAAGGCTGGGCGCAGTGGCTCACACCTGTAATCCCAGCACTTTGGGAGGCTGAGGCGGGCAGATCACCAGGTCAGGAGTTCGAGACCAGCCTGGACAATATGGTGAAAGCCCATTTCTAGTAAAAAAAAAAAATACAAAAATTAGCCAGGCGTGGTGCTGCACGTCTATAGTCCCAGCTACTTGGGAGGCTGAGGCAGAAGGATCGCTTGAATCTGGGAGGTGGAGGTTGCAGTGAGCCGAGATCGTGCCACTGTACTCCAGCCTGGGTGACAGAGTGAGACTCCATCTCAAAAAAAAAAAAAAAAAAAAAAGAAAAAGAATAAATAAGTTAGAAAAAGAACTCAAAGTTATGCATATATTTTAAATTTAACTATTTCTTCTGAAATAAAAGACTCCAAAGAGATACTGTCACTATTATTACAAACAAAGCATTTCCTCTTTCCTCTTTGTGGCTTTATACCATGTAAACATAATTAAAATGTATTTGCTTTTGAAACAGAAACACGTTTCTTGGGTGCTAATGTATCAGATTTTTGACGCGTATGATAAACAAGCTGAAAGTAAAACAAAAGATAGACAGTCAGGTTTTTTTTCTAATCAATTTTTCTCTCCTAATTCTATTATATTGAAACTTATTTTTCAAAATCTGTTCCTCGTTGCCATAGTGATCAGCTCCCGATGTGAAATTATATCACACTGGCTCTCTTTCAAGTTTCAATAATGTGCCGTCACCACCCACTTCTCTTTTAAAATGTTCAAATCCTCTAATCAGTGAGCATCTTAATAGCCTCACTTTTGGGGAACTGAAGTAGGAGCTGGGAGCTGAGGAAAAGGTATTGTATGAAAAGTGGGAGTGAAATGAAAGAAATAGAAAAAAGTGAACTTTGAAAATAAATTAATTTACCATAGAAAATAAGATCTGACCTTCCACATATAGCAATCTCCTATTCCCAACATACCTCAAATATCAATTTTATAAATGACATGCTAGGGTCGGGCGCAGTGGCTCACGCCTGTAATCCCAACACTTTGTGATGCCAAGGCGGGTGGATAACTTGAGGTCAGGAATTCGAGACCAGCCTGGCCAATATGATGAATCCCCGTTCCTATTAAAAATACAAAAAACATTAGCTGGGCGTGGTGGCGCATGCCTGTAATCCCAGCTATTTGGTAAGCTGAGGCAGGAGAATCGCTTGAACCCAGGAGGCAGAAGTTGCAGTGAACCGAGATCACATCACTGCACTCCAGCCTGGGCGACAGAGCAAGACTCCATCTAAAAAAAGATAACAAAATAAAAATAAAAGTAATAAAAAAATATATAAATGATATGCTAACAGGTGAATTGAACTTTAACTGAAAATGAGAGTAATTTGAGAATGAAGGTATATGGTCTGTATTAAAACTCATAAGAATATCCTTAATATAGAAGGAATCTTTACAAAGCAATGAGGAAAAAAATTCACACTTCAATAAAACAATGGGAAATAGGTATAATAGGTATAGATAGCCAGTTTACAAATGAAAAAAGTAAAATAGTCAATAGACACATAAAAGAATGTTCAACCTTGCCAGTAGTCCAAGAAATAAAAATAAGATGTCATCTTTTGTTTGATGATTTATAAAAATCTCAAAGGATGATAATGCCAATATAGCTAGAGTTTAGAAAAATAAGCATTGAATAAACAATGATATTTATACTAGCTTTTTTTTTTTTTTCTTTTTTTTTGAGACAGAGTCTTTGTTTCACCCAGGCTGGAGTGCAGTGCCTTAATCTCAGATCACTGCAACCTCCACCTCCTGGGTTCAAGCCATTCTCATGCCTAACCCTCTTGAGCAGCTGGGACTACAGGTGCACGCCACCACACCCAGCTAATTTTTTGTTTATTTAGTAGAGACAGGGTTTCACCATGTTGGCCAGCCTGGTGTCGAACTCCTGACATCAAGTGATCTGCCCGCCTCGGCCTCCCAAAGTGCTGGAATTACAGGCATGAGCCACCAAGCCTGGCCTCTTAGCATCGTTTTCTTTTTTTCTTTTTTTTGTTTGAGACAGAGTCTCGCTCTGTCACCCAGGCTGGAGTGCAGTGGCCGGATCTCAGCTCACTGTAAGTTCCACCTCCTGGGACTACAGGCGCCCACCACCATGCCCGGCTATTTTTTGGATTTTTTAGTAGAGACGGGGTTTCACCATGTTAGCCAGGATGGTCTTGATCTCCTGACCTCGTGATCCGCCCGTCTTGGCCTCCCAAAGTGCTGGGATTACAGGCTTGAGCCACCGTGCCCGGCTTAGCTTCGTTTTCATACCAAAATAAAAAAAAAATAGGCCAGGCATGGTGGCTCATGCCTGTAATCCCAGCACTTTGGGAGGCCAAGGCAGGTGGATCACGAGGTCTGGAGTTCGAGACCAATCTGACCAACATGGTGAAACCCCGTCTCTACTAAAAATACAAAAAATGAGCCGGGCATGGTGGCACATGCCTGTAGTCCCAGCTACTCAGGAGGCTAAGGCAGGAGTATCGCTTGAACCTGGAGGCAGAGGTTAGAGTGAGCCCAGATCACACCACTGCACTCCAGCTTGGCAACAGAGCGAGACTCCGTCTCAAAAAAAAAAAAAAAAAAAAAAAAGGAACCAATCTCAATGCCCATGAATAGGGAAGAGTTATAGAAATTATAATTTAACTATGTGATGGAATGTTCTCAAACCATTGAACATGAAAATGATGACTTGATCTGTATTTCTTGACATTAAAAAATCTCATATTGACATGGAAAGAGATCCACATAACATGTGGCAAACAAGAAAACAAAGCAGATGGAGACTAGGAAGACTTCTGAAAATACCCTAGGAAAAATGAATGTGTGTGGGTCTCCACAGAAACACGTTTAGATGCTGCCACAGTAAAATATGAACTGTGGTTACTGCTGAAAGATAAGCTTATGAGTGATTTTTATTTTATAAATGCTGTGTTATGTGAATATTTCTATTCAGCAGGTTGAAATCAGGAGAGTAAGAGATATTTCCATTTCCATTACACACAGGATAATTTTCTTACAAAAAAAATTTAATACATAAGTTCCCAGACATGTAAAGCTATGAAGACTGAAGCAGACCTTGAAAATCATAGTCCTAAAAGGAAATGGTGGTGACTGGGTTGGGGAAAGTTTATGGAAATCCCTGATATGAATCTGTTACTGACTGAACATGTAGTTATTGACTACGAACCTCAACTTAACCCTCTCATTTTACAAGAAAGGAAGGCCAGGCCGGGTGGGGTGGCTCACACATTCCCAGCATGTTGGGAGGCCAAGGTGGGTGGATCACGAGGTCAGGAGTTCAAGACCAGCCTGGCCAAGATGGTGAAACCCCATCTCTACTAAAAATACAAAAATTAGCCTGGCATGGGGGCAGGCGCCTGTAATCCCAGCTACTCGAGAGGCTGAGGCAGGAGAATCGCTTGAACCCAAAGGACAGAGGTTGCAGTGAGCTGAGATCGTGCCACTAGAGTCCAACCTAGGTGACAGAGTGAGACTCATCTCAAAAAAAGGAAAAAAAAGAAAAAAAAGAAAAATTAAAAGAGAAAGGCCAGACTCTCAAGGTGAAGGTGCTTTCTTTAGGTCACAGGAGTGAAGGGAGGAACTGGCATTTCCTGATTCTGAGTCTCTGGTTTTCTCACCCAAACATGCCACCCCCATTGTGCAAACTGGCTTTTCCCTCCAGCAATTTCGAGTGGCTGTCTATTTTGTATAGCCAAAGGAGGTTTTTGTAGTGGATGACAAATCTTGAGCTAAAAAAGAAACGTAGTATGACTCAAACAGTGAGCTGAGTTTACATAGAAATTATAGGCCTGTGCTGCTGTTTGGTAAGATTTTGGAACTAATTACTAGGTATTCCCCAAACAACACTTCTTTGGGCATCACGTGCATTTCTGAAAATTTCCTGAGGGTGATTGCTGGCCAAGAGCATTTCCTGCATGAAAATCCAAACAGTTGCTTGTTTGTTGTTACACTCTAGTGTAAGATTTCTAAGAATCTTTCTGTGAATCAAAGACTTCACTAGAAATAATGCTGTGTGGAGTCCCTTTACTACCTAGGGACCTATTTGGCTAAACAAGCATTTCTGTTGCTAATGTACATCGACTTTCCTGGATCAAAGGGATTCCAGTTTAAATTTGTCTATAACACACATGAGTATGAATGGAGTGGTTGAATGGGGAAAGCTCACAGTCTTGACCTGACCTGTCTTAGAACACTGGAAAATGTCACAAGTTATGTCTGTGTTTCTACTGGTGTCTCCTGTGAGCTGTCACATCTGGCCTCAGCCACATTCTACACGCTCTTCCTTTCTGTTCGGTGTTTTCTTCCCTTTCTGATGATACTCAGGGACTTTTCCCTGCTGCCGGCGCCCATCAGAGGAAGGTCAAAGTCCGTTCCCAAGACTCTCTTGGATGCTCCCAAGGGTGTCAAGCCTCCGTGACAGCTGGTGGTGCATTCTCTGGAGACTGGGCAGAAAACTTGGCTGATACTGGGACGCAATTTATCACCTGAAGCTGAAGGGAGCTGAGTCTTGAGAAAGAAAAATCTTTTATCTGAGGAAAGGAGTCTCTCAAATTATCAGGCCCAGAAAGACACTTAAATTTAACAGCAGTCCTTTCACTCCCCTTTGAGCTAAATAATGACCTCTTACAGCCGGAAGCCAAGTAGTCAGAAAATGCCACGCGCTGTATAGTTCAAAAGTGTATGGCCAATCACTAACCAATGTTATTTCCGTAAACCAATGAGAATTCCTGACAAACAACTTTAGTATTCAGCCCCTTCTGATTTGTTTTTCATGAAAAAATGTGAGCCTCTCTTTTGTTCTTCGAAGCACTCCCCAAGGCAATTTGGAAGTGTCTTCTCAGCTGCAGTCCTTAACTTTTGCACTTGAATAAACTCTCTAAACTAAATTGAGGTTTTTTTTTATTATTTTAGGTTGGCAGTCTGCACCAATGTCTCCACCAGAGCCAGCAAGGTGGACACCCAGCGCCAAAACACCCTCCCAATTCTCTCTTTCCCCCAGGCCAAGATAATCATCCTTACCTTTCATTTAACAATACACAGGGCTGATGCAAATCAGCTCATGCAAATCACCCCTTCAAGACCTGCCCCCAGCTCATTGGATGGGTCTAGACCAGTCTGAATGGGCTCAAATAAGGATCTTGGCTACATTCATTTCCCTTGTCATTTTATACTCCAAAGCGAAAACCTGTTTTGGAAGAATTAAACCAGTTTGCATGGTACTAAAAGAAGTTTAACACCTGACCGCCCTAAAAATTTTCAGGTCAAGTTCACCATGAAGGGAATGCAAAATGCAACACATAAACATAGCTCTGAAAACCAATGAAGACACAAAAACCAAACAATGAAAATATTGCCCCTTCCTCTGCTTTAAATACGTCGTTTCCATAAGACCAGATCAAGTTGCTGTTGGACAACTTTTTAAAAGACAGCAACGGTTTCAGCTTAATTTCATTTTAATTTTTCTTTTTTTTCTTTTTGAGACGGAGTCTCACTCTGTCGCCCAGGCTGGAGTGCAGTGGCGCGATCTTGGCTCATTGCAAGCTCCACCTCCCAGGTTCATGCCATTCTCCTGCCTCAGCCTCCCGAGTAGCTGGGACTACAGGCATCTGCCACCACGCCCGGCTAATTTTTTGTATTTTTTTTTTTTTTCAGTAGAGATGGGGTTTCACTGTGTTAGCCAGAATGGTCTCCATCTCCTGACCTCAAGATCCACCCGCCTCAGCCTCCCAAAGTGCTGGGATTACAGGCATGAGCCACCGTGCCTGGCCTCATTTTAATTTTTCAAAGTGAACTTTAAAAGACACCTTATGTGACTTCCATGAATCCATTGAAACACCATGTTACACAGCAGTTAAAATAGAAGACCTGGCTCCATTTCGATAGGCTCACTAAAGCGCTCAGATCAATGTCAAGCATGGGGCATTATCTATATAAACACACAAACTTTAGCACCTCTAAATTTGACTATTCAGACATAAATGCAACTGGTCTAAGAGAAGATCAATGTTTATAGCCTTAAAGTCACTCAATATTTAATTTAAATGCAAGCTGGTTTATGCCTGAAGCCAATGCCTAACATTTTAGAATTTTTTTTTTTTTTTTGAGACGGAGTCTCGCTCTGTTGTGCAGTGGCACGATCTCAGCTCACTGCAACCCCTGCTCCTGAGTTCAAGCAGTTCTCCTGCCTCAGCCTCCCGAGTAGCTGGGATTACAGGCGTGTGCCACCATGCCCGGCTAATTTTTGTATTTTTAGTAGAGGTGGGGTTTTGCCATGTTGGCCAGGATAGTCTCGAACTTCTGACCTCTAGTGATCTGCCTGCCTCGCCCTCCCAAAATGCTGGGATTACAGGCGTGAGCCACCGTGCCCAGCCGGGATTTTTTTTTTTTTTCTCTTCTTAACAGACCAAACTCAGCAAAAAGCATCATGCATTTGCGCTCAGGTGCTGAGTAGGCTTCAGGACCTCAGCAGGCCCACCTGACTAGAGGTCCAGCAATAAGAGTAGTGAGGCCCACCCGTACATCTTGTCAAACCTCTGAGCCCAAGCTAAGCCATCACATCCCCTGTGACCTGCACGTTACATCCAGATGGGCTGAAGTAGCTGAAGAATCACAAAAGAAGTGAAAATGGCCTGTTCCTGCCTTAACTGATGACATTACCTTGTGAAATTCCTTCTCCTGTTTCATCCCGGCTCAAAAGCTCCCCCACTGAGCACCTTGTGACCCCCACCTCTGCCAGCCAGAGAACAACCGCCTTTGACTGTAATTTTCCTTTACCTACCCAAATCGTATAAAATGGCCAATGGCCCCACCCCATCTCTCTTCTCTGACTCTCTTTTTGGACTCAGACCCCCTGCACCCAGGTGAAATAAACAGCCTTGTTGCTCACACAAAGCCTGTTTGGTGGTCTCTTCACATGGACGCAAGTGAAACATCTGGCCTAGTCTTCAAAAGCCTACTCACTGAACAAACCAATTTCCTGAGAATTTTTCTAAACAAAAAATTTCAGATAAACCTAGATCCAACTTTTATATTGTTTCTTTAGTTGGCTTTTGTTTTATCATCTTTATTTCAAATGTCATGCACACTTAGAAAAGTCAGAAAATAGAGACGAGCAGACTTGTCAGAGGCATTCGAACCACAGCGACTCCATCTTGATTAGGGGCTGGGTAAAAGGAGGCTGAAACCTAGGGGCTGCATTTCCAGGAGGTTAGGCCTTCTTACTCACAGGATGAGATAGAAGATCAGAACAAGATACAGGTCACAAACACCTTGCTGATAAAACAGGTTGCAGTAAAGAAGCAGGCCAAAAGGCCGATGTGGTGGCTCATGCCTGGAATCCCAGCGCTTTGGTAGGCTGAGGCAAGAGGATCACTGAGGTCAGGAGTTTGAGACCAGCCTGGCCAACATGGTGAAACCCAGTCTCTACTAAAAATACAAAAATTAACTGGGCATGGTGGCACACACCTATAATCCCAGCTACTCGGGAGGCTGAGGCACGGGAATCGCTTGAACCTGGGAGGTGGAGGTTGCAGTGAGCCGAGATTGTGCCACTGCAGTCTAGCCTGGTGACAGAGCGAGATTAGGTCTCAAAAAAAAAAAAAAAAAAAAAAAGAGGCAGGCCAAAACCAGGATGGCCACAAAAGTGACTTCTGGTCATTCTCACTGCTCATTAGTTGTTAAATATAATGCATTAGGATGCTAAAAGACATTTCCACCAGCACCATGGCAGTTTACAAATGGTCTATATGGTCTAAAAAGGGGAGGAACCCTCAGTTCCAGAATTGCCCACTCCTTCCCTGGAAAACTCATGAGTAATCCACTCCTTGTTTAGCATATGATCAAGAAGCAACTCTAAGTATACTCGTTTGAGCACCCGGTGCTTCTGCTCTGCTTATGGAGTAGCCATTCTTTTCCTTTACTTTCTTAATAAACTTACTTTGGCTTTGCTCTCTGGAATCACCCCAAATTCTTTCTTGAGCAAAATCCCAAGAACTCTCTGTTGGGGTCTGGATTGGGACCCCTTTCCAGTAACAGAATGAACGTAGAGAATATTCATAATCGGCCGGGCACGGTGGCTCAAGCCTGTAATCCCAGCACTTTGGGAGGTCGAGACAGGGGGATCACGAGGTCAGGAGATCGAGACCATCCTGGCTAACCCGGTGAAACCCCGTCTCTACTAAAAAATACAAAAAACTAGCCGGGCGAGGTGGCGGGTGCCTGTAGTCCCAGCTACTTGGGAGGCTGAGGCAGGAGAATGGCGTGAACCCGGGAGGCGGAGCTTGCAGTGAGCCGAGATGGCGCCACTGCACTCCAGCCTGGGAGACAGAGAGAGACTCCGTCTCAAAAAAAAAAAAAAAAGAAAAAAGAATATTCATAATCACTTCTCATGGGATGGAAAATGTGTCCATTCCTTCAAGAGTCTTCCTTCTGACACCCCCTACATAAAATGATACTTTTACAAAACTAAACAGTATGTGTTATTTTATTACCTACCATAATTTAAGCCAGTGGTTCTCAAATTGGGCTGTTCCTTATAATCACCTGGGGAGATCTTCAATAGCTTGCTAGATGGGCCTCACTTCTTACCACTTAAATAGTAATTTTGGGGATGAGACCCAAGCATTCGTATTTTTTAGGTATATCCAAGATGCAAACAAGATGGCAAAGAGTGCCTTATATAAAGAACTGACAGACGGGAGATTAGGTCAGGGAGCGAAGTAGGGCAGCAGCTGTCAAACCTTGGTGTGTATCCTGATCACCTGGAGAACTTGGTGAAATATGAAGGCCCAGGCCTTGTATTTCCATGACTCTTGGACTCCATGTTTCTTATTGGCTCTGCAGGCCATTTGCATACTCACCAAGCTGGAGAACCAACAGTTTAGGTGAGCAATCCCCTACCGTTTGATCACCTCTTAAAGGACCTGATGCCCGCGTCCTCACTAGGGTAAACTTTAAGAACTAGGCTGTTCTATCCAGTAGCCTCTCATCACATGTGACTATTAAGCACTTGAACTATGGCTAGTTCAGAGCACAACTGCAAATGGAGAATGAGCACAGGATTCCAAAGGCCTAGCACACATACAAATGGCAGTCTGTTGGACTCACTGAGTTTCTTCTTTTTCCATAAATTACATATGTGGCTCACATTGCATTCCTACGGGACAGGCTACTCTGGAGGCAGGGCCTATGTCTGTTCACCACTGTCTTTCCAGCAGCTGGCTCAGTGATTTTGCATCAAGTAGGCACTCAATCAATATATATTTTTTTCTTTTTGACAAAGGAAATGAGTCAATGAATGAATGAATGAACACAGACATATGACAACCCAGTCACGCAAAGTATTATTCTACAGACAAAGCAGAAACTTGGAAAATAGATGCTATTTTGGTTTGGGTTCCCCTAGAGGCCCTTCCTGAGACTGGGGTTCAAGTGCAAGTGGTCTATTTGGAAGGAGATCCCCAAGAATATTGGTAGAGGAGTAAAGAAGTGAAGCCGGGAAGGCAAGGAGGGCAATAAAGGGTATGTTAGGAACCAGTTGCCATGGTGGGCAGTTGGGGCTTAGTCCTGCTGGGAACTTCAGGAAATAGTGTGAAATATGTGCCTGGAAGCTATGTCCCCCACCCAGGGTGAAGGAGCTAGGGTGTTTATACACCACTTCCCATTAGTCCTTCGTTGAAAGCTGCTAGGAGGGGCACATGCGTTCATTCCCAGGTACTTCTGTCCTACCATGTGCTGTGAGCTCCAGCAGACAGAGAAAGCCTTCAGGCAAAGAGACAGCAGTGCTAGCAGATGGACGTGCTAAAATGGTACAGCTGAGGGGACCGGAGCAAAGAAGTTCAGAAAATGCCACCCCCAAATATACTGCTTTGGTATATTGATTGCCTTCAGCTGAAGGCCCTTGAAAAGCAACAAATGCAGTCTTTCTCTAAACTCCTCTTATCTGCCTAAAGACAGATCCTCCAGAAGAAACTCAGTTGTCATCAATCCCCACCTGGGGAGTTTCATCAACCAGAGAAGATTAAGTCTTATCACAGGAGAGGAGGCTAGAAGTGAGTTCCACACCCAGATAAACTTTGCTACCAGCTCTCATCTGTTCTTCCAAGGGCCTATCCATCTTTCCCCCAAAACCATTTACTCTCCCCTAAATTGCCAATATCCCCCCTCCCCTCTCCCATATGAAGAGGGTATACAAGTTCCTAAATCTCACTGGCTTTTCTGATAGCTACTTTTTTTTTTCCTGTGATGCCTCTGTGCATATAATAAACTTATATGCCTTTTCTCCTATTAATCTGCCTGTTGTCAGTTGATTTCATGGATAAACTGACATGAACCTCAGGGGGTAGAGGAAAAGTCTTCCCTTCCCTACAGGGAAGGGAAGTTCCTTTTTCTGGTGTTCCTTCCCTATAGTTCCTTTTTCTGGCTTGGGCTGGTGCGGAATCTCGCTGTGTCACGCAGGTTGGAGTGCAATGTCTGGATCTCGGCTCGCTGCAACTTCCGCCTCCAGGATTCAAGTGATTCTCCTGTCTCAGCCTCCCAAGTACCTGGGACTACCGGTGCACTCTGCCACACCCAGCTATTGTTTTTGTATTTTAGTAGAGACAGTTTCACTGTGTTGCCCAGGCCGGTCTCGAACTCCTGAGCTCAAGCAATCCGGCTGCCTCAGCATCCCAAAGTGCTAGGATTACAGGCATGAGCCACCTTGCCTGGCCTGTAGTTCCTTTTTAAATAAGCCCAGTAATTCCATCACCTAATAATTTAAATCGGTACTACTGTCATGCATATCTCACAAGATGGTCAGTAAAACCCCTTGTCAGCTCCTCTTTGACGACCCTAGAGGCCCCAAACAGATGTGGGGACAGGCTCCCAGCCATGAGCCCAGTGTTCCTTGATTAAGAATTGTTCAACCAGGAGGGTCCATCACTGCTCGGCCCTTTATCTCCTGGCAGTTACTCCTAGGCCAAGATGGTAGGCAATTTTCCTTCTTCTGGTTTCTCCATTATGATGCAAACCCACCCAGGAACGTGGCTGGCACTTGTCTTTAGATTGCCCATAATACATGCCCACAGGCCTGAAATTGTACCCACTTAATGTTTTAGCAAAGAGTCTCAAGTTTCTAGTTTCAGAAAATATAACTTATCTGGGTCTTAAATCCTTTCACAGAGACCAGACCATAATAGTCCATTTTTGGCGGTTAATTCAGTCTGGTTCTAATTTGAAATGAATCAGGAGAGGCTTCAGAATCCTTTCATTAAGCACAATGAAGCAAAGCAAATAGGACCAGAGAAACAATAAACAAATAGAAAATGAGAAATGGCTGCTTTGGCAGGGGATTGAACTCAAAGCAGCCCTGAGTTTTCACAGTAACTTTAAATCTACTTGATACCATAAAAATGCATCTGCGGTTTCCATGAACAATTCGTTTGAGTTGAGGCGTTGGTCTCATTTGGAGGATTTGAGCCAAAACACTGTCACAACCTGTCATTGCTGGAATTTTACATTCAGGGCCCTTTCCTCTAGTATTTGTTTTCCCCTCTGGAATGTAAGTGGTACAGAAATCTAGGTTATTTAATGAAATACTTAGGTTATAAAAAATTTAGATGAAAAAGTACGTATCTATGCACACACACATAATCTTAGGGGCCCTGCAGATTGTTAGGTTCCCCACAACTTTTAGCGTTTTTGTTTTGTTTTGTTTTGAGACAAGAGTCTCACTCTCTCACCCAGGCTGGGAGCATAGTGGAGACATCTCGGCTCACTGCAACCTCCTCCTCCCTGGTTCAAGCGATTCTCCCACTTCAGGCTCCAGAAGAGCTGAGGCATGCGCCATGACACTTGGCTAATTTTGTATTTTTGTATTTTTAGTAGAGACAGGGTTTCACCATGTTGATCAGAAGGCTGGTCTCGAACTCCTAACCTTAAGTGATCCACCTGCCTCAGCCTCCAAGACTGCTGGGATTACAGGCATGAGCCACCATGCCCAGCCTCCCCACAACTTTTAAAAGAGAACACAGAGGTCGGGTATGGTAGCTCATGCACGTAATCCCAGCCCTTTGGGAGGCTGAGGCGGGAGGATCCCTTGAGCCCAGGAGTTCAAGACTGCAGTGAGCTATTGTACCACTGGACTCCAGCCTGGGAGACACAGCAAGATGCTGTCTCTAAAAATATACATATACTTTTTTTTAAAAAAGAAATGTCTGGACAAGCAACCCCCGCGAAACTCCACCCAACTGTTGCCATGACGGAATGTGGGCTTGATGATTCCAAATCTACTGACGTTACACGCTTAATCCACACATTTTTATGTGAAATATTCCTTTTTTTAAACATTGGTAACTAATTTAAAATTTTTAAAAACACTGTAACAAGCCGGGTGCGGTGGCTCACGCCTGTAATCCCAACACTTTGTGAGGCTGAGGCGGGCGGATCACGAGGTCAGGAGATCCAGACCATCCTGGCTAATGCGGTGAAACCCTGTATCTCCTAAAAATACAAAAAATTAGCCGGCGTGGTGGCTAATACAGGGTTTACAAATGAGTAAACCCTGTATCTCCTAAAAATACAAAAAATTAGCCTGTAGTCCCAGTTACTAGGGAGGCTGAGGCAGGAGAATCACTTGAATCTGGGAGGCGGAGGTTGCAGTGAGCCAAGACCGTGCCACTGCACTGTAGCCTGGGAGACAGAGCAAGACTCTGTCTCAAAAAAACAATAAAAATAAATAAATAAATAAAATAAAAAATAAAAACACTGTACCGACCCACGTGGAAATGGCCAAACGGAACTCAGATGCAGGCAGCGTGTAGAGCCGTGACCCTGGGGCATGAAAAGTTATGGCCTCAATCCACCATGGAGCAGATGCAGCCCCAGGCACGAACTGGGACAGACACCAAGATCTATATAATGTGTCCTGCCCTCCAGTAGCTTCCTATCCTAGAGGGCAAATGATGCATACAACTAATGTTTTCACACAAAGTAAAAAACAAGAGTCAATATATATATAATCATCATAATAATGAATAAGCAGGTAGCATGTAATTATCAGGGCACTCCGGAGAAAGAGAAGCAGTAGCAGATAAGGAAATCTTTATTTATTTTAAGGAATTGGCTCATGCAATTGTGGAGGCTGGTGTGTTTGTAATTTACAGGGCAGGCCGGCAGGCTGGAAACTCAGGGACGGGCTGATGCTGCAGTCCTGAGGCAGAATTTCTTCTTTTCCTAGAGGCCCCAGTTTTTGCTCTTAGGACTTTCAACTGACTAGATGAGGCTCACTCGTGTCATCCAGAAAAATCTCCTTTTCTTAAAGTCAAATGATTGTAGGTGTTCACCTCATCTACAAGCTACCGTCATGGTAACACCTACATGAGTGTTTGAATAACTGGGTACTATAGCCCAGCAAAGCCAACACATAAAAATACCCCTCGGAAATAGTGCTGTCAGAGAGGTGCAAAAAACTGCTTCGGAAGTTCAGGAGAATGAAAAGTCAAAGAAACTTAGAAGGTTGAAAACAATCCCCATGATAAAAGAGCAAAGAAATAAAGCCTTCTCAATAGAGAAGACCAAAAAGAAATAATGCTGATTAACAGTAACCAAGCACATGTTAGCTGTCATATATTCTTTCCTTCTTTTTTTTTTTTGAGACAGAGTATTGCTGTGTTTCCCAGGCTGGAGTACAGTGGTGCGGTCTCGGCTCATTGCAACCTCCGCGTCCCAGATTCAAGTGATTCTCCTGCGTCAGCGTCCTGAGTACCTGGGATTACAGGCATCCGCCCCCATGCCTGGCTAATTTTTGTATTTTCAGTAGAGATGGAGTTTTGCCATGTTGGCCAGGCTGGTCTCGAACTCCTGACCTCAGATGATCCACCTGCCTCGGCCTCCCAAAATGCTGGAATTACAGGCATGAGCCACTGTGCCCAGCCTATTATTTAGTTTTAATCATCTCAACTACCCTAATGGGGCAGGAACTACCATTCTCCCCACTTTATAGATAAAGACAACCTACCCCAGTATTTCCAATGTCACACAACTATGACAGAAATGGAACTCGAATTCAGGCAGTGTGAAATCTCCAGAGCTTTACGCCCTACTCATACCTCCCCAATGAACTCATACATGACCTCATTAATTCTCACAAAGGCCCCATGAGATAGATACCATTATCCCCTCTTACAAATGAGTAAACTGAGGCTTACTCATTTGTAAGGTGGCAGCACTGGGATTTGAACCTGGTTTATCTGACTCTAAACTTATGCTCTGTCCACCCCAGCATGCGGCACGCCTCCGGCCTTGCTCCAAACATACCAAGGAGAATGTGTCAAGGGAATGGGGCTTAATTTCAAACAGTGAAAAATGTTGGTAGAATAGTAGAAGTAACTTCTTTTTTTTTTTTTTTTTTTTTTTTGAGACGGAGTCTCACGCTGTTGCCCAGGCTGTAGTGCAGTGGCGCGATCTCGGCTCACTGCAAGCTCCGCCTCCCGGGTTCCCGCCATTCTCCTGCCTCAGCCTCCTGAGTAGCTGGGACTACAGGCGCCCGCCACCGCGCCCGGCTAATTTTTTGTATTTTTAGTAGAGACGGGGTTTCACTGTGGTCTCGATCTCCTGACCTTGTGATCCGCCCGCCTCGGCCTCCCAAAGTGCTGGGATTACAGGCTTGAGCCACCGCGCCCGGCAATAGAAGTAACTTCTTGGTTGTCCATCAGGGAAATGCACACATCAACTGGAGAAAGAAACATTTATCCTTGGAGAACTTGACTGCTTTGAACATTAGCCTCCCCAAAGACCGAGATACGGTTATAATCATTGCATGAGAATATTGAGACTCTGAATTTTGATTATTGATAGGCAAGAATAAAAACACAGCACTTTCCACCCACACAGAAGACAACACCAAAGTTGGCTTCTCTTAAATGAAAATATTTCCTTGGCTTTCTCTTAGCTACATATTTTTAGAAAAAAATTAAATATACACTGCAAATCATATCTTCTTTTCTTGGGTAGGGAATAGACTCATTTCAATCGAACTTCAAAGGAGCAACCAGAAGACTTTTCTTTCCCAGACCACTTTGAAATACTCCTACACTATTTTATCCTTTTCTCTCAGTGAGTTATTTTTTTCCTCTCAGAACGTAGAGTATGTGAAAAATCTGTACTGTTCTATTTTTGCTGAGGAATGAATTCTGAGCTCACTTTGAGCTCATAAAATTGTCATCTATTCACTTGTTATCTCTTCTCTAGACCTGCCTGCTAGAGTCAATGCCAGTCTTTCTCCCTTCTATGATCATGATGATAACAGGAAATATAGGGTAACCATTTAGCTATCGTTTAAAATTAAATGGTGCCCTTTCATTGTCATTATTTTTATCTTAATTGTATCTCCACAATATATAACAGTAATCATCCCATTCCTCATAATTTTATGTGATGGGCATGATACTGCAAATCAGATCATAAAAATAAAATCTACGTTCATTGGGCTCTGTATGCCAGGTTCCAGGCTATACAGACATTTAAAACTCACAAAAACCCTATGAGGTAGATACTATTATCGTCATTTTTCTAAGGAGGAAACTGAGGCATAGGTAATTTCAGTAATTTGCTCATGTTTACACAGGAAGGGAGCCAAAATGTAAAATGAAGCATCTGCCTGCAAAGACAATTTGTGGCCATAACAATGTGTACAACTCCCACTAAATAATTGTGAGGTTTCATTTTCTTGTTTTTCTCTTTCTTCTTGGAAGTTCAAAGCTAAAATTTTATGGAGGCAGAACAAATAAACACAAATACTTCATAGGGAAACACTGTGGGTAAGTAGGTGGCCTTATCTGTCATTCAAGATAGGTGCCAGCCAAAAGCTGAGCTATGAATCTATTGCCTAGAATAAGCTACAGACTGGAAGGTGAAAGCTCGGGAGGCTCTTCACCAAAGCCATCTGACTTTAGGAACCCTAATAAGATTTCCCTGGTGTTGTTGGGTGTAGTGGCTCACCCCTGTTATCCCAGCAATTTGGGAGGCTGAGGCAGGAGGATTGCTTGAGGCTAGGAGTTCAAGAGCAGCCTGGGCAACATAACAAGACCCTATCTCTAAAAATGAAAAATGAGATTCCTCTGATGTAGCAAACTATGAGAAATCCTAGACATAGGGCTTGACATCCAACTCAACCTCCAGCTTTGCCAAAGTGACCCAGATTCACAAAGATTTTGGTAGAACTAGAACCCGTTATCTAGTTAACCTACTGGCCTCTCAAACAAGTGAGTTGAGGCAAAAGTGCATGGTTTTAAAAGTCAATTCAACAGCTCAAGTTAAACACCGAGACAAGAATATCAATGTGATAGATGTTCACTCTCTGTGTAGCATTAAACCAGATTTTGGCAGTATCCCAGCAGCCCCAAATCTCCGTTAACTGGAATTTCCATAAGAGATGCTCATAATTCTTCAAGATCTCATGGTGCCTTCTGGATCATTACAGAAAAGATAAAATGACAATTGGTGCAGTTTTTTAAAAAAATTATTTTAGCTGGGCATGGTGACTCACACCTATAATTCTAGCACTTGGGGAGGTCGAGGCAGGCAGATGACCTGAGGTCAGGAGTTTGAGACCAGCCTGGCCAATGTTGTGAAACCCCATCTCTACTAAAAATAGAGAAATTAGCCAGATATGGTGGCGGGCACTTGTAATCCCAGTTACTCGGGAGGCTGAGGCATGAGAATTGCTTAAACCCAGGAGGCAGAGGTTGCAGTGAGCCAAGATTGTGCCACTGCACTCCGGCCTGAGCAACAGAGCAAGACTGAGGCTCAAAAAAAAAAAAAAGAAAATTGTTATATTTTTAACTGACAAATAATTGTATATGTTGGTCATTACAGTTCTGCTGTTTTGCTCTCCATTTTGTTCTGCCTTTGCATATGGCATTTTACCTTGGCTGTCCCGAACTCAGAGTATGTTTATTAACCAGAGCGGCCAGGCTAAGCAGAAACAGTTTAGAGTAGACAGAGATGGGTCTCCTTATCTGTCCAGAAAAGTCAGCAGATTCTATGTATAATTGTAAAAACATTGTGGCAAAACAACAAAAGAGAAAAAATAGCTATAATAAAGCATCAAGATCCATTAGGCATAGAAAATATTGTCTTTTCTGCTTTTCATGCAGGGGGAATCTTCCTTCAGCTTTTACATAAAACCTCAGCAAACTTATCTTCTTCTCCATATTTGAAGTAATAGAACTTGGTCTAATTTCAAGAATTACTTGAAAAATGGGTGGCCAACCAGGTGGGCAGAGTCTAGCAAGGGAATCCAGGTGGCTTTGAAGATATGAACACAGGTAAGCAGAGGTTGTCATTTCAGAAGATCTGGAGGTCAAGGTCTGGGGGAAACTGGTGTGCAGGAGGTTAATTAGCGAGTGCCTTTGGGATTAATACTTGAGGAAGGGAAGGACAGGAGATAGGATTGGCAGCCATGATGAAGGCTACAGACAACCCCTCCTGGAGCTTTAGAGCTGGGATCACCCATTCAGAGTTATGTTAAGTTCAGGAGACCACCTCCAGTGGATGCAGCCTGCTCCAGCTAGGGGGTGTGGCCTTGGGCCAGAAGGCTCTCCTTAGCTGGGGCAAGTCCCACAGTGGGCTGACAGCTAAGGGTGTTGTCCCAAGAGCACTTCCTGCAGCTAGCTGAGGAAGTGAAGCCTGCAATCCCTGAAGGGGACCCTGGGTTAGGGGCTGTTTTGTTTCATTTAATTTAGGAGAGCTAAATAATTAAACATGAGGCCAAAGTACATAAGAAAGTGGCAGCTTTTATTGCAAATATGCGCACACTCTCGGGCGAGGTTCTCTGGTCCTCAGGTGTGGGGGGCCAGGGAAGTTGAGCGGGCGCTCTCGGTGAGGTTCTCCGGTCCACGAATGCGGGGGCGGAGGAAGTCACACCGGCGCTTACGGGCGGCGGACTTTTATGCCTGGGAGCTGGAAGGGGAGGAGTTTGGGGCGTGTGTGTAGGAGTGGGTTCTTGAATTTCGGTGTCCCAGGCTTGATGTCACTCTGCGCATGCTCAGTTGATTTGGTTCTTTTCCCGGGCGTGGAAATTTTTCCCGGGAAAATCTGTGATGAAGAACCCGGAAACAACAGGGACTGCTCCATCTTGTTCACCTTCCTCCATCTTGTCCCTTCTCCCTCACCCAAACAGGGGCCACACCACAGCACCATCCCAGGAAAATAAACATCCCTCTCTCCTGGGAGCAGGGTTTTGAAAAACTAGGCAAGAGTATCAGGGCTGCCATCCCAAGATAGGGCTCAGGGCAAGACCCCCATTTCAGGGGCAACAAGGAGAACAGGGCCTGGAAGATGAATCTTTGCTTCACAGCAGAATGCAAATAAGACTGAAGGCGAGGCTGTCACAGGGCCAGCCCACACAGAGCAGGAGCCAACCTGGGGGCTGTGGATGCTAGGGGGGTCACGTGTGGCCCGTGCTCTGCTGCACCCTCTCCTAGGCCGCCTTGATAGCCAGGAAGTGCAGGGAAGCCCCTGGAAGCCCAGCAGGACCGCCCGGGTCACAGACTCACAGTTCAGGGAGGGCAGCCCAGCCTGGTGCTGGAGTAGGGGTATGAGAGAGGAAGTGGAGGGGAGTATCCTAGCTTTACCAGCTTTAAGGAGATAGAGAAGACAGGAGAAAGACAGCAGGGGTAAAGGTAAGTAATTAGCTGTAGTTTGCAAATGCGGGATACCTTATATTTTTTTAAAGTCTTTGCGTAGATATGATTCTATTTTGTTAGTTCTGCCCCTAGAATGTTTATATAAAAAAAGTTATCTGTAAACGAATATGATAGATTCTTTTTTCTTTTTAAATTTTTTTGAGATGGAGTCTCGCTTTTTTGCCCAGGATGGAGTGCAGTGGCATGATCTTGGCTCAATGCAACCTCTGCCTCCTGGGTTCAAGTGATTCTCCTGCCTCAGCCTCCCGAGTAGCTGGGATTACAGGGGTGCACCACCCTGCCCAGCTAGGTTTTGTATTTTCAGTGGAGACGGGGTTTCACCATGTTGGCCAGGCTGGTCCCGAACTCCTGACCTCAAGTAATCCACCCACCTTGGCCTCCCAAAGTGCTGGGATTATAGGCATGAGCCACTGTGCCGGGCCAAGATTCTTATAGCACCGCTGATATCAGAGTGCTTCTCTCTCTCTCCCCTCTCCCCCAGGACTCTGGAGTCATGAGTCACACCCGGAAGGAGAGCACCAGGAGTGTGTGGTTTCTGCGGTGGCTGGGTCACGGCAAGTTTCCTTGGCCACGTGACCATTCTGAGCCCAGGAAGATGCCTCCAGTAGCCCTTTCTTCACTTCCCCTTTCACTTCCCTTCTTCACAGTGTTAAGGGAGATTCACCCACACTGTGAAGGTGGTGAGGTCATGTGGCCACTTTGACAATGACATGGCATTTAATGTTTAACCAAACCAAATACAGCATTCTGTCACTTGGGACAACCTTTGGGGACAGCTCCAAGGAAGTCTCCCCTCGTGTTCTGCCTGCCAGATTAAATGGGAGTCTTGTTGAAGAAAACATAAAACAGGGAAAGATAAGACCTCAGCAGTCATAAATGTTAATAAAACATGAGACTGGAGAGGTGATGTTAGAAAGAAACTTAATGTCCGCCTAAGTAATCACATCTTCTTATCATGGGACCAAAACATAAATGTAACTCATATATGTTTGTCCATTAAAATTAAGTGGTGGATCACATCCGCATCCCTGTAAACACTGGTTTGGACACCTCCAGGGGAAGGCAGGACAATGGGAAATTATATACCTAAAGGCAAAGGGATCAGTTGAAAACTTCCATTGCGAGATCCTCACAGGACCTCTTTGATGTCACATCCTATTATCATAATAGGCAAAGCATAACCCTTCAGTGCCAATTAACAAATGGTTTATTAGCGTATTTGCATGTTTATAACCATTGAATAATGTCCTTGCAAAGCAGCATCTTGCTGTCTATTTTCAGGTACTTAATTAATGACCTTACATCCTGTGTTAAATATGATGATGAAAGCTTGTAAAAAAAAATGTATCATGCTCTATTTTATTTTATTTTTTTTGAGAAGGAGTCTTGCTCTGTCACCCAGGCTGGAGTGCAGTGGCGCCATCTCGGCTCACTGTAAGCTCCACCTCCCAGGTTCACGCCATTCTCCTGCCTCAGCCTCCCGAGTAACTGCAACTACAGGCACCCACCAAGACACCCGACTAATTTTTTTTAGTAGAGATGGGATTTCACCATGTTAGCCAGGATGGTCTCGATCTCCTGACCTTGTGATCCGCCTGCCTCGGCCTCCCAAAGTGCTGGGATTACAGGCGTGAGCCACTGCGCCCGGTCTCATGCTCTATTTTGGCCTTGATGGTGGTAATGGTTTCAGAAATGTATACTTATACCCAAACTTATTGAGATGTACATATTAGCCATGTGCAGCTTTTTATGTCAACGAGACCTCAATAAAGTTGTTTTTTTTTTTTTTTTTTTTTTTTTTTTTGAGACGGAGTCTCGCTCTGTCGCCCAGGCTGGAGTGCAGTGGCTGGATCTCAGCTCACTGCAAGCTCCGCCTCCCGGGTTCACGCCATTCTCCGGCCTCAGCCTCCCGAGTAGCTGGGACTACAGGCGCCCGCCACCTCGCCCCGCTAGTTTTTTTTTTGTATTTTGTAGTAGAGACGGGGTTTCACCGTGTTAGCCAGGATGGTCTCGATCTCCTGACCTCGTGATCCGCCCGTCTCGGCCTCCCAAAGTGCTGGGATTACAGGCTTGAGCCACCGCGCCCGGCCAATAAAGTTGTTTTTAAAAAACTGTATCTTGCATGTCATTGCATTAGACATTGCCCTTCAACACAAAATTGTAAACAATTATTTTAAACAAACCTATCATAGCAGCGATTGAGAGGATGTTAATTCTGCCATTTTTCCTACAGCTCATTCGGCCACACTTGGAAGATTTTAAGTGGATGCACATACCATAAATTAAATACAAGATGTTATATGACATACATCAATACGTACTCTCTTTCAAGAATTCCAGGAGCACTCTCTATATCACTTTGAAGAAAATTCTACAAACCTTTTCTTTAACAGAAAGCTTGGCCCACTGTGGTGGCTCATTTCTGTAGTCCTGGCACTTTGGGAGGCCGAGGTGAGAGGATTGCTTAAAGCCAGGGATTCGAGATCAGCTTGAGCAACATAGCAAGACCCTATCTCTACAAAAAAAAAATGTTTTAAATTAGCCAGGCATGTTGGGATGCACCTGTGATCCCAACTACTTGGGCGGCTGAGGTAGGAGATCAAGGCTGATCACCCACAGGCTACAGTGAGCTGTGATTAAGCCACTGCACTTTAGCCTGGGCAGCAGAGCCAGACCCTGTCTAAAAATAAAAATTTTAAAAAAGCTTTCTTGTAATTTATTTGTTTTCAGAGTAGAACTAAATTACATTTAGTACATTTTGCAATTCCTTTTAAAAGTGATTATCCTTGGTCAAAAGCATGTATTGCGTTTTCCCCAATCGTGTGAATCATTTTAATTCAAGTATTTTGGTTGCTTCTGTTTCTAGGTTACCATTTGTACAGAACTCACAGTTCTCAATAGCTAGAAGATTGAAAGCCCTGGGTTTCCCTGATGACAGATTTTAACAATATTTGGTTGCCTCTGCACTGTAATCAGAATATTGAGAAATCCACCTGGCTAATCCTATTTAATATTACAGAACACTCCAAAGGCAGGACATGATATGTCAAACATTTGCAATGCTGCTTAGATGTCTGCCTTGCTGCAATCATATTTTAAAATAGTTTATTTCACTGTCAAAATACAATGCATTTAGTCATTATTAAATACATTTTTCTCTGCTTCTTGGCAGGTGTACACCCTATTGGTCATGGGGGAAATTTGTCATGGTGCATAATTTAAAGGTGCCATAAAGTTTGCACCTTCAGGAACACCTATGCATTGGTGTTCTGAAACAGCTTGCAGTGAGTTTTAGAAGCCAATGGATCTAATTTAGCACTACTGTGATCCTCTCTGAAAATAGAGCTGTTATGTTTTCAATTAGCATATCTTTAATCAAAAGCTAGAAAAAGAAGGAAGGAAGGGAGGGAGGGAGGAAGGAAGTAAGGAATACCTAGGAAGAAAACCAAATATTTGACAGTTTTACTTAAAAGTGTCCCATATGTAGGACATTCTGCTAAGCTGTGGGACACTGAGCAGCAATAACACAAGGCACATTTCTGAAGAACAATGTGTTTTGAGAGATGAGATAATCAAACATGGAATAATAAAAGCTATTCAAAGGAATACATATTCAGGGGGTTAATTACACAGAAATAATTAAAGAGTCACAGCAGTTTAGAGAAGAGAGATCAATGTAGAACAGAAATACAAGAAAAAGTTTCCAGGAGAAAACAAGACAGGAGCTGGGCCTAAGGGATATTTAATATTCTTTTTTTTTTCTTTTTTGAGACGAGGTATCACTCTGTCACCAGGCTGGAGTGCAGTGGCGTGATCTCGGCTCACTGCAACCTCTGCCTCCTGGGTTCAACAAGTGATTCTCCTGCCTCAGCCTTCCAAGAAGCTGGGACTACAGGCGTGCGCCACCAGGCCCAACTAATTTTTGTATTTTTAGGAGAGACGGGGTTTCACCATGTTGGCCAGGATAGCCTTGAACGCCTGACCTCGTGATCCACCTGCCTCGGCCTCCCAAAGTGCTGGGATTATAGGTGTGACCCACTGCGCCCGGCCAGGATGCTTAATATTCTAAGAGAAACTTTCCAAATTTGGGAGTGCTCTGGTATATACAATCATAATTTCCATAGAAGTGGTATTACCTATATTTATATCTGCCTAAATTGCCTTAGAAATAGCACATAAACAAAAATGTATCCCTGTGGCTATATACAGAACAATGGAGCTGAAAGATATACAAAGTAGTCTGCAAATACTTAATGTTTCTTATTGTTCTTATGTTCCTGGACAAAATAAGGTTCAATAAGTTAGGGAAACCTGGCACTCCAAATTCCTGCCTTGGAGCACGCCCTTGCATAATATCCTATTAAAGGTCTGAGAAGTTGTGTTGAAAAGAAACTGTTTAGTTCTTTTTATTTTAGAATTCCTCAAAGTGTATCTGACCGTGGAATGCTTTTTTTGCTCACAGATCACTTCTGTTACCATGTCACAGAATGGAACTCCGTGGAACACCATTTAGGAAATAGTGATCCACAGCAATAAGAAAATAAACAATCCACTGAAAAATGGACCGGAGACTTTAACAGACAAAAACGGAAAGATAAGCTTATCAAAAGATGGTCCGCAGCATATGTCATCAGGGACATGCAAACTAAAACAATGAGATACCACTGTATTGCCTGCTACAGTGGTCAAAATTCAGAACGCTGATGACACCAAACTGTGACGAGGATGTGGAGCAACAGGGACTCTCATTCATTGCTGGTGAGGATGCCAAATGGTACAGCCACTGTGGAAGACAGCTTGGCAGTTTCTTGCACACCAAACATAGTCTTGCCCTAGGATCCAGTAATCAAGGTTTATGGTATTTACCCAAAGGAGTTGAAAATGTATGTCCACACAAAAAAACCTCCACATAGATGTTTAAAGGAATTTTATTCATAATTACCAAAACTTGGAAGTAACCAAGGTGTCCTTCAGTAGATGAATGGATAAATAAACTGTGGTACATCTAGACAAAGGAATATTATTCACTGCTAAAATGATAGGAGCTATCAAGTCATGAAAAACTATGGAGGAACACTAAATGCTTATGACTAAGTCAAAGAAGCGTATCTGAAAACGCTACAAACTCTGTGATTTCAACTATGACATTCTGGAAAATCAAAACTATGGAAACAGTAAAACAATCAGTGGTTGCTGGGTGTTAGAGAAGAGTGGGGAATGAACAGGTAGAGCATGGAGAATTTTTAGGGCAGTGAAACTATTGTATATAACATTACAATGGTGGCTACAATTATAAATTTGTCCACATTCTCAGAATGTACATAGTAGGAGTGAACTCTAATGTAAACTCTGAACTCTGGATGATGATGTGTCAATGCAGATTCATCAGTTGCAGCAAATGTACTCCCACTATGGTGGGAGATATCAATCATGGGGGAGACTCTGCACGTGGGGACAGAGGTTATACGAGAAATCTCTGGCCGGGTGCGGTGGCTCACGCCTGTAATCCCAGCACTTTGGGAGGCCAAGGCGGGTGGATCACGAGGTCAGGAGATCAAGACCATCCTAGATAACACGGTGAAACCCCGTCTCTACTAAAAATACAAAAAATTAGCCTGATGTGGTGGCGGGCGCCTGTAGTCCCAGTTACTTGGGAGGCTGAGGCAGGAGAATGGCATGAACCTGGGAGGCGGAGGGTGCAGTGAGCCGAGATGGCGCCACTGCACTCCAGCCTGGGTGACAGAGTGAGACTCCATCTCAAAAAAAAAAAAGAAATCTCTGTAACTTCTGCTCAATATGACTGTGAACCTAAAACTGCTCTAAGAAATAGTCTATTTGCGCCGGGCGCGGTGGCTCAAGCCTGTAATCCCAGCACTTTGGGAGGCCGAGACGGGCGGATCACGAGGTCAGGAGATCGAGACCATCCTGGCTAACCCGGTGAAACCCCGTCTCTACTAAAAAATACAAAAACTTAGCCGGGCGAGGTGGCAGGCGCCTGTAGTCCCAGCTACTCCGGAGGCTGAGGCAGGAGAATGGCGTAAACCCGGGAGGCGGAGCTTGCAGTGAGCTGAGATCCGGCCACTGCACTCCAGCCCGGGCGACAGAGCGAGACTCCGTCTCAAAAAAAAAAAAAAAAAAAAAAAAGAAATAGTCTATTTGCTATGTGCAGTGACACATATCTGTAGTCCCAGCTATTCAGGAGGCTGAGGCAGGAGGATAACTTGGACCCAGGAGTTCAAAACTATACTGCACCATGATTGCACCTGTGAATAACCACTGTGCTCCAGCCTGGACAACATAGCAAGATCCTGTCTCTAAAAAAATAAATCCAGTCAAGTAGGCATTATACACCAGTGAAATCTGGTTCGCATACATGTTTCGTTTGCTACCTTACCTACTCATATTATCTGTCTGGTACAAAGGTTTGTTTAAAAAAATTAAAAAAGGAGAAATTGGTATTGAGAGCTATTAGGCCATTTGCTCAATGCCCCGTGGCAGAGTTAATGGTACAATGAGCCATAGAAGCCAAGTCTCCTCAACTCCAGTCTCCAGCTTGTTCTATAAGGTTCTGCCTTACAAAACCTTCCTTATCTATGTCCTGATACTCTCAGAAAAACAGATGAACAGATTGGAACAGCATCAAAACTGATCTGGAGAGGAAAAAAATAGGCACCTAAAGTCTAACCAACTCAAATATGGCCAAATACAAGTAAAATTCTAAAAACTTGGTTAAAGAAAAACACTACGCAATTTTTAAAGTGTAAAATTGTTCAAATGCATAGAGATGGTCCCAATAAGAATTTGCAATCACTAACCAATTCCATAGGAATATCTGGTCCACTTTTTTCCTTTTATTTATTTATTTATTTAGAGACAAAGTCTTACTTTGTTGCCCAGGCTGGAGTGGAGAGGTGCAATTATGGCTCACTGCAACCTCTGCCTCCTGGGCTCAGCAATCCTCCTACCTCAGCCTCCCGAGTAACTGGGACTACAGGCACATATCACTATGCCTGGCTAATTTCTGTATTTTTGTAGAGACAAGGTCTCACTGTGTTGCCCAGGCTGGTCTCAAACTCCCAGACTCAAGCAAACAGCCCACTTTGGCCTCCCAAAGTGCTAGGATTACAGGCATGAGCCACTCCGCCCAGCCTGGTCCACATTTTTAAACCAAACAAATCTGTTATTTCTCCTTGGGAATGGGTGCACTATCCACCTTATTCTTGCTTTGAAATAACAGACATTAAAATGAATTATGGTCGAATGCAGTGTATGGAGAAAAATCCAGTGCAGTCAAAACATGTGAGAGCCACAGCTCCCATTTGTCATCTCTTTTTGGATTGAAATTCCTGCGATCCATGCTGCTTGACAGTTGCCTAACAACTGTCAATTAACCATTAACAAGCTGTCAATTATTTTAAGTTTTGTCTTTTTAACATTTTTAAGTGTGGTTCCTTCTTTTATGTCTTTAATCATTTTAAACATTCTTATTTTACAGTCTCTATCCAATTGTCCTGTTATCTGAAGTTAGTGGGAGTGAAACTATCTTGGTTATTTATTAAATCTGCTGTACCTAATTAAGCCACATTGGTTCCTCAAAGGTTTTGCAGTTTTCCATTGTGAGCTCATCTTCAGTGGGGTTTGGTTATTCTCCTTGGTGTGGGATGAGGACAGGTCTCTCCAGAAGAGTTCACCAGTGGAGAAACACTTATTTGACTAGATGATTTTGGACCAATCATGAAATATGAATTTTATTTTATTTTATTTTATTTATTTACTTTTTTTTTTTTTTTTTTTTTGAGACAGTCTCACTCTGTCACCCAGGCTGGAGTGCAGTGGCGCCATCTCGGCTCACTGCAAGCTCCACCTCCCGGGTTCACGCCATTCTCCTGCCTCAGCCTTCCAAGTAGCTGGGACTACAGGCACCCGCCACCACGCCTGGCTAATTTTTTGTATTTTTAGTAGAGATGGGGTTTCACCGTGTTAGCCAGGATGGTCTCGATCTCCTGACCTTGTGATCCACCTGCCTCGGCCTCCCAAAGTACTGGGATTACAGGCGTGAGCCACCGCACCCAGCCAAAATATAAATTTTAAATGCAATTCCATGTGAGGATGAGGTCTGAGGTTATATAAATTCTCGTGGATTTTATGGCAGATCAGCGTTTTGTTATCAATTTTTGTTAAGTGGGTGAATTTTCATCAAGGCCACCTCTTACTGAAAGTTTTGTCTTTTGGAGACAAAAGTGCTAAAAGTCTCATCTCCTGTCTCACTTGGGTATTAAAAACCCAACCCAACCCTATCCCCCACGCTGTCAGAGCTGGTTGTATCTTCTGTACTTATTTATTTATTTATTTTTGAGATGAAGTCTCACTCTGTTGCCCAGGCTGGAGTGCAATGGCGTGATCTCAGCTCATTGCAACCTCCATCCCCTGAGTTCAAGCGATTCTCCTGTCTCAGTCTCCCAAGTAGCTGGGATTACAGGAGTGTGTCACCATGCTTGGCTAATTCTTTTGTATTTTTGTAGAGGTGGGGTTTCACCATGTTGGCCAGGCTGGTCTCGAACACCTGACCTCAAGTGATCCACCTGCCTTGACCTCCCAAAGTGCTGGGATTACAGGTGTGAGCCACCGTGCCCAGCCTCTTCCTTGCTTTCCTTCAGGGGCAGAGGTGCCTTTAAATGATGCTTGCTCTGTGTTACTAATATGTTTCTAGTACCCTGAAACATACTAGAGAGTTTTTGAGTTTCTTATTCACCATCCTGCCAGATTCAGAACACCCTTTACCCTCCACTGTGTGGTTTCTGTCAGAGTCTTAAGGGAACAGCTCAGGATGGTTGGATTTTCTTATATGCCTCACTCAGCAAATGTATGAAAAATACATAAAACTATTCATAGGTTCAAGGTTTTCCAATGACCTGGAAAAGGTTCTTGTTTATTCTTTTCTGGGACCTTTTTTATTTTTAATAATAAATAGTGTTTGTAAACAAATTGAAGATGCAAAAGTGAAGGGGGGATTTTTTGGTCAAATATGAGATCCTCAAAAAAACACTTTTCTGTGCAGTAACCATTGATATCAGGAACTAACACACTGAGTACCTCATACCATCCTTTGGAGCAGCCAACAGTGACAATGAACTTGAAAGCCTCTTGTTGCTTTAAGGAACTTTTCTAAGAGAGAAAAGGGAATCAGCTCAACATTTTCTTGGACAGATATTAGGGACCTGGCCCATTCCAATTAGCACCCAAAAGTCCTTCCAAACTCTAGGAAGGACAGCACAATTATTGGCAAACTATTTAATTAATGTTTGTTTTATGTGGCATCCTATTTTAACTAGAATTTATAATACCATAAAGTTGCATTTTATGTGATTTTGTACACACACACACACAACTATAACGATGAATGAAGTGCTATGGTGGATATGTATAGTGTCTCTATGCCCCTTTTTATCATTCTTGGAGCATAATCTTACTGCTTTGTATTTCCAAGGAGGTTATAGTTGCTGAGCCTTGGCTTTTATGACATATTTTTGTTTACTGCCATGATTTATTTGATGCCAAATTCTTGGTCAGCAGTACAGCTTCCAGTTATTTCCAGTATAATCCAGTAGTACAACATTCTTTAATGGAAACGAGCTTTCTGTTATACCAAGAACTGCATAATGCTCAAGTTTCCCGAAATGCATTTTGGTTACAAGTAAAGACCACCTGTATATTAGGACGTTATTGTAGTTAATTCATTACACTAAAAAGCAATTAAGGCTAAGCACGTTGGCTCACGCCTGTAAGCCCAGCACTTTGGGAGGCCAAGGTGGGCAGATCACCTGAGGTCGGGAGTTTGAGACCAGCTTGACCAATGTGAAGAAACCCCGACTTTACTAAAAATACAAAATTAGCTGGGCATGGTGGCGCATGCCTGTAATCCTAGCTACTCGGAAGGTCGAGGCAGGAGAATCACTTGAACCTGGGAGGTGGAGGTTGCAGTGAGCCAAGATCGCGCCATTGCCCTCCAGTGTGGGCAACAGGAGTGAAACTCTGTCTCAAATAATAATAATAATCATAATAACAAAAGCAATTAATTCAGAATTAAATATTCCCTGTGCTCCTGGTCCCACACTCCCGAACTTTTTGAGGTTTTCTAAGACACAAATTTCTAAAAGACATAGACTTCTAATGCTCAAGGAGCATAAAAGTTTTTTTTTTTTTTTTTTTTTGAGATGAAGTCTGGCACTGTCACCCAGGCTGGAATGCATTGGCGTGATCTCAGCTCACTGCAACCTCTGCCTCCTGGGTTCACGCGACTCTCCTGCCTCAGCCTCCCGAGTAGGTGGGATTACAGGCGCCCGCCACCACACATGGCTAATTTTTTGTATTTTTAGTAGAGATGGGGTTTCAATGTGTTAGCCAGGATGGTCTCGATCTCCTGACTTTGTGATCCACCTGCCTTGGCCTTCCAAAGTGCTGGGATTACAGGCATGAGCCACCATGCCCGGCCTACAAGTTATTCAAAAGCTTATAATGTGGCCTACAATCAAATGCCTAATCAAATTACTCCAAAGTCAAGAAACATTTTTAAAAGATGTATTTACATCATTTAAGATACAACTTTGCAACAGATGAAATAATCTATTAATACTTTAAAAATTAATCACACGTGCAAAAAGCTTGGATAGGATTGTAGGGGTGTTTTTTAAAGCTTAAGAGGGTGAGGTAGACTAAAAGGAGGGGAGTGAAGGAAGGGAGTGAAGTGAGGGAGGGCAGAAGAGGTAGGCAATGCATGTTCAACTGTTTTGCCTTTTCTTATAACCTGGATTAGGGGATTGGTTGTAGTTAGGGAACTCCATTTCCTGACTTTATTCTAGGAAATGTAAGCAGGAAATTTAAAAAAACAAAAACAAAAACAACCCAAGTAGATCCTTTCTTTAAGAGGATTCTAAAGAAATACAACATGTGATCGCAGCGCTTCTACATCATAAATCCCTGGGTCTTTTTCACTGCCATCCTTATTACTCAATAAATAATTAAATGAGGCCTGGTGTCGTGGCTCACACCTGTAATCCCAGCACTTCGGGAGACCAAAGCAGGAGGATCACTTGAGCCCAAGAGCTCAAGACCATCCTGGGTAACACAGAGAGACCTCATCTCTATTTAAAAAAAAAAAGAGGCCGGGCGCGGTGGCTCAAGCCTGTAATCCCAGCACTTTGGGGGGCCGAGACGGGCGGATCACGAGGTCAGGAGATCGAGACCATCCTGGCTAACACGGTGAAACCCCGTCTCTACTAAAAATACAAGAAAATTAGCCGGGCGAGGTGGCGGGCGCCTGTAGTCCCAGCTACTCGGGAGGCTGAGGCAGGAGAATGGCGTGAACCCAGGGGGGCGGAGCTTGCAGTGAGCCGAGATCTCGCTACTGCACTCCACCCTGGGCGACATAGCGAGACTCCGTCTCAAAAAAAAAAAAAAAAAGAAAAGAAAAAGAAAAATTAGCCGGGTGTGGTGGCGCATACCTATAGTCCTAGCTACTTGAGAGACTGAGGAGAAAGGATTGCTTGAGCCTGGGAAGTTGAGGCTACAATGGGCCGTGATCACCTCACTGCACTCCAGCTTGGGTGACAGAGTGAGAGACACTGTTAAAAACATTAAAAAAAAAAAAGAAAGAAAGAAAGAAAGAAAGTGATATAAAATGCTTAATCGGGCCGGGCGCGGTGGCTCAAGCCTGTAATTCCAGCACTTTGGGAAGCCGAGACGGGCGGATCACGAGGTCAGGAAATCGAGACCATCCTGGCTAACCCGGTGAAACCCCGTCTCTACTAAAAAAAATACAAAAAACTAGCCGGGCGAGATGGTGGGCGCCTGTAGTCCCAGCTACTCGAGAGGCTGAGGCAGGAGAATGGCGTAAACCCGGAAGGCGGAGCTTGCAGTGAGCTGAGATCCGGCCACAGCACTCCAGCCCGGGCGACAGAGCGAGACTCCGTCTCAAAAAAAAAAAAAAAAAAAAAAAAAAATGCTTAATCGACACATTAAATTGCATCCATATTTTGACATGGTTGCCAAAAAAGAGTATATTTGGACATATTAAGTCTATATAAACAGAAGGCACTAATTTTATAAGTGTGTACATTTAGAGCTCTTGATATGTGAATACAGCATTGAATGGATCAAAGATTATTGCTGTCTTTGCAAATCTTCAAACTGACAGAACCTTTTGGAAAAATGTATGGCAAGTTTGTCTTTTTTTACAAGCAATGTTTCTATAAATCCTACCAAAGTGCTATGAATAAGGCTGTAAATCACTTCACTGGCTTGAGTAATGGGACTTTTATTTCATGAAACCATGCCAGGAAACCTAGAGGCTTTCATTGATATTGAATCTTCTGTAATATTTAATACCTATCCAACTCAAAAAGATGAATTTTGATACTGACTGAAAATATTTTTACTATAATTTTTGCTGAAAGGAAAATAAATAGAAATCAATGGTGTTAAGTTGGATGGTTTGAAAGCAGTTCATTAGTCATCAGAAGAGAAAAAAATTAGAAGCAATAGAAAGTAAATCAATGAGAATATAAGTTCAGATTTTATCTGTAATTATGATTGGTACATCCATTCCTAATGGATGAATAATGCTGACTGCTGACATTTTTCCGTCTTGCTTGACGTTTATTTGACAAAACAGAAAGAAACTCTTTTGAATGTTTTAGTCTTCTTTTCAATTATTAGGTTGGTACAAAAGTGATTGTGGTTTTTGCCATTATTTTGGGGTCAACTAATATATTCAAATATTCTTACAGGGAAATGCTGTAGAACCTGGTAGCCAACTGCGTAAAATCTCAATAGCCAGCTGGGCGCGGTGGCTCACGCCTGTAATCCCAGCACTTCGGGAGGCCGAGGCGGGCGGATCACAAGGTCAGGAGATCGAGACCACGGTGAAACCCTGTCTCTACTAAAAATACGAAAAAACATTAGCCAGGCGTGGTGGCGGCGCCTGTAGTCCCAGCTACTCGCGAGGCTGAGGCAGGAGAATGGCGTGAACCCGGGAGGCGGAGCTTGCAGTGAGGCGAGATCGCGCCGCTGCACTCCAGCCTGGGTGACAGAGTGAGACTCCGTCTTAAAAAAAAAAAAAACAGGCCGGGCGCGGTGGCTCACGCCTGTAATCCCAGCACTTTGGGAGGCCGAGGCGGGCGGATCACAAGGTCAGGAGATCGAGACCATCCTGGCTAACACTGTGAAACCCCGTCTCTACTAAAAATGCAAAAAATTAGCCGGGCGAGGCGGCGGGCGCCTGTAGTCCCAGCTACTCGGGAGGCTGAGGCAGGAGAATGGCGTGAACCCGGGAGGCGGAGCTTGCAGTGAGCCGAGATCGCGCCACTGCACTCCAGCCTGGGCGACTAAGCAAGACTCTGTCTCAAAAAAAAAAAAAAAAAAAAAAAACAAAAAAACAAACTCAATAGCCAGTGAGTCGTGTGGGAAGAAAAGTGTACGTGTTATACAAAAGCTAAATTTTCACATACTGGCAAAATGAGTGACGCATACACTACCAGGAGGCACCTCCATGATATTCAGTTAGGAACCTGATTGACATTCCAAGCCTTGAGTTTTGCAAATGCTCTTTAGTGTTACCAATCTTTTGCTTCAGGTAGTGACAGAACCTAAACGAAATTGGTCCAGGCATAAAATAAATTAGGCTAAAGGCAAAAGTAAACCTGTAATGCCAGATCACTGGTCAGTGACTCCTAAGTGCTTATTTGCACACTGCCTGTTTTTACAAGGAATTTAATGCATTCAATACCACAGGGCACAATACATGAAAATGGGGCGGGGGGTGGAAAAACCTGAGTCAGAGGGAAAGTAGGACTAGAGAAGAAGGATGGGCAAAACCCCAGGTGACGGCACTGTAAACCTGCGCTCACAAACTCCTAGTTCAGATGGCCAGGCAGGTAATGGGAAGCCCCTCATCTTTAAAACCTTGCACTGCAAAAGGGCTGGGAGACTGGAGAAATCTTGGGAGAAGGTATCTGAGAGGTACTGCAAATCACTCACAGTTCAGCAGGAAGTGAGTAATGTGCATTTGCTATTTTGTTTGTGAATATTCATTTCTGCTCTGAAAAAGAAGAAAAATAGGATGGAGGAAACTCATAGGATGTGTTAAGCATAGATAAGGAAGTTAGGGACCTACCAGACCAAGAAGACAGCAAATCTTCATGATGCAATAAATACTGTGTGCCGGAAGCATAATGAGGCATTCCATATGCAGGAAGTCTTAATTCGCCACCCATTGATGATGCCCATTCTGGCTCCACCTGTTCTCTGCCCAAGAAACAAGTGAACAAAACAAAACCCTTTAGCTGCTCATCAGATCAACTGGCAAGCTCCAGCTACTGGCCAGGCATTCTTGCCCCTCTGTATTTGCTTGGGTTCATATGCTACTGTTCCAAGGTTCTGCCACTAGTACTCTCCTTTTCAATCCTGCACACCCTGTCCTTAGGTGGCCTCACCCCCTTCTATGCCTGCAGCCCCCCTGGAGTATACGCCAGACTCACTTTCTCCCCATCCCTCAGGTGCCCATCACCCATCTCCCAGACATCTCCTGGACATCATCTAGATGCCCCATGGGTACCTCAATCTTCGTAATCCTAAGACTGACCCCATCTTCTCTCCCCAAACTGCATGTATATCTGTGTTTCAGCCTACATGGCAGTAAGATGTATTTAATCACTCAACCAAAACTTGGGGTGTCACCCTGACTCTGTTTTTTTCCTCGGGTACTGAGGTCCCAGGTCCTGTGATTTCTACCTCCTTAAAGCATCTCGTTATTTTTCTATACCCACCATTTGTGCTAAATTAGCACTAATTAGCTATCTTCAGAGTGATACAGCCACACGCTGAGCATGATGGACAAGGACCTTCAAGCTCTACCTTGGTTCACCCCTCCATCTCATCCGAGTTCTGGGCATGACGGAAGAGACCCTTCTCCTCTCCACTCTTGCCTCTTGCCATTTCCTTGCCTTGGTTGTGATTACCTACAGATGCCTGCATGAGTCATAGTCTTTCTCATATCCAGGATTGTACCCTTGCTGTTTTCCTCTGCCTAGATGCCCTCCTTTCCAACCCCCACTGTCCCGCAACCCACCACCCCAATTGTCCACCATTTCATCTTGCTTACTCTTAATCTCTTTTCAAATTTTTCATGAGATGTCAGCTTCTCTAGGAAACTTCCCTGAAATCCCAGCCTTCCCTCCACCTTCACCCTCCGCTGGCCCTTATCTGAATTAAGCACCCTGCCTGTTTGTTTTCATCGTCTTCTGAGACTCCTCTCTCATTACGCTGTCACTGAGGTGTCCAGAGGGCAGAGATGGAATGCTCAAATTAGGACGATTCAGGGAGGTATGGGAGAGGTGCACGGGGACCATAAGGGATGGAGCAGGAACCCAAATTAGTAATGGCAGAGCTGGCACCAACCCTAGGCTCGAAGGGACAGAGGAGAGAGAATGGTTACCAAAACCCAGAGAGAGAAAACCGTGTAAAATAGGGGATGTGGTGAAGGGCAGCAACCTGTGTTTGGCTGTGAACTGAGGCAATCTTGCAGGGAGGAGAGCAGAGGAATGACTATCTTGGCTTCACTCTCCTTCCTTCTCCTTCATCTCATGTCAGGTGCCCCATTGGCTAAACCTACCAGCAACCAGAGGACAAGGAACGCGTTAAAATAATCTCACAGCTCAGAGAGTAGATTAGATGTAGGGCGACAAATGGATTATATTTAGCACAATCGCAGGTCTATTTGTTGATCCGTCTCCCTCATCAGGCTGAGTTACCTGAGGACAGAGAATGTGTCTCTTATATCTGCATCCCTAACATCTGGTGGACACTAGATACTCAAGAAATGCTTATGGATGAGATCAGAGAAGATGGTAAATTGGGCATTAGATGGAAGTTTGTGCTTTCTGAGCCTGCCACATGCTTTCTGGAGAATCCAAGGCAAAATGAGAAACAGAATGAGCTCTATACTTTTGTCTGATAAAAGAAAATATGATTTGGTGAGAAGAAATGAATACTTTTAGCACTCAATGCTGGGAGGAACTGGCATCAGTCACGTGGCTGCCTCTATCAGAGGCTCTCAACTGCATAATGGACAGAATCTTTAACAGTGAAACCACAACGCAGAAGCATTCTTAAAAATATTAGCCCTTGATAAAACCAAAGCCATGTTACAAAAAACCAACCAAAAGGTGGAACTGAATTAATATGGTCCACTTTGAGCTGAGAATAGCTTGCAAGAAAATGGTTGTCTCAGACTTCAAGTCTGACCTCCTACATAAACCTTCAGTGCAATCCTCTCTGTATTGTCTCTTCTCTCATCAGCCAAAAGATGGAAAGGATCAACTGAGGAACTTACACTGGAGGAGCACAGATTCATTAGATGGCAGAAACCTGGGTTTCTGAATGACTGCTGTGGAACTGATCTCTGTCTGCCTACACCCTGCAAACTTTTGTACTGAGAGCAAGTAACACATTTTTAATGTGTTAAACCTCTGAGATCTGTTGGGTCTTATAGCAACAGTTATTTTACCCTAATACAGCTGTAAAATAACGTTCTAAAATCTACACTCGGGTTTGTTTAAAATATTATCACCATGATTATTATAATTATAATCCATAGTCCATATCATAATCAATTATTTTTATAGAAGTCCTTCTCAACTGACATCTCATAATTTGTGGCTTCTTACATTGTTGCCTTCTATGTGTGAGATGCCTCTCTGAGTCTTTTTTGCTGGGACATGATAGAAAAGAAAATATCCAACATTCTGATGTCTTTTATAATGTACAAAGTCCTGTTTCACGCATTATCTCTTTAGATTGCCCCAATAAGCCCGAGGAATATTTAAGAGTCTATAATCATCCTCATTTCACAAGTGATGAAACTCAGACATTTACATATAAAGTGGAAAAACCACTAATTTATTTATTTATTAAATTAAAAACTCACTAATTTATTTAAAGATTAATTGAGAGAATAACTTTGTCTGTCTGGAACCAGGTATGTGTTAAGAGTTAAGTTTTCTTAATTTTTCTTTTTAAGAAGACAATCTATGGCTACATAACAAACCACCCTGAAGTAATGACTTAAAACATTAAAAGTCATTGATTTTGCTCACAGAACTTGAACTGGAAGATAAAAACAGCTGCGAGTGAGGGTGGGGCTGGACAGCTGGCTTCTTTGGGCATCTCTCGTTCTTTCTGTGGTCTTGTCACATGTCTCTACACGGTAGCCCTAGGGTAATCATGACAGCTGAAGGCTTTAGAGTGGGTGGAGGGGGAGAGGGAGGGAGGGAAAGAGAGAGAGAGAGAGAAAGAGAGAGAGAGAGAGAGAGAGAGAGAGAAGCAAGCAGGCAGAAGCTCTAATGCCTTATGACCTAACCTTGGAAATAAATTACACTGTGCCACTGCCACTACCTTTTCTTAGAAGCAAGCAGATAGGGTTGGTGCATATTTGAGAGGGGAATTAGACCTCACCTCTTGATTGGGAGAGTGTAAAAGAATTTGTGAATATGTTTTTAAATGACTACATTTCCCCTTTCTTTTTTTTTTTTTTTTTTTTTTTTGAGACGGAGTCTCACTCTATTGCCCAGGCTGGAGTACAGTGGCCCAATCCAGCTCACTGCAAGCTCTGCCTCCCAGGTTCACGCCATTCTGCTGCCTCAGCCTCTCAAGTAGCTGGGACTACGGGTGCCCGCCACCACGCCTGGCTAAGTTTTTGTATTTTTAGTAGAGACGGGGTTTCACTGTGTTAGCCAGGATGGTCTCGATCTCATGACCTCGTGATCTGCTTGCCTCGGCCTCCCAAAGTGCTGGGATTACAGGCGTGAGACACTGCGCCCGCCTCACATTTCCCCTTTCTAAAATGCTTGTCTAAATTGGTGCACACGTGAAGCTCGGGTGTTAGTGACTCATCCAAGATTATTAACCTGTTAAATGGTTCCACCAATACTAGATCTAATTTTGTGACTCCAATTTTCATGCCCTTTCTCACTACTCCAGATAATCTCCAGTGAACATCGTTGTCCATTACGGTAATTAAGACATTCTAGCTGCCAAATAGATTCAATCCTTTTAATTGCCTTGAAAAATGTATTTTTTTTTGTTTTGCAGAAAATAAATATTACCCATATGGCGGTCATCCACAAACACCTTCCAAGTTTATCCCAAACATCTGTGTTTTAATTTTTTTCTCCCAACAGATGTATTCATTTGCATTTTCCCAGATGAATCATTCTTATTTTTGTTGTTATTTTTGACTGTATTTCTCACCTCTCAAGATCCTTTTGTATTAATTACCAAGCCCACCGCTTAAGCTAATACGATCTCCCAATATGGGGACTTCCTCTTGATTCCTGTGTGCCCTTCCTGTGGGTCATTAATGCAATGTTATTTAAGACTAGGATTTGGCCGGGCACAGTGGTTCACACCTGTAATCCCAGCACTTTGGGGGGCCGAGCCGGGAGGAGGATCACCTGAGGTCAGGAGCTCGAGACCAGTCTGGCCAAGGTAGTGAAACCACGTCTCTACTAAAAATACAAAATTAGCCGGGCGTAGTCACATGCCTGTAATCCCAGCTACTGGATAGCTTGAGGCAGGAGAATCACTTGAACCTGGGAGGAGGAGTTTGCAGTGAGCCGAGATTTCACAACTGCACCCCAGCCTAGGCCACAAGAGCTAAACTCTGTATCCAAAAAAAAAAAAAAAAAAGACTAGGATTTGGATTTGCCGTAAGGCTTGAGGGGCAGTCTTTTGTTTTGTTTTGCCTTGTTTTCAAGAGGCCAAAATCTTCACACTTGAAAATTTCTGTTGAACCACAGAGATCTGAACCAACTCAGTTTAGAAAGCCTGGGGATTTGAACAACGGTGTGGATGGGAAATCTCTTCATCTGTCAGTTTTCATCATTCTAGGCAGTAAAATAGATTTCCCTTTAGGAGTTTTTCTCCGTTTGGGGTTCACCAGCAGTGGGATGTGGGGAATCAACCCTTCTTCGTCCCCACCCAAACATTAGGTGGGAGCATGGGGTGGGAAGTAGAGAAAGTGGACAGAGGTCTCCAGTGGATATGGGATCTTTGTGTAGACCAGAACAGTCCTCAGAAATCTCATGCAAGCCACATAGGTACTGTTATATTTTCTAGTAGCCACTTTTAAAAAAGTAAACAGGTGAGGCCGGGCGCGGTAGCTCACGCCTGTAACCACAGCACTTTGGGAGGCTGAGACGGCCGGATCACAAGGTCAAGAGATGGAGACCATCCTGGCCAACACAGTGAAACCCCGTCTCTACTAAAAATACAAAAATTAGCTGGGCATGGTGACGCGTGACTGTAGTCCCAGCTACTGGGGAGGCTAAGGCAGGAGAATAGCTTGAACCCTGGAGGTGGAGGTTGCAGTAAGCCGAGATCGCGCCACTACACTCCAGCCTGGTGATAGAGTGAGACTCCGTCTCAAAAAAAGAAAGTAAACAGGTGAAATTAATTTTAGTAATATATTTTATTTAACCCAATGTATCCAAAATACTATCATTGGAACGTGTAATGAATATAAAAATATTCATGAGATATTTTTCATTCTCCTATCCATACTGTCTTGGACTCTTAACGTGTATTTTACACTTACAGCACAATTAATTTGGGACTAGCTACATTTCATCTCAACAATAGCCAACAGCATATTGGATAGCACAAATAAATTCTTCGTCTCTGTTGCTTCTTTGGGTCTGGGAGACCTTTCTTTGGATTGCAAACCTTTTTGCTTTCAAACCTCGGCTCCAACACCAGTCCGGCAGAGGAACCCGGTCTAATGAGGTCCGCTCCCTTCCTGCCATTCTCTATTCCATTAACCTGTTTTGTGGTAAACATAGGACTGATCCTCCAAGATTACCTTATTAATTAGCTTACATATTTATTATCTATCTGTCCCACCAGAATGCAGGTTTCCGGAGGGCAGGGATTTTTAAAAACCTGTTTTGTTCTGTGATTTTCCCATACCGAGCACCGTGCCCGGCACAAGCTGGGATCCCAGTACGCATCCCAGGGCGAAAGAACCGTGTTTCCCTGGAACCCAGGCAGAGGGCAGCTTAGCAGTGTGTCACAGGTGGGGCGCCCGCACTGGCTCCCAGGCCGGCGTGGGTGTGGGGCGAGTGGGTGTGTGCGGGGTGTGCGCGGTAGAGCGCGCCAGCGAGCCCAGAGCGCGGAGCTGGGAGGAGCAGCGAGCGCCGCGCAGAACCCGCAGCGCCGGCCAGGCAGGGCAGCTCGGAGGTGGGTGGGCCGCGCCGCCAGCCCGCTTCCAGGGTCCCCATTGGCCGCCTGCCGGCCGCCCTCCGCCCAAAAGGCGGCAAGGAGGCGAGAGGCTGCTCCAGAGCCCGGGCAGGAGACCCGGCCGGGCCAACGCCAGGGACTTTGTTCCCTCCGCGGAGGGGACTTGGCGACCCTCGCGGCGGCAGGGTCTGGTGCCGGCGCCTGGGCGGCTGCGTGGGATCTGCGCCCCCGACTCCCTCCCTAGCTGTGTTCCCGCCGCCGCCCCGCTTGTCTCCGGCGCTGGCGCCTATGGTCGGCCTCCGACAGCGCTCCGGAGGGACCCGGGGAGCTCCCAGGCGCCCGGGTGAGTGGCCAGGCGCGGCTCCCCGGTCCCCCCGGCCCCCGGCGCCAGCTTTTGCTTTCCCGGCCAGAGCGCGGTGGGGTTTGCCCGGGCAGTGCCTCGAGCAACTGGGAAGGCCAAGGCGGAGGGAAACTTGGCTTCGGGGAGAAGTGCGATCGCAGCCGGGAGGCTTCCCCAGCCCCGCGGGCCGGGTGAGAACAGGTGGCGCCGGCCCGACCAGGCGCTTTGTGTCGTGGCGCGGGGATCTGGAGCGGACGGCTGCGCCTCGGTGGGCCGCTCCCTTCCCTCCCTTGCTCCCCCGGGCGGCCGCACGCCGGGTCGACCGGGTAACGGAGAGGGAGTCGCTAGGAATGTGGCTCTGGGGACTGCCTCGCTCGGGGAAGGGGAGAGGGTGGCCACGGTGGCAGGAGAGGCGCGGGAGCCGAGAGGTGGCGCGGGGGTGCCACCGTTGCCGCAGGCTGGAGGGAGATGCTTCCAGCGAGGCGCGTTCCGTCTGGGCGAGGGCTTCATTCTTCCGCTGCGTCCCTGGAGGTGGGAAAGCTGGGTGGGCGTGTGTGCAGAGAAAGGGGAGGCGGGGAGGCCAGTCACTTCCGGAGCCGGTTCTGATCCGAACAGACCGCCCAGCGTTCGGGGACGCGGACCTCGGGGTGCCGTGGTGCCCAGCCCCACGCGCGCACGAGGCTGAGGGGTCGGGGGCGTCTCTGACCGCCCAGCTTTAACAAAGGGTGCTCCTCTCCACCCCGCGAGGAGGGGCAGCTTCGGAGACCCGGTCTTCAGCGAGCGGGTCTTAGCGCCGGGGAGGTCTACTTCCTTTTGGGGTTGCCATTTTACTATTATTATTGCCTTTTTTTTTTCCCCCCCAAAAGGACTGGAGACTGATGCATGAGGGGGCCACGGAGGCGCAGGAGTGGTGGTGATGGTTTGGGAAGCGGAGCTGAAGTGCGCTGGGCTTTGGTGAGGCGTGACAGTTTATCATGACCGTGTTCAGGCAGGAAAACGTGGATGATTACTACGACACCGGCGAGGAACTTGGCAGGTAAAGGGGGTCCCGGAAACATACCCTCCTGGATTGTGGAGATGCATAACGATGGGACCGTTGGGTGGTAAACAAATGCAGTTCGAATCAGGTGTCTCCTTCGCCCTTTCTGGAGATGCGCAAATCATAGAGAAAAGAGTTACTAACCCAGCGATAAACTGCCTGATCCAAGGGCCTGGGGGTGGAGGAGAGGCAGCCGTTCAGGGCTAGATTGTGATGCACAGTATATTGATCAAGTTCCCTGGACAAAAACAGATTTAATTCTCTGCACTAACTCTTGTCAGCCCTTTCCCTTCTGTGACAACAGGACAAACACTAAGATTATGATTGCAACTGGAGTTAGCTTTTATGTGTGATTTAAACGGAGAGTACAAACTAATAGGTTTTAAAAATCTTAGTACTTTTTTCTCTATCTAAATTTTCAGTGTAATGTGAGCAAGTATTGGTAGGTGGTAAATGGAGACTTGCCAGATGTTGATGTTGGGCTTGGATTTTGAAACTTCTTCCAACCAGGAATTTAATTATGTGGTTGGTATTGGTGGTTGCTTTGGTTTCATTTACAATGTTAAATTTTTAACAAATCAATGAGAGTCTAATATGGCTATCTGGATTCAGAGCATACCTCCATTGCCCTAGCAGCTGTGATTCTCAGTGTAAAATCTTTCAGTTTCTAGGTAAACAAAGAATGGTTTCTTTCGGGGCATCTAAGGGCTGATTGCTGTTTCCTTTGAGTGTGTATTAGACAGAGTGTTTTGGGCTCTGGTCAACTTTAGTAGAAAACCTAGTTTTCATTAACTACATTTAAAACTGAATTTATGGAATTTGTGGTGTATTTGCATTGTGAGTGGAGTAGGCAAAAGGATATTTAAACAAACAAAATATGTACTTATATGTGCATTGAAATATGTATTTTCCCATATACATCTGATGTCCTGATACAAAGCTTCCTTTTTCTCCATGAAAAGCAAATTAAAAAACACCCACATCCTGGATTACCTAATGAGAATTATGGAAACTAAGCTTAACTAAATTTTTTTAAAATTCAAACGATAGTGTAGAATTTTTTTAAAAGTTACTGTAGCAGAGTATTTCTCTAAATGTTTAGTATTGACTGAAAACATCGATGGGGGCCTGTGCTTAGGAAGAGCGCTCTGCATATTGACGATCTGGTGAGTAAATAAGGAAAGCTCTTCAAAAATCACATTTCATGGATATGTTTAAGATTAAAGTTTAAGAGTGTGCGGTTGAAATACTTGGTTTAACTGGAATTAAATAACTTTCCTGTGGTTTTCAGCAAGATAAGTGGTATTTGGAGTTTTCCTTTGGGACTGGAAGAAAAAAGCAAAAAACTACATTTTAATTTGATTTGCGTAGTGCGGCCTGATCATTTAAGTGTTGTTAGAGAGATGACTGAAATTAGTTGAGATTATTGTACTATGGATTAAGTATAATGACCTTATTTTCTTTATGATTTTTTGGTACAATTATGTGTTATGAGAAAGAAATAGAAAAAGAGGCCTCCCTGTGGTTGGCGAAGGGAGTTTGTGGATCTTGATTTCGTGGGCGTGATGATGAGGGGAGTGAGGTGGTTTGCTTATTTGTCACTAGCACATTGATTTGCTCCGTGTACATTTCTTTGTATAACGTTCTGCCCACTATGCAAGTTAAACTGACAAATTGTGTATTAAATAATTTACGTGACCTAGGAATTTTAAAGAAGTGCTCTGAAAACCTGGAAGTCTGAAGTTTTTAAAAATGAAATGTACAGACTCATCTATCCTGTAAAGCTGCTATTGTTTTTGCCAAAAAATGAGTGAATGATTGGGTTTTGGAAAATTGTTCAAGTCCTGTGATTTTATGTCTGCCTTGGATGTAGCCACTTCCTGAAAACAAGTCTGAATGTAAGATGGACACGTAGGAAGATGCTGCTTATATGACATCACGTGTCACTGAGGGAAGATTGGAAGTGGAGGTAGGAGTTTGGTAGCAGGAAAATGGAAATGGGCAGATATGTGGCACAAATGCAAGGTCATTCTAAGCAGTGAGTTACTAGCAGACCAGTATCTGAGATTTAAGACTTTTATGTGGCCAGGCACGGTGGCTCACGCCTGTAATCCCAGCACTTTGGGAGGCTGAGGTGGGCGGATCACGAGGTCAGGAGTTTAAGACCAGCCTGGCTAACACAGTGAAACAACGTCTCTACAAAAAATACAAAAAAATTTAGCGGGCTTGGTGGCGCGCACCTGTAGTCCCAGCTATTTGGGAGGCTGAGGCACGGAATCGCTTGAACCTGGGAGGCGGAGGTTGCAGTGATCGGAGATCGTGCCACTGCACTCCAGCCTGGGTGACACAGTGAGACTCTGTCTCAAAAAAAAAAAAAAAAAACCCAGAAAGACTTTACTTACATATCTTTAGCAGTCATCTAAATAACAACGATTCACTTACCTTATAAATGTAGTGAGACACAGTACATAGCCAGGAGGAAAGATGGGATTTTGAAGAAGTAGAGTACAGTATTATTGTTAATATTATTTTATTTTTAGGAAAACTGAAAATGTGCGTATTTGTGTGTACTGCCTAAGACTTCTGTAAAAGCTCTCTGTCAACTGTCCGTAACTTTATAAAGTATTACAACTATTGCAGCAGTCCATCTGCAGCATTCCATCTGCAGCAGTGATAGAGCAGATGGACCACTGGACAGATACCCTGGTCCAAAACCTGGCTCTGCAACTTACTAGTTTTCTTGAACAGGCCATTTACCCACTCTGACACTCAGGATTTTCCTCTATAATATAAGAGAGAGATCTAGTGCTTATTTCATGGGTGTTGTAAAAATCAAGTAATCTAACTTGTAAAAGTAGTTTATCAGCAGTCGACAGTTAAACAAGTCTAGATATTACCTGTAGACTGGCTGAGACATGTGGGTGCCCCAGGCAAGCTAATAACTTGGCCGGCAACTCAATATTCTTTAAGTTTCTGTTTACCAGCTTTGGGAGGGGATGCCCTATAGGAAAAGGGTCAGGAGGAGAAGGGTTGCTGACAGCATTCAGCCTCCACTATGATTCTGAATAATGCAGCCCTGGCTTTGAGCTGGCACACCCTCCAAACAGAAGCAAGTCCCTGCAGCAGATGCACGGGTTATGTTTAGAAGAGTGTTTGGTGGCCTTCAATTTGGCTCCTGGAGGCCCTTTAGGGTCTCACCCTCTGTCCCAGGAGGTGGAACAAGGAACTGCCTCTATTATGTGTAATAGTCTCTGGGAGGAGTTCTTATAAATGCAGTTTTCTCCATCTGCTATTATACCGGGTTGTTTTAATGCCCCAGGATGCCCTAGCATCTCTTATCAGTTGGCACCTTGGGCAGCTGCGGGCTGACTTGCCACATTGTCGGGCTCTAGTTACACCCTTGGCCGTCGTTCAGCCTAACCTGCGGGCCTCCTGGGCACCTCTCTGTGTACACTGCTTTCCTGAGGGACTGGCCTTCTTTCCTGTTGCACCATCTGACCTTATATGATCTCAAGACCTAAGTCCTACTTCCTTAGTGAATCCTTCCACAATGAGTTTCCCCTTTTTAAGTCAAGTGACTTCTCTGAGACTCTCTTTGTCCATGACCATAGACTGCCCAGTGACATGTTCCATCCTGTTTTACATTTATTAGTCTTGTATTGCTCTTTGCAGCCAGCTTGTGGATTTCTTTGGGGTATGCCCTGTGGCGTGGAGTTGTTGTGGTCCTTTCTCCCCACAGTGTGCAGTGTGCCATAGACTTCCTACAGATTGATTAATATCAGGATTCATGCATGCCTAAATGAGCTAATGCAGTTTGGCAGGTGCAATTTTGAGACCAGAATGGGGATGTACGATACAAACGATGATGCAGAGGCTGATGCTGTTAGAGAGGCAGTGTGCTCATTTGGAAAGTGGGGAGACACCAACCTTGGTAGGGTGTTGTGAGGATTGCAGATGTGACTTTAAACTTCTATCATGCAGTCACTGGCTAATATCTGTCTGTCTTTTTAGTCTATAGATATGCATTTACTGAACACCTACTAAGTGTCATGTGTCTAAAATACATATATTTGTATATATGTAATATATTTTTTATATATATATGTTTTTGAGACAAGGTCTTACTCTGTTCCCCAGGCTGGAGTGCAGTGGCATTATCATAGCTCACTGTAACCTTGAACTCCTGGGCTCAAGCAGCCCTCCCACCTCGGCCTGCCAAAGCTCTGAGATTATAGGGCAGAGACACTGTGCCTGGCCTCTAATATATTATTTTTATTATTTTTATTAACCTGTTTTCTCCATCACAGCATTTACCACATTGCATAATAACTGCTTATTTGATGATCTGCTTTCTCCATGGGGCCATTACCTTGGACTTGCTGCTCACTTTTTATTTCTAATGCCCAGGTTGATGCATGACACTTAGAAGGCACTCAGTAAATGCATGCTGATAGACTAGACTGAGTGGATCAATATATGTAAAGCAACTTGAAAGAATATGTATGTATTAGGCCCTCAATAAATGATGGCTTGTGGTGAAGATGAACACTTAGGATATAATGGCTGCCGCTCATCAAAATAAAACTGCTCTTGTTTTTGCATTCTTTGTGGCTCAGCAGTAATGAGCACAGCAGCCAAAATTTTCAAGCACAAGATCAGTTTTAAACAAAACAAATGAAATGGAGCATTAAATATTTTACCTTGGTTTGGATGGTCATTGGAAGCTAATAATTCAAGTTTAAAACATTGCCCTTTCGGCGTAAAATCCATAGGCATTTTCATTGAAGTAAGAAGTTGTCATAAGTCCTGGCAGTCCAAGTGCATCTCTCGGCTGGTTTACTGCGAATTGCCGGAGTCAGTCCTAAGAAGAATGGCAACCCTGTGTGGCTCATAGAAGGGGAGAGACTTTCTGGCATGTTTTTCCTTAGGAAATGGGAACCACAGGCCACCGGTGGGTTTCTGCATCCTTATAGGACTGTGCTGAATGTGACATTTTTCCTCTTAGTATTTTTGACTCAGAATGCTCTCAGATGTTTCCTCTGATAGGAAAGGGTCCAAAGTTTTAAGAGAGATAAAGTTCCGATACATAGATTAAAGGCAACGGTTAGTGATTTTAAAAGTGCGTACGGTTTAGGAAGGTCTAATAATAATCTTCCAGGATACGAAGCGAAGACATGATGGTGTTGGTGAGTGGCAGTTTGTTTGAATGCTTGCTTGCTGGCACTGGGAGTGTGTTGCTGGGTTACTAGGGCAGGCATCATATAGGTTCAAGGGGGCAGGAACAGAGTGGGTGGAGGTGCTTATTGGTCAGGAAGCCAAGGAACATGGAGGCTCACTTCTTGGTCCCCCATGTTCTTTTACCCTCAGCTTGTGTCTCACCCGGCCAATGAGGAACCTGAAGGCCCCATATCATTGGCATATGCCCCTGCGAAGCCATGAAAAACTCATAGGAAACCTTCAGAGATGGATGCCCAGATAAATTCCAGTGCAGTCGTCCCTCAGTATCCATGGCGGATTAGTTCCAGGACCCCTGGGGACACCAAAATCCACAAATGCTGAAGTCCTTTGTATAAAATGGCATAGTATTTGCATATAACCGATGTAATCTTCCCATATATCTTAAATCATCTCTAGATTACTTAATGATACTTAGTACAATGTAAATGCTACCTAAGTAGTAGCATTATAATGTTTAGGGAATAATAACCAGAAAAAAAAGTCTGTATATGTTCAATACAGATGCAGTTTTTTCCCTGAATATTTTTGGTACAAGGTTGGTTGAATCCATGGATGCAGAACCCACAGATCTAGAGGGCCGACTGTAGTTGTATACAGGTGTTATATCAGGAGAGGCAACATTGGCCCTTCTGCCTTGTTCTCTTCCCTCTAGTAGAGTTGTAATCCAGACCACTTATTTTCGGGTGATTGGGAGTGAGGGGCCAAGCTGCTGGATATCTGATATCTGGGAGTGACATGGTCAAGGTCATATGGCCTGACTCAGCAGGGAAATGTGTTAGGAACTTTCATCCTTCATTCTAGTCAACTGCCATGAGTACCTAACATTTTGTTTAAGTGAATATTATTTTAGTAGAAATTTTATATCTGATTATGAGACAAAGGAAGCCACCCTGCTGACACAAGGGGAGTGGTTTCCATTGGGGAAGGGTACCCCGGAGAGCTCAGGGACTTTGTTTGTTTATGTTTTTTTGTTTTGTTTTTTTTTTTTGAGACAGAGTCTCACTCTGTCACCCAGGCTGGAGTGTAGTGGCGCGATCTCGGCTCACTGCAACCTCCGTCCTCCGAGTTCAAGCGATTCTCCTGCCTCAACCTCCCGAGTAGTTGGGATTACAGGCGCCTGCCACCGCGCCTGGCTTATTTTTTGTATTTTTAGTAGAGACGGGGTTTCACCATCTTGGCCAGGCTGGTCTTGAACTCCTGACCTCGTGATCCACCCGCCTCGGCCTCCCAAAGGGCTGGGATTACAGGCGTGAGCCACTGCGCCCGGCCTTTTGTTTTTTTGGAGACAAAGTCTTGCCCTGTTGCCCAGGCTAGAGTGCAATGGGGCAATCTTGGCCCACTGCAACCTCTGCCTCCCCAGTTTAAGTGGTTCTCTGTCTCAGCCTCCCAAATAGCTGGAATTACAGGCATATACCACCACACCTGGCTAATTTTTAAATTTTTAGTAGAGGTGGGGTTTCACCATGTTGGCTATGCCGGTCTTGAACTCCTGACCTCAAGTGATCCGCCCACCTTGGCCTCCCAAAGTGCTGGGATTACAGGCCTGAGCCGCTGCGCCCGGCTGGGACTTTGACCTGGAAGAAGGCTGAGTGACCAGCATTGCCTCCCTTCACATTTTATCCACCTGTGTTTGGACAGGTTGAGTGGCTTTCTCCAGGCAGCTGATTAAAAGGTGACAAGACATGGACCCAGAACCCTGGGCTAGGCCTATTTCATTATCTGTGCTACTTAGGATTTGACAATTTTCCATTTTTGAAAGCCAGATGAAGTTGATATTTAAGAGAGCTGAAGTAGGCAGCCATTTGATGCCAATTTATTTCAGCATCTGCATGGAGAAATGGTTAGGGATAAATAGTAGCTGCTTCAGGGTAGGTTTTCATTTGAAGCCTAGCCAAAGGCAACAGGGTCAGCCCTTTGAGCTCAGAACTGTTGCAGGCCTTAACGACACACTGGAACCTTCTTTCCTTTTCCAAGTGGCTTGCACCTTGCAGTTCTGAATGATGTTGACATGTGGCGTAGTTTTACTAAAGTCCCAAGTTAATGGTTTACCTTTTTAGAAAACTCCAAAAACACTTTCATTGTTATTTAACTTTTGAATAATGTAATGTCTAAGAGTGTTGTCTCTGACCTGTGCGCCTACCTGCCAATGACCAACAGTTTCTCATTTCATTACGCCACAACTAGTCTGGCTAGCTTAGAGTTGGTGTGTGATTGTTTGAGACTTTATGTGGAAGATAATACTTAATTGTTTTGTTCTGGTTTGTTGGGGTAAATTCTCCAAATGGAATGCATCCTTTCTCGGCCTTGAAAGAGGTTATATGACAGTATAATTATTTATAATAAATCCAATGTATGACTTTGGGTACATTCTATTATAAATGAATTTTTTTTTGTTTTTTGTTTTTTTTTTTTGGAGACGGAGTCTGGCTCTGTCGCCCGGGCTGGAGTGCAGTGGCCGGATCTCAGCTCACTGCAAGCTCCGCCCCCCGGGTTTATGCCATTCTCCTGCCTCAGCCTCCCGAGTAGCTGGGACTACAGGCGCCCACCGCCTTGCCCGGCTAGTTTTTTGTATTTTTTAGTAGAGACGGGGTTTCACCGTGTTCGCCAGGATGGTCTCGATCTCCTGACCTCGTGATCCGCCCGTCTCGGCCTCCCAAAGTGCTGGGATTACAGGCTTGAGCCACCGCGCCCGGCCATAAATGAACTTTTTAAAATGTGCAGTTAGGGTGAAAGGAAAAAGAAGTTGACATTCCGATTTTCCACATCATCTAACTAAAATGGATTTAAACTAACTTTCTCTAACTAGTAAATCTTTCTCAGGTAAGTACAGTTGTATCCCAGCTCTAGAGTTAATGTGCTAGGGGATTTTTACAAATAAAAAATCTAAAACCTGGCCGGGCGCGGTGGCTCAAGCCTGTAATCCCAGCACTTTGGGAGGCCGAGACGGGCGGATCACGAGGTCAGGAGATCGAGACCATCCTGGCTGACACGGTGAAACCCCGTCTCTACTAAAAAATACAAAAAAACTAGCCGGGCGAGGTGGCGGGCGCCTATAGTCCCAGCTACTCGGGAGGCTGAGGCAGGAGAATGGCGTGAACCCAGGAGGCGGAGCTTGCAGTGAGCCAAGATCATGCCACTGCACTCCAGCCTGGGCGGCAGAGCGAGACTCTGTCTCAAAAAAAAAAAAAAAAAAAAATCTAAAACCTAAAATAGTTGTATTTTATCTTCTATCCAAAACAAAACAAAACAATCATGTGATAGTAACTAATCTTTGGAGATACCTGACAAGCGTGATCCATAGTGACGTGTGTTTGTCACTTTGTTCTTCTTTAGGTGACATTGAGAGCTGGTGTGGCTTATGGATCACACTGTTGTCATTTATGTATAATGTTGCTTACTCTGAGAAGAGATCATGGGGCCTTTTTTTTTTTTCTTCCTTTGAGATGGAGTTTCGCTCTTGTCGCCCAGGCTGGAGTAAAATGGCGCGATCTCGGCTCACTGCAACCTCCACCTCCCCGGTTCAAGCGATTCTCCTGCCTCAGCCTCCTAAGTAGCTGGGATTGCAGGCATGCGCCTCCACGCCTGGCTAATTTTGTGACATTGAGAGCTGGTGTGGCTTATGGATCACACTGTGGTCATTTATGTATAACGTTGCTTACTCTGAGAAGTGATCATTGGGCCTTTTTTTTTTTGAAACAGAGTTTCGCTCTTGTCGCCCAGTCTGGAGTGCAATGGCGCGATCTTGGCTCACCGCAACCTCTGCCTGCCGGGTTCAAGCTATTCTCCTGCCTCAGCCTCCTAAGTAGCTGGGATTACAGGCATGTGCCTCCACTCCTGGCTCATTTTGTATTTTTAGTAGAGACAGGGTCTCTCCATGTTAGTCAGGCTGGTCTTGAACTCCTGACATCAGGTGATCTGCCCGCCTCAGCCTCCCAAAGTGTTGGGATTACAGGTGTGAGCCACCACGTCCGGCATTCACGGGGCTTTTACCTTATGTACTACCTTTTGATGTTTCAGTTGTGAGCTTGAAGAATTTTATTCAGTAACCTAACGTGTGATTAGAGATGCCAGAGTGGTGGGGAGGGGAGGGAAGGAGGTTGGGAGAATGTTGTTGATTTTTTTTTTTTTCCTTTTATAAACACATACAACTTTGGACGAAGAACATAATGTTTCAGCAAATGAGTGCTTGTAAACTGCCGATCTCTGGAGTGTGAAAAGTTTATATTGATGGCGCTTATATTCATAAGCCTGATGGGTTTTGGCTGGGAAATTTGGCTCGAGGTATGGACTTCTTTTGGGACACATTTTATTTTCTGTCAAAACTGCCTGATTATTCTTATTTAGGAAATATGTGATGAATGGGGCTGGCTGGTAAATGTTTTAAGTGCAGTTGTTATAAATTTTCACTTACAAGAATGAACTAATTTTCATTGTTGAATAGTTATGTCTTAGTTCATTGCTTTTTACTTTCAAAACTGTATAAACTTTTCCTTTTTTTTTTTTTTTGGAGACAGTGTGTCACTCTCTTGCCCAGGCTGGAGTGCAGTGGCATGCTCTCCGCTCACAGCAACCTCCACCTCCTGAGTTCAAGTGATTCTCCTGCCTCAGTCTCCCAAGTAGCTGGGACTACAGGCACCTACCACCACACCCGGCTAATTTTTGTATTTTTAGTAGAGACGAGGTTTCACCATGTTGGCCAGTTTGGTCTGTGACCTCAGGTGATCTCCCCTCCTTGGCCTCCCAAAGTGCTGGGATTACAGGCGTGAGCCGCCACGCTGGTCCAACTTTTCCTTTTTACCTTAAAAAGATTGTCAGGATTTTTGAGACCTTGCTACAACCCCTGACACCTGACCCACAGTATAGAATTTTCCAGGTGAAAAAGACATGTAGAGAAAGTCATCAATGCCATTCTTTTTTTCCCCGTTCATGAAAATGATTAGATTTTCCTTTGAGCTGCCTGTCTGTATGTCTGCCTAACACCTCATATGTCTCTCCAGGACAGGGCTGCCTCTGAGAGAGGAGGATAGGTGCACCTAAAGCGATGCGAGAAAAAAAGTGGCAGAAGGTTATGATGGGACAGGCAGAGAGAAGAGGTCAGAATTTAGTGTTGATTCAGTTCTGATCTTTCCACCCTCCTTTGAGAGGTTTTTCTAAATTGTTTTGCCTCCTCTGTGTAAAGCTCAATTTTGGGGCCATCTGTGGTTTATGAGTAAGCAGCAGAAATGTGTGTCTCCGGGAAAGTGATGAAAGGCTGCAACCTTTGGAGTGTAATATTTAATAGACTAGGAGTTACAAGCTGTTTGGCTTTATAAAAACAAAGCTACGGGCGCTGCAGGGATACGTGTCCTGTGGAGAACAAACTTTTAACGGGTGCTGCTGACGTTGGAGATGCTAAATGGCACATAATACACAGAAGAGCTGTCCTTAGGAATTTGGTAAGGCAAAAAGTGCTAAAAAGTTATTTATTACCTTAAAATAATATTTCATTGGCCTATACATCAGTCTAATTGAAAGCAGAGCCTGCCATGTTTTCTTTTCTTTTTTTTTTTTTGAAATAGAGTTTTGCTCTTGTTGCCCAGGCTGGAGTGCAATGGCATGATCTCAGCTCACCTCAACCTCTGCCTCCCGGGTTCAAGTGATTCTCCTGCTTCAGTACCCCGAGTAGCTGGGATTACAGGCATGCGCCAGCATACCCAGCTAATTTTATTTTATTTTATTTTATTTTATTTTATTTTATTTTATTTTATTTTTTGAGACGGAGTCTCGCTCTGTTGCCCAGGCTGGAGTGCACTGGCTGGATCTCAGCTCACTGCAAGCTCCGCCTCCCGGGTTCACGCCATTCTCCTGCCTCAGCCTCCCCAGTAGCTGGGACTACAGGCACCCGCCACCTCGCCCGGCTAGTTTTTTGTATTTTTTAGTAGAGACGGGGTTTCACCGTGTTAGCCAGGATGGTCTCGATCTCCTGACCTCATGATCCACCCGTCTCGGCCTCCCAAAGTGCTGGGATTACAGGCTTGAGCCACCGTGCCCGGCACCCAGCTAATTTTATATTTTTAGTAGAGATGGGTTTCTCCATGGGTTTCTGCATGTTAGTCAAGCTGGTCTCGAACTCCCGACCTCAGGTGATCCGCCTGCATTGGCCCCCCAAAGTGCTGGGATTACAGGCACGAGCCACCGCGCCCGGCCATCCTGCCAGCGTTTTCTTCTGTGCGCTTAGGATGGGAATATAGAAAATTGTCTTCCTAGATATTGGCTTTGCCACTCAAAGTCTCTACAATCAGTGTGTGAACGGCTGGGAGCGATGCCAGAATCTTTCACAGATTTCATTCCTGGGAGCTCTTCTGGCGTCAGATGATCGCGGTTTCTTTTCCTTCTGTACCACAGCACATGGAGGAGGCCGCTTTCTCACTCGCTCCGTTCCTTTGCCATTCATGGAGACAGTGGCACCAGTCAGCCCACGGCCAGGCCGCTTTTGCCCTTTTCCTAACTAAGTCACTATGGATGGACTAAACAGAAGATATTTACAGTTTGCCCATTTAGAATCGATAAGGGTGTGCCCTGGTCTCCATCATATATTCCATTACGTCCAGCCTCAGGCATCTGTTTCAATTGTTTGGGAGAGGAAGTGAATTAGCACAAGTGGAATATCTACAGGATGAAAAGTGGTCAGTCTGTGCGTTCCTCCCCACCCCTTCGTTGGCTGGAAGAGATAACACTTGACGTGTATGGAGCGGACAGGGGAATGTCAGCCTCGTGGCCGTGGAGAAGCAGGAAGTCCCTTGGTTTTGTTCAGTTTGATTTGGGCATTGAATGAGTAGATCCTGTTTTAACAATATGACTCATTAATATGAACCATCATTTTGTAGGTCTTGTCTTTAGAAGCAACATTCTTTTGAGTGCAAATAATGTTTATTTGCGTTGAGAGAAGTTATAATAAGCTGGAGAATGAGAAGGAAAAGACACATGTGAAATGACCCAGCCAGTTTCTCCTGCACCCTCTCCAGAGCATTTCCTGGGCTACTCCTCCAGGAAGGCTCCTGCTCTGATTTCCTGTATTCCTTCATGATTTGGAGTAGACAGCTGCCCACATGACATTCTTATTACAGGGGACTTATGGGTGGGATTCTTGGCTTCCCCTATGGACTGTGAGTTTTCTGAGGGTAGAGAACATGGCCTTTTGTCTCTGGTGTTGGTTGGGATTAAGCTAAGTGCACAGCAAGCCATGTTTATTTAGTTGCCTTATAAAGGTACATATGCAGAAATTAGAACAGTGTTTCAGGGCTTTGGACCCAAATCCCTGTCTCCACAAAACACGTTGGCTGTTACTTTGGGAAGGTCACTTGACTTCTGTGAGATTTAGTTTTTATCGTCTGTAAAATGGGGATAGTCGTTATTGCTACTTCGTAAAGTGCTTGACACAGCGCTAGGCACACAGCAAGTGCTCGAGAGGTGGACGCTAGTTAACAAGACAGAGCAGGAACAGGAGAGAGAGGGAGAGACAGTGTAACATGCTTCTGAATCTGTGTTCCTCGGTCCTACCTCTTCTCCATTCGTTCCTGGCCTGGCCTCCCACAGGCAGAGTGCGGGTGAGGGCTCACTTCTCCTCGGTTTCATCCTTCCTCCCTCTCTTCTCCTCTGCCTGTGTCTCCTTTGGCTCAGCCTGCCTGGCAGGCTCATTCTGCCAAGTTTGCCTTTGCTTACCTGATCCATTTTTCCAGGTATGCCTGCCTCCTTCCAGCTGGACTCAGTTTATGTGCTGGGCTCCCTTGGTGAGTCCACCTTATTATGTGTTCATTAGATGGTGCTTAGGGTTCCTAAGAAACATATTGACTAGGAATTTAGCTGTGCATTTGAAAGTTGACTGCTGAAGGCAGAGCTTCAAGGATACCCTTTTCAAAGTCCACAAGACACCATGGGAAAGGAAGGGAAAAGCTTCATATTAAGGAGGATCTATTAAGATGGGAAGAAATGCATTTAAGGAAGCAGAAACAACTACAAACTGCTCTGTAGCCAGGAGGAGTTAGCTGCTCAGCAAGAAGGCTGCTGGGAAATGCTTTGAGGGATATCATCCTGGTGTTATAGGGAACCTGAGACTAGGTGAGCACATAAATTCGTGTTTTTAATGCAGTGTGCTTCATTTCCTGAAAGGTAGATTTTTTGTGTGTGTGTGTGTGTGTGTGTGTGTGTGTGTTGTGTTTGTTTTTGAGATGGAGTGTCTGTCACCTGGCCCGGAGTGCAGTGGCTGGCGCGATCTCAGCTCACTGCAACCTCCGCCTCCTGGTTTCAAGCGATTCTCCTGCCTCAGTCTCCCGAGTAGCTGGGATTACAGGTGCCCGCCACTACGCCCAGTTAACTTTTTGTATTTTTAGTAGAGACGGGGTTTTACCATGTTGGCCAGGCTGGTCTCAAACTCCTTACCTCAGGTGATCCACCCACCTCGGCCTCCCAAAGTGCTGGGCTTGCAGATGTAAGCCACTGTGCCCGGCCTGATTTTATTTTTTTAGCTTGCTTTTTCAATGAAAAACCGTCTTTTATTTATTTGTTTTTTTTTTTTAGAGACGATGTCTCCCTATGTTACCCAGGCACAGTGGTGTGATCCTAGCTCGCTGCAGCCCCAAATTCCTGGGCTCAGATGATCCTCTCACCTCAGCCTCCTGCATAGCTGGGGCTATAGGCAATGTGCCAACACACCTGGCTTAAAAGCCATCTTAAGTGGCCAAATGAGACACTGGGAATTTGATTAGGGATACAAATAATTGATTTTTTTTTCATGGATCTTTATGGAGAAAGAAGTCTGAGATGAGTGTGGACACCTGAGTCCCCGACCAAGCGAAGCCTAGTGCGGCATGTGAGACAGACGGCAGATTCTGAGGCTCCATTCAGTTCTGACACATACCAATTTAAGATGTGAAAATGAGTGTTTTGCCAAGTCAGAACTGTCCGTGCCAAGAAAAGCCTATTAGGTTGGTGGCTGAAAGGCTGGATTGTTGGGATGTACTGAATGGCGAGGCCCTGCCAGCTGCTGCGGGTAAATGCCCACTTACATGTCTAAGTACTCATTCTGTTCCCCTGGAGTGGGGTCCGGCTTGTTGAGGAACCATGGCTGCTGCATGAGAGGCTGCTTTCTTATTTTTGAGACGGAGTTTTGCCCTGTCGCCCAGGCTGGAGTGCAGTGGTACAATCTCGGCTCACTGCAACCTCCGCCTTCCAGGTTCAAGAGATTCTCCTGCCTCAGTCTCCCGAGTAGCTGGGGTTACGGGTACGTGCCACCATGCCCGGTTAATTTTTGTATTTTTAGTAGAGACGGGGTTTCACCGTGTTGACCAGGCTGGTCTCGAACTCCTGACCTCAGAGGCTGGTGATCTACCCACTTCGGCCTCCCAAAGTGCTGAGATTACAGGCGTGAGCCACCGCACCTGGCCGGGAGGCTGTTTCCTTTTAAAGAATTCTTTCTTGTTCTTTGGGCTTGTTGGGTGGGTATCTTTTGTTGGTAAAAGTAACATAAAACTGACAAAATCTGAAAAGGAAAATGCTTGGAAATTGGGTCTATAAGGTGAATTTAGGTAAAACATCAAGGGAACTAACAAATAGACAACAAATAAGCTATAAACAGGTACCATAAATAGGTTGTTAAACGAAACTATCATTTGAACCGTAGTATTTGCCCCATCATTTGTTCATTGCTCAAGGGCTGACTGAATATCTGAATCATCTTGCTGCGGTGTTGGGCAGGGCCCTCTAGCTCAACAAGCTTCTAGTCGTGCAGGGTAGACAAAGACTTTTGCGCGACCCACAGTATTAGGAAGCCTAAATAGGAAGTGAGATGAAGCAAGGAAAAATGTTTTCTGGAGTTCAACCAAGGAGAGATCATTCTGACTTGGAGGTTTCGTTCCTTCCTTCAGATTCTTGTGGACGACATAAAAATGTAAGCAGGTGTGTGCAAATGTGGGTATGTGTGTGTGTCTCTAACCTTGCCTTCCTTGGAGAAAACTGGAAATAAGACATGAAAGAAATGGCTGTAAGGAAACTAAGATTTGCTAGGAACTCTAGACCAGCAGCTGGAGGTAGGTATTGTAATTCACATTTTGAAAACCGCAGTTCAGAAAGATGATTGGCCTTGAATAGTGTGTTTAAAATGCTGGAAGCGATAGTTGGACTCCCTAGCTGCTAAGCAGTGTCTGGAAATCGGGTAGTGGGTGGTGCAGCTCATTTTGTGACCTGTTCTACTGTCACTGTCTTGGAAGGGAAGTTTAAAGAAGTTTAAAATATCTAGCACAGTGCTGGCTCGTACGATGTATTCAATGCCTGTTTTTTCTCCTTGCTTCCTCTAAACCAGGTGTTCTCAACCTCGGCATTAGTGACAGCCTGTTCTGGATAGTTTTCTGTTGTGGGGGCTGTCTTGTGCATTGTATTTTAGGACATGAGATTTATAATAGGATGTTTAGCGGCATCCATGGACTGTACCCACTGGATGCCAGTAACAGCCACCTCCTCACACTCCTTATGACAGCCAAAAATGTCTACAGACATTGCTAAATGTGTGAGGGGGCGCAAAATTCCCCCACCCTCCGTAGAGAACCACTGAACTGCAAGATCAAGAGAGATCAGTCTTTTTTTTTTTTTTTTTTTTTTTTTTGAGACGGAGTCTCGCTGTGTCTCCCAGGCTGGAGTGCAGTGGCCTGATCTCGGCTCACTGCAAGCTCCGCCTCCCGGGTTCACGCCATTCTCCCGCCTCAGCCTCCCAAGTAGCTGAGACTACAGGCGCCCGCCACCACGCCCGGCTAGTTTTTTGTATTTTTAGTAGAGACGGGGTTTCACCATGTTAGCCAGGATAGTCTCGATCTCCTGACCTCGTGATCCACCCGCCTCGGCCTCCCAAAGTGCTGGGATTACAGGCTTGAGCCACCGCGCCCGGCCGAGATCAGTCTTGACTGATACGCTTAGGGGTCTGGAGCTAGTGTAGGGAAGGAGGAGCCTGCACCCAGCGGGGAAAAAAAAAAAAATGCCCCGAGCTTCCTGTGGAATGAGCTGAGAGAAGATACTGACCTTGGGTGTCCAGAGCTGGCGAGCGAAGAGAAAAGGCTGCTAGATGGTGTGCGCATGAGGTCTAGGGCAGTTGCTGTTGCACTCTGATTTGTATGGACTGTCCCAGGAGTGCGTAGTTTCCTGTGCCCCAGAGGTCTGGGCTGAGACAGACAATGAGCATGACCTGGAGAACCTGTTGGTAAGACGTGGCGGGTGTCAGAGCCCTGTTGAATCACTTTTCCCTCTCCATTCAAATAGCTCCTGCAATTCCATACCTATTTGTATAATAGATTTCAAATGTCATTCTCTTCCTTAAGACTGGAAGCTCCCGTGATCTAGGTCTGTGACTTGTTTTCTGGTTGTTGAATTGAGCACAAGAAGCAGCCCCAGATTGAACATTTAAGTGAGTGATGTGAATGAATGAATGGAAGGAGGGTTCCCATTAGTTGGATTGAATCGAGTCCAACATGATTAGATGTAACAGATATAAAGATGAAGCCAGACAGTTAAGTTGGAGAGAAAAAGCAGTTGCCCAAATGCAGCAGCGGGGAGACTTGTCATGACAGTGTCCTTTTGGAGAAGAGTCTGAGAGCTTTGGTAATTACAAACGTCGGCCGGGCGCGGTGGCTCACGCCTGTAATCCCAGCACTTTGGGAGGCCGAGATGGGCGGATCACGAGGTCAGGAGATCGAGACCATCCTGGCTAACACGGTGAAACCCCGTCTCTACTAAAAATACAAAAAACTAGCCGGGCGAGGTGGCGGGCGCCTGTAGTCCCAGCTACTGGGGAGGCTGAGGCAGGAGAATGGCGTGAACCCGGGAGGCAGAGCTTGCAGTGAGCTGAGATGGCGCCACTGCACTCCAGCCTAGGCGACAGAGCAAGACTCCATCTCAAAAAAAAAAAAAAAAAAGATAATTACAAATGTCTGTGGAACCTATAGCCTTATGACTGCATTAAGAAGAAAATACAGCTTTTGTCTATACTATAGAAATTGAATGTCCACAGTGGGAGCTGCTGGTTTCTCTGTTTTCTCTGAGGTCATTCTGCATCTGTGACATGAGAGTGTCCTGTTCTGGGAGAGACACTGACAAACTTGGGGGAGTCTAAAGAAGGCAAAAGCCGGAGAACCCCAGCATCTCATGAATAATGTAGCTGTGGAGTCAAGCACCATGTGCATCTTTTTGTAAATATTACTGCATTTAATTCCCAAACCAGCCTCCTGTGGGGGTCCTCTATTTCAGAGCTTGGCAGACATTTTATGTAAAGATAGTAAATATCGTAAGCTTCCTGGGCCACATGGTTTCTCTTGCAACAACTCAACTCTGTTGTAACTTGAAAGCAGCCACAGACATTATGTGTCCAAAAGGGTGTGGCTGTGTTCTAATAAAAACAGGCAATGGTCTGAATTTACCCTGTGGGCCATGATTTGCTAAGCCCTGCCCTGTGTTATTGATGAATCAACCAAGGCTTAAAGAGATTAAATAATTTAATTTGCTGAAATGAGTAAGTGGCAGAACTGAAATTCAGCTCTGAGCCTCTCTGTCTCTGAAGCCCGTGAAAACACACAGATGGTCTTTTGGATGGGGATAGGCTTGTCGTGGAGGCACTGGGGGTCAGTGGTAGGAGCCATGAGGAGGCAGAGCTTGGCTTAGTAGGAAAAACTCAACTGCCCAAGAGCAGAGCAGACTGCAAGTGAGGTCACGAGTGGTGGACACTGCAGTGTTTGCACTGAGTACCCACCTGGTGGGAATGTTGAGGAACGGATTGCCAATTTGGGGAGGAAGTTGAGCCGATAGCCTCTGAGGATCCCTTCCAACTCTGTGGATCTGTGGTCATCAGCAAAGGGGACCACATGGGTAACGAGCAGCTTCTACCAGGGTGCTCTTGAGCAGGAGCTGCAGGGCCAGTAGCTCCCATTTTCTTCTCATTCTCAGGGTCCGTCCTGCTGACCTCTTCTGCCCACTCCTAATGACCCGTTCCTGCAGGTTGTCTTACCAGCCTCCCCCCATTGCCCTGCAGTGGTCAGCAGGTGCCCTTGCCCCCCTTTCCCTAGCTCCCAGCTCTCACCGCACAGTCGACTGAATCCCCAGGGAGAACACAAAGCAGAGAGTTGCACAGTTACGGGCTTGCCCAAGTGGCCTAGCCAGCGCGTCCCTGCCTCTGAAGGGAGGCAGATGAATGTGGCCTCTTGCTGCTTTATGCCAACTTGGAGTTCACTCTCTGGCTGTACTTGCCCCCCGCCAGCTTCTGTGCTTCTCCTTGGTGTGGAAGCTGGGATTCTGTCTCCAGCATTACTCCAATTTTTCCCTTGTGTCTCTACTGGATTCCAGATCCTCCTGCACACTGCCAGCATTGCAGCATCCATACTGTTGGGGCTCAAAAGCCAGCCAGGTCGTAGCTGTGGTCTGTGGTCTAGGCCATATTGGGTTCTCCCAGCGGGCCCGTTCTCCCTGGGGTTCAGTCCAGCCATGGCAAACACGGAGTTTCTGCCTTGCCTTTCCTGCTGAGCAGGCCTCGTGAGTCATGAGTCCTGGCCCGGCAACTTCCCATTGCTAGCTGACCTTGCTTCCCTCTGCTCTCTCCCAAGGGTGACATCCTGCTTGCTGTCTTGGTGATTTTTTTCTAAACCACCTAATAGCTGTGAGTTTTTTTCAGGCTGATTTCTAATTTTTCTTCAGCGTTAGGTAACTCCTTGTTTCTTATTCTCTTAGGCCTCTGGTTGCTGCCTCTTAAGCAGGCTGGATGGTTTAGCATGCTGCGTGTGTGGCCGGGGCAGCCCACGTGGCTTAATTAGCTCCTCAACCCCCTGGCAGGATGTGTGATGCTTCCTCCAGTATGTAGGCACCCTGGGGTTGGGGCATTTTCCCATGTGCTAACCAAGGCTCGGTGGATTGGAAAAGCTTGAAGGGGTGGATTTGGAGGGTATTGTGCAAAAGGAAGGTGTGGCAGTCAGGGTGCTGGCACAGAACTGGGCCCTTCTGATGGTCCAGATGTAGGTTATGGGATGGTCAGGTACATACTGACTGGCAGCAGAAGGGGAGCCTGTACCATGCCTAGGGCTGCACTGGAGCCATAGAGGGGGGTCACCAGTACATGCCACCCCGGGGAAGAAACATCACAGCCTCTCTATTCCTGCCCCTACAGTCCCACCAGTGCCTCTCATTAGCCAAACCTAACAGGAACCACCTGCAGGGAGCCGCCCAGAGCGGTGCAGTGTGTAGGGAAGAGTGAAGAATGCGATTGCGGGCAGGGGGGACAGACCGATGGGACAGATGGAGAATAACCAGGAAGGGCGTCCACTTAGTGGGCGCCGATAGCAGGCTTGCTGCTTGCTGCGTGACTGCTTTCCTCCGGGGGTGCCGGTGGTCAGTATCTACAGAACCCATCTGCTGGGGCCTCCTCTCTACTTCTCTGTGTACTGGGTTTATAGTCCATTTTCCCTCTGAAGGCATTCCTGAGCCTCCCACCTCAAGCAGTGTCCTTCTTTTGCAAACTCCTGGGGTAATTCCTCGTTGACACTTTCATCCAGCATTAAGACTCCCCACTGTTCTCCCCACCCCGCCCCTTTCTCTGTGTGTGCATCTTTCCTGGATTGCGAGCCTGTAAAGTGTCATAATTCTTTTGTTCCCCATATCTTGCAAGGCCCTTCAGAAATATCTGTTGTTTGATGATCAACTTCATTAACTGGTCAGAATTACAAAATCCTGAACTGAAGGATTATAGCCATGGTTCCTATGAGTTTTAAAGGTAAACTGAGGAATCGCTGAAAAGTTCCTGAAGATGCATAGCGTGTTGTGCACATGTTTTCATCCTTGGCATAACCCTGTGAGGTGACAGCCCCATAAAGGTGCAAAGTGGGTCCCAGATCATTGTCTACTAGCTGGGGTAGAGTAGGCTTCAGATAAAATGGTTGTTTCCTTTCCATCCTGTTGATGATTTTCCCCAAATCTATTGGTACTTATTACCATGGTAGCTAGTCCCAGTGTCATATTTTTAAATTTGAAAGCAGAATGGAGAGGTGAGTCTAGTGGGAATAAAATGTGGTTGACCGCATTTCTTCTACAGAAGAGGAAATGGGCACCAGTGATCATAGGTGCCTGGGTCCCCATCTGCCCCATAGCACAGCTAGTGGGGTTCTGAGAGAAAACAGCACACATCTGTCGCTGAACTTGTGTTTTTACAGCACAGCTGTTTGCCCTGGAATATTTGCCATTTATGGTTTTTTTTTTTTTTTTTTTTGAGACAGAGTCTTGCTCTGTTGCCCAGGCTGGAGTCTGACTCTGTTGCCCAGGCCGGAGTGCAGTGGCACAATCTTGGCTCACTGCAACCTCTGCCTCCCGGGTTCAAGCGATTCTCCTGCCTCAGCCTCCCGAGTAGCTGGGATTACAGGCGTACCCCTCCACACCCGGCTAATTTTTTTTGTATTTTTAATAGAGGTGGAGTTTCGCCATGTTGGCCAGGGTAGTCTTGAACTCCTGACCTCTGGTGATCCACCCACCTCAGCCTCCCACAGTGCTGGGATTATAGGCGTGAGCCACTGCGCCCGGCCATATTTGCCCTTTGAAAGGAAAAACCTGAGGACACTGATGTTAACCCTTTGCCATCGCCAGTCTCTTTGATGTCGGCCACTCAGTCCCGTCAAATCTTGCTCTTTTTTTGATGATGCTTGAAAATTGGAGCTTCACAACTGCTTACTAGGTGGGTCTAGGGTGGTAATTTCTGGAAATGACTGTAGACTATGCCAAATGTCTTTGGAGCCTGTGATCTGACCACGCCCAGATGGCTTAACTTTTCTCTAGGAGTGTCACTTTTTCCTTATTTCTCTGTATCTGTAGAGAAGCATCGAACTGTATGTACGAAGGTTTCTGCTGACATATCAATGTCTACACAGCTATGTGGGTATCCAAGTTGGTGCCTGAAAAGTCTGGCCTGCGCCCAGTATTTGGCAGCTGTAAAATGTTAGATGAACTTCCACCCTTAGTGAAAACAGCCACCCCTTCGAAAGGGTCACAGGCGTCCATCCAGTACTATCCTTCCAGGAAAATAAAAAGATTTATGTGTAGTCAAGAGGAAGTAGAGATCACAGGAAAAACTGCTCTGAGCAGATTAGAACAGAGGATTTTGCAAGAGGTGCTCCTTGGCCAAGTCAAGTAAGTAACATCAGACTGATAGGAGGAAAAGCAGCTTAGCTTGGGGCCTTGTGCCCAGTCCTGCTTGTTTAGGCCTTTGTCCCTGTCTGCTTTCCTGGGGCTGGGGCTCTGGGCCCGGCCGATGCCCCGGTCCCAACCCCAGCTTTATCACTGGGTTCAACAAGGGGCCCCAGAGAGCAGGCACCAATGGCGGGCGCCTCCCATGTGCACCATCACCTTCATTCCTCTTCTCAGGATTCCACAGTTGCCCCTATAAGAAGACTGCTGTTGGCCTATGCCAAGTACTCTGGAATAGACAGGAGTGGTATTTCCGCCCTCTTGGAGGGCTGGTGTTGACCAGTTTCCCTCCTCGCTGCAACCCAATGACAATTGTATTGTCCCGGTGCTCCAGGAATCTGAGGATGATTGGTTGGTTTCCTACAATTTCTGGGAGAGTAGTTTACCCAAACCTTTTATGAACCAAAGCCATATTCCCTGGAGCTGTCTGGCTGATCACGTCGGAGACGTCTGCGTGGTGGTTTGGGGCGATTACGTGACCGGTGGTGGCCCACTCTTCCTGCTGTCCGGTACTGCCAACTGGGGAGTGTCCTTCTGCCTTTCTCTCTGCCCCCATGTCTGGGACACAGGGATGGCAGCCAGGCCCGGGAGCACCCAGCATCCTCCGAGCAACGACACAGTAGCACCACCTCTGACTTTTCCTCAGGACCTGGTCTTTTTCCGTGACAATGAGGTGGGGCCCAACCTTCTCAAAAGTGGCTTCGTTTCTGCATAGTTGTAACTGCTCTCGGGGGCATCAGTGAAGTGGGGGTGGGAGGGAAGCCATGAGATGCCAAGAGAATAGGGCCGAGAGGACATACCTGCTCTCCAGTTTGGCCTTTGATCCAGACACTAGGGACGAGGCTGTCACTGTGAGTGCCTTTGTTAATGTTTGTGTGTTTGAGTAGTCTGAAATGCTGTGACTTTTTTTGTCAGTGAAGATAAGGAAACAACAACAACAAAAAGGAAATTGGAGCTTCCAAAAGGAAGAAGGAAGTCTTAATATAGAATTGACTTCTTCCCAGGTAAGTTTTAATTGCTTCTTATGCTTGTAGAAAGGTGTATCATGTGTTCTAATAGGTTAGGATTTAATTATGGTTTAAAGTGGGCTCTATAGGAAGAGCTTGGAGTTGCACCTAGAGAGAAGAAGCAGAGGGTTCCAGAATTGTGTAAATGGATTGATGGAAAAATCGACTTCTGGTGCTGAGGGTTTGGGAGCCTTGCCAGCATCACAACAAGGTGTGAATTAGCCTCCTGGCACTTTGGGAGGAAGTGGAGGAACTGCTGGGGTGTGGGGCTGCGAAAGGACCTTGGAGAGCCAAGTCCTCCCTGCTCAGACAGGGACAGGCACAGCTGGAGACGGCAGTTTTCAGCTCTGTGGAGCTCTTGTTCTCTGGGTTGCACTTCCTCCTGTGATAATAAGGAGGTTGAAGACAAGAAGACAGGTGCTTGAAAGCCGGAAGACAAGGGGAAAGTTGTTTGAAGCAGGTGTTTAAAAATCAGCCACTTTGGGGAGATGAATTAGGATATCGGTAACAATTTTATAGCTTATGTGGTTTCTTTTTGACCCCTGAAGACAAGTGGGAAGTGGTTTTCTATACTTCTTTGAAAAACTGGGAAACCAGAGCTCAAAGAAGTTAAGCTTGAGGCAGCAGAGTTCAATGCAGTGGTGAATTGAAATGTTTGTGTGTGTATACATACATACCTGCGTGCATACATACATAGGTATATATACATACTCAGTATAAATATACATGCACACACATCTATACATGTACTGATATAAAGGATATATAACACAATTTACAACTAATAGCAAACTACGTGCACTCTTTACTATAAATTCCATTCAGCCAATGTAAGGCTCACAGAATGCCTTTTTGATTTTTACTGTGGCCAGCCTATGACTGACAATGGTTTGACAAACAGAGTTGCATCCCAATTCACTAGTTTTTTTACCCAGTAAATTTATTACCATTAAATCTAATATGTGATCTACTATTAGACTATTTCTCACCTTGTACAAATTATATTCCTTAAGCTGAGCTTCGTTTTGGCTTTAGCACTGCTGATTGCAATAGCTCTAGCTGTGTTTTAAGCTTTTGGTGTTGTTGCAGGGGTTGAAGCATTGTTTGATTCTGTATCACCTAAGGGTGTCTGTGTTTAGCAACCAGGTCATGAAATGCCTGAAAAATGAACAGTTGTCTTTTGTGAGCCAGCACAGGCAGGCTGGAGCACATCACTAGCTCCATTGTCAAGGTCTGAAAAGGCAGGTGCTCATCTGTCTTACTCAGTCTTTAGCCCCAGACCCAAGGAGGTGCTGAATGTGTGATTGGAGATTCATTGAATATTGGTGGGATGGATGAATGAGGTTTCAAAGCTGGGACCAGGAGCCAGTCCATGGGACTCCAGTTCTTATCCCATGAGGACAAGGTTGGGGTTGGGCATTGAAGAATCACAGGAAAGGAGGGACACCAGAGACTGTCTCCACTGTCAGAACTCAACTGCCATGTCCTGCCTTCTGTTAGGATGTCAGCATTGGGGCACTGTGGTACAAAGAAGAGGAGGATGACAGCTCATTCGGTGTACTTTTTTTCCAGCTTTATCCAATCTTTTGGCAATTTTATTCCCCATCTTTTAGGAAAGAGAAGACCTTCTTATCTAGCAGTTTAGTGACTTATGGTAGTTGCTTTGGTTTGAATATGGAGATTAAGTCATGCTTAGACTTAATCTCCAGTGTGGCAGTGTTGAGAGGTGAGGCTTTTAAGAGGTGATTGGAAAGGCAGAGCCTTCATGAATGGATTAATTCATATGTGGGTTAATGGATGAAAGGGCTAATGGATTAATGTGTTATCCTGGGAGTGCAACTGGTAGCTTTATAAGAGGAAGAGAGGCCCGAGCATAGTTACTGAGCATTTTCTTGCCCTCTCGCCATGTGATGCCCTCTGCCACGTTTTGATGACAGCAAGAAGATGCAGCAAGAAGGTGCCAGTGCCATGCTCTTGGACTTCCCAGCTTCCAGGACCATGAGCTGAATAAACGCTTTTATTTATAAATTGCCCATTCTGCAACGGAAAATGGACTAAGACAGTAGTCACCAACAATACTAAACTAGAATGGCCAGTTATGGAGAACAAGAGTTATATTTTTGTTCTCAGACAGGTCCCTTTACATCTTTTAAAATGAAATATGTAATACATTCGCTCAGTTTGAAAGTCAAAGACAGTATCTTGCCCTCCAGTGACTAGCTCCTTCTAGTGATTCTTGAGATCATTCCATATATATTCTATGCATATTTAAGACAATAAACGTAATTCCACTTCTAGAAACGTAATTTTTTTTCATGTTTTTATTTAAATTGTAACATGTTATACACATTGTTTTGACTTTGGGGACTTAGAGGGGAAGGGTGGGAAGGGGGTGAGAAATAAAAGACTACAGATGGAGTGCACTGGTTACCGCTCGGGCGATGGATGCACCAAAATCTCACAAATCTCCACTAAAGAACTTGCTCATGTAACTGAACACCACCTGTTTCCCAATAACCAATGGAAATATAAAGATTAAAAACAAAAACAAAAACCGAACAGTGTGAACGGTGCACCCTGAGGTCTCCCTGGGTCCCTTGTACCCCTTGGGAGCCTGTGGATGGCCCTGTGCAAACAGTTGGGTGGAAGTCTGTGTCTTTTTGTGTGTTTGGATGAGTACCAGAACGTTCTGCGTCTGTTTTGCACCATGCCCAATGCAGTGCTTATCTAAAAAATGTGTTGAATAAATGAAGGCCAAAATGTCAGTTTCCAAAAAGAATCTGAGGTGGTTCTTTGTCAGAGCAGCCCTGTTAGGGCTGAGGGCCTCAGGTCCACCTCTTCCATGTTTTCCTCTTTCTCTCCACTGTGAACTCTCTCAGACCTGGCACGGTGGCTGCTCCCAGCTCCTGGCACCCGGCGTGGGGCAGGTGCTGAATGTCTGAGGAGCTTGATTTTCCCTTCCTGTTGCCTTCTGCCTGGGGTGAAGGCTCAGTTGCTCTGAAGCTCATGACCAGGCTTCATAATCAGTTGAACTGTAGGCCTACAGATCGAGTATCCCTGTAAGTTTATTTTTAAAACATTAAATTTACCAAGAAACAGTAAATATTTAAACTTTTTATTGGGTTTTGCTCTTTTACTGATTTCTACTAGATTTTTTCGCTCCTTTTAAGGTATAATTTATTTGCTAGGAGTGGTGTCTCATGCCTGTAATCCTAGCACTGTAATCCTAGCACTTTGGGAGGCTGAGGCAAGAGGATCGCTTACAGCCAGGAATTCCAGCCCCAGCCTGGGCAATGTAGCAAGACCCTGCCTCGACAATTAAAAAAAAAAAAGAAGGAAAAAAGGTATACTTTATATTCAGTAACATTCACACCTTTTACAATACAATTCTGAGTTTTAACAAATGTATAGTCATGGAACTACTACTGCAATCAGGACGTACAATAGTTCATAATCCCCTAAATTTCCATGTGTGTATTATAGTTAATGCTCCCCACCTCCCTTCATCTGCTAACCACTGTCAGTTTTCTGTTCTTGCAGTGTCACCTTTTCAAGACAGACACAGAAGTGGAATCATGGCATATATACCTTTTAAGGTTGGCTAGCTTCACACATTTGTAATTCATCCTCATTGCTGTCTACGTTAATAGTTCATCTCTTTGTATTGCTGAGTTGTTTTCTATTGTATGAATATGCTACAGTCTATTCACTCACCAACTGAATGACATTTGGATTTTTCCAATGCCTTCCTGGTATTCTATTTCACTCCACTAGTCTATGGGAAGCTTTCTAGAGAGTCATTGTGATTCTAACCAGGTGTATTTGGTATTTCTTTTGAGGACAAAGCTTTTGGGGCAGCATCCCCCAAGTCACCCTGTATAATTGTGTACTGACTTGTCCTTTATGGTGATGAGATGGTAGTGGTGGTGTCACCGTGCCCAAGTCTGATTGACAACTTACCATTCTGCCATCCTTGGTTCTTCTCTCCTCTCTCTGGTGAACAACATGCCTTCTTTGATGTTAATGCCAATTAGACATGTTATAAGGACTTCTCTGAAGACTCGGAACCCAAACATAACCATCCCCATATGCTGTTTGTACTTCAAAAACAGTTGGAGGATTGTAAGAATTTCTTCCCATTAGCAGTGGGGGCCAAGAAGGAAGGGGAAGAAAGAACCAGTTGCCCAGGGACTTTGACTGTGAAATAGGACATCTGAAGGTGAAGGACCCATGACGTTGTCAGTTGTGATTATTTAGCTGATGGAAACAAAATTCCGTAAACATTTTGTAAGAGCAAAGCCTGGTGTAGAGAATCACTCTGCCTTTTAGGTGTTGGTCTCCCAGTGACTGTAAAAGCACCCAAGGGTGGCATTGAAGACACTCTGCTTTTGCCCTTGACTTATGTGCTCTTGAGTATTGTACGTCCTTGGGCTAATCGCTTGCCTTCAGATCCTCTGCTCTAGGTTGAGGGGCTTGCAGGAGATGGGCCTCTTGGGTCTCTGACACTGATTCCTTCCTCTCAGGACCCCTAGGCCCAGTAGTTTTTGCAGCCTGCTGGGTCTGCAAGTCTAGAAATAGCAACTCCATGCCACAGGAACGTTTCTGCTTCCACTGTTACTCACTGGCCTTACACAGATGATCAGGCACTGAACAGGGAATGCCTGGGCTGGCCAAGCTGGCTTCAGCAGAGCACAAAATAGAGCTTGCTTCTGCTGAGGCGAGGTCCGTTCCTGGAATTAGATGCTCTCTCTCTGCATCTAGGTCTATCAGGAAGGTGACCTGGCAAAAGATCCCCAAAGCCTTTAAACATCACTTAAATAGGCGCGTGTGCAAAATTGTCTTCCATTAACAAATACACCAAAACACAAGCCTGATGTTTTCTTTGGACAGTTTCCAAACACTGAGCTGCTTTCTGAACTGTTACTGGCCAGATTATTGGGACTATTCCCAGGTGTTTATTTCACACCCTCCTCTTTTTGCAAGTGACATTTAAAATATTTCTTTGAAGCACACACATTAAGCCAGGAGAAAAATCCTAGGATGGGAAGTGATCTTATGCCTGAGACCTTGTCTGCGAGCAGTTGTTTGCTGACCAAAATGCCGAAGTCATTAATCCTCCTTTCTACTGACTTTGAAATGGAGAATTAAATTTCAGAAACCTTCTGATTGCACACATGCATCCTACAATATTTCATACACCATTACATACATAGGTAGTTTGAATTCTGTGCACCAAGCCACTTGCATTGACACTGATACTAATGTACTGTGAAAGAGCAGCATACTTTAAATGCTTGCCTATGTGAATCAGACTTGAGAGAACTTGAGCGTGCGTCAGCACCTTGATGCCTTGTCCTTTTGGAAGCTTATTGTTACAGGGCCTTTTCTTTTCTTTCGTTCTTTTTTTTTCATGGAATTTCTCTCTTGTTGCCCAGGCTGGGGTGCAATGGTGATATCTCAGCTCACTGCAACCTCCGCCTCCCGGGTCCAAGCGATTCTCCTGCGTCAGCCTCCCGAGTAGCTGGGATTGCAGGTGCACGCCACCACTCCCAGCTAATTTTTATATTTTTAGTAGAGAAGGAGTTTCACCATGTTGGCCAGGCTGGTCTCCAGCTCCTGACCTCAGGTGATCCACCTGCCTCGGCCTTCCAAAGTGCTGGGATTACAGGCGTGCGCCACCGCGCCCAGCCTGCGGTGCCTTTTCTAATCCCTCTTCCTGAAATGCTCTTGCCCCAGAGAGCCGCATAGCTAACTGTCATCTCCTGCAGCGTTTGTTCAGATGTCACTTTCTCAGTGAAGCTAAACTGACCTCCCTATAAAAATCACCTCCAACTCCTGAGCTCAGGCCTGGGCAACACGGTGAAACCCCGTGTCTACTAAAAATACAAAAAAACTAGCCGGGTGTGGCAGCGGGCACCTGTAGTCCCAGCTACTTGGGAGACTGAGGCAGGAGAATTGCTTGAACCCAGGAGGTGGAGTTTGCAGTGAGCCGAGATCGCGCTACTGTACTCCAGCCTGGGCGACAGAGTGAGTTCTCAAAAAACACACACACACACACACACACACACACACACACACACACACACAAACCACTTCCTACCTCACACCATACCCCATTTTCTGCCGCACTTTACCCTGGTATATGACCTTCCAGGGACATTCGACTGGTAAGGGAAGAATGCTTCAAGGGAGCATGCGTGTGATTCCAGTAAACACAGTGTGTGTGCTCACCTCCCAGGTGCTGGCAGGCCACTGAGCATGCAGACAGCCACCCCAAGGGAAGAATCAGGGGAGAAGGGACACAAGACCCCAGGAGCATGACAACGTATAAAACCCCAAGTCAAAACATTACACCGCACACTTGATCGCTCGAGTCGCCTCCTGGGCTCTCTTCCAAGTGGACTTGACTTCCTTTCATTTCTGCTCTAACGCTTTTTAATAAGCTTTCGCTCAGTCTCTTCTTCTGCCTTAGGCCCTCTTGGTCGAATTCTTTCTTTTGAGGAGAAAAGAACTGAGGTTGCTGCAGACCCATGCAGATTCGCTGCCAGTAACACTAGTACCTAGTAGTTTCTAAGGTATTTCTAACGTAATCCTACTAATTTATCTCTTAAATTAAAAATTAAGGGTATCATTTATTGTGACTCTCTGAGGAGAGTTGGTGTCTGTTTTATCCTGAGCATCTACAACAGTGCCTGACACATAGTAGCTGTTCAGTAAAAAGATACGGAGTGAATACCACATGGTCTGGGGGATGCATGGCATAGCCTTTGGATTATCGGTTTGTGTTTATTTCTTGGCTGCAAAGGGGGAAGGAAGGCTCAGGTTGCACAGGAGGGGACAGAGCTTTAACAGTACATGAAATGCAGTGGACATTCCTTTATCTCAAGGACTCTTGACTGCGTTGAGGCTGCCTGGAGCAAAGAAGCCACCAGACCCATGGGGCTCAGGCTAGGCTGGGAGAATGCAAGGAGTCCCTGTCACCTGCCCCTAGAGCAGGTCAGACCTGTTGTGTTGTTCTGTGGTCATCTGCGTTAAATTTCCTCCTCCTCACCTCTGGCCCTTTGAATTTGGGATTCATGAGAATGCTTGGTGCAGAGGACGAGCTGATGCCTCCCTAACTTCCCTAATGCTGCCAGAGCTTCTCAGAACCCCTGCTTCCTCATTAAGATAATGAGAACTGCCTTAGAGATCTGTGCAGACGAAATGAGAGAATGTGCCTAAGTCCTCAACGCAGTGCTGTTTTTATTATTTAGGCTTTCCCCGTCTGGGATTTGGAATGGAAAAAGCACAGCCTAATCTTGCCCCTCTCTTTTCCCCAATGAGAACTTATATAGTTCCCATGATGGTCTATTGTTACTATTCCGCTCACCGTAACTTAGAACAGTTTCCGGAATGTGAGGAATAAGCAGACCCTGAGCCTGCCGCTTTCACTTGGTCGTCAAAAGTCCTGGGGAAGCAGTTGAGAGATGTAACTTTTAGTATTTATCTCAAAGACACTGCCTAACCGACACAGGCTGTATTACCAGTTCCTACGTCTAGCCCTCTGTAAGGTAGCTTGATTTTAAATGTGCAAGTTCACTTCAAGTCTGTTTTGTATGGGGGATTTATATTAAGCATATTAACAGTGTCTCCAAGGGTCAAATCTTGTATCTACTTTCCTTGACCCGTTTTGAAATTGGAAGAGGAAGTTAATATGCAGCCCCATGCACTCCCTTTTAGATTTAATAATGGATGAAAAGTTCTTTTATCCACTGTACTTCTTCAGAAATTTCAGAATAATTTCCTTCTGTTTGAGGAATATGAAGTTGGTTCTTTAAAAAGAGAGACGTGCTATTTAATTTTTAAACCCCACCTTCATAGGGAATTCTGACATTATGGGACAGACTGAGCCAGTTTCCCTTTGTGACATTGGGATTTCATGTGCTGGAGCCACATGAAGGATGCACAGAGGGGAGCCTCCTTGTCGAAGGTGGGAACAAACATCCAAGGAAACCCCCAAGGGCCCCTTTGAAGGTCATCCTGCCTGGAACAAAGGTAGTCGTTGGGGCCAGACCACTGACCTCTCCATATTCATGCAGGTCTCTTCTTCAAAGGAGGTTTTAAGTAACTTCCTTCCCCAGGGGGATGGAGCAGCTGTGAGCCAAGCATTAGCATCAGGCCTTTAAAAACAGAGACCAGTGAATTTAGGAAATGCTTACCCTTTGGATAGTCAAGTGGAAGCATGGATATATTTTAAAGTTTCTCTCGAGTAAGAAGGGGCTGGGGGGAGAGATCTATATCAAAAATATTATTTAAGGAAAAAATGCTCTGATCATTGCATTGTTGCATGCAGTGTGGATCATAGCTTGTGCGTGAGTCGCCTCTGACTAGAGGGCTGGTCTTGTATCCTTGCCCGATGTTCACTGCCAGTAGCTGGCTGGAGTTCATTACTGGTGCCACCAGTCTCCAGCCTGGTCATTCAAAGAAGAAACAATATTTGAAAATGGGCCTGATTTTTCCCTTGGGGCTTTCCTATGTTTTCTTCATAGAGTATACTTTGTAATTCAGGGAACCAGAATAAATAGCAAAAAGAATAGTTAGGACAGTGAGTCCATCTGAAGGCTTTGTAAGTGGTGAAGGGAGAAGTTGGGGGTGAGACTGGAGTGTCTCAGACTGGTGCAAATCCGTGCTGCAGCATTGACCTGCGAATGAGTAGATAAAGGCAGAGGAGCCGTCGCTTCAGTGTAATGCTGAGAAAGAACAATCCTCTCCCCAGCGTAGGGCATTGAACTGTCACAACCAGAATTATGCCCAGGATTTCGTACAGGTACTGTCTATTGTGCGTAGCTTAAAAGGCTGGTTGCCTGAAAGTTCAGCTATTGTCTTACTGTTTCCTATGAACATAAAGGAATGTCCACAGAATATTAGAGAATATTGGAATGCAGGAAGAGAGGCAAGTCTGAGAGGTGGGGATGAGTTCAGAGAAATCCCCAAGGGCCTCCCTGTTATGCAGTAGTTTTCCCCCTGTGTGTCCCCTGGACTGATATTAATGTGTTCTAGGAAATGCTTAGAGCTTATGGGCCTGGCTCTTGGTTTTGCCTTTTAAGAGGCATCATCATGACTGACAAACACATTCATAAACAAGCCTTAGTGCTGAGCTAGGCCTGATCTCTTCTTTGTGGCCAAATTGAGATTAATGACACTCTTTGATTTCCTCATGTTGGCAATCACACAGTGCCATGATTAACCGGTGCCAGACATTGCCAGGGTCCTGTGGTTTACTTCAAGGTTCAGCAAACTATAACTCCAAGGCTAAATCTGGCCCGCGGTGTTTTTATAGAGCCCCTGTGCTAAGAATTGTTTTTACATTTTTAAATGATTGGAAAAGATTTTTAAAAAGAACAATATTTTGTGCCACTCGAAAATTATATGAGATTCAGATTTTAGTGTTGATAAATAGTTTTACGGGAACACACCCATGTCCATTTGTTTGGTCTCTGGTTGCTTTCGCCCAGCAATGGCAGAGTTGAGTCATGGTGATGGAGACCATGTGACCCTCAAACCTGAGAATATTTATCCTCTAACCTTTTGCAGAAAGTTTGCCGACCCCTGTTTTATATCATTAGGGTAAGCATGTTGTACTTTTATCCTATGTTTTTTAAGAAAATTCTAAAATCTAAAAGGTGTTCATTTCATGTATATTATAATGTAGCAATTCTTATTTTGATAGCATTTTCACACCCCTATACAAAACTGAAAATGCTAGACAATGAAAGAAATGTGTAAACTGTTGAATGCATGGAGCTAGGCGTTCATAATAGAGCCAGCTGATGCTTTGAGAGAAGAAAAAAACGTCATGTCTCCTCTTCTAACGTCTCCCTCTTTTCTTCCAACATTTTATTATGACAATTTCTAAATATACAGAGAAGTTGGTAGAACTGTACAGGGAACACCAATTGGCCTCCACCCGGAGTCTGTAATTACTAACGTTTTGCCACATTTCCTTCATCGCGTCTCTGTGCAGTCATCTGTCTCAATTTTGATGCGTTTCAGAATAAGTTGCAGATGTTAGTACATTTCAACAATGGGTTGCTTTTATTTCCACTGTTGATTAGGCATAGTCTGAAGGGTGTGGAATATTTTCATTTCCTGAATGGATTAAAAGGTGGGAGTTAAAAGCAGATGGGAACAAGCAGAATGATACAATGTAATTAAGGCCTGGCTTAAAAAAAAATGTGTGCCTGTATATACACACACACACACACTGTAAATTTTGTGTACACACACGTAAAATATATATACACATGCGTGTGTGTATATATGTATGCATATCTATATGTAAAAATAAAAGAATGAAATTGTCCATAGAGTAATGCAGTCTTTGAGAAACTGTTGGGAGAACTACATTTATCAGCGCTTAGGCACCAGATCAATACTGTGAAATTAAAGATGCTGAAGTCTTTGACATCTTTAACTTTTACAACACATTTATGTTCTCTCAGACCGCATCCAAGGGCAGGAGAAGGAGTGTTCGTGTGTTCACAGGCAGCACCAGCTGGGTGGACAGGTCCAAGACCGCAGGCCAACTCAGGCTGGAAGGCACCTGTTCCTGTGGGGTGCTAGCCACCACTGGGGAGCAGAGATGAGCAGAGAAGGCTCCTGGAGCTTTGAAAGACATAGGCAGCGTACCACCTGAAGGACCCAGTGAGGAACCTTTTGACGGTCCAATAATTCTTTTATGATAGAATCAATTTCTAAGTGGTCCATGTGTCCACCCCATCCCTTCCCTTCCCTTCCCTTCCCATCCTGTCCCGTCCTGTCCCGTCCCGTCCCATCCTTTTTGAGATGGAGTCTCATTCTCTCTCTCAGGCTGGTGTGCAGTGGTGTGATCTGGGCTCACTGCAACCTCTGCCTTTCTGGCTTAAGCGATTCTTCTGTCTCAGCCTTCCAAATAGCTGGGATTATAGGCATGTGCCACCATGCCCGGCTGATTTTTGTATTTTGAGTAGAGACAGGGTTTCGCCATGTTGACCAGGCTGGTTTCGAACCACTGACCTCAGATGATCCGCCCACCTCAGCCTCCCAAAGTGCTAGGATTACAGGTGTGAGCCACCGCACCTGGCCGTGTCCACTCATTTTGTAACAGCAGTTCTCAGGTTCCTGTCCTTTAGGCCCATTTGATTATACATTTGCATAATGCTTTGCAATTTTAAAAACACTTTTCTTGGACTGCGATCCTGTGGGAATTATTATTCCAATTTCTTGGGAGATTTTTTTTTTTTTTAAATTTTGCAAGCTGCTATGAATTCTTAGGAAAAAATGCATGGTAAACATTAGGCATACTTCTCAGTATATGTGCAATGTGCGATATGCCACACATATGGCCAAAATGCAGTTGGCTCATTTTGACAGGGTTTTTTTTTTTTTTTTTTTTTTTTTTTTAATGCTGCCATGCTGTTCCAATTGGTTTGGCTTGGCAATTTTTAAATTGACAATTTCTGCCTCTCCCAATCGTTGCTCTCAAGGGCAGGAGTACCACACTGGACATTTCACTGGATCTTCGAAGGCCCTACATACAATGTTGATTCCCAGGCAGAGATACTCCATAGATGCTTACTTTCTGTTGAGTTTGAGTTATTACTAGGATGCTTTAGTTTGGATTCCATTTCCAACCTGAGGATCAGCAAAAACCACTTCATGCATTTTCAGTGTTCTCGTTAGGTAAGCGCTGTCGGGACAGGTAGAGTGAATGGTTTAAATGCCTTCCTGTTAGATGCCCTTATTTTTAAAGTGTGAGGTGTCCTTTCTTGATTTCTTTTCTTCTCTCTTTTTTTTTTGATATGGAGTCTTGTTTTGTCACCCAGGCTGGAGTGTAGTGGCGCGATCTGGGCTCATTGCAACCTCCACCTCCCAGGTTCAAGCAATTCTCCTGCCTCAGCCTCCCAAGTAGCTGTGATTATAGGCACGCGCCACCATGCCTGGCTAATTTTTGTATTTTTAGTAGAGACAGGGTTTCGCCATGTTGGCCAGGCTGGTCTCAAACTCCTGACCTCAGGTGATCCACCTGCCTCAGCCTCCTAAAGTGCTGGGATTAAAGGGATGAGCCACCGAGCCCGACTCTTGATTTATTTTCTGTAATTGATTTGATGTGTGCAAATGTGTTTATCAATAGGAAGAGCACTTTCTGGAAAGCAGTATTCAGAAGATTAAAGGAGAAATCCTCACCATCAGTTCGTAGTTTCTTGAAGCCCGTAGTGGAAATGGATACACAGATGACACAGAGACCATCCATTTTTCTGTGTTCTGTGTGTTTCTAGCCCCAGGCAAATCCTGCCAAGCTCTGTCTATTGTAATGGCCCCTGTTTCTGGTGTCACCTCTGGCTTGAGAACTGCATTTCCATTAGCCCCCCTTTCCTGCACTTTAAGGACGGGGGGATTATTGTTCTCCAGGCATCATCAAGCAGAAAATCAGCACAGTGATGCTTACGAGCATGCTGTATCACACTAGTGTTTTTTAGATTTATTTTGGTGTTTAATTCTAGCATTCTACAGGAAACTAATCTTTTAGTATTGAATTGCATAAAAATTATAAGCCCTGCTAAGCTTTGAGTGTGATTAAAAACAGCTGAACATTGGAAACTTGGTCTATATGGGATCCTAATTTGGGGTTCTCATGTGTGAAGGTCTCCTTTTATATCAAATATATAATGTTCCTTTAATGTAATACTGTCTATAAATGTGATTTTTTTTTCTCCAAGAAAGGTTAGTCTCTGCCCTACTTAACCTAAATATATAGCCCATCAGTATTTTATTTCTCTTTATCGTAGGACCATAGTTCAAGATATGTTAGACTGTGGCAATTCATAAGCTTTCTAAATAAATTCTTGCAAAAATCATTAGATAAATATATATTATTTTAAATAAAGTAGGCAATGGTATAGTAATATCCTTCCCCCAAGACACAGACTTAAGGCAACTTAATATGTTTGTATGTAAGAGGGGGAAAAAGGTGACCCAAATGTAAACCGGAGGGCCCATGGTGCTTGTCTTTGGGCAGAGGATTACATCTGGGTGATTTTTATTTTCCATTTGCTCACCAGTTTTCTGAAATTTCCACAGCAGACTGTTACCTTGGTAATGAGAAACAAAATGATACTTGATTTTTCAAAGAGGGTCATTTATTTATACCTGTTCCCCAGCCTCTTCCCCCTCCCAAGTGAAATGGGGCTTGCCAGCTGATTCATTTATGTTCTTTCTTGTTTTCTAGGTTAGTATGTTGCTCAGATCGGCCCTTGGGTGCTCTCGGAGCTCAGGAGCAGTGTGGTGTCCCCAAAGCAGCCCCTTCCCTAAAGCTACAGCCTCTGGGTTAAGGACATGTAGCAGAGGTACTAGTGTGAGGTGTCTGGATTTTCTGGTTTGTTCTTGGACCCACAAAGCACAGAGAGCTCCCAAACGTGTCCTCAGGATGGGTGAGGGCAGAAGGTATAAGTCTTGGTGCCTATCTGCAAGTGAAGGTTTTTTCAAGACACCATGTGCATGAGCACGTGACCCAGATGTGGTTTATGATGCAGACTTTTTCCTCTGGGGAAATGCTAAATAATTAAGGCTTTTATCTGTCTGTACTGAGTTTGAAAGCCAAGAGCCTAAGATTTGGACAATCAGTTAAAAAAAAAAATCTGTAAGTCATGTGGGAATTGTAAAAATCTTTTGGGGAATAATAATTTTAACTTTACCAATAAATAACACAATAAAAATCAAAGCACTTAAAATACTGATTTAAGTGCTTTATTTATTATTGCATTAATAAATAAATCAGGGAGCCGATTTCTCCCACCACCTCCTACCCCATGTCAGACTTAAATGTAACTAGGATTATCTTGTTTCTTTTGCAAATTCTTGTGTTTATAGCTACTTTTCCTATGTTATTTGCCTTGAGGGCAAATTATATTCTCTTTGAGAATATTTTATTCTTATTTAAATTCTTTATTGTCTTGACTAGGCACAGTAACAATAAATTTATTCAAAATTCAACAGTGGGGAAGAATTTTAATTAACCTGATTATTTTATATTTTTCTAGTGGAGTAGTGATGTTAGTCATATCATCAGAGCAGTAATAGTTGTTTTGAGATTAAATTTTACCTTGAAAAAGTTGATATGAGACATGAGGTTTTCTTTTTTTTTTTTTTTCTTAAGACGGAATCTCACACAGTCAGCAAGGCTGGAGTGCAATGGCCCAATCTTGGCTCACTGCAACCTCTACCTCCCGAGTTGAAGCAATTCTCCTGCCTCAGCCTCCCAAGTAGCTGGGATTACAGGCGCCTGCCACCACGCCTGGCTAATTTTTTGTATTTTTAGTAGAGACAGGGTTCACTATGTTGGCCAGACTGGTCTCGAACTCCTGTCCTCGTGATCTGCCCGCCTCGGCCTCCCAAAGTGCTGGAATGACAGGCGTGAGCCACCGCGCCTGGCCCCTATGAGGTTTTCATGTGTTTTGGAAGCCCTAGTGCATCTGTATCCCCCTCCCCCATCACGTAGTGCATATGCAGCCAGCCAGCTCTGCTTGATGGGCTGGGTGTGTGGGGAGATGTTTCTGGGTATGGTGTGGGGCTTTGTGTGTGTGTGTGGTGTGAATGTGGTGTGTATATGTATACTTGTGTATTTTGTGTGTGTAGTTTGTGGATGGGATGTGCATGTGTGTAGTATGTGATATACATGGTGTATATGTATGTATGTGGAATATGGTGTGCATGTCTGGAGTATCTGGCATGTGTGTAGATGTGTAGTGTATGTGGCATACATGGTAAGTGCATATCTATATGTATGTGGCATATATGATATGATCTGTGTGTGCGCGTTTAGTGTGTCTGCAGGAGCATTGGAGAATGCCAGGGAGGATGCATTTCTTATCGTCTGTTCTTAATGGAGGAGGATTTCTGGAAGCAGCAGATGGTGTGAAGTGTGCAGCTGTGAAGTTAGAAGAAAATCTTGGTAAGGACCAGATTGGTTCTAAGGCCCAGGAAGGAGTATCCTCATAAAATCAAGCCCCAAAAGCTATAAACATCAGATAGCAGGGCCTGAGGCAAGCTGGGGGTTGAGAGGAGTCACAATGTCTCTCATTTACAAAAGTAATGGCTGCCAGCTTTTTATCTAAAATCCCTTAGGAATTACAGTTGTTTTACTGGCCCAAAATGCTTTGTAACTCAGCAGATGGCTTGAAGACTTCAGTATCTTCCCATTTTTACTTTAAGGTCAAAAGGATTCTGATTAAAGCTAAAGCTACAATCTCAACGTCATCGTTTAAATGAATTCACCAAGACTATAGTTGTGGAATCTTTTCAGAGGAAATTTAAGATGTTAATTTCCCACTGAAGTATAGTCTAATAATTGAGCCAAATAATGGCACTAAAGACTAACTTGGGGGTTTGCCCTCTTGGAGTCCATCTATTCTTAAAGAAAGATTTTTCCGCTTAATTATCAAAGTAATAACTGCCATTGGAGGTGGGGAACTGGAAAGAAAAAAAGTCACCAATAATTCCAGTCCCGAAGAGAATCATTGTAAATACTCAATCATTTCCCAAGTAGATCTGTAGATGTCTGAGTGTGTGTAGATGTCTATTTTGGTTTATTTTGCAGATCTGTGCTCATGTTATGTACATAAAAGCTATATCCTTCCATTCGCCGTAAGATTCTATTACTGTCTCGCTTTGAAAGGCCTTTAACTGAAGTCCACTGAAATCTTCAATAACACGGTTCATTTGTCTTTGAGACAGGTTGTTACAACACAAATTTGAACAGTTCTTTTAAAATACTGAAATAAGTGAGACTCAGTATTTATGGGGGTGACTTTCTGCCCAGCTGTTTTCTTGCTGGCTGATTCCACAGGAATTGCCCACATATGAAAAAGAAAATTGTAACAGATTAAAAAACAAAACCTCATCTGCTTGACATTGAATGCTACTTGTAACTTAAAAAATTAACTTACAAAACCACAATGAATTATTAGAGCTTTATAAGCTGTTTATTGACTTTTAAAAAATTTATTTAGTTTTAAAAATTGTTTTTGTGTCATTGGCTTTGATGAATCTTTGTGCTTGTTAGACAATAAGTTTGCTTGGATGCTAAGAAATGTGCTAAACAGCCCCACTGGATTAAAATATATATTTCTTAAAGTACCTATTTTATTTATATTTAAACATATATATTTTAAAATATAAATTGAAATTATAACTAATTTAAGATTAATTTAATTTTATTGCTAACTTACAAAGAGTTTTCATAAAAGCCTACATATATAAAAACATATATACTACATATATTATGTATAAACATATGGATGCTACATATATCTTATATATGTAGACTTTATGAAAACTCTTTGTATGTTAGCTCAAGTTAAGTCTTCTGAAAGCGATAAGAATTGTATTATATTAAAGCAATTACTGAAGTTTAACGTGTACAGATGTGTAGTTTAAGACATGGATTTTATGTGATTGTGAAAGCTAAGTACGGTAGTCCTCTCTTATTCTTGGTGTCGCTTTCTGAGGTTAAAATTACCCACATTTAACCTTGATATGAAAATGGTAAATGGAAAATTCCCGAAATACACAATTTATAAGTTTTAAATTTCTCACTTTTTTTTTTTTTTTTTTTGAGATGGAGCCTTGCTCTGTCACCCAGGCTGGAATACAGTGGTATGATCTCGGCTCACTGCAGCCTCTGCCTTCCGAGTTCGAGCAGTTCTCCTGCCTCAGCCTCCCAAGTAGCTGGGATTACGGGTGCCTGCCACCACATCCGGCTAACTTTTGTGTTTTTAATAGAGACGGGGTTTAACCATGTTGGCCAGGCTGGTCTTGAACTCCCGACCTCAGGTGATCTGCCCACCTTGGTCTCCCAAAGTGCTGGGATTACAGGCGTGAGCCACCGGGCCCGGCCAAATTGCGTGCCTTTCTGAGGAGAGTGATGAAATCTCTCGTTGTCTCATGCCATCCAAGATTGGAAGCATCCTTTGTCCAGCTATTCACAATGTCTGTCTACATTCGCTGTCTGTTTGCACTCCCTGCCTGTTGGCCACTCAGGAGCCCTCTCCGTGTCAATGATTGTCGTAGTCCACTACTGCTTGTGTTCAAGGCACCATTATTTTACTTCTTAATGGTCCCAAAGCCCAAGAGTAGCGATGCCAGCAGTTCGGATGTGCCAAAAACAAGCCGTCAAGTGCTTCCTTTAAGTGAAAAGGTGAAAGTTCTCGACTTAATAAGGAAAGAAAAAAATGATATACTGAGGTTGCTAAGATAATACGGTAGAAGATATTTTGAGAGAGAGAGACCACATTCACATGACTTTTATTACAGTGTATTGTTATAATTGTTGTATTTATTACTACTTATTGTTATTAATCTCTTTTTTTTTTTTTGAGACAGAGTCTTATTCTGTCATCCAGGCTGGAGTGCAATGGTGTGATCTTGGTTCACTGCAACCTCTGCCTCCTGCGCCCAAGCAATTCTCCTGCCTCAGCCACCTGAGTAGCTGGGATTACAGGCATGTGCCACCACGCCTGGCTAATTTTTGTATTTTTAGTAGAGATCGGGTTTTGCCATGTTGGCCAGGCTGGTCTCGAACTCTCAACCTCAGGTAATCCTCCCGCCTCCGCCTCCGCCTCCCAAAGTGCTGGGGTTACTGGCATGAACCGCCGTGCCCGGCCTATTGTTAATCTCTTACCATGTCTAATTTATAAATTAAACTTCATCACAGGTATGTATATATATATAGGAAGAAACTTAGTAGACACAGTGTTCGGTACTTTCCATGGTTTGACTCATCCACTGGGGGTTTTGGAATGGATCCTCTGTGAGTAAAGGGGAACTACGAGAGTTTCCCGAAAGCTGTGAAATCAGTCTGCTGAGATAAATAATTTTAACTGATAATAGGGTTATCAGTGTGACTGTAGTAAATAATTCCATTATTATGTACATCATACCACAACGTAGTTGCTCACTTACCTGTCTCTTAAGGGAACCTACAGCTAACTATCTTTTAACTTTAAGTGCTGACATATACTTGACCCACAATTGTTGAATTAGTAAACTCGCACCGAACTGTTTTCTCTTTCCTCGAGCTCATCTGTACTGTGACATACACACCACAGAAATATGTTCTGAGTTTTTCTTACCAATCCAAGCCTCACACAAGAATGAAAGTAATTTGAAATAATTATCAGGAACATTCTTGTACTTTATCACATTTTTATGAAAATGCTTCAAATTCCTCAAACAGTAATATTATTGATTTTGTTCACATTATCAAAACCATTCTTAGAAAATACAAAATCACAACATTCAATAAAACATCTTTTTAATAAACATTGAATATTGGTTCCTACTTTTATTCCACTTGTGGGAAAAGCTTGTATGTTCCTATGTAGTTTATGTTCATCCCGAGTGTAAGTGGTTCTTCTGTCAGCTCTTAAAGAATGATGGAGGGCCAGGCATGGTGGCATACACGTGTAACACCAGTACTTTGGGAGGCTGAGGCTGGCAGATCACTTGAGGCCATGAGTTCGAGACCAGGCTAGCCAATATGACGAAACCCTCTCTCTACTGAAAATATAAAAAATAGCTGGATGTGGTGGTGTGTGCCTGTAATCCCAGTTGCTCGGGAGGCTGAGGCATGAGAATCACTTGAACCAGGGAGGCAAAGGTTGTGGTGAGCGGAGATGGCGCCATTCCTCTCCAGCTTGGGCAACAGAGCAAGACTCTGTCTCAAAAAAAAAAAAAAAAAAAGAAAAAGAAAAAGGTGGAGAAAGACTTTATAGGCTGTTGTAGTTTAGACTCTGTCCGACTAGAAGCATCGTGTGGCTCAGAAAAAAACACTCTAGTCAACCAGTCGAGAAATGCAGAGGAGGAAATATGAGACTGACTTTCAAACTGAAGACAATTAAGAAGAGGTAGAACTTCTCAAAGATAACGTTTTCATGAACTACTATTTATGTATTCTATAGCAACAGATACTGTGGTGACTTGTACAGCCATTGCCATTACCAGTGTGGTACATGCTTTCCTGCTCTGTATCTATCACCTGTCTATATAGGCCGTGCATATTTATGCTTTTCCTGTTTGTTTGGGTCTCAGATCAGAGAGTGCTTTCGTTCATCTTGAAAATGGTATTGATAGCCACACAGAATCAAAAAACATTTTTCGGGAAATAGAAATCAGCAGATTGTTTTAGACCCTGAATTTAATGACAGCAGCAGGAATTATAAACCCTTGGTTCTAATGAGAAAGAGGGACTTATTTAGATAAAAATAGCTTACAGGGTTTTTCTAGGGGTCAGCAAAATTTCCTACTGATCTGTACCTTTAGGACTTCATAATGATTTAGCTCAATTTAATCCCAGATTAGCAGTGAAAGATTAATACTGAGTTTTCTAAGGTGGGAAATTCTGTATGAACAATAACAGGTAACATATCCTGAGTACCGAAGACAGGTCTGACGGTGTCAGTGTTTAGCATTGTGTCTTATAGATCATCTCATGAATCATCACAACAGCCCTAAGAGGCTGATGCCATCATGCCCATTTTACAGATGAGGAAATTGAGGGATTTGCTGACAGTGACAGAGTAAGGAATAAAGTCATGCTATGAGCCAGGCATCGCTGACCCTGTGGTCGGCATTTCAGTGTGACACTGTAACCAGCATGCATATCATTCCTCACCTTACCAGAGCTGCCCTGTGACATAGGGATTCCTGCTGGCTTTTCCTATGTATGGTCTCTGCTTTGTAAGAGAAACCAGTATTTACCAAGTCCCTCTGGTACTGGTTGGCTTACACTCAGGGACTTCCGGAAGGCTTGCCAAACCCTCTGAGGTAGGAAAGATCATTCCCATTTTAAGGGTGAAGAAGCTGTGGCTGAGTGGCTCAGTTGCCTAAAGACAGATGGCCAGTGAGAAGGGGAAACTCAAGTCTGTCTGAGTCCGAGATTAATGCCTTTGCCATTGCCCAGATCTGTCTGGCTTTGGAGTCAGCATGGAACCCCTCACTTTGCCTTCAGCAATGGGATGCCCGTATGCATGACTCACGCTCCCCAGGACAGAGTTCATGGACATACATGAAATGGCATCACAATCATGAATAGGTGTTCTGGTACTTTGGCTCATAGCTAGCATGTCTTTTTACCATTAATTAGCATAATATAGACTGCATGGGTGACATTAGAAAACAGATTTTTATTGTTTTTGCAGTGAAGTTTGTGGACATTTTATAAGAATTATTTTAATAAGTAGGGATTTAAAGCAAGTTAGAGAATGTTAAAATAAAATAACATATTAAAATGCTACTTAAGGTTTCACATTTATGGGCAAAACAACATATAATTCTTAGTCGGGGCTGTGATAGTTCTGCTAAGAATGTCTAAAACAGATGATCTGATAAGGAAATTGCTCTTACCACAGTAGAAGGGAAAAGGCAAGAAGGAGACCTTCACACAAAAACAAAATTATAATGGCCTTCTTAATGGGCATGTGTCTGAGTTTCTCTCAGTGCTTATCACTTACAAATGAACACTTTCATACACACAGTTTCCATTGCCTAATAGTTGAATATGACTATGAGTCATTTTGAATGCAGTTTCTTTAAAATACCTTGTTAATAAATGTTCTCTGGAGAGGTCGATCGGTGGACTCTTATGTAGTTAATAAAAACAACACAAGCAGCCAAAATGACTCAGGATTATGTTTTCATTTCATGGAACCTTCTGCAAATTAATCATTTGTCCTTATCTGAGGTTCTTCTAAATAGTTGCTTTATTAAGCATTGCATTGTTTGGCAGTACAGTTTGTGAGCTGGATAAGGTGATTAAAAACTTGGGAAAAATGTAAAAGACTCACTTTTTAAATATCTAGATTAAATGCATTATCTTTGCTATGTTTGAGTGATCCCTTACAGTTCTGTAAGATGGACCATTTTGTTGCATACTCAGAAAGTGTAAAAGAAGAGGATTTTGTTTTTTCTTTTTTGTTTTGTAGTCTTGTGTGTTTGGATTTTGTTTATTATAATATTATGCTATAGTTTTAAGGATTGAGGACTCAGAAGGTTTCATATGGCCTTGATTAGCAATCTGTCATATTTTAAAACAAACTCATGTTGAAATAAAAAAGGTAGAAGTTATAAATATATAATCCTCTGGAAGGCAGGGATTCTATCTATAAAATTATTTCAGTTAAAGTTTCAGAAGAGGAACACACATGAATAAGTATATCAATATGTTAGCTTCACTTTAACAAATTATACAAGCAACATAATTCATTATCTAAATTTTAAGAAAAATAAGAAAAATCACCCATCACTGCACTAACTCAAATCTCTGTCACGAGTTTTAGTTAATAAGTGCTTTTTGACAATGACAAATTTTCATACATGAATAAGTATATAAATATGTTAGCTTAACTCAACATAATTCATTATCTAAATTTTAGAAAAATGAGAAAAATCTCCCATAACTGCACTAACTCAAATCTCTGTCATGAGTTTTAGTTAATAAATGCTTTTTGACAATGACAAATTTTCATTTTTAGATATTGCGTGTATGAACGGGGAAAAGTTTTATAGATACGCTGAAGAATATATAGTACATGAGAATATATGTGAGTGTGTATGTATGTGTATGCATGCATACATACACACTTGTGTACATTAATGTATGTACATGTAAATGTGCATATAAATATACACACACACCCCAAAAAATTTTTCTAATGTTCCTTCCAAACACAATGTGCAGCTTTCTGAAAATTATTATTTTTGTGATATTTTTAGTGACTGTAGCATTTATTTTTAATAGCTGGCTTTGGGCAGCCCCTACAGACAGTCCTTTTTCTCGGGCTGTTACTGGTGAGCTGGATTATGCATGTAAGACTTCAAACTTACATGGGAACATGGGACAGCTGGAAAGCAATCATTTTAAAAGGCATATTTAAGACGGACATAAAGCTAATTTTCCTACCAGTACCCAAAATGCAGAAAGAAAGACATTTTGCGAGAGGATGAAATTGAACAATGAAGATTTTAGTTTGGTCCGATTCCCTACCCCTGCAAGGTGAGGTAGTGACACAGTTCGGCTTCCATGCGCCTTTGCAGCCCAGTCCCCAGCCTCTCACAGACAAGGCCACCCTGGACCTGAGGACAAGCCCGTCTTCAATATTCTTGGTGGTTGTCCCCACACACTCTAGGTTACTTTTGGAATTTGATGGATGGCTTTTCAGATTTGTCTTCCTATCTGGAAGATGATCATCAGCTGTCCCTGCACTTTGCAGCAAGTACAAAACTCCTGAAGAGCAGAGGCTGTCAGACCAGCTGCCAAAGCTTAACACCTTTTATTCAGAAAATCTGAGGCCTCCACTTGACTGGTCTCCCTAATTCTCCTTGCAGACCAGGCTCCCGGGTGCAGTGTTAGGAAGTGCTTAATGAGCTTTAGAAAGGGTTCCTGAACCAACAGCTAAAGTGTGGTTAATAATCTCAGCTCTGGCAGTTACTTGGGATGAAGAGATCTTAATGGCTGCTTTAATTAAAATATACATAATACTAGAGGATTAGTAGACCACCAGCAAGAACTCCAAGTAATTCATTAGTTTCTTTCAATTTTAGGCAAATGTGGAAGATACGAGAAGAAAATATGCATACTAGACAGGCATCAGTCAGAATGTTTAGACTTGTCTCGGCTGGTAAGCCTTGATGAGGCATTTCAGCTTAAAAAAAAATTTTTTTTCTTTTTGAGATGGAGTTTTGCTCTTGTCAACCAGGCTGGAGTGCAATGGCACAATCTTGGCTCACTGCAACCTCCGCCTCCCGGGTTCAAGAGATACTCCTCTCTCAGCCTCTCAAGTAGCTGGGATTACAGGCATGCACCACCACACCTGGCTAATTTTGTAATTTTAGTAGAGACAGGGTTTCACCATGTTGGTCAGGCTGGTCTCGAACTCCTGACCTCAGGTGATCCACTTGCCTCAGCCTCCCAGAGTGCTGGGATTACAGGCGTGAACCACCACACCCAGCCGCATTTCAGCTTTAAAATAAAGGGGTTCATCTGATTGTCTCATCAGATCCATAAGATGCTATATTTCAGTGACTGCTCGTGATTCTGTAAGATAGACCATTTTGTTGCATCTTCCGAAAGTGTGAAAGAAGAGGGTTTGTTTTTTGTTTTTGTTTTTGCAGTACTTACAGATTCTCAGGGTTGAGTCATAGAGTCCAGCCAGCTTCTTGGCTGGGAAGTTGATGTTCAGTTAAATAAACTTGAGCTTTCCTGTGGTGAGACTGGGTGGTGGTGGAGCAAAACCATTTTGAAATGTAGGTTTTATTCAGATAGGGTGAAGCTTACAGATCTGGGAGATGGCCGCTAGTGAAAAGATCTCACAGTTCCCAAGAGGAGGAGCAACCCATGCGGTGCAGGCTGCACCGAGAAGCAGCAGGGTCCGTCAGGAGGCAGCGGGAGTGGGGGGAAAATGAGGGCAAGAGCCTCTACTGTGGTTTCCGCAGAAAGGAATGGGCAGGATTTAGGGCTGGCTAGTTAGGGGAGTTTCAGCGGGCTCTGGGAGGTGGATACTCTCCCTGTTTGCCTGGCATCTGACCCTTGGTTAGTTAAGGCAGAATTGTGGCCCACAGGAGGTAGGAGTGGGTGGTCTGAGCTCTGGATTGGTTGGTTTGCATAGGAAAGATGTGCAGGTGAGTTTAGGTCTCTAGGAATCTGCTAGTTCTGGGAAGGGCAGTGCCTGCAGGGTCAACAAGGCCTCAATGCTAAAGTATCAAACATGCAGAAAACAGATGTGGGGTCAATCCAGAGACAGCGTGTTGGCTTTGCGTGACAAGACGAATGAGCCTTTCTCTGTCTTTCCCCATCCTCTCTCTACCCAGCTGTCTTTGCTCTCTTGTATTCCATTCTCCCTCCTTTCCATCTCATCTCTTTGTTTTCCCTACCCGTTCCTTTAACAGAGGACTCAGATGAGGTTAGAAGAGGCTGCACTGCCTAGAACAATCTGCATTCCATATTACCTTTATAAAGAAAAAATCAGCCCGTGCGGTGACTCATGCCTGTAGTCCCAGCACTTTGGGAGGCTGAGGTGGGTGGATCTCTTGAGTTCAGGAGTTCAAAATCGCCTGGGCCACACGGCGAAACCCCATCTCTACAAAATACACAAAACTTAGCCGGATGTGGTGGCATGTGCCTGTAGTCCCAGCTGCTCAGGAGGCTGAGGTGGGAGGATGCTTTAAGCCTGGGAGGTGGAGGTTGCAGTGAGCCAAGACCACACCACTGCACCCCAGCTGGGTGACAGAGCCAGACTCGTCCCTAAAAACAAAAAAATGATAGGAGGCTTTGAAAACCCAATGTAATAGTAATAATAATAATTTGATATAAAAATAATCAATAAAATCCCAATGTTGTATTAATGACAATGATGACGATAATGCCAAGAACTGTTGTCTTCGCAAACCTGGTACTGGCTTCCAGAGAAAAGATGCATTTCCTTCTCTAGATCAACACAGTTCAAAAGACCGTTGCACAGTGGTGGAAATGTTCCGTATCCGCACTGAACAGTCCGGTAGCCCCTACCCACGTGTAGCTGCTGAGCACTCAGATGGTAAGACTGAGGAACTGAATTTTTAATTTTCGTGGACTTTAGTTAATTTAAGATGAATTTAAATAGCTACATGTGTTAGGGTTCTCCAGAGAAACAGAACCAAAAGTGTGTGTGAAGAGAGAGAGTGTGTGTGTGTGTGTGTGTGTGCGTGTGTGTGTGTAGAGGAGGGGATTGATTTTAAGGAATTGGCTCCTGTGATTGGGGAGGGTGGCAAGTCCAGAATTCGCTGCAGTAGTGGGGCAGGGGTGGGGGTGCAGGGTAGAGAATGGGGAAGAGTTGATGCCGCAGCTGGGCTCTGAAGGCCATCTGCTGGCAGAATCCCCTCTTCCCGGGGAAGTCTGGTCTCTTTCTACTCAAGGCCTTCCACTGATTGGATGATCCCACCCACCCCCATTAGGGAGAATGGCTGGCTTTACTCAGAGTCTGCTGACTTAGATGTTAATCTCCTGGTAATGCACCTTCACGGAAACATCTAGAATAATGTTTGGCCACATATCTGTGTCCAGGGCCCAACCAGGTTGACACATAAAATGAGTCACCTCCCTCGCCTGGCTGGTGGCTGTGGTGCTGACCAGCACAGGTCTGGATTCGGTCTGCATGTTCAGGGCCGGGCATTATTCTAAGCACTTCACTGGGACTTCCATCGGATGAACGCTGTTATGCTACCTTCTCTAAGCACCAATAATGCAGCACAAACCGTAAGGCTTGCCTGGGCTCACACAGCCAGCAAATCAGGATTCACTCTCCAGCTTGGGGGCAGAGCCTGTGTGCTTCACTGTCACCTTTGCAAGGCCCCCTTGGCTTGGAGGGCAAAGCTGTTTCCTAAACATCAATCTTTTTTCTCACCAGGGCCAGAGTCAGAAGGCCTGGGTTAGAACCCTGGTTTTCCCCGAGTAGCTATGTGACGTGGAACACTGAACCTCAGTATCACCATCTGTAAAATGGGAATGATGATTCTGTCCCATATTTTCTCTCTCTCTCTCTCACCACTTTGTGGACTACATTTCTCCTGTTCCTGGGTCTGTTCTCTTGCAAAATATAAGCTTGGTAATGTAATCAATAAAAAACATTTGGTTATTGAAAAGTTGAATTGATTGATACTCTTTTCTTTAAGCTAATGCCAAAATACTGGATTCCCCAACAACAACTTAATTTTGTATTCGGAGTTTCTTCCCTCACTCAAAGAGGAAAGCATGGCACTGTTGTTATTTTGTAAATCTTTTCTTTGGGATAACCATTTCTGAGCCAGCGTTCCATGGATTTGGCTGCTGTCTTGGGAGCAGAGTGCTGATGTTGCTCCTGGTGAGCGTGCACTGAAGATTTGCCCTACTCTGTACCTGAGGTTCTCAGCCGAGTTTTCATGTGTATGTTTCAGGATCTGGTTCTGTTTTGTGGGGCTGTGGACAAAATCCACCCTCCCCAGTAGATTGTAAAGAATGCATCTTTTGGTAATTCACCACTCACTGAGTGGATTTCATTCCTTTTTTTTTCTTTTTTTTTTTTTTTTTGGCCTTTAACTTTTATTTTAAGTTCAGTGGTACATTTGCAGGATGTACAGGTTTGTTACATAGGTAAATGTGTGCCATCGTGGGTCACTGCACAGATCATCCGATCACCTAGGTATTAACCCAGTACCCATTAACTATTCTTCCTGATGCTCTCCCTCCCCGCATCCACCTGACAGGCCCCAGTGTGTGTTGTTTTGCTCCCTGTGTCCATGTGTTCTCATCGCTCAGCTCCCACTTGTAAGTGAGAACATGCAGTATTTGATTTTCTGTTCCTGCGTTAGTTTGCTGAGGATAATGGCCTCCAGCTCCATCCATGTCCCTGCAGAGGACTTGATCTCATTCCTTTTTATGGCTGCATAGTATTCCATGATGTATATGTACCACATTTTCTTTATCCAGTCTATCATTGATGGGCATTTGGGTTCATTCCGTGTCTTTGCTATTGTGAATAGTGGTGCAGTGAACATACCCATGCATGTATCTTGATAATAGAATGATTTATATGGAGGGGGTATATAGTAACGAGATTGCTGGGGATTTCATTCTAATGTAGTTTGTTGGTTTGGGTTATCCTCACTATCTCTGAAATGAAGAAAAATTCTTAGCACCCCCCAAACATTATTCTGTTTTAATTAGGCATTTCACACAATTTAAATTAGTTTTACAAAGAATATAGAGTGAAGAACACTTCTCATCACAAACAGTATATGAGATCTCAGCACAAAATAATGTCCCCTCGCCCCTCCTTTTAGATTGCTTTTATGACGTGCCTTCTAGAGCCTCAGTAATGCACTTGTACAGCTCGTAGCAGAGCACTGAAAGAAACCGTGATCAGTGTGGTAATGTTTTTCCTTATTTTGTTATGAAAAATTCCAAATATATGGAAAAGTCAGGGAAAAAAAGTATCATGAATACCCATGTGTCTGTTACCCAGATCCACAATGAACTTTTTTTTAATCTTTCCCTCTATCACACCAATCTTCATGACTTTATGCATTTAAAAGTAAGTTGCAGGTGTCTGTATACCTCACCCTTTTAAGGCTTCGTCATGCGTGTCATTTCCTAGAGCTCGGTGCTTGTTGCTGGATTTTTCTGGGTCGGGTAAAGTTTATATGTAGTGAGATGCAGAAGTCCTAAGCACGTCCTTTGATGGGGTTTGATAGTTGTATTCCCTGGGTAACCTGAACCCCTGTCAGGATAATCACAAAATGTTAACCATCACCCTAGAGAGTTCTCTCTTGCCCCTTCTCAGTCATTCCCACCCCATCCCTCCAAAGGAAACCAGTGTTCTGATTTTTTCACCGTAGGTTCATTTAACCTGTTCGAGAACTTTGTGTGGATGAGATCCTAGGGTTTGCTTATTATTTTGTGTTAAGACTTCTGTTGCCAGCCGCATTAGTGTGCTAGGGCTCTTGTAACAAAATACCACAGACTGCGTAGTTCAAACAAGAGAAAGTTATTGCCTCACAGTTTGGGAAGCTGGAAGTCCAAGATCAAGGTGTCATTTAGAATCTGTTCCAGGCTTCTCTGCTGGCTCCTGGAAGTTCTTTGCCTTGTGGCAGCATAATTCCAGTCTGCACGTGGCATTCTGCTTCTCTGTGTCCAAATTTCCCCCTAAAGACCTGTGGGCCTCCTGAGGACACCCATCATGTTGAATTGGGAGCGCACCCTACTGCAGGATGACGGCGTCTTAACTAATGACATCTGCAATGACCATATTTCCAAATAAAGCTACCTTACGAATAAGGTACTGGGGGTTAGTACGTCAGTATACAAATTTGAGGGGTCGTAATTCAACCCATGACACCAGCACCTGGGTTGTTTCATGTACCAGTGGTTTGCTGTTACTGCCGAGTAGTGCTCCATTGTAGAAATGGCCTACGGCTAAGCCAAGCTGTAGCAAGCCATGCTTGTTGACGGGCGCCGGTTTCGGCTGTCGTGAATAAAGCTGCTAGGAACATTTTTGCACAAGTGTTTCTGTGGACATGTGCTTTTATTTCTCTTGGATACATACCCTGACCCTGGGGAGGGGGCTCACCTGGGGACAGATGTGGAAGGATGGTCCCCTGAAGGCAGAAGGCCCAGCTGGTGGGTCCCCCTACGTTGGGTAGCGGCGGGACAGCTCTTCCCCAGTGCCGCTTCAGTCCGGTGGAGACAGCAGCTACAAACCACAGATCCTGCTTCTCAAAACTGGGCAACATCATCATGTCTGTTAATTTAGATTTTTTTTTCTTTTTTTTGAGATGGAGTCTTGCTCTGTCACCCAGGCTGGAGTGCAGTGGCACGATCTCGGCTCACTGCAACCTCTGCCTCCTGGGTTCAAGTGATTCTCCTGCCTCAGCCTACCGAGTAACTGGGATTACAGGCGCCCACCACCACGCCCAGCTAATTTTTGTAGTTTTAGCAGCAACGGGTTTCACCATGTTGGCCAGGCTGGTCTCGAATTCCTGACCTTATGATCCACCCACCTTGGCCTTCCAAAGTGCTGGGATTACAGGCTTGAGCCACCGTGCCCAGCCTGTTTAGATTTTAAGCCAACCTGTTGGTTTCCCTTTGAGGTTGGTGTTGAAGTCCTTAAAGACCTAAAGACAGATCCGGTCACCTGGACCAGTAAGGAAGTGGGGAGCTGGGGAGATTGTCCTGTTCCCGGGACAGTAGTGACAGTGGATGAAGGACAGGATAGCAGCTTTTGAGGATAAAGGCGGGAGAAGGGACCCAGGGACCCATCGTGGGCCCGTGATGGGAGCTGGGGGCTGGCCCAGGGCCACATTCTCCTTCATCCTCAAGGGAAGGTGAGTGGCCCATGAACTCTCAGGGCAGTGCAGGTCCTGATACAGCGACCTGGAGAAGCTGTAACCAAGCCGGAGAGAGTCACGGCAGAGCCCAAGAGGAGAGACCCGAAGATAAGCATCACCCTGTGCTGTCATCTCCGAGGGGCGGGCGCTGCTGATAGACATGCGAAAGTCTAGCCTGCAGCAGATGCGAGTCTCAGATGCCTCCGTGGGCAGCCAGAATCTAGATGAACAACTATACTCTAGAATAATCTCAGCTGCCAGTAAGCCAGAGGGGCTTGGAGGGCGAGGAGTCCCTGTGATAACCAAGATCAAGTTCTAAACCAGCCAGCAGGCCTCGTGGGGCCGGCTCACCTTTCAGGCTGCTGGTGTTGGAAACATGAGACTGTGCCTCTCAGCTCAGGCAGGGCCCTGCCGGGGGTCCCACAGCTTCCAGGAGCCGGTAGGAAGCCCAGAGCCTGGCAAGGCCAGCAAGTAGGGAGGGGATACTGCTTGGCAGGAAGTCCTCGGGTAGGGAGTTGAGGCTTGGTTTGCCCAGAACACCACAGCCCAGGGCTTTCTGTACCCAGGACAGTGCCAACCCCGCTGACCCCATCCCAAGGAGGACAAGGGAGGGATGTCTGCAGCTGGAAGGAGTGTGCCAGCTAGAACAGTAACAGGGGCACCACTTTCTGGAAAATATGGAAGAACCTAATGTACATTAGGGCTGTGAAACTTGTGGCCCACACACTAATTTTCTCTAGCACCTGGGCAGACATAGGCACTGGTGGCATCTCTTTTTATCAAGCACAGACGGAAAAAAATCAATTAAAATAATTTTGTTGTTATATAATGCACATGCTGTAAAATGTACTTTTATTTTTATTTTTTTTATTTTTTATTTTTATTTTTTTTTTTTGAGGCGGAGTCTTCACTCTGTCGCCCAGGCTGGAGTGCAGTGGCACCATCTCGGCTCACTGCAAGCTCCGCCTCCCGGGTTCGCGCCATTCTCCTGCCTCAGCCTCCGGAGTAGCTGGGACTACAGGCGCCCGCCACCGCGCCCGGCTAATTTTTTGTATTTTAGTAGAGACGGGGTTTCACCGTGTTAGCCAGGATGGTCTCGATCTCCTGACCTCGTGATCCGCCCGCCTCGGCCTCCCAAAGTGCAGGGATTACAGGCGTGAGCCACCGTATTTTTATTTTTTTTAATTTGAGACAAGGTCTTGCTCTGTCGCCCAGGCTGGTGTGCAGTGGTGCGATCATATCTCACTGCAACCTCCAGCTTCTGGGCTTAGGTGATCCTCCTGCCTCAGCCTCCTAAGTAGCTAGGACTATAGGCATGCCCCACTGTACCCCGTTAATTTTTTTTTTTTTTTTTTTTTTTTTTTAGATTTCTAGTAGAGATGGGGGTCTCTGTGTTGCTCAGGCTGTTCTAGAACTCCTGGCCTCAAGCGATCCTCCCACACAGTTTCCCGAAGTGTAGGGATTACAGGTGTGAGCCATTGGGCCTGGCCATATTTACCATTTGAACCATTTTTAAGTGCACAGTTCAGTGGCACTAAGAACATTCACGTTGTGTTGCAGCCATCACTACCATTTATCTCCAGAACTTGTTCATCATCCCAACTGAAACTGTGTATCCATTAAACACTAACTACATTTCCTTCTCCTCCTAGCCCCTGGCAATGACCTTTCTACTTTCTGTCTCTGAATTTAAATCTACTTTTGGGAAGACACGTTGTTCGGGTCCTTACATTGTTGATATTTAAGTTCCAGCTGGCCAGCTAGGAAGAAAACCAAGCAAAATCTCACTCATCAGCCCTGACTGTTTTTTTCCTTAACTTGTGTCTGTCATGTGGGTGGGGCTGGGCGATTGGAAATATTTGGTATCTACACGACAGTTTTTCTGCCTTTGCCATCATCCATCCTGTGCATATGCTTCTTGATAATTAGTAGGAGCATTCAGTTAACCATTCATGGGATCTTTTCTTTTATCTGACTCTCCTCCGTCCCTTAAGGACATGGGCTGTGTCTTGTTTGTTTGTCCCTGTATCCCCAACCCTGAGCACTATGCCTGGTGCTTAGGGTGCTCAATATTTATTTTCTTTTTCTCTTTTTCCTTTTCCTTTCCCTTTTTTTTTTTTTTTTTTTTGAGATGGAGTCTCGGTCTGTTGCCCAGGCTGGAGCAGTGGCGTGATCTCGGCTCCCTGCAACTTCCAGCTCCCTAGTTCAAGTGATTCTCCTGCCTCAGCCTCCCGAGTAGCTGGGATCACAGGCGTTCACCACCACACCCGGCTAATTTTTGTATTTTTAGTAGAGACGGGGTTTCTCCCTGTTAGCCAGGCTGGTCTCCATCTCCTGACATCAAGTGATCCGCCCGCCTGGGCCTCCCAAAGTGCTGGGATTACAGGCGTGAGCCACCATGCCTGGCCTCAATATTTATTTTCAATATTCCACAGATGAGGGCAATAAAGAGAGAAAGTGGAAGAAAAAGGATGAGACCTGTGACTTGTGGGCAAAAAGGGGAGGCAGGAGAACATTCCCAGTCTGCCTTTCACCGAGTTTTTACCTGTTCACTAGAACAACAAAAGGGAACCAGATGGGGAAACTCTGCTGTCAGCTAAGCAAACTCTAAATTTAACATTTGGGGGACCCCCTTGGAGAGTAGTCAAGAGCTGTGTGCTTCCCTTTTCAGAAAAATGCTCTCAAATATGCAGTGCATAAGCCCACATTCTTAGCAGATTCCCAGACCTTAGGTCAGCAGTCCTGTTCTAAGGCATAGATCACGGGCAGCATTTTGATTTTCATCTAGGGAACTTAGTTCATAAAACCTACTGATCCATTAAAATTTCCACTTGATTTTGCCATTAGTAATCTCTTAAACAAATCCAAGGAAGCCAGAGGAAGTTATTTCTTGAATGCTTTTATACCAGTGCTTTCAAGAGTTCGTGTTGCTGACTCCAGTTTTTAAAATTATTATTCTCATCTTCTGCAATGCCTCGAGGCATGTTTTTAGCTGAATAGCAATAATTATGGGATTGTGCAATACTGGAAGAAGCAGTAAAAATAAAATGTAATACTGAAAAAAAAAGTCTTTACTTCATCTAGGAAATTCAGTTTAAAGAATTTTTACCTCCGGATATAACAGTGACTATGCTGGAACTCAAGTCAAAAGATGGATGGGACCACCCTTAGGAGCCTTCCACAGGAAGGCCCCCTCTGCAGTAGGACTTAGGGAGCTCACGTAGATCCCTCTGCAGTAATATGCTAGTTGCTCTTATAGTCAGGAGGCATCTAGGGAGACCGCTGATCTCCATGGCAACCTGGACCCAAATGAGCAAAGCGCCATCAGCTGGCCTCGGCCTGACTGCTCGGGAGGGAGGGAGGCAGCTGATGCTGTCTCCCACCCAGGCCGTGTAGCCATTTCCCCCACCCCCACCGGAGGTCTGGGAGTGGCAGGGCTTCTGCCCTTGGCTTCAGCCAGTTCTCCTGGAGCTCATTAAAGGGAAGCTCTTCTGGTGGCAAGTTCTCTGCCACAATCTACAGTGAGAATTTAATGATAGCATCAGTCGTAGAGGCCCCTTGATCTCTGGAGAGGGTTCTGGGTGCCAAGGAACTTTCTAGAACCATGGAGGAACCCTGCACGGACCTCTCAGAGTCCTGAGCAAAGAGGTGGGGAAAGCTGTCTGGGCATGCCCCGTGGTCTCATCACCCTGCCCCCAAGGGCAGCCTCAGTGTTATGACTTAAGGACTTGGGGGTTTACATAACATCCCTTTTTCTCAGCAAAGGAAGTTCCTTATTTCTAAATCTCATGGTCCCAGAAAACCCAGTTCCTGATCTAGCTGTCCTGTTAGGGCATTTCCATAATACAGCACGTGCTTAAGCGGACATTAAGTTAGAAAATTAGGTCCCAGCTCAGCCTTGTCTTGACATTTTAAGCAACATCTCTGCCCTCCCTTTTGCCTTCTCTCTTTTCCTTCTCTGTCACAAACACAAGGACTAGATGAGAATGACAGCCTGGGGTGATCTGATATGCCTCCTCAAGAAATATTAGTAACACAAACAACAACAGAAAAAACAAAGTGAAATTTATTTATCATAAAGCACTTTATTTAATTAATTAATTTATTTATTTGAGGTGGAGTTTCGCTCTTGTTGCCCAGGCTGGAGTGCAGTGGTGCAACCTCGGCTCACTGCAACCTCCGCCTCCCGGGTTCCAGCAATTCTCCTGCCTCAGCCTCCCGAGTAGCTGGGATTACAAGCGTGCACCACCATGCCCAGCTAATTTTGTATTTTTAGTAGGGACGGGGTTTCTCCATGTTGGTCAGGCTGGTCTCGAACTCCTGACCTCAGGTGATCTGCCCGCCTTGGCCTCCCAAAGTGCTGGGATTACAGGCGTGAGCCACTGTGGCCAGAAGCACTTTAAAACGTATTGTTAAGAACAAATATGCAATCATGCAAGAGCACACTATTAAAAAATTACCAGCTAACTAAAAGGTAGGCAAGTTCCGTATCAATATGATTGAACAATTGCACGGGAAAATTATTATTTAAAGGAATGGAAGTAGTCACTAGTACGTGTTGCCAGTAGATACTGTTTTATTCCTAAAAAGACAAATGAGAAAATGAGGTATTATGAAGGAAGTAGCAAGAGTAAATGCCACCATGGTACTTACTGCCCAGGGGCAGATGAAGAGCTGGTTTTTTTGTATTCTAATCTCCGTCACTGAAACTCATCAGTGATGCAGGACCCAAAAATAGAAGGACATTTTGGGTGGACATGTAGTTAATAATGACTTATGCAGCCCAGCACCTGTGTGGGCTGGCATTGTTCTAAGTACTTTTTCCTGTGTTACCTCATTTAATCTTCACAACAGCGCTGTGAGGTTGGTACAAGTATTATGTTGATTTTTATGGAGGAGGAAACAGGTGCAGAGAGACAAGGTACTTTGCCCAAGCTTCCTTTGTCAATGCCCACAGAGCTGGGGAGGGTGCCCACATGTGTGTGCCTGTACCCACCATGCATGCTGCCCGTCACGGGCAAAGGGGCTTCCATTTGCTGTTTTTGAATCATGGATTGATTCAGTGTCTGTGGGAAGTCACGCATGGGTCAGATTCTGGCCACAGCAGTGAATGCTACAGTCTGACCCCGTGGTGCTAATGTCAGGAGTGCGGGGAGTTGGCAGAGCGTGGGGAGGGTGGCAGTCTCCTGCCGAAGCCCTGTGGAGTAGCCTCAGCTACCCTTTCACAGAGCGGGGTTTGCTCTCTGAAAGGTGAGGTCTTTCACTTGTGGTCATGGCACAAGGCCGTGGTACTTCCCGCTCCCGGAGCTCGCTGGAGAACATTCCAGCCGAGCTCGGCCTTGTGTGGCTCCTCAGCCCATACCCTCAGGAGAAGGAATGCCCTCCTCAGGTTTGGAATGGCTTTTCCTGGTCCTTGTTTCTAGTAGGGAATGAGAAGAGACATGAGTTGCGCCTGCTGGGCAGAGCCTTGGCAGGTCGGGCCTCCTGGGCTGCCTTGGGCGTGTTCCCTGAGGAGCCAGCCCTGCAGTGGGTGGGAGAGGAGCTTCTCTGAGATATTATCAGGAACCTTGGCAGAGGTGGGCAGGTGACCTTCAGCTTTGCCCTTGGCCTCTAGGGATTCGTATCTCATAAAGGACAGAAAAGAGGAAGGCGGCCTGGACTTCCCCTCACCCTTCCCTCTTGGCGGTGTTGCGGGAAGGGAGGAGTAGCTCTTCCTCACCATCCTTGAAGCTCAGCGTCTGAAGGCCAGTGGTTTTCAAACCTCTGGGCTCAGAACCTTTGTTCAAAGCAAGTGTTACCTGGCAGCCACACATCCACCCAGGCCGCCCTGTGAGGGATGCTCAGATCCATCTGCGAAGAGTCTGGAAACCCACATCTTCATTTCCCACCATGGCCCTATCAGGGGAGACCCTTTGTCCTGTGCCTTCCCCTCCTGTTCTTTCTATGCGTCATCCTCTGCCTTCCTCGTCCTTCCAAATTAGGTTATTCATCTCATGAAGAAAATACAGCTTTCTTTCTGTGACTCAAAACATCCTCTTTTGTGAGTTCTAAAACCATGCCTATTAAGAAATTATGAATTTAAAATAATATTAAATGGTCAGTAGTTTTTACTGACAAATGATCATGGGACAAAGCCATTAGAAGAGTTTTTTTCTATCTCTTACAGAATCCCCTTCCTGTTAAAATATTACTCATTGGGAAATGAACCATCAAAAGAAAAATATATTGGATTTTAAAAAATACCTAATCCTTGGCAGGGCGCGGTGGCTTATGCCTATAATCACAGCACTTTGGGAGGCCGAGGTGGGCGGACCACTTGAGGTCAGGAGTTCGAGACCAGCCTGGCCAACATGGTGAAACCTCGTCTCTACAAAAAATACAAAAATGAGCTCGGTGTGGTGGCGGGCACCTGTAGTCCTAGCTGCTTGAGAGGCTGAGGCTTGACAATCACCTGAACCCGGGAGGCGGAGCTTGCAATGAGCCGAGATCACAACATTGCACTCCAGCCTGGGCGACAGAGTGAGACTCCGTCTGAAAAAAAAAACAAAAGCAAAAGCATAATCTTTTAGCCAGGTGTGTTTCTTGTTGGATAAGTCAGTTTGGAATCTTTTGGATGTTTTCCTTCTTCTACTTGCTCAGCCATAATAAATCTTTCATTTTAATTTTGTTCATCAGCACTGTGAGGTCCTGCCCAGTGTGGTAATGGGTAGTTAGCTTGTCACAGTCCCATCATCTCGCCAACCCCTTGAGAGCTGCAGGAAGCTTGTGGTCCATCTGGTTTCACATGATGGTCGTGGAATCTCTTAGGGACTGGCATGTTACCTGCACAGTGGGTCTGCATCTTGGCCTGTTAACACCTCTCCCTGAGGCATCCCAGGAGACACTTACCAAAATGGATCATGCTCTCTTGTCAAGAGCAGCCCACTGGACTGCATTGCACACTGGACTGCATATACCCACAGATCAACGGGACAGAATCAATAAAGCAAGCCAAAAAAGAAATGAAGGGATCTAGTGGAATAAGCTTGGCAACTAAAAATCTTCCATGTGTACGGGATCTCAGAATCACTTGATAATATGCGCCACATACATAAGTACACATATGCACACACACACATAGCCGTGTGAGTACAGATATACAAGCTGTAAGGTGGTCATTGCACACCAACGTCCCTTTCAACGAAAGTGACAATTCCCCGTTACTAGCTGGTCTCTTGGTTGCTGCTGTTTGTTACCTGTCATTGCAGGGAAGGGCTGTGATGGAGGGGGTTTTTGTTGACTTGGTAGTTCCTGTCTGCAGACCCCTTCATTGCTTCATTGGGTTCATTGGACAGCCTGCTGTAGCCACATGGGGGCTCAGTTAGAGCCTGCCCTGTGAGCTGCACCTACCCATTTGGGCTCCCCCACCCTGAAAGCATGATTCCCGTGCTCCGTGTCGGCGGACTCCTGTTAGGCAGGTGGGAAAGGAGAAACCAGACTGCCTGGAACCTGCCCACAGGGCCTCTACCCAGTGGGGCACCGGGGAGGTACCACCCATTCCAGTCGGTTGTTGAAAATTGTTCCCATTCTGAGGGAGGGGAGGGTAAGTCATGGTCTCTTTCTGTAAGAAATCACAGGTGTGTGTGTGCGCGCGCACATGCATGCATCAGCTATCTCCTTCTCCCCAACAAAATGACAGCTGGCATTCATAGAGCCTGTGTACTCCGAGACAGGGATGTTGTGCTTGACGTGTATTATCTAATTTAATCCACTTAACCCTGTAAGTTAGATGAAATATTATCCTTGTTTTACAAATGAAGAAATTAAGGCAGAGGTTATGTGTCACCTCTAGTACTCTAGAGTTTCTAATGCCCCAGGTAGGCTTCTTTTTATTATAGGATAGCTAGGGTAGGCTAGGCTAGGGTAGGGTAGGGTAGGCTAGGGTATGCTAGGGTAGGGTAGGCTAGGGCAGGACAGGGTAGGGTAGCATCTACACCAGTGCTGTGCATAGACCTTTCTGCAATTATGGGAATGTTCTGTGCCTCCCAGTGTGGCAGCAGCTATAGCCATATGTGACTGTTGAGCATATGAAATGGGATTAGTGTTTCCAAAAAGGTAAATTTTTAATATTCTTTAATTTTAGTTAAATTTCACCGTGACTAGTAGCTACTGTGGTGGACTTTCCCTGCAGCTGTGGGACCTTCCAGAACGGTCTCAAAGGCAGGATGTAGGACGCCTTGGACTCAATTATTTGGTCACTGATTGATTTGAAAGATCTTTACTGAGCTCCTCCTAGGTACTAAGCAGCTCAGGCTGTGAGAATCTCTGAACTCCAAGAATTGCTCCATGATTCTTTTTGAACTGAGACCAGTGAGCAGGCAAATGTCTACAATAGTCCCGGATGTTGGAAAGGACTCTGGTGTGGACCTTTGGTGCCTGCTGCCCCAGTGAGTGACCCAGTGTCCCCAGACTCGGGTGCCCCCTCCTCAGAAGGGCCCCCATCCTTCATGCCCCCTATCTTGCCCTTTCTCTGCCTTCATTGGCTTCTTTTGTTCCCCCCCCGCCCCCCCCGCCCCGGCTTGGTTTATGAAGTCTCCTCTCTCCTCTTCCCTCCTCTACCCTTGAATCTTTTCCTTCCTTCCTTCCTTCCTCTCTCTCTCTCTCTCTCTCTCTCTTTCTCTTTTTGATGAAGTCTTGCTCTGTCGCCCAGGCTCAATCTCGGCTCACTGCAACCTCCGCTTCCCGGGTTCAAGCTATTCTTCTGCCTTAGCCTCCCTAGTAGCTGGGATTACAGGTGCATGCCACCAAGCCTGGCTAATTTTTGTATTTTTTTTTTTTAGTAAAGACCGGGCTTCTCCATGTTGACCAGGCTGGTCTAGAACTCCTGACCTCAGGTGATCCGCCTGCCTCGGCCTCCCAAAGTGCTGAGATTACAGGTGTGAGTCACCATGTCCAGCCTGCCCTTGGAACTGTAAAATTTATTTGAAACTTTATTTTAATATGTGGTTACAATCACATAACATTAAATTTACCATTTAAACATTTTAAAGCACACAATTCAGTTGTGTCAGCTATATCACATTGTTGCGTGACACTTCCCCAGAACTTTTTCACCTTGTAAAACTGAAACTTCGTGCTCATTAAACACAAACTCCTCCTTCCCCTACCCCTTGGCAGATACGAGTCTGCTTTCTGTTTCTGTGATTTGGACTACTTCAGATACCTCACATGAGTAGAATCACACAATATTTGTGCTTTTGTGACCTGCTTATTTCACTTAGCATGATGTCCTGGAGGTTCATTGATGTTGAGGCATGTGTCAGAACATACTTTTTTTTTTTTTTGAGACAGAGTCTTGCTCTGTCACCCAGGCTGGAGTGCAGTGGCATGATCTCGGCTCACTGCAATCTCTGCCTCCCAGGATCAAGCAATTCTCCTGCCTTAGCCTCCCAAGTAGCTAAGATTACAGGCGCCCACGACCACACCCGGCTAATTTTTGTATTTTTAGTAGAGACAGGGTTTCACAAATGTTGGCTAGGCTGTTCTTGAACTCCTGACCTCAGGTGATCCACCTGCCTCGGCCTCCCAAAGTGTTAGGATATACCAGTGTGAGCCACCGTGCCTGGCAGGGATGTGTTTCCTTTTTTTTAAGGCCGCATTCTATTCCATTGTGTGTATAAATCACGTGTCATGTATTCATTCATCCATCAGTGGACATTTGAGTGCTCTTGTCTTTTACCTTTTCTTCCTTTCCCTTCGTTTTCCCGAAAATGTCATATGAAATTAAAATATCTGAACCATTAATATATTAGCCGAGGAGCCGTTCATGCTTATTTCCTATCTTTTGGACAGCAAGAGTTGAGCCTTTATGCCTTCCCCAGTCATTGCTACAAAATACACCAAATACGTTAGCTGGAGTGAATTTCTATTCTAATGAAACCTCTCATTGATTTTTTATTTCTCTGGGTCATTAATTTCCCATCGAATAAAGAAATGCCCCCGGCCTGCCCTGGGGGATTCCCCTGCTCCGTGGCAGTTTGATGGGATTGCATTTGGGTGCCGGAAGTGGAAGCCCCTTAGACAGCAGTTTGCACAAGTTAAAGGTTCACTTTCTTCTCATCCAGGAGTGGGGCTGTGTGTGGACAGTGCTCACCTGGCAGCCCCTCAGGGCCATCGGAGACCCAGGCTCCCCTGGGTTCTGACCCCCTCCTTAGGGTGGCAGCCAGAGCTGCATCCACCATGCCCAGGGTTCAAGCAAGGGAAAGGGAAGGGAAGCAAAAAGGGATGCACTCTGGCTTTACTGGCCCCCTGGATGGGCATCCCTGTGAGCTACCTGCAAGGGGCTCTGCACACTTCTCATCATCCAGACTGGGCCACAGGGACCCTCACTCCACCCCAGAGCATGGAGAAGAGACGCATGGCTGCCCTGAGTAATGTGGGGATTCTCGTGGGGAGAGGGAAGCAGGGCATGCAGGGCAGGCCTCCTGCAGTTCTGTATCCACCTGGTGGTCTTCAGTGTTTACCTTCTTGGGGTTCAGGTGATAGAATGAAGACACAGCAGTCGAGCTCTATGTTCATCACAGTTATATTGAGTTAGGCTGGGCAAAGTCATGCCACTGTAACAAACAACCCCAATAACAAATGTGAGTTAGTTGGAGTCATGTCCTCATGTGTCATAACTCCAGGACCAAAGCTAATGAAGCCTCCACTGTGTGGAAAATTGCAGTCTCATTGGTGAGGAAGAGGGTGTCACAAATTAAGGACTGGCTCTTGAGGCTTTTTTCTGGAACCGATACTAGGAGTTGAGCCCACTTTCACTGGCCAGAAGTCCCATGAAAGCATGGGTGTGTCCTCCTACCTCATGCTGAAAGGAGAGGACTCTGAAATATTTGATGACTATCACTGCCGTAGTAGTAATTTGAATAGAGAATTATATCATATTTTTATAGAAAAGAGTATAAGGAATTGAGTCATTTGCTAACTCAAAGACTCTACATTATTTATACCTGAAAGAAGTTGAGATTGTCCATGTAACCACCTGACATACTGTTTGGCTTAATTTAAAGCACAGTGTGCAGAAGGAAATAAATAAATCTTGCCAAGTATAACTCATCAAATAATAGCATGTCAGGTGCCCAAATTTGGAAGACAGATTGAAGCAAAAGTCTGCTGCTATTGCAAAGCAAAGACAATTTGCTGTATATTAAACTTAAGGAATGATTTAAAGAGGATTCTTACCAGGCATGATGCCTTGCTCGGCTTTTTTTATAGAACTTGAAACAAGTGCTGACCTCATAAACTTTTTTACTTTTTTCATGACAAATGTGATTTGGAGTGAAAGTTGGACAATGGAAGGAGGGTGATGATCCGCCTAGAGATTTGTTATTGGTGAATTTCAGGACAGATCTTGGGTCTCTCTTGGTGAAATAATCATGTTTCTATTCTGTTGTCTAGAAGCATTTTGTAAGCAAAAGAGACTTTTTGTTTTTTATTAACTGTACCTTCGGGCATTCTCTCCTGGTAAGCTCCAATTGCTAAGTTTATAAGTACATGCATCTGTGAGGATTTAGTCAATCAAGTCACACAAGTTTATTAGACACATACTGTATGAGGAAGAATTATGGGAGTTACAATTGAGGGCACAGAGAGGAACATATTTTTAAGCTCCTTGAATGCTTTTAAATTTAAGGGGTTCACACTCCCATTTGGAAGGTACAGTGTGAACACCTGCATTGACAACACTATTTCTTTCCACTCTGGGGTGGGTCGTAGTGTTCGTGGTCTCGGAGAACTGTGCCTCCCTGTTGTATCTTGGCTTGACTCCCCCATTCCCTGAATTGGGGCTGGCTTTCTGACTTGCTCTGCCCAGCAGAGTCTTGCAGAGAGACATGTGGGATGTCCAAGGTTAGACCTTGCTCTCGTGGGACACTTTGCTGTCATGTAAAGATGCTCTGTCAAGCCGCCTGGAGGGTGAGAGGCCACGTGAAGTGAGAGGCCCAGCCAAGAGGCCAGCACACACCACCAGATGTTCAGGTGAGGCTGTCAGCCCACCAGCCAGCACCTCTCACCCCCCGCCTCTTAAACTGCAGACATGTGACTGAACCTAGCCAGCACCAGGAGGAGCAGATGACCTGCCCAGCTGAGCCCAGCCCATGTTGCAGCCCCCAGAGTTGTGAGCATGAGAATGATTGCCATTTGGGCCTCTAAGGTTGGAGTGGTATATTTGTGTCCTATGGATGATCAGTGTCCATTCCCTGCTCATGCCCTCTGTAACAGCCGCACAGACCTTGCCGCATGGCATAGTTTTTGGCACCATTTTGGATATGTTCTTTATTTAGTTTAGGATGCCCGTCTCCCCTTTTCCTCCTTGGAGCTTCTTTGTCCCATCTTCAAAACCCAGGTACTTCTCCGGATTCCCCCTGGAGTCCTCCATACACATCTCTGTTACTGGCACTTTACTTTCTACAGTACACTGTGCTGATTTGTTTACAGATTAGTCTGAGGCTGACCTCTGCAGGAAAAGAGTCTATTTTCTCTCCCCTGGCTCTTGGGCCCCGACTCAGATCCTGGCACACAATAGGCATGGTGGGTTATTGGGTGAGAAGGCATAGAGAATAACTACTGTGTGATCATGAGCACTGTGCTGGGAGTCAGGGAGTATGGCTGACCAGTCCTGGCTGTCCCATTCACTGAGACATGTGTGACAAATGACTCACTACTTAAGGCTCATTTTTGTTATCTGGGAAATGAGGATTTCTATCTTAGTCTACTTTTTGCTGCTCTAGCAGAATACCTGATAAGGGATAATTTATGAACAATAGAAGTTTATTTTGCTTATGGTTCTGGAGGCTGGGAGGTCCAAGACCTTGTCACCAGCATCTGGCTATGGCCTTCCTACTGTGTTATTTCATGGTAGAAGGCAAGAGGGATAGGGAGGGAGGGAGGGGGAGAGAGAGAGATTGAGAAAGAAAGAAAGAGAGAGAGAGAGAGAGAGATGAAGCAAGGTAAATTCATCCTTTTAATCTGGAACCAGCTCCCACAATAACTGCATTAATTCATTCATGAGGCAGAGCCCTCATGATCTAATCATCTCTTAAAGGTGTCACCTCTTAACACTGTTGCATTGGGGATTAAATTTCTAACACATCAACTTGGGGGACACATTCAAACCATAGCCAGTGCCACTGGCTCTTCTGATTCCAACTTTCTTATGTGGTAGAAGCAGTAAAGACGCTTGGATTTCTGAAGAGGAAGAGCTGATAGCCCTGTGGTTTCATTTCTTCATTGGTTTTGGCTGAAGGCAATTGGGCTTCACTGTGTCTGGGAAAACACAGTGAAAACCAGGAAGACCCTCTCCACATTTGCTGAGCGCTGGCACGCAGCGTGCTGTGGAAATTCCCAGAAAGACTTTTCACACAGGAGCTCAAAGGGCCCGAGGTCACGGGTGCTCCAGAAAGCACCACCACAGCTCCTTGGTGTCTCCCAGGATGTGTTGCAGAGGTCCTGGCAGCCTGGAGGGCCAACAGTTGAGAGCATGAAAAACAAGTGTCGAGGCTGTAGAGAAAGAAGAACGGGAGACAGAACTCAACTCAGGGAGACAACTTTGCCTCTGGGAGCTTCTCTGAGGGGTTAAAGCAAAACACTGAAGAATCACAACCCCATCCTCTGTCCAGAGCAGAATCTGACTTGAGGATGCAGCTCTCAGGATCAAAAGCAGAGGGACTTGAGGGATCATGTCTTCCAATGCCCCCTATTTTATACTTGGGGAAAGTAAAGCCAGTAGAGGTGAAGTGCCTTACTACAGGCCATTGCAACCGGCTAGTAGGAGAATGGCTAGTATGGCACTAACTCGGGTTGCAGATTGAAGGGAATTTACCTTCTGAGCTTCTGGACCTCCAAAGAAGGCTGAGTGTGTGATGTTCTCTCTGTCTAAAAGAGAGGTAAAATGATGAGGAACTCAAATCTCACTTCTTGAACTCTGAGGTGTGGGCCTGAACCCAGACCTACCATTTTAAATTTACTGTTCTTTTCCCCTTTTTTCACTCTTTCTTTTTATCTTCCGTTTTCCACTGCTACTATCATTTTTATTATTGCTACTTGCTACTCCTAGTTGTACACGAACACTTACCTTTGCCATATGGAAGGCACTGTGCTAAGCTCTTGACATGTATTATCTCATTTCATTCTTCCAAGAACCCTGAGAGGTAGGCATTATTCCCTTTATTTTGCCAATGATGAAACTGAGACCCAGAGAAGTTGAGCATCTTGCCTGAGGTCACACACCATTTAGTGGCAGTGCTGAGTTTTGAAACTTCTGTCTTTCTGTCTCAGCATTCTTTTTTTTTTGAGATGGAGTTGCTCTGTGGCCCAGGCTGGAGTGCAGTGGCGCGATCTCGGCTCACTGCAAGCTCCGCCACCTGGGTTCACGCCATTCTTCTGCCTCAGCCTCCTGAGTAGCTGGGACTACAGGCACCGGCCACCACGCCCAGCTAATGTCTTGTAGTTTTAGTAGAGATGAGGTTTCACCGTGTTAGCCAGGATGGCCTCGATCTCCTGACCTCGGGATCTGCCCGCCTCGGCCTCCCAGAGTGCTGGGATTACAGACGTGAGCCACCGCGCCCGGCCCTCAGCAGTCTGTTAAGAGTTCTTGGAACTGCATCTCAGCTATGTCACTATAGAGTTGGTAGTCAACCATTAAGCCATTCTTGTTCTTTAGGAAAGTAGAATCTATATTATCTCCAAGATGATATGACTCAACAAAGTAGGGCCTCCAAAAACTGAGGCTGTAAGGAATGCCCCGAATGCTCCAATTAAAGAGGAAAAGTGGAGGGAGGTAAATAGTTACTGGTAAGGAAATTTTCTAACTAAGCTCAGATTATTTAAACGATCTACCAAAAATAAGGTGAGGAGAATCAATTACGTAAGTAGTGATGACTGCAGAACTAGCCTAGACCAAACCTGGCTGATTGTGACAAATAACTAAATACAAAAACAAAATAAAACAAAGCAAAATCGTAGACTGATGTTCAGAATAAGAACAAGGATGTGTTGGACATGTTGGTTGGGCTCTTGGAAGGATGAAAGGAAAGCAGCAAACACTAGCAAGCCGGTCATCTCAGGCCAACCATGTTTCCTTATCTGAACACATCAGTGCACTGATGAAACACAGATTTTATCACAGCATACAGCGGGTTTTGGCAGGGCATCGATGATGTCCCTCCTTGCAGTCGCTATGGAAGGAGCATGAACTGACACCTATATATTCAGGTGCCTGGTTGCAAAGAAAAATAGCAAGAAAGCTCATTAATGAAGGGTTGCGAATGCAGAGAGACGTTCCCCAGAATTCACGTTGGCAGTTCATCTGAAGATATAGATGGACTGCTTATGAAATCTAGAGTTCCTTCCAAAACAAATTATTGTGAAATTAAAATATTCTCTTTCTATTGGCAAAGCAAGTGAAGGCAAAGTCATGGGAACGTGGCGGACTTTAGAGACGCTTGGCCTCCCATGGTGGCTGGTGCCAAGTCAATCTGTAGCTGATTATTGTCTCGAACGTGTACTCAAATGAGCTGTGTAGCAGGCCATCTGCTGTCTCCTCGACTCAGTTGATAGGCCCTGGAAAAGGGAAATCCTGCCAAAATGCAAATATCGTACTAAACTGATAATATAGGGAGAGGAGCTACAGGCTGTGGGGGAATGAGGGTAGGGGAGGGAATGGGGCGTGGGGAAGAAATAAGTGACTGTCTTCGCCCCTCCTCTATGTCTTTCCATCCTCCTGTGTTTCTTCCTGTTAGAGAAAGACCAGGTGTGGATCGGTAGACCCTGGTCACAATTGGAGACGCGGGATCAGACTGGAAGTAGCCAGGGAATTAGGCTCGGTTGTGAGGATGCTGTTTGTAGCCTCTTCATTTGAATTCAAGAACTTGTAGCCTCTTGGTTTACACGGGCACGCTTGTCATGTAAGCGTGTTAGGATTAAGCTTTTCTCAGTGCTGGAGATGGAGTTGTTGCACTCATGGGGCTACCACCTGGATTCCTCAGATTGCTTTAGAATAAGTCTGTGAGCCCCACCCCACCGGACCTCCCTCCATGGCGTCCCTCCCAAGCATGGCTCAGGGGTTCTGAGTTGCTGTGTTGAATGGATTGGCTAGCGATCGTTTCCATGGGCATACTGCTCCATCATTTCCAAATGCTTTCGTGTTCACTTTCAGTTCCTTTTAATATTTATAGACACCCCAAAAAGGCTGCCACTATTCAGTTGTGTCCAGCTGGAGCGCACGGGGCTGTCTGAAGGGGCAGTCGCTATGCATTGGTTGCTGACTGCCTGCAGGCCGTGGGCCAACCCTGCCAGCTCTTCCAAGTCTTCATGCATTGCTGGGAATCAGAGTTTTAAAATATTGACAGTGGATTCAGTTCTTTTCAAAACACTGTGCCCATTGCTCTGGATCAAACAAACACCATCCCACACAACACTCCAGTTGTGATCAGTGGATTAAAGCAACACTCCTTGGTGAATGAGGCTTCTTTTGATGGTGCTTGCATTTGAAAAGAGTTTTGTTGGAGCAATTTAGCTTCTAATTAATGCAGTCCGTGGGGGAGATGTTTTTTCATGGAGGCATCTTCTTGTGCCTGCTCTGGGTCCCTCAGCTTCAAGGAATGTTGGCTAAAGAGAGTGGGAAAGTGGGATGCAGTGTGGGTGACGTCACCTTGCAGCCTGACCATGCCTCCTCCGTCCTCTCTGCACAAGGTGACAACCCACCAGGATATGGAAGGGGAAAGCTGTCACATGTGCCTTGTGTGATCCACCCAAGTCGTTACGAATCATTTTCTAAAAATCCTTGCAGAGTGGGTAATGGGTATCTGAGCCACATAGTGTTGGGGCTGTTGCAAAACAGGTCCACTTCCAAATTGCAGCCTTGATCATGTACTCCCTGGGTGGGAAAGGGGAGCTCTCCACAGTAAAGAACTCAGTTCTTGTCCTCAGATATGTGGTGGTGTGATGTGATGAGCAGACTTTATACTGAGAAAGGAATTTTGGAGGAATACAGAATCCAGCTAACTCAGTAGGAGTGATTAAAAAATACTGGAAGTGTGTGGTAAGGCAGATTCTCTTGATAGAGGAAATTCTCCAGGTCACCTGTGGTTTTTTAATAAGCAGCATCCCTTTGCATTAACCTCAGTGGTGCTCAGCCTTGGCTGCTTGGGGAATCCCTGTGAACTTTAAGCACTGTGTGTACTTGGGCTCAGCCTCAGAGATTAGGCTTTAATTGGTGTGGAGTCTGGTGAGGGCATCTGGACTTTTAACAGCTCCCCCACTGACGATGGTTGAGAATTACTACTCTAGTCTGTGAGTTTTAGACTTCACTGTGCATCAGAAGCACCCAGGAGCTCGTTAAAATGCAGATTGCTCGATTTGCCCCCATGGACTGAATCCTGGGTTCAAGGGGGAGCCCAGGAACCTGTATTTTTAAAAGCTCTACCTCCAGTGAGACTCAGGTGATCATTGGCTTAAGTGCTTCATCACAGGTGCCCATATAGAAATACACAGATAGGTTATTTCATTATTTGCAGTTAATACATATAAATACTTTAGTGTCCTACTTTTGACAAGCAGTTGAATGGGAAATCAGTTTCCTGAAATGGATGTCAGTTTAGGCTAAAATGTATGATTACCTAAGTTCTTACTGCTAGAGAATTCAGACTGATAGGCCATGTTTTCCAGAGGAAGTGGGTGCAGAACTGGGTCCTGTCAGTGTCAACGCGGATGCATCCGGGTGTGTAGCGGTGCCTTTTGGTTAAACCCAGGCTTTCCCTACGAGAGGTCTTCCAGTCCATTAATCTTGTGTTAAGTTTCTCGGCTGGAATGGTGGTTTATAGAAGTGATGCCAAACAGCTGTAAATGCAAGGCTGAGAACTATTTGTCCTCTTCCTTTATTTTTAAGACTTCAGAAAACAACTTTCACTAAATTGGTAAATGAAGTTTTAGGTATTATTTTCTGATTAATGAAATCACCGTAAACTGCTACTTCTAGACTTCTGAATGTCATGATTTTATTTCTGGTCTTACTATGTTTGTGTCTCTGAGTCTTAATGGCTAGAAATGCTTATAAGACAAAAGCAATGTATGTTTTTTCCTGCATCAGATTCTTTTACACCTTATCTTGAAGTTTGCATAACTGGTCACTTTCTTTTTTTTTTTAATTACTTTTTGATAAGAGAAAAATTTATGTTAGTTGCAGTCCAGGAAAGAGAAGGCACAAACACTGCTGATCAAATGTTACTAAAGCTTTTATGAACTCTTGAACCTCATTTTCCCTCCCATGTGTACACAAGACGCACTTCATTCTTGCTGTTTATGCCTCTCGTCTAATAGAAACTTCACTTCTGACTCCAACCTTGTCTAATTATTAACACAGAGAGGTACTAGAAGTTGTCCATTAGCAAAGAAGAGAAAAATTATGTTTAGGGAACTAATTTTATAACAGCTTCAAATGGCTTTGATGTAGCTCTGCCAGATATACCTCTTTTTATATCATCAAATACTTTGCTTTACCTTGGAGAATATTATCCCCAGGTTGGGACAGGAGATTTCCCATTCTTTTCATTATTTTGTTATGCAAAAAATCCCAAACAGCCAGATGCACCTCTTGTAAATAATACATGTTTTCCTCTGCAGAACTGTAATCTATGTGACACCTACAAACAAGGGACTGCTTGAGGAGTGAAAACCTGGCTTAACACAGACGTGTACTTCTTAGGGAATTCTTTATAGGAGGGAGGCAGTGATTTAGAAGATGAAAGATTTCATTCCAGAGATTGAACTGCCTGTACAGCTGTTCAAAATGCCTGATTCCCCAGATTTCGAGTACAGCAGAGAGGGGAGAGAAGCCATTTGGAAATACATAGGGTGACGAGTAAGAGTCTCAGAGATTTTTTTCTTCCCATCTGAAGTGTCGTATGCTCAGTTTGCTTCCCTTGCTTACATGTGGGACTGACCCCTGACTGTGCTGATAAGAGAAGAATAAGTAAGTAAACAGCCCCAGGATTTGAGGCTGATAGAAAAGTCACTTGGTTTCAGTGAACTGGACTGGAACACGAGCCTTTTGTTTGCTCTTGAAAGTTTAGCACTTGAATTTCAGGTTGGGCTGTTTAGTTCATTAAAGAAAATGTGGATGCCTCATGCCAACGCCTGTTTTCTTTAGGCCTTGAGAATAGAAGGCCTGTGTATTCGGTACACACACACTAAGGGAACAGTGACTTAATTGTACCCTGGGAACAAAAGCCATTACCTGAGGACAAGATGGGGGACCCCAGGCTTCTGCTCGCTGTTTCTCTCTGCAGAGTCAGCATTGCTGGGAACCTGGAGCAAGCGTCTGAACTGCTGCTGGTGTTTGCCTGTGACATTGTAATCATGGACTGGTTTCTCCTGGAGCTTAAACATGAGGGGAACTTGGCTTCTTGCGAAGAGACCCAGAGTCTAGGCCACATCCCCCACCCCCCAACACACACACACACAGGCCAGAAGCAAAGCGGGAGGAGAGGGAAAAGGGAAGGCAGAGGGTTTGGTTCTCTCCATTTGATCTGTCTCCTTGCAAACGTTCCAGTGTTACAAATGGATGGTTGCATCCTGCGGTTGCCCATCTGTCTGCCAGCAGTCCAGCTTCAGCTGATGGCATGTAGAGAGCGTTTGCACACTTTCCTTACACGGTGATCCGCGGGCAGTGTGTGCGTGCCAATGAGAGCGTTTGGGGGCCTTCGGGGTTTTGGGGGATACCCTTGATTATTCTCTCACACGAAAGCGGTGCCTCTCTGTCCCTGGGATGGGGACATGGGGGTTGGAGGCCTCTCTCCTTCTGAGGGACTAAGTGGTTGGCTTTGCTGTTGGCTCGAGCCAGCTCTTTGGTTGCAGACCCTGGAGTCCCAGGGATCTTCCTTCGCGGGCTTTGTGTTTTCTTTTGCCTTTGTGGATCAGCCAAGGCCACCGTTTAAATGTTCTTTGTTCGCTGGGGAGGATTCTGTCATGCCAGGGGCTGGGAATAAAAAAGTCCCAAGTAGACTTGATCGGCATTGGAAACTCCCATCCCTCAGTGGTTGTCTTGAATTTTGGTAAATCTAGACCGATGAATATAGTGGTTAATAATCATAGTAGTAGCAGCAAAAACAAAGCTGGCATTCATTAACCTCTCACACTGCCCCGTGGCCTTTATACATTAACACTTTTAATCCTCGTAGTAAGAGGTCTTTATTTTTTTTAAATGAAGCAAATGAAGAGCAAGTATGTAGACTGGGTTCTATGACAATGGCTACTAAATATAATGTATTTTCCTTGAAGTCGTGCCATTGTAAATGGGAGCCAGCTTTTCTCAAATTTCAATGTGCTTTTGAGTCACGTGAGGATCAGGCAGATTCCAGTTCAGTAGGCGATATTGTTTGGATATTTGTCCCCACCCAGATCTCATGTTGAATTGTAACCCTCCATGTTGGAGGTGGGGTCTGGTGGGAGGTGTCTGGGTCATGAGAGTGGGTCACTCATGGCTTGGTGCTGTCCTGGTGATAGTGAGTGAGTTTTGGTGAGATCTGGTCGCTGAAGAGTGTGTGGTTCCTCCCCCTCACCTTGCTTGTGCCCTCCCCATGTGAAGTGCCTGCTCCCACTTCACCACCCCCCAAGAATAAAGGCTCCCTGAGGCTTGCCCAGAAGCCGAGCAGATGCCAGTGCCATGCTTATACAGCTTGCAGAATCGTGAGCCAATTAAACTTCTTTTATTTGTAATTTACCCATTCTCAGGTATTTCTTTCTTGCATTGCGAGAACAGCCTAACACCGTAGGTCTGGGTGGGGACTGAGCTTCTGCATTTAAAGCACACATCCAGATGAGGCCCATGCTGCGCCCACAGAACGTGTTGGGTGGTGAGGTTCTAAGCTAGAGATTGCCAAGCCTGGCTGAGATTCTGAAACACACAGCTCTCCTCCCACCTTCCAGATGCTGATTCTGAAGACAGGAGTTTCGCTTTTACAAAACACAGAGCAAACTGGGGTTTTAAGCTTATCTGTGATCTCTGCAAGGCCACACGGACAGTACCGAGGCTCCTAGGGTTCAGAACGCCTTCCCTCCTCGTAATACCTCTGACTGCATGTTAAATGGCTCTGACTGCGTGTTAAATGGTATCATGTGCTGAAGGCTGCGCACAAGTTCGTGTCTTTCCTTCTCGCTGACATCTGCCACAGCTGACAACCCACCTCGGATGCCCAGGGGAATGAGCTTCATTTCCTGCCTTGTAACCTGAGCCAGGTCTTCCTCCAGGTGAGCCCATCGTGCACTGCACAATCCTCATAGGAGGCACTGAAGCTCTGTCTCTCCTGGATGGAAACCCTGCTCCCTGGAGAGATGGGGACACTGGCTTTCTGTTCATTGCACACAGTGATATGGTAATATAACATCCAGAGATGATGGGAGAAGGAGCAGAGAGGGAGGGAGGGATGAGTTTGAAAGAGTGGGAATATGTGGCTCTGAAGGAGGTGTGTTTGCAGAGAAGGACAGCACAGCTGAGGGCTTCCCCAACATGGCTGTGCTGTGCTGCCTCTTCCTGACCACCAAGGATCAGTCTTCTTGAAGAAGAAAGTGGCTTCAACTCCAGTCAGCACTTTATGTCAGTGTCCTGTCACCTCAGGACCCTGATCTTCTTCTCTAGTTACTTCTGTAAAGCTCCAGTACTCCAAGTGTCCAGGAATTGACCAAGCTAGGGAGCCAGTGTCCAGGAATTGAACAAGCTAGGGAGCCAGTGTCCAGGAATTGACTGACCAAGCTATGAGAAATGCTCTTGCAGGATTGACTTCATGCCCCTTATCTCTGTAATTCTAATGTGAGCTCACCTTTGATTATTTGGTTTCTTTAGAGATATTTTCATTACTGAATGCTTAGGATTAGTTTGGGCTCCTTGTGACAGAAAACCTCAAATAATAATGACTTAAAGAAATAGGAGTTTATTTCTATATCATATAGAAGGAGTCTAGGCTGATATGGCAGCTCTGTGATATCAAAGACTTTGGCTCCTTTTATTATGCCACTGTGCTATCCTAAGCATGAGATTTTGACTTCATGGCCCACGATGACTGCTCATGCATTAGCCATCACATCTTCATTCCACCCAGCAAGAAGAAAGAAGAGAGAAAGGAAGGCACGTCCTTTCCCATGAAAGACATTCCTTGGATATTGCACACAGTAATTCTGCTTACATTCTGTTGGTCAGAACATAACAACATGGCCACAGCTAGCTAGTTATGTGGCCATAAGGAAATCTAGGAACAGTAGTCTTTTTACCAAATGCCAGATTCTCAGCTAAAAATTGGGATAAACACACTGTCTCTGCCTCATTGGAGTCTTAAGGTCATTCAAACCTAGGTAATGTTTGGATTTGGTCCAAAAATTTCCAACAGATGCTTCCCAGGCATTTTATATATGTCACGGGAGGTTTGCAGTCATGCTGGATCTCTTAATCGTTCCTCCAAGAGGAGACAGAGCTGGCCCTTAGAGGTGATGTTAATTAACCATGGCTTAATAATTTAATTAATTATGGCTGGCATGGAGTGCAAATATGAGGAGAAAACTGCTGGCAATCATCTAAGTTTGAAGGTAAAAGGTGGCCAGGCGCAGTGACTCCCACCTGTAATCCCAGCACTTTGGGAGGCCAAGGTGGGCAAATCACCTGAGGTCAGGAGTTTGACACCAGCCTGGCCAACATGGTGAAACACCATCTCTACTAACAATACAAAAAAAATTTAGCCAGGCGTGGTGGTGCGCCCGTGTAATCCCAGCTACTCGGGAGGCTGACGCAGGAGAATCACTTGAACCTGGGAGGTGGAGGTTGCAGTGAGCTGAGGTCATGCCCCAGCACTCCAGCCTGGGCAACAGAGCGAGACTCTGTCTCAAAAAAATAAAATAAGGCCAGGCGTGGTGGCTCACACCTGTAATCCCAGCACTTTGGGAGGCTGAGGTGGGTGGGTCACCTGAGGTCAGGAGTTTGAGACCAGCCTGACCAATATGGTGAAACCCCGTCTCTACTACAAATGCAAAAGAATTAGCCAGGCGTGGTGGTGTGCACCTGTAGTCCCAGCTACTTGGGAGGTTGAGGCAGGATAATTACTTGAATCTGAGAGGTGGAGGTTGCAGTGAGCCAAGATTGCACCACTGCACTCCAGACTGGGCAGCAGAGTGAGACTCCATCTCAATAAAACAAAACAAAATAAAATAAAGTAAAATAAAATAAAATAAAGATAGAAGGCAAGATGCATACATTCATAACTGTTCTCTCATGCTGGCCTCAGCTTACTGGGGATGTGCACGTGTGTTTGGAGCCCGGCAAAAGAGCTTTACAATAACAGTCACAGCAGGAGTAGAAAAACGGGCCTCGCTTCAGCACCAGAGGGAGTGCATGGGTCTGTGTCAGCATCAGGTGCTTTATGGGGTGTAGTGAGGGCAACAAACCTTAAGGAGTGTGTGGATTCTGAGATCCCAATTTCGAGAAAACAAAGCCCCAAGCTGGAACTCCCAGGCGTGTCACTGTTCCTCCATGGGGGTTACAAAGGAGTAATTTGAAGAGTGACATCAATATTATTTAAATGTGGAGAATCAAATAGATTTTGAGAGCTAGTGCAGGGCTGAGTGGAAATTTTCCAGATTTCTGTACACATGAAGACTCATAAGAGGGCTGAATGTTATCTCTCCTTCCTGACTTTATTTGACCTGACAACAAACACAAATTATTCCCTTTTGAAGAGAATGTATGAAGAGTGGTGGAAAAATAGGAATAATTTTCTTCGACCTAATCATCTCAAACTCAAACAAAACAACCCTCACATTCTCAGGCATTAAGGAGCTCCCTGGCAAGGGAAGGCCAGGGCGGAACAGAAGGTACAGATAGAATTTATACCACATGGGGCCATGACAGACCCAGCCATGCCTGGGAGGAAGGCTGCAAATGCAGTGAAGTCCTGAAACCCAAGAAGCCAAATCTCAATTTCACGTGCCTTACAAATGCCTTCTGTGGTTCAATGTTTTGCTTTTTCTCTAACAAGCTCAGGTTAGCGGTAGTCAGATATCTCAGCGTGAGCATCTCTCTAATGTTAGCATTCAGCATTCCAAACTTGGGTGGACTTCGCTGAGCTCATTCTTCTTACACATACACACACACACACGTACACACACGTACGCACACACACATACACACGCGCGCACACACACACACACACACCTGAGTCAGAGTTAATGAAAATGTGTTTGAGTTTGTGCTAAAGGCAAGCTGAGCAAATGTTTTCCTGCAGTGAATGTGTTACGTCATTATCTGTGCTAATAATTTTAAGAATAAAAAGCAAAGCACAGTGGACTCCTATATTTGCTCTTATGTTTTCTACTGTCATCTAAATCATGTCTCTTCAGACACATGTTTGCTTCTGGGGATGGTTTTATCTTGTCAAGTGTGTTTGTTCTTGGAGGCAGGAAAGCAGGCTTGGGTGACTGGTGAGCCTTAGTTGCATTTTGGCCTCTGCCCCTCTTGAGCTGCCTGTTACTGATAAATTACTGTGTTTCTCTGGATCTTGTTTTTTCGTTTTGTTTTATTTTATATGGAGTCTCTCTCTGTTTCCCGGGCTGGAGTGCAATGGCGCTATCTCAGCTCACTGCAACCTCCACTTCCCAGGTTCAAGTGATTCTCCTGCCTCAGCCTCCCAAGTAGCTGGGATTACAGGTACCCGCCACCACACCTGGCCAATTTTTGTATTTTTAGTAGAGACGGGGTTTCACCATGTTGGCCAGGCTGGTACCAAATGTCTGACCTCAAGTGCTCCGCCCTCCTCGGCCTCCACGCCCGGCCCTGGATCTCGGTTTTAATTGTCCTACAGTAGAAATGACGGTGCCCTCCTTATAGCACTGCTGTGAGGACGAGGTGAGCTCCAGGTATGGACACGCAGGATGCAGCCCAGTGCCCAGCAGCCTGCAGCTGCCCCATAAATGGGCAATTCCTTTCTCTTCCTTGACTGTCCTTTTGCCTTCTTTGGGTCAAAACTTGGCTGCTCAGTGTTTAGGGGAAGAGATAATATTCGGTTTGTCACTCAGATATGTACGGGAATCTGGTATGGAACTTACGGTCAGTGAAGCGAACCTAAGAAGCTGTGTGTGTACAGCTGTGGTTCTCAAAGTGATGATAATGAGATGCATTATCAGAGACCACTCTGGACCTGCATCATTAGCATCACCACCTGGAAACAGGTTAGAAATGCAGATTCTCAGGTTCCACCCCAGACTTACGGAATTGAAAACTCGAGGTGGGGCCCAGCGATCCGTGTTTTAACCAGACTTCAGGTGATTTGAATGCATGCTAACTAACACCTGACAGCTACTAGTCTCTACATCTAAGTTATCAGGCTCCTTGAATCTTAGACTTCCCTGAGGAACATATAAAAATACAAAAGTATTTTAAAATACAAGACATGCTGATTTAATGAGTCTGGGGCAGAGCCCAGGCACCAGGATGTTTTAAAAGACTGCATCAGTGATCCAGCACAGTGGCTCACGCCTGTAATCCCAGCACTTTGGAAGGCCAAGGATGGTGGATCACCTGAGGTCAGGAGTTCGAGACCATCCTGGCCAACATGGTGAAACCCCATTTCTACTAAAAATACAAAAGTTAGCTGGGCGTGGTGGTGCGGACCAGTAGTCCCAGCTTCTCAGGAGGCTGAGGCAGGAGAATTGCTTGAACCCGGGAGGTGGAGGTTGCAGTGAGCTGAGATCGTGCCACTGCACTCCAGTCTGGTGACAGAGCAAGACTCTGTCTCAGGAAAAAAAAAAAAAAAAAAAAAAAAAAGGACGCCACCAGTGATTCCTGTGTGCAACCAGGATTGAAAAATTCTGCTCTAAAGAATTTCTGTCTGGGTCTCTCCCTTTCCCCTCCCCTCCTCCTCGGGGTGGGGGTTGGAACTGGAGGAAGAATTATTTTGGAACAGGTGCTCAGAGGAGATGACAGGGATGCGGCGAGAAGCTACCCACAGGCTGTAGAACGTTTCCATTGCCTTTACCTCATTTCCAGCTGCTCTGATATTTTTTGATGGCAGCCTTCTTCTGATTTTAAATGTAACTCATGCTCATGTAGAAAGTTTGAAAACAACATAGAAACTTTGAAGGAGAAAATAGGACTCTCTCGTAATCCCATCCCCTGAAAGATCCCATTAAATGTTAACATTTTGCCGTATTAGCTTGCAGCCTTGCATCTATATGTCCTTTTTAGTAGAAAATTAGGATCATACGGATGTATGTAGTTGCATGGCTTGCATTTTTAACCGAATATTACATTATGATAATGCATGATATATTTTTAATTTCATTTTCAAAGCTGGCATCAGATTGCACCATGTGGATTTATCATAATTAGCTCAGCCGTTTTCCTCTGGTGAGTGTCTTCCATGGTGGGTACAAATATCCTTGTAAAGCAATCTTTGATTGCTTTTCTGATTATTTCCTTAGGATAGATTCCTAGAAGTAGATGCACTGAGCCAAAAGTTATAAACATTTTAAAGGTTCTTGTTACACGGAGCTAAATTTGTTTCCAGAAGGGTTGTGTTGTCTTTACTCCCACTCCGAATAAGACAGTGCCTGTTCCGTTGTACTTTTGCTAAAGTTGGCTATTATCTTAAAATACAAAACCCAAACAAAACCAGAAAATAATCCCATTTGCCACTTTGCAGAGCCAAGTGTCCATGCCCTTGACCTCTAGCAGCTCTCTGTGAATGTGGTGACAGATTCCTACACCCATGTGTCTTCATCTTCCTTTTACTCATCTTTCAGAGTCATGTTTATCTTTCAATGTCTGACAGCTTTAGTTTGGGGATTTTCGTCTTATCTTGGGATTTGAGGCCATCTGGGCTTCTCAGCTCTGCTCTTGCAGCTCCATCTTTATTGTATCTGGACTTCATCTCTAATGCTTTTGTACCATTTAACCTCTTTGTGCCATGCACACCAGCCTAGACCAGTGTGGCGTTTAGGCCACCTTCATAGAGGTCCTTAATACATGCTCTGGGATATTGCAGCAAAAGGCACACATAGCATTGCAAAGTTAAATTATTCAGGCTCACCCAAGTGTATGTAATCTATTTCAAGGTGACACTGCACCCCCTCCCCACCAATACACACATTTCCCCACTCCCTTCACACACACTCAAGTGCACTTCTTCAGTGCATCATAAAGGGAAGCCTTTGAGGGCCTCTGACTAAAATAGTCAGAGAATCCATCTTCTTAGACTTCCTTGATAAATGATGTTTGATTGAAGCAATGAATGACTTGTTGCATACTTTCCTTTCAAACTGAGTGTGCATTACCTAGATAGAGAAGAGGAAGAGCACATTTCCACCCTTTCATTTAACATCTTGCAGTCATCCTGGCTTGTCACAGTGGCAAAGCCATGTAGGTTAGTAACTTTAGCTTTGGACCCTCCCAGAAGAAGCTCTGTGCTGGAAAGGTGGTGGGGAGGTAGTAGATCCGTCATAGTTTTAAAGCTGCTTCTGGCACTTTTACACCCTAGTTGCTCTACTTTGTGAATAACAGCAGAGGCACCCAGAATTGAGCATCACTTGGGAGGTAGAAAAGCTGAGAAGGACAAGAGCGGAAAGAAGAATTGAAGTCTTCTTCTACTCTGGCTGCAGATTGACACATTCTCTTCTATTATTTCGAAGTGATTCTTCTATTTCTGTTTTTCAATTCAGGGAAATCGGCTGCAGGAATGATCGCCTTACTTTTATTCCAAAGATTCCTGAACATGTTTTGTTCTATTCATCCATCCTTCTATCCAGCTATCCATTCATCCATCCATCCATTCCTCTAATAAAAATGTATTAAGTAGTATTATCCAACTTACTACTAGGAAGTGGCCACTTGTGGATCAAGGTTTTCTAAAGCCTAGCAGTGATGTATAACACAGGAATGTGTGTTAAGTGTCTGGAGGCCCAAGTGGTGGCTTGGTGGGGACTCACTGGTATATAGAGAATGCTGTTTTCATTGAAACTGGACTGTATGAAAAACATGGGGAATCATGTCATTATATAAGGCCTCATTATTTAATGGCAGTGGTTACAGCAGATAAAGCAGTTGAGGAGGCAGGCAGGGAAAATCCTTAACTGTGGGTCAGAGAACTTCACCGTCACTGATGAAACTGCCCCGTGTGCTCTTTCTTCCTGATATTTCCTTTAAGTTCCTATTTTTAAAAATAAATAAATAAAAAGGGGTGTCATTATGATTAGCTCATTTTGGAGATGTGGCTGGATAGTGACCCCCAAACATATCCTCCTCCTAATCCCTGGGACCTGTGAATGGTTACCTTCCATGGTAAAAGGGATTTTCCAGAGATGGCAACCGGGAACCTCCATGGAGGTGGTTCCCAATGCAAAGCAATCTCAAATATTTTGTTCTCATAAATATATTTTTACTTTTTAGACAACTTGTCCTAGTTTTGTGTTTGGAAAATATGATCTCGATCGCAGACGACACAGTCATATGAATTCTATCCTCTATCTCTTTATCTTTGGAGGAATTTCTTGCTTCATAGTTGAGTTCATTGGATATTGAGCACTTACTGTATACAGGATTATATCTACAGCTAGCATAAGACCAAATACAAAGATTAATACCTGCTCCTACTCTATATGACTTTACTACCTGCTCTAAGGCTCCCATCACTTTGGCCTTACGTGATATTCCAATAGTGATTAGATTGCCCCTGTAAAGAAGACACGTATGGCTCTCCCACGTAGGACCGAGCAGTTAAGCTTCTAAAGAGGTTTTCTGAAGTTTTAAGGGGAAGCAGTGCTCCAAGTATGGGTCTGTCAGCATATGGGGACACTTAATGTGAATATTTGATTGTTATTTTAGCATGTGCCCTTTGTACAACTTGACATTGACACTACCGTGAAATGTAAATTGCACAGAACTCCATGGGACCACTAAACCCTCTCCCAGTCAGCGACAGTTAGCAGAATGAATGCGTGACCCAGTTAGATAGCCATCGCATAGCTTATCCGAGTTCTCTCCGCTTGCTTTCAGTCTCCTTAACCGCTTTCAAAATTATCATGTAAAAGTCTGTTGCACACGCTTTCCCTCGCTGTTCAGACTAGCCTGCAAACGTCCATATCTTCAGAGACACCTCTGTTCCTTGGACACACATTGCTTTCTTCAAACTGCATAGTTGTGCTTTTGTTTTCATTTTCCCTTCTGAGGGGAGGAGCGGAGACTAGCAATGAATGGCACCTGGCTAGGGGTTACCCTTGAACATCCTGATATTAAGTAAATAGGCAAATAAAGTCTCTTTGTAGGCAAATAAACCCTGGTTTGCCTGAGTACAAGCTATGATGATGGAATCAAGCTGTAACTTGAAAAAAAAGAAACTTAGTTAATTTTACTTACAACGATATCCTGAAATCAAAATGGATTTAAAATTGCATAGTTATCATGACCAATAATTAGCCTCCACAGGCTGTGGTTTTGGAGGCTTTGCAGCCCATTTCAGCTGTTTGTGTGTAGTTGTAACTCATTTGGGTTGTAAATTAGAATCTGATTCTTTCCCCCTAACTACCCTAGTTCCCTTCTGGCCCTGTGGAAGATAAGCCATTCTGGGTCAAAAGCAGTGTGCTCACATGACCAGCCTGCAAAACAGAGTCAGCCTGAAAACTTCCAGGACTGGGCTGATTTGGAAACTTGGAGAAACTTTGCTACACAGGAAGATGTCTGCCGCCAGGGAACAAACCGGCAATTCATCTTGTGCCTTTCATCTGGAGTAGATCATGTGCCCTGAGGTCATATGTATTTTTAAACATTTATTCCCACTCATTTTCTTTAATTTGAGACTCTTGGGCTTAATGTAATAAGACATTTTAACTGAAATTTAATTTGAATAGGACCTTGCATATAGAGTTCGGTGCTCTACAAAAAATAACCAAGGTTTAAAAAGAAAACAAATCCAGGCGGCCTTCAAATATACCACTTAAAATGATCAACTTTACGTTTTTTAACAAAGATTGATTTTGTGCTCTGCTGGAATGTGGCCCTGTACCAGGTGCAGCCTTCTCCTCCGGTTCCTGTTTTTAATGAGCTGGAGTAGCTAGTGAGATCTGAAATGGGTCTACATAAAACGATTCTGAAAGAGTTGCTAGAATCTTGGCTTCTTTTCTGATTGTACCAAGCGGTGAAAGCAAAGTGGAGTTGGAGGTGAAATGAGTTATTATAAAAGGCTAGGTACGTCATGAAAAAGCCAGCAGAGAAACAGCGATCATTACAGTCTCCGGGACTGAAGCGTCTAGCCTGTTGGAGCTTAGAAATGGTTGACTTTGAGTGACAGTCTTCCCTGCTCTTCAATACGGTGCTCAAGACCTAAAACGTGGTCAGGAGCGGCTGGCAAGTTTGTTGAGACTGATGTGCCTCCTCAGTTGTTTCTGATATGTTTACTGATGGCCGTGAAGTGTTTCTCCTTACTGTGGTCACACTTTGCCAGTTTTCCCACCTTCTTCTTTTTTTTTTTTTTTTTTTTGAGATGGAGTCTCGCTCTGTTTCCCAGGCTGGAGTGCAGTGGCGCTATCTTGGCTCACTGCAAGCTCCGCGTCCTGGGTTGGATCAATTCTCCTGCCTCAGCCTCCTGAGTGGCTGGGACTACAGGCATGTGCTACCACTCCCAGTTAATTTTTGTATTTTTAGTAGACACAGGGTTTCACCATCTTGGCCAGGCTGGCGTTGAACTCCTGACCTCATGATCCACCCGCCTCGGCCTCCCAAAGTGCTGGGATTACAGGCATGAGCCACTGCGCCCAGCCAGTTCTCCCTGGTTCTAAGGGGGTCACTGTACCATAAAAGACCTTGAGAATACTGGGTGATCAGAACCACAGCAGTAGCAGCTGCTGCATGGTAAGTTCAGACCCCAGATTCCTTCATCTTTTGTTAAAAAGTGGTTGACCTCTGTGATCTCAGGATTTGTCTTCTCCAGGTCAAGAGTATATACCGTTGGCCACTTTAAAAATGGCATGCCATTTTTCTTTCTGTTATTTAATAGGATGAAGGAAATCAGAAAAGAAATGGTAAATAAGGAGAAAGACTCTTAAGGGGTTGCAATTCACAGCCAGGATGGGGAAGAATAGTATTTCATTATTACAGATTCCCCCTTTATTGTGGTATTTGAGAAAAACGCCCTCCCATCATACTATGCCTGACACTTCAGTGTTCAAGGAATGCTCATTGAATGGGTTAGTAAATCAATGAACGTAAGTAGCAGTCACTGCGAATGCAGGTAGAGACCCCAGTTGTTCCTCAGCTTATTTAAACTTGCCACTAGGCAGGAGCACTCAGCACTCTACCCGCAAGTGCGTGCAGCAAATGTAATGAACCCCAAGCAGCAGGCTTGCTAATTCTTACAACTGAGACAAACAAGGGGAAATAATGAATATCAGCACCGTGATCACTTGAAAGTGGAGAAGAAATGAATCGGCCCCAAGTTTAAGAAATGCGATGTGTAGAGAAAGAGCAGACTCCTGTGAGCAGTGACAATCTAAGCTTGCAGCTTTCCCCTTCATCTCCCCACTGTCATAACCTGCACCCCACCTTGGAGTTCCTTGACCTCCTCGTTTCCAGCCACCTTCTCCTCCACCGCACTGCTGCCACTGGAAGCTCCACCCGAACCTCCATTTCCGGGCAGCCATACTCACAGTACCTCCTTCCCACGGACTAGCCCACCCTTTCCATCATGATAGCTCTTCAGCCTCGTTGGAACCTTCCAGCCTACCATGTTTTCTCTATCATTGCTCTTCTTTCTTCAGTCCATGGGGATGGAGGTGGAGGTGAGGGTAACTATGAAATAATTAAGATCATGCAGAAAATCCGTCTACCAAGGAGGACCACACTTTTAAAATCAGCTGAATCATGATCTCTATTTTTATTTAATATTGGGGCTGGATATATTTTTGTAGCCATATTATTAGTATGCTGCATACAAATCTTTTTAAAATTATTTTTTAAATAGATAAAATTGCATGCATTTACTGTATTCAACATGATGTTTTGAAGTATGTATACATTGTGGAATGACTAAATTTAACTAATTAACATGTGCATTACCTCATGTGGTTATTTTTGTGGTGAGAACACTTTACATTCATTCTCTTAGCATTTTTCCAGAATACATTATTAACTATAGTCACCATGTTGTAAAATAGCTCTCTTGAACTCATTTCTCTTACCAGTTTTTCTGGCTGAGTAGTATTTCACTGTGTGTATATACCACGTTTTCTTTATTCATTCATCCACTGATGGACACGTGGATTGATTCAATATCTTGACTATTGGAAGTAGTGCTGCAATAAACATGGGAGTGCAGACATCTCTTTGACACACTGATTTCATTTGCTTTGGATATATACTTACTCGTAGGATTGTTGGACCATATGGTAGTTCTATTTTTAATTTTTTGTGGAACCTCCAGATTGTTTTCCACAGTGGCTGTGCTAATTTGCACTCTCTCCAACAGTGTACAAGCGTTCTCTTTTCTCCACATCCTCACCAACACTTGTCTGTTGTCTATTTGATAGTAGCCTTTCTAACAAGTGAGAAATGATAGCTCATTGTGGGTGTGTGTTTCTGTTTGTTTGTTTTTGAGATGGAGTTTCACTCTTGTTGCCTAGGCTGGAGTGCAGTGGTGTGATCTCAGCTCACTGCAGTCTCCACCTCCCGGGTTCAAGTGATTCTCCTGCCTCAGCCTCCCGAGTGGCTAGAACTACAGTTGTCCACCACCACGCCTGGCTAATGTTTGTATTTTTAGTGGAGATGGGGTTTCACCATGTTGGCTAGGCTGGCCTCGAACTCCTGACCTCAGGTGATCCACCCGCCTCGGCCTCTCAAAGTTCTGGGATTACAAGCGTGAGCCACTGCGTCCAGCCGTATATCCTCTTTTGGGAGACGTCTGTTAAGTGCATTGCCCTTTTTTTTTTTTGAGACGGAGTCTCGCTCTGTCGCTGGGGCTGGAGTGCAGTGGCCGGATCTCAGCTCACTGCAAGCTCCGCCTCCCGGGTTTACGCCATTCTCCTGCCTCAGCCTCCCGAGTAGCTGGGACTACAGGCGCCAGCCACCTCGCCCGGCTAGCTTTTTGTATTTTTTAGTAGAGACGGGGTTTCACCATGTTAGCCAGGATGGTCTCGAACTCCTGACCTCGTGATCCGCCCGTCTCGGCCTCCCAAAGTGCTGGGATTACAGGCTTGAGCCACCGCGCCCGGCGCACTGCCCATTTTAAAATCAGGTTATTTGTTTTCTTGCTATGGAGTTGAGTACCATGTATATGTTTTGACTATTAACTCATTATCAGATGTATAGTTTCAAAATACTTTTTCCCATTTGGTAGGTAATCTATTCACTCTGTGTATTGTTTCCTTTTCTATGCAGAAACTTTTTCGTTTGATGTCATTCCATTTGTCTATTTTTGCTCTTGTTGCCTGTGCTTTTGGGGTCATATCCAAAAGGCATTTCCCAGACCATGGAAATCTTGATGTTTACCCTTTCGGAACCATAAGCTCATCTCAGGAACGAGTGGTTATACTAACAGGAATTCACTAAACAAAGCTGAATGGAGACTTGTAAATGCCTTCAAGTACACAAATGCTTATTGTAGCTTGTAGGCTCCTGTACTCCAAACAGCAGAATATATTTAAAAAGAAAACTATCTTAGTGCACATAGATTACGAGCTGGAAATGTATTCACATCATTTTAAGAAAATTATCCAGAATACACAGTCTGGGTCTCTAAGCTAATTTTGGTCTCTGTTATTCTTCTAATAAGGTGAACAGTCATAGCTTTTATCTTCCAATGATTCATGTGCTGACTTAGCTGCGGTTCATCTCAGTGACTTCACAACTATCTCTTCTGCTTCCCTTCTATAAATAATTAAGCCATGTCCTAGTTTTATATTATAGCTATACAATTAGCCTAAAGCTGTGCCGTTTGACATGACAGCCACAGGCCACTTGTGGCCATCGAGCACTTGAAGTGGGGTTGGTTTGAACAAGATGTGCTGTGCGTTTGTAAAGCACACACTGGGGTCCAAGCACTCAGAAAAGGGCAAAATCCATCATAATCATTTTCGTTATTAACTGCATGCTTAAATTATAACATTTCAATCTATTGGGATAAACACAATATTACAGTTAATTTTGCCTGTTTCTTTTTACTTTTATTAGTGTGACTGCTAGAAAGTTTCAAATGATACCTAGGTGTGGTGGCTCGCATCTGTAATCCCAGCACATTAGGAGGCCGAGGCGAGCGGATCGCTTGAGCCCAGAAGCGTGAGGCCAGCCTGTGCAATATGGTGAAACCCCACCTCTACAAAAAATACAAAAATTAGCCAGATGTGGTGGTGTGTACCTGTAATCCCAGCTACTTGGGAGGCTGAGGTGGGAGGATGACTTGAGCCTGGGGGATCCAGGCTATAGTGAGCTGAGGTGGCGCCCCACTGCACTCCAGCCTGGGCAACAGAGTGAGGCCCTGTCTCCAAGGACAAAAGAGAAAATTTCAGATTACACATGCGGTTTGCATTTGTGGCTTGTATTATATTTCTGATGGACTACTCTGTCTTAAAGTAAGTCATTGTTTTAATTTATAAATGATTATTGCTTAAAATTTAAATGTATGTGTATGCATACAGTTATCCTTTGCGTATAGTTATAGATATGTATATACTTATGTAGTTATGTAATTTGAAGATTACATAACTATAACCTACTTCCTGTGATAAAACACTATTGGACAAGTCATCTAAACAAGTAATTGACACTAGTGCTTAAATAGATTAATGTATATCAAGTCAACCTTAAGATAATCCGACTATAAGTTTTCATAGATTTTATTATGTCAAGTTTTATTCTTTTTGCCTATGTCTGAGGGAGGTTAGAATTTTGGAACCAGTGCAAAGTTCATTTTCATGTGTTTTATTCTGAGTCACTAACATTAACTCTTCTGAACCTGTGACAGCCAGCATTTGGAAAGTTAACTTGAGTGTCCTAAAAGTCACCTTCTTCAGTTTATTTACCTTATTTATCTTATTATCATAATCTAAGTAGCTAGTAGAGAAAAACCTCTAAGTAACATTCTCCTTAGTGGTTGAGCCAATAAATCAAACATTAACAAGAGAAACTTGGAATTCCAAGGACCAAGGCTGAATAAATCAATTTCACCCACCTGTCCAGTGAGCATTTGCTGAGAGGAGGAGGAGATGTATAGCAGTGTCCTGTGTTTTAGCAAGATCAGACTCCCTCTTCTCCCTCACCTGAAGCTGAGATTCAGAAGTAGGGGATGTGTTCTAATCACTGTACAGTTTGCCTACTTCATCAAAGTTGGGCAGATGGGGCTGATCTGGAAGCTGGCAGGCAGCTTCCCTGGCAGGACGCTCTCCACCATGTTCTCTGCCTTCATATAAGGCAGCCAGCAGCATTTTACATCGACGTTAATAATAATGGAAGAAAAAGTAGATCATTCTCTATTCCCTTAGGTTATTTACATTTTACTTTGACCTTTGTTTTCTAACACTGGGCGTTTCTCAGGAGCGTGCTCACCGTGTGTTTCTTATTCAGAATAAGTACCGGTCTTGCATGATCAGAGCCTCAAAATCAGCATGAGAAATCTGAGGCTTCTTTGAATTCATGCAAGCTTGAATTAGAAATAGCCTCAAACAGCTTCGGTTAGAGTCTTTCTGCTGTGGCTCTTCAAGAGATGGAGCAATAACTTATTATTATCCCAGGGTGAGGTTACCCACAAAATTTGACCATCCACTTCTAAGGCCAGAAAGACATCAGAATAATGTTACTCAAGGGCCCAAGACATGGGAATTGGTCGTTTTTGTTCCTGTGCTTTCCTTCGCTGTCAATACGTCAGTATTTCACAAGTGTAATCAGTTTTAAATGAAAGGGTGACAACCACTGCCACATGCTGAGGTGTCCTTAAGCCAGCAGCCTTCACGAGATCCATTCAGCAGCGCTGGCTCAAGATGGCTTCTTCAGAAAACGATAGAGGAGAGCTGGTTTGGCTTTTTGCCTTCTCTTATTTTCTCGAATAGGACAACATATGAGCTTTGGCACATGCCTAAAAGATGCAGATGGTTTTAAGCAACTATATACAATAATGGTGATCATATTATTACATATCAAGCACTGTCGAAGGAGCTTTGCATGTATAACTCATTTGATCTATACAACAGCCCCTTAAGGAAGATATGGTTAAAACGTTCTTAATCAGCGAGGTACCTGAGTCACAGAGAGGTTGAGGAACTTGCCCAAGACCACACAGCTAGTAAATGGCAAAGCCAGGATATAAAAGCAAGCCCTCTGCCTCCAAAATGCGTAAGTCATAATGCCATGCAGGAGATTGAAATAATTTTGTCTGTCTGGATATTTTTGCTAAGTTTTAGTTTTCAAAGACTTGAATTGGTGGTTTCTGAATCCTGTTGAAAAAGGATCTTTTCCTTCCTTTCCATCCCTATTAGAAACCGACCTAAACCTATTAGGGTTCCTTGGATAGAGACAGAGCGGTTCTATTCCCAGCCGTGATGTCTCTTAAACCCTTCCAAATATTAACATTGTATTTGTGTGGTAGCAGGCAGTATCTAAAACATAATCATACCTTTCTATCTCTGTTGAGTGCTACAGCTGCCCTATAGGCTAAGCATTATTCAACTCAGTTTTGCTTTGTTTTGTTTTATTTCCCAATCGACCATGCTGAGACTCAGCAAAGGTTGTGAGGATCAGCGTTCACAGATGGTAAATGGCAGAGGAGGGCAACATCTAGCATTGTTTCTCCCAACTGTGCCTTTCCTCTCGGATTGTAGATACTCTCTGTCACTCGGAAGGCACAGATGCACAAAATACATTTCCAAATAGAGACTAGAGAAGTTGATGGAAATATGGATTTATTTTAACTTTCAGTCTGGAAACATCATGATCACAGAGATTCAGAAAATGCATGAAAAAGAAAGTCTGTTACAGGATTTGTACTTTACTCCATGCTATGTATGGTTTTAATTAAATGAGGAGTGCACGAAATGAAAACCTCCATGAGAACCATCCAGATTCGTGCAGAGCATTTTTTTTTTTTTCTTTTTCTTAAAGACTAAGTTTCGCTCTGGTTGCCCAGGCTGGAGTGCAGTGGCGCGATCTCAGCTCACTGTGACCTCCACCTCCTGGGTTCAAGCGATTCTCCTGCCTCAGCCTTCCAAGTAGCTGGGATTACAGGAATGTACCACCAAGCTCGGCTAATTTTTTTTTTTTTTTTTGGTATTTTTAGTAGAGACAGGGTTTCTCCATGTTGGTCAGGCTGGTCCGGAACTCCGGACCTCAGGTGATCCGCCCACCTTGGCCTCCCAAAGTGCTGTGATTACAGGTGTGAGCCACCGCGCCTGGCCAGTGCAGAGCATCTTAAGGTTGGAAGGAATCTTGGAGACCATAGTCCAGCCTCCCACTTGATTCTGAAATACCTTTGTGAGTTCCTGGCAGATGGTATAATTTCCTCTACCACCTTTCCGATATGGACGGTTCCCATGCCCAGAAGCAAAACCTTCTTTGTTGTGCTTGTCCTCCCTTGACTGCCATGTATACGACAGCATCTTTCCCACTAAGTGAAGGGCCCAGACTCCAGCACAGGAGCACAGCACCTCTTAAACTCAACAGGGGCTGCGTTCACACCATTAGCAGGGGAATTACACCACCCTTGTGTCATTCGTGGTCAGCTGGCATTTATATGAACTGCTATTGTGCTAGGTCCCCCCAATCCTGTACTTGTGAGGTTCATTTCTTTGAACCCCAATACAGAAATTCCTGTTTATTCCTTTTGCAAATTTGATTATTCAGCTTCTTGGGAGAATTTAGATTCCCAGTTCTGTCAGTGAGTATATTAGTATACTGAATGACTCTCTTAGCCATTCAAAAATGTGATGAATATGCTTCCATATGACATATTGAATGAAGTATCCGGGCCAAGATGTCGTGATAAATACCTTGTTGAGGACAGCGTAAATACAGGAGCCTGCAGTCCACTCACCAAAATCTACCATATGGTGATTCATATTTCATCTACCAAAATATCATGAAAAATGATGTCACAGGCCTTGGTGACATCAAAACACTTTTAAAATCTATATCCGTTTCCATTCTACTTGTCTTACAACCCAATTGCGGGCAAGGGCAAAGTTCTTGCTACTCATTGACCATTTGCTAAGTATTTCTAATTCATCAGATCAAAAGTTGATTCTTGATGTTTTCTAGGAATTCATAAGCTACTTGATCTTGGCTCCACTTTGGTTCCCTTTGAATATCAATATGGCTTCACGCATTAGTATTTGCCCATGATTGCCAGCAGTGATCTGAGATTGCTTTTGCCACACTGCGACTTAACTTACTCAGACCTGGAGACTGAAATTTTTAAAAAATACCTAACAGGCAATCTTCTTCCACCTTAACAGTGTTTTCCTGATGTTTTCCCAAGTGCAGATCATTGGCCTCAAAAGAAAAAAAAAAAAAGGAAGCTAAAAGAGTTGCCTACTTTTGTTTCCTATATGCCTATTCCACCATCAGCTATGACCATCCGTTTTAACCCTTTTCCGTCCATCTTCTTTCTCAGAACTGAACTTAAGTTTTGGAGTTTTTTTCTTTTCCAATTTTCAGTTCTCTGAGGTTTCCTGAATAATTTGTGCTACTTAAAAAAAATTTTTTTTTTTTTTGAGACAGGTCTCACTCTGTCACCCAGGCTGGAATACAGTGGCATGATTGTGGCTCACTGTAGCCTCTAGCATTCGGGCTCAAGCCATCCTCTCACCTCAGCCTCCCAAGTAGCTAAGAATACAGACGTGTACCGCAATTTTTGTAGAGATGGGGTCTCATTATGTTGCCAGGGCTTGTCTTGAACTCCCAGGCTCAAGGAATTCTCCCACCTCAGCCTCCCAAAGGGATTACAAGTGTGAGCCACTGCACCCCGCCTATTTGTGCCATTCTGTTGTATTCATACAAGATCTTGAGTCCTACTTTCCAATTTCCCAGTTTTTAGAAATCTGACCTCTTGGAGTTAACAAACTACATTATCCTTTCAAGGGCCAATTACAAATTACTTAATGACTATGAAAAATTCTTATTTACAAAATATTTCGGTTGTGTTCCAATTAGGGAATCTACCCAGTTACCTGAAGTTATGGCTGAAGACAACTGCTTAGTCAAAGCAGTTAGCCTCTAGGAGACCAGGAGAATTGCCGTGACGTTTGTCAACGGCCCATGTGAGGGCTTTGCTTTTCAGATGAATGTACAGGATCTGAAATACACTGATTGACCCTTAGGCTTCTAAAAGCATGTAGGCAGCTCCCACAGGGCCAGTTATATACTAAGCCCAGGGCCAGGGCTTAGTAAAATAATCGGAGCCCAGTAAATGAGAAAAGTAAACACATGTGGACTGCCCTGGGCCAGGATGTTCTTAAAGCAAGTGATGGACATCTTGCATAATGTTTTTCAGTGCTGGAGCAATTGTTTTTCCATGTTCAGAAAGTCAGTGGAAACAATGTAAACAGATAGGTAGTCAGCATATAAATTTAGGACCCCATAAAGTATGGAGTCAACGTGTATTAATACTAAACTTTTCTCCAATATATTATGTTAGGCTCTGGGGAATTCAAAAGTGGTATTAATTTTTCAGAACGAATCCTATATACAAGGGTGGTTAAATTTTTTTTAAAAGCTAGTGCACTGGTAGGTCACTATGAAGGAAATTAAAATTTAAACTCAACAAACCAGTTCTTCTAGTATTCATGTTACTTGTTTGCGGTTCTCATTGTAGTGACTAGCGATGTATCTCATGTCTAACAAATGATGAAGTAGCTGGAAAAATGAGTTCTATTATTGTGCGTTCACGCACCCATTAAGTGGAAAGTAAGCTCCAGATTTTGATTTATTAAGATTGTACAGCTTTGTAGCCAGCCTCTTCTGCTCAGAGCTTGCCTCCACCATGAAAGCCGCCTCTTCACCTGGAAGTCCAGTTGCTTTCCTTTCTGGAGGCATTGCAGAGCCCTGTGGAAGTCAGTACCCTGGAGGAGAAAGTCTGAACAGGGGGCCTGTGGTGATACACGTGTAACTAGAGGCATCCCTGCTTCCCTGGTAGACCGTCCTCCACTCCAGGGCCATTGCCACCATTTCCTTTAGGCCTCATTATGCTGAGCATGGTGGATTCTTTAAACAGGCCAGGCTGTCTGGCCTCAGTGTTTCCATATCACTGCAGACAAGCACAGCCTCTTGATCCAAGCGACAAGACCATGTTGACCCCCAGCTGTGCAGGGCCCACGGCCACCCATGTTGGGGAGGGGTATAGAGCTCCTTACCGCCGGCCCACTGCAGACGATAAGGAGGAAACCCAGCGAGAGGAAGGGCTTCCCACCCAACCCCAGCATGGGCTGTAGGAGAGGTAATTCCCCCTTCTCGCCCACCAGTGGACTTCCCATTTCACCCATTTCCTGGCCAGGGGATTACGTTTCCATCCACAAAGCTTCTAAAACCCCGCAATGATGATGATGACTTCATGTCCCATAGAAGTCATATTCCACACTCTTTTGGAAGCAGCGCTCCATGGACAGGTCGTCGGGTTTACAATCCCTGCTTCAGGAGATACCACCTCCAAACCTCATTCACACAAATTGTATTTTATTTTGTTTAGTGTTTGACCTGAGACTTAATTAGTGACACGTTCTCTTCAAAAGTGGCACTTCCAAGAGTTAAGGCCATCAGTCTCTTCACTCTCCTGGCCGTGGTGGATACAGTCTTGCCCTGGCTCTCACAGTAAGCCGCGTGCTTGCTCGGATCGGGCCGTGGGGGTGAGGTCAGCCTCGTGGCTGGTTTCCAGGGAGTTCTGCTTCCATTGAGAGAATACTCAGGCTTCCCGGGAGCTCCGGTTTCTCTTTAACTTATCATCTTTCAGTTTTATCTGAGTGGCTGTCACTTCAGGTAACTCCAGCAGTGCCTTTCCCTGCCAGCCTCTTCTTGCCTGCCCTGAAGTGACCCTGTGGTCCCCTCCCCATTTTCTCCTCCCCCTAGACTTCCTCCACGAGGTGAGTCCCCACTTGGTTCAGAGCCAAGGTGACAGATCTGTAGACATCCTGGGAAATGGCTTGGCCTAGAGCACTGTGAAAAGGATTCTTCTTTGCCGGGCTGACAACCAGACACCCACTCACTGCCTCCCTGAGACCTGGGCCTGTGACTGTTGCAATCCCAGCCACGAAAGACCCCAAAGAAGCTTGGCTACCCTCAGTTGTATTCAGTCTCCAGAGCAGGACAGACCTGTGAATGGCGTCTCCCAAGTACGTTGGCCACCCAACTGCACTAAATGTCACGTAGTGCCAGGCATATTTGAATTTCTGCCAAGACACTGAGGCCACTTCAGAGCAGACTTCCCGGTATAAGGTGGAGCTAATTCTTCCAATGACAGCATGACAGAGGGTTCCAAACCTACCCTTTAAAAACATGCAGACGAATAGTATCTTAACTTAAATCAAGAGGAGAAACTATGAAAATATTTAGACATCTTTCTTTGTTCACTTCCTCTCATGCTCCAGAACTGAGCAGGGTGAATATTGGAGGGGAGGATCTCACAATTCGTATTTCAGTCTGGGCAGTTTTGTAGAGTATTTGCATGGTAATGACCTATGTCATCAGACTACCAAGCTCTGTCCTTTCTCTTTCCCTTTAGCTAGTTCTTACCCGTCTCGAATCTTAGCACCCTGAATACATCTGACTTTCTTCCTGTTCTTTTGGCCACAGAATAAGGAACTTAGCTTAACTTTTTATTTGTCTTCTCTTTCCCCATGACATTATATGAACCTTCTGCCTTCTTTTTCAATTTTTTTTTCAGCCAAGAGCAGCTTGCCAAGTTGAGAACAAATCATTCCTTATGGTCCAGTTAACTTTGACTCACTGGCTGAAAGGGGATTACATGACAAAGTCAAGATGATCAAATGATGGGATTGGCCCAAGGCAATAGCATGGTGAAGTCAAAGTGATCAAACAAGGAGCGGACCCTTCTGAGTCTCAACCAGAATCATTGGAGAGCCAGGGGGCTCAGCTAGGGTCTTGGGGCAGGAAGCTCTGATCTCCAGTCATCCAATGTGGTCAGCATTCATTGAAATGGAACATCCAATCCTGGCATAACAGTAATCTGTAGCTACCCTTTCTGTATAAGGGCGTTTTAGTTTCCTTAAAACTGGACTCAAAGTTCAGCTATGATTCCGATGTAGGGTTTAGTATATTTGGAGAAAATGTATGCAGTGTTGTTGTTTATTTTATTTGTCTGATCCACCAGAGGCCCTGTTTAGATTGTATCAAATTATGCTTTCCCAACACTTATTCCTTCCTTTCCCTTGTGGCTTTACAGACAAAAACAAACAGCAAGCAGCACGCAGGTGTTCTGTGTTAGGTCCTAGGGATGGTGCTGAGAAAAGTGGGTGTAGTTCACATATCCTTTAGCTGGAGCCAGGGCCCCTGCTCACTCTGCACACCGCCCACTGGGCAGTTGAAAGTCTGTTGCACTGACATGTCTTGTTAGTAAATTCCTGACGTCGTGGACCATATGGGAAGCAGGTAGGATTCACTAGGGCAGTGAGTCCCAAAAAGTGAAGGAACTGGGCCTAGAGGAAGGCAGTGGTACATCTCTAGGCTCAGGACTCTGCTCTAAGGAGTCTGCCAGGCTCTGGGCTCCTTCCTGTCACCACCATGCTCTTCCTCGGAGGTAGCTGTCATGGCCAGTATTTACTGTGCTGTCCATACCCAGTCCATCTGCTCTCAGTTGCCACCCAAACTACCCAGCCCCACTGCCTGCCTGAAATAAAAGAAAAACTCCAAATCCTTTGCCAGTTTCAAGTGGTGAAGAGGGCTGAATCCATCATAGATTTGCCTGTGGCTTCTAAGCAGCCCTTTCACCAGTAGCCAGAAGGAGGCAGAGGAAACACCAGGCCTGAGGAGGTGGGTGGCCTCCTCTCCCAGGCCTGACTCAGTTGGTCCCCACTCTTCTAATGGGTCAGTCCCAGGAAGGTCTGAATCCACCTGGGCACCTCCCACCTCCAGCTCTGTGCTTGGCTCTTCCAGCCCATGAAGGAGCAGGCACTGTGATTGGCATCCTGCCTTAGGGAATAATCTGAAAGTGTTGAAAATGCAAAGGAAACAGTGAACGCAGAGTCCACTTCCAGGCACCTTCCCGTTTACCTGGGAGGGAGGACCAAAGCACACCTTCCCAAGAAAACTGGACTTCAAATGCTTCGTAACCAAAAATGCGTAAGGAAGGAAAAAAGTTTCGTGGTTAACATCAACCCCAAACCATGTGAAATGCCGAATGCTGTTGCCCCTCGTGGAAAGGGCCGTGTTGACTGAGTCCTGCATGTAGCACCCTGTTGTGACTTTGTTTACCTACCTTTGCTTCAACTTGCTTGGCCTTGACACCGTTTCTCCAAGCAGCATCTCTTTATATGAGTTCCAAAGACCCACTTTGGGAAATACTCTTCTAGATGGATCTTGGACCTTCCTCCTGCAAAGAGGTATCATAGGGACAAGGGGGAGTGAACGAAGGCACCCCCTACTATCTTTCTAATCTCCCCTCCGTTTAATCCTCAACTGCTCTGATTTGCAAATTTCTTAATGATAAAGAGGTATCTTGAGCTACCTGACACTCAGCATATTTGGTTTCTGTGTTCCGACTTGCAATACCAAACCAGTGCGTGGAGCCCGACCCACGCTGGCCCTGGTTCCTCGGTTATGCCACCTTCTTCTCTGCAGTCTTCCAGGGGACTTTGTCCTTGGGAGGATGCTTTCGCCAAGGGACCCACCTCTCCTCTGCTCTCCTTGGCCCATTGTGCTGTTCGCCCTTCTCTTTCTGCATCTCATTCCTACCTCTGCGTGTTGTTCTGGTTCCCAGGGTGACGGACTGCTGCTTATCCCCTCGGTAAACTCCACTTTTCTCTGTTGGTGCCGTGGCAACCTGAGCCAGTTGCTCTACAAATCACAGCCTATTTAACCGAGCCCTTGTATTAGTTTAAAATAGTTTTTGGAGGGTTGTACTTTTTTTCATGATAATAATTTTTTTTTAAATCACCTGCTTTGCTTTTTTTCGATGAAAAGTATTGCTTTCCTCTGTCTCGTAGCTTCTCAAAGGGCAGAAAGAGAACAACTCCAAGTGTGGCCTACATTCCAAGGGAATTGTCTACCACTTGGTGCTGAAGTACTGAGTTCCCATACAGGGTTTGCCTTCGTCCTGTGCTGAAATCCGTGAACCTGTTGGGGTTAAGATCAAAGAAGGGGTTCCCGCTGAAGCTGCTTCCTGAAGAGTGTTTCCTCTTCACACGCGTTCTGCTAAAGGTGAAGTCAGTATAGGTACGCGCTGGGCAT